>NC_069138.1:24489112-25159661 GCF_026914265.1 Mya arenaria
GCAACACTTCAACCTCACATAGGCCACTGTGCTGGGAAAACTCTGGTTTGGGCGCATTAAGCACGTGAACATTGCCTTATGCATCGCTAAATAGGCTGCTATGGGTCATGTTCGAGGCATTGGCACGTGCACGTGAAACAATCATGGGTATCGCCACTATGCCAGGGTGGAAGGCATTTGGCAACACTTCAACCTCACATAGGCCACTGTGCTGGGAAAACTCTGGTTTGGGCGCATTAAGCACGTGAACATTGCCTTATGCATCGCTAAATAGGCTGCTATGGGTCATGTTCGAGGCATTGGCACGTGCACGTGAAACAATCATGGGTATCGCCACTATGCCAGGGTGGTAGGCATTTGGCAACACTTCAACCTCACATAGGCCACTGTGCTGGGAAAACTCTGGTTTGGGCGCATTAAGCACGTGAACATTGCCATATGCATCGCTAAATAGGCTGCTATGGGTCATGTTCGAGGCATTGGCACGTGCACGTGAAACAATCATGGGTATCGCCACTATGCCAGGGTGGTAGGCATTTGGCAACACTTCAACCTCACATAGGCCACTGTGCTGGGAAAACTCTGGTTTGGGCGCATTAAGCACGTGAACATTGCCTTATGCATCGCTAAATAGGCTGCTATGGGTCATGTTCGAGGCATTGGCACGTGCACGTGAAACAATCATGGGTATCGCCACTATGCCAGGGTGGTAGGCATTTGGCAACACTTCAACCTCACATAGGCCACTGTGCTGGGAAAACTCTGGTTTGGGCGCATTAAGCACGTGAACATTGCCTTATGCATCGCTAAATAGGCTGCTATGGGTCATGTTCGAGGCATTGGCACGTGCACGTGAAACAATCATGGGTATCGCCACTATGCCAGGGTGGTAGGCATTTGGCAACACTTCAACCTCACATAGGCCACTGTGCTGGGAAAACTCTGGTTTGGGCGCATTAAGCACGTGAACATTGCCTTATGCATCGCTAAATAGGCTGCTATGGGTCATGTTCGAGGCATTGGCACGTGCACGTGAAACAATCATGGGTATCGCCACTATGCCAGGGTGGTAGGCATTTGGCAACACTTCAACCTCACATAGGCCACTGTGCTGGGAAAACTCTGGTTTGGGCGCATTAAGCACGTGAACATTGCCTTATGCATCGCTAAATAGGCTGCTATGGGTCATGTTCGAGGCATTGGCACGTGCACGTGAAACAATCATGGGTATCGCCACTATGCCAGGGTGGTAGGCATTTGGCAACACTTCAACCTCACATAGGCCACTGTGCTGGGAAAACTCTGGTTTGGGCGCATTAAGCACGTGAACATTGCCTTATGCATCGCTAAATAGGCTGCTATGGGTCATGTTCGAGGCATTGGCACGTGCACGTGAAACAATCATGGGTATCGCCACTATGCCAGGGTGGTAGGCATTTGGCAACACTTCAACCTCACATAGGCCACTGTGCTGGGAAAACTCTGGTTTGGGCGCATTAAGCACGTGAACATTGCCTTATGCATCGCTAAATAGGCTGCTATGGGTCATGTTCGAGGCATTGGCACGTGCACGTGAAACAATCATGGGTATCGCCACTATGCCAGGGTGGTAGGCATTTGGCAACACTTCAACCTCACATAGGCCACTGTGCTGGGAAAACTCTGGTTTGGGCGCATTAAGCACGTGAACATTGCCTTATGCATCGCTAAATAGGCTGCTATGGGTCATGTTCGAGGCATTGGCACGTGCACGTGAAACAATCATGGGTATCGCCACTATGCCAGGGTGGTAGGCATTTGGCAACACTTCAACCTCACATAGGCCACTGTGCTGGGAAAACTCTGGTTTGGGCGCATTAAGCACGTGAACATTGCCTTATGCATCGCTAAATAGGCTGCTATGGGTCATGTTCGAGGCATTGGCACGTGCACGTGAAACAATCATGGGTATCGCCACTATGCCAGGGTGGTAGGCATTTGGCAACACTTCAACCTCACATAGGCCACTGTGCTGGGAAAACTCTGGTTTGGGCGCATTAAGCACGTGAACATTGCCTTATGCATCGCTAAATAGGCTGCTATGGGTCATGTTCGAGGCATTGGCACGTGCACGTGAAACAATCATGGGTATCGCCACTATGCCAGGGTGGTAGGCATTTGGCAACACTTCAACCTCACATAGGCCACTGTGCTGGGAAAACTCTGGTTTGGGCGCATTAAGCACGTGAACATTGCCTTATGCATCGCTAAATAGGCTGCTATGGGTCATGTTCGAGGCATTGGCACGTGCACGTGAAACAATCATGGGTATCGCCACTATGCCAGGGTGGTAGGCATTTGGCAACACTTCAACCTCACATAGGCCACTGTGCTGGGAAAACTCTGGTTTGGGCGCATTAAGCACGTGAACATTGCCTTATGCATCGCTAAATAGGCTGCTATGGGTCATGTTCGAGGCATTGGCACGTGCACGTGAAACAATCATGGGTATCGCCACTATGCCAGGGTGGTAGGCATTTGGCAACACTTCAACCTCACATAGGCCACTGTGCTGGGAAAACTCTGGTTTGGGCGCATTAAGCACGTGAACATTGCCTTATGCATCGCTAAATAGGCTGCTATGGGTCATGTTCGAGGCATTGGCACGTGCACGTGAAACAATCATGGGTATCGCCACTATGCCAGGGTGGTAGGCATTTGGCAACACTTCAACCTCACATAGGCCACTGTGCTGGGAAAACTCTGGTTTGGGCGCATTAAGCACGTGAACATTGCCTTATAGATACTTTAGTTGAAATATGTTATGGCAAGGCATATGCATGTTTCATTTTAAGAAGAACGTGAAATAAAGGTATTAAGACCCTAATGGGCATCATTTCAAACTTTGATCAACTTGATACTTGATTAATATGTATTATTTCCGGGACTAAAAAGAAGTTTACCGTCAAGTATTTAAAACATAAAAAATGTTGTATATAAACAAAACGAAACACTCGAAAGACAAGAAGAGTCCTTTATCTTATTTATGTTTCAACATTTTGTTAATAATTTGGTATCATAGTATCAAAAAAAAATATTTGCTTCAAAAATAATACATTATTGACAACATCATCAACATTTAAAATAAAATGATACTGAAAATCTAATAGCTAATATTGTTGTGTATCAATGTATTTAATTACTGTGAGAATTCGAAATGATAACAAATTAAAACAAATAATAAAAATAATATTCGTGCTTTTGGGTGGATTCGAACCTTTACCTTAAAACTCTCAGGATATGTAGTCATATGATGAACAACTTAGGCTAATTCATTCAAATTGAAGAGTTTTAAATGAATGCTTTCATAAGGGGGTGTGCTACCGTAAGTATATCGTATAAACAAAAGTTGAAGCATGTCTATTTATAACTTTAAGTTGAACGTGTATCAAACACATACTTCAAGGTGTCGATGTACGAGTACACAGTTGTTTGATATGCCCCTGTCACATGTGACCAATAACGGGTTCATGTGACATCGTTCATTGGTAGTGCAAATAAACCTTGGAGCACCATTCTTCTTGAGTCCAAACTATGTATAAACTGCTTCCAATACAACAATCGAAATCACAGAGACAAGCCTCTTAGCCTAAAACATTATCCTTAACAAGATCCTGATAAAAAGCAAAAAGCAAAAGGATCGAGGTCAAACAAGCATTAAGCAAGAGAGAAAACTTATGCTACAATACATGGAACATAACATACAAGGTAAAAGAGAAATTATGTTTAAGAAAGGATTAAACAAGTTTAAGAAAGGGTGGTCGATTTCCAACACACTTAAAAAAGAACCACATAATGCTACAATACAAGCCTAAGAATTATATAATAACAATAAATGTAACAAAGATCCTGATTAAAGGAACAATTATTTAGGACAGACAAACATCAAAATAGCAGATAGACAAAACGGTGTACGGCAACAAACAAAAACAAACTTAGCAAATAGTACATAATACATACATTTGTATATAAAAATGCTTCTCATTTAGTCGTCTCGGGCTCGATTCCCGGCTTGGGCGTGTGTGAGTTTGGTTGGTTGTGACCAAGCCGGACAAGTGGGTTTATCCCGGAGCTCAGGTTTCTTCTACAACACAAGACCACACTCTCGTACAACATATTTGCAACGATATTGACTTACCATAGGTAATGTCAATTATTCACAATCGTTGTAAAATGTTTTACAAAATCAACAGTTTTAATATCAATTTATCGTTACTCTATGTATTCATAAATATATACAAATACGATGTCAGTGACCTTCAGCTTTAACCTACGAAGCCCTAGTCATCTACTGTTCAAGATCAACCTAAAGTAATTGTGCAAACAATATGTCACAGTACAGTCAGTGTGTCCCTAACATATGACATATTCGGAATACATAAGGTTTAACCGTAACCTTGATATTCGACCTACTGATAGTGACAACCAAATGGGTCAGCTAATGGTCAAATGCAACTGGACAACATTGTTTAAAACCAACCATGACTTTCTTTGAAGACGAATATTCGGAAAACACACACACTGTGTTTATGCTGTTTTATAAAACAGTAGTTTTGTCTTTATTTAAAATATTCAAAACATCTGAAGTTCTATGACCTTTGATAAAATAATTGTGTGCTAACCATTGACAAAATATTTCAGTAAGTTATCAGCCGTACCTTTACAAGATCATGCAAACAATACCTAACGTCTACTCTGACAAAGGCAACGCTATTGAAGTCTGATCATGGGCATAATAGCATACGATTACGGGTCATTCAAATTTAACAAGCCAAATAACTCAATCTTCTACCTTTTATCATTAAAATTTGTTGATATCGTAGCATGGTTTTAGATATCATATTTTTGGTATAAATATATTCTCTTGTAAAACTCGAAAAATCTTTTGGAATAAAGGTTTAAAGCCCAGAATATAGGTTGGTGCAAAATATATTCAAATATATTCTCAAGTTTAATGTATGTTCATTTTTATTATAATGAGCTAGCTTAGTACACACGAAATTGGTTAATTGATATTACAAAAATGCTATAAGAAACTTTTAATTTCTTTTCCTTAACATTATAAACGATTTTTAATAATGAGCTCAGTTGAGTATATAAACCAGAAAAATTGTCGAGAAACTGATATTTAAGAATGCGCATGATAGTATGTTCTCAAGTGTATTGAAAATTTTTTGTGAACACTGACATCTTCTGACAGTCTGGTTCCAAAAGCATTACTGGTTATAAGCTCCTATAATTGAACGCTAATGGTTAGAGGTCAGCACACCGTTGGCAATGATATCTTCCGATCTTCTGGTCTTCCAAAATTACAGGTCTTGGGCAGCTACAGGTTAATGTTCATAGTAACTAATCCGCCTATGATTGATTCGCTCTAACGTTATTGTGGTGACAATACGTTTTGCCACTTAACCGGGTTAATATCTGATATTTTGATAACATGGCTTGTACATGTAGTGTCCTTTGAAATATGGACCCCCATCCTTACGTTCAACATATGCATTGTGCTCTGTTTGATCCCTTCGTTGAGGTAGACACCTTCATTAAACGTAAAACACAAACACATAGTTCAAGCCTTCAGTAAATGACTATCCCTCTCCCAAGCCTGTTTATATTACAACACTTATGTGCATTGATATACATCTTTATTGTCTTTATCGTCTGAGATTGTTATCATTTTCTTCTGTTTCTTTTCTTTTTCAAATAATTGTTAAAAAAAACTACGATTACAATGCTTTAGAATAAAAATAAGAGTTATGTTATACGTTGTATATAATAGCCCGGAGCCGTACATAACATCCCATGGAAATTCGAGTTTGTTTTTTCCTTTAGAACTGAAGTGGGAGGTTTTGTCCAACTAATAAAACTAACATGGGCGCTTTTATCCATGGGATGTCCGACATTTATTGATATTATATAACAACGCGTGAACATTTGTATATAACAATGTTGACCATGTATTAGAAGGATATAAATATATCAGTTATATAACTTTTACAGCACATATTACTCTTATTAATTTATTACTTGTTTCCCAATGCCCTTGTGTGAAGTCCAGGTTTCGGAAAGCCGACTGGTTATTTTCCTTGTTTCGGAGCATCCCCTATTTGATAGAATTGCGTTTAAGTATCCCCTTTGTATTGCCCTGGTGTGAGATGAGACATTAAATAATGCACTTGGGTCTAAGAATCCCCTTTTTATTGCCCTTGTGTAACAGCACCACATTTTGATTGCCCTTGCGACGGGGCAACCTATGCATATTGCCCTTGTGTCTGACCATCCCCTGTGTATTATACTGGCTTCGAGTATCACTATTGTATTACCCTAGTGTTGGTGAATCCCTGTGTATTGCCCTGGTGTCCGTGAGTCACTGTGTATTGCCCTGGTGTCCGTGAATTGCTGTGTATTGCCCTGGTGTCGGTGTATCACTGTGTATTGCCCTGGTGTCGGAGAACCCCTGTGTATTGCTCTGGTGTCGGTGAATCACTGTGTATTGCCCTGGTGCCCGTGAATCACTGTGTACTATTCTGGTGTCGGAGAACCCCTGTGTATTACCCTGGCATCCGTGAATCACTGTGTAATGCTCTGGTGTCGGTGAATCGCTGTGTATTGCTCTAGTGTCCGTGAATCACTGTGTATTGCCCTGGTTTCGGTGATTCACTGTGTATTGCCCTGGTGTCGGAGAACCCCTGTGTATTGCCCTGGTGTCAGTGAATCACTGTGTATTGCTCGCTGTCGGTGAATCGCTGTGTTTTGCCCTGGTGTCTGTGAATCACTGTGTATTGCCCTGGTGTCGGAGAACCCCTGTGTATTGCCCTGGTGTCCGTGAATCACTGTGTATTGCCCTGCTGTCGGTGAATCGCTGTGTATTGCTCTGGCGTCGAAGCAACCCCTGTTTATTGTCCTGCTGTCTGAAAATTTCTTGTGAATTGGCACGGTGATGAAGCAAGACTGCTTTGGAAGGTTTTTTATAACGCGTCACAACTTAAGCACAAAGATAAAAAACACTATTTTTTCTGGTTAATACGTAAACGTCACCCATACTATACACATCTACGAGGCGGTTATATTTTTTTAAACAGGCATATCGTGAAATATATAATTAAACTCGTTATTTAAGTTGAAGTAAATGACAACAGATAATAAAATAGACTAAAATAAAATATATTATAAAACAACTGACTAAGAAAAAGAAAATAAAGCAGTCACTACTGACCTTCACTATTTGATAATATGGATTGAAATTCAATAAGCATAGAACTCGAAGGCAAGATTGCTCGCCAATGTTTTGGTTTGAAACCTATTTAAAGTAAAGGTCATAAATTGCGATATATACAAATCAATTTTGTTTGAACTGTCGCATATGTGTGTATGTACGTATATGTTGGTCATCGGGTAAATGTGCGAAACTGGCAAATGCAAAAGTTTACCCGAAGTTTCGAAAAAGTTACAAAATGGAGACAGCAATTTCCTATATAAGTATTTTTAAACCTTTGTGTTTAAGAACATACATATAGAACATACATATAGAATATTCGTAATAAAGGAAATGAGGCGAAAGTAATCGGTCTTAATTTCCGTGCATGCATTATATAAACGAACAAATATTTGTTTAGGCCAACCAATGTCTGTTTCAGGCAGCATAATCAAAGTTAACATTTAGGGTAGGTCAGTAGTTTTATAATAGTTCTTTTATATTCAATTATTCTTGTATATACATAAAGTTCATTTTCTTACAAATTGTACTATTTCTTGTAGTTTGTTATTACCTATTACTAATATATAAATACTGTTGTTATTTAGCTTTACTCTGTCTTACATTAATGACAGTTTAATGTTTAAACAAAATGTGTTGAAGGTAGTATATTTTTATTTTTGAAACACATAACTAAGATTTGTGGCTGTTTTTTTGGTAGGGTCGTGTTACCCCAAACAAATAGTTTATTTAGGTCTTATATTTCAATGTTGACACTTAGCCTCGACCTTTGACCTTCAAAACACAGTGATCAATACGTAGCGACTTTTGATCTATACAATCGTTTAAATGTTGAAACTCCACCGTCTTTTGTTGGTTATATAACGTATGCCAAAAATTCATTAACATCTCCCAAAATCAAAATACGGCATGTAGTCAGGCAAAACTCTATTTTAAAAACCGAGTTTCTGTTCCGAACCGACGTACATAAGAGAATACCACTAAATATATATGGTCGAATTTGAATATGTTCACTTAGAAAAAAAGGTCCACACTACGCCTACTTTTACGCCTTACTGTGCGAACAATTCTACTATCGCTTTAAGCTGCAAACATTATGGCGTTTGTTAATCACACGCCTGTAAAATTTAGTGAGTCACCAGTCTATAAAATACTTTCTTTATTTAGTCCAAACATATAAAACGGGGTTGAAGCTGAGATGTTTCTTCACGCGTAGGAAAGAATTTAGTTGTGTAATAACCATTTCCAAGCATTCTGAACACTACCAGTGTAGGTACACGTAATAAACTTTTAATTGTATAACAATGCATGTATAAACTCCTCTTTACTCATTTTGAGAGTGTTGTTTTAAAGTTTAATTTGGAATTTTAACCACACACGCTAACCCTTTCCTCTAAACTCAAACGCGCACACAAACTCCCTCTCCCCCACCCCACTCACACGTACGCGCACAAACACTCCCTCCCCCCACCCGACTGACACGTACGCGAACATACTCTCCCTCCCAGACACACATACGCACATATGCACGTACTCTCCCCCACACACGTATGCTAACACACACTCACTTCTCCCAGAAACGTACGAGCGCTGGATTGCACAATGGTATGTATATGTCAGATAAGCTCACATACACTCCCTCTCCCCCACCCTACTCACACGTACGCGCACACAAAATCCCTCTCCCCCACTCTACTCACACGTACGCGCAAACACACACCCTCTCCCCCAACAGACGTACGCATACACGCTTGCCAACTCCCCCAACCCACATACGCGAAAATTCACTCCCTACCCCACATACGTTTGCGAAGATGCACTCCCTCTCACAACACACACGTACGCATACACGCTTACAACTCCCCAACACTGGTACACGTGCACGCACTTTCTTACACACATTTACTCAAACACGCTAACCCACTCCCATCACACTTACGCGAACACACATTTCATCTTCCTCACATTCGTACGTTAACGCGTTAAGCCATTCCCCAAACACATGCTCGTGAACATACACGCCCTATGCCCACCCACACCCACACAACCATGTACTCCTTCTCCCCCACACACGTACGCGCATACACACTCACTCTCCCCTACCCACTCACACGTATCCGTACATATACACTCCCTCTTACCCAACAGACAAAGGCATACACTCTATCCCATTCCCCCCGCCCACGTACACGATGGTACATATATCTCAGATCAAAGGCAGGCAAGACTTTCTCGTGTCTGATGAAATAAATGGTCTAGTCAATTTAGAAATAAACTACTCATATACGTTTGCTTGCGTACACTAACGTTGATGAAATTACGAAATTGCCACATGTGTGTATAATTTGGGCCATCGGGTGAAAGTGCGATAGTGCCATCTCTGTTTTAACATTAATTGTCGGCTGAAAATGCGAATGTGTCACCAGTGTGTATAACCTTGACCATGCGGTCAAGTTGCAAAACTGCCAACTATGTATATGATCTCGGCCATTTATGAAAGTTAGAAACTGCCGATTTTGTGTACGACCTCGGTCATCGTTTGAACGTGTTAAACTGCCACCTGTGTGTAAAACCACGACCATCTGATGAAAGTGCAATGCTGCAACAGTGTGCATGACCTCGGCCATCTGATAAAATTGCAAAACTGTCATCAGTGTGTCGGATAAAAATGCGAAACTGTGGCCCATATGTATTTCATTGCCCATTTGAAGAAAGTGCGAAACTCCCTTTTCCGTGTCTGATAAAAATACAAAATTGCTACCTTTGTGTATGACTTCGACCTACGAGTGAAAGTGCGAAACTTCCACTAGTGTGTATGACTTTGGGCATCTGTTAAAAGAGCGAAACTGCCGCGCCTGTGTATGACTGAGGCCGTATGGTAAAATTGCGAAACTGTCACCTGTGTGTATGATGATGCTATCACACTGTTCGAAACTGCCAAATGTGTGCATAACCCAAGTCATTGGGTAACTATTAAAAACAGTTACCTGTGTGTATGACTTTAGGCATCAAGTGAAAGGTCGAACAGTAACCTGTGTGTATGAACTCAGACATCAAGTAAAGGACGAACAGTAACTGTGTGTATGACCTCAGACATCAAGTGAAAGGCCAAACAGTTACCTGTGTGTATGACCTCGGACTACAAGTGAAAGGTCGAACAGTTACCCATGTTTATGACCTCGGACATCAAGTAAAAGGTCAAACAGTTACCTGTGTGTATGAACTCAGACATCAAGTGAAAGGGCGAATAGTTACCTGTGTGTATGACCTCGGACAACAAATGAAAGGTCGAACAGTTACCTGTGTTTATGACTTCGGACATCAAGTGAAAGGTCGAACAGTTACATGTGTGAATGACCTCGGACATGAAGTGAAACGGCGAACAGTTAACTGTGTGTATGACCTCGGACAACAAGTGAACAGGCGAACAGTTACCTGTGTGAATGACCTCGGACATCACGTGAAAGGGGGAACAGTTACCTGTGTGTATGACCTTGGGCATCAAGTGAACGGGCAAACAGTTAACTGTGTGTATGACCTCGGACAACAAGTGAAAGGGCGAACAGGTACCTTTATGTATGACCTCAGATAGCAAGTGAAAGGTCGAACAGTTACCTGTGTGTATGACCTTGGGCATCAAGTGAAAGGTCGAACAGTTACCTGTGTGTATGACTTCGGGCACCAAGAGAAAGGGCGAACAGTTACCTGTGTGCATGACCTTGGGCATCAAGTGAAAGGTCGAACAGTAACCTGTGTGTATGACCTTGGGCATCAAGTGAAAGGTCGAACAGGTACCTCTGTGTGTATGACCTCGGGCATCAAGTGAAAGGGCGAACAGTTACCTGTGTGTATGACCTTGGGCATCACGTGAATGGTCGAACAGTTACCTGTGTGTATGACCTCGGACAACAGATGAAAGGGCGAACAGTTACCTTTATGTATGACCTCGGAAATTAAATGAAAGGTCGAACAGTTACCTGTGTATATGGTCTCGACTGTCGGGTGAATATGCCAAATCTATAACTAAGTGGTGGATGGCCTCTGTTATCTAATGAATGTGCGACACTGTTACCTGTGGTATGATGAAGTACTTTTATTATGTGTTAAGGGGAAGTAAAGCAAAAACAAAAACAAGCAATGCAAACATCGTTTGAACGAACAAAATTTACAACATTTAAAAAAATATATTTAGCAAGCATAATTCATATATCCGCTGTAACATGTGAATCTGTAATTAGGTGTTCTGCAACTTTTAAGTAAGAAAATTGTATTAGATTTCCAATTAAAAAGCCTTTACGTTTTTCCGGAAATGTCTTAATTCAAAAACAATATGTTTGTGTTTAAATTGTCACAACTACCGAATCAACAATGTCAATAAAGATCTACAAAACTCAAATCAATGATCGCCCATGAAGCTTTGCAGTCACCTTAAACAAATAATTAAAATAAAAGTGTCCACGTAGCTATAAATGTATGTCTTTTTTAGTTTGATCGTTAGGGTCAAATTAAAATTAATAAAGCCTTATTCTTTTTATCTGTATCAACCTAAAATGATACTCGTACTTATAAATTGCATTACGTGTTTACCAGCAAGTTAGCAATAAGATATAATTCCTTTTTCTATAAAAGAAATTTTTATTTGTTGTGCTTTTTAACACCTGCCTAGCGGTGATCTTTTATACAAATCATGTTAAATAAAAGACTAGAAATGGATGTAAAATGGCTTTAAAACAAGAGAGAGAGAGAGAGAGAGAGAGAGAGAGAGAGAGAGAGAGAGAGAGAGAGAGAGAGAAATAGTGAAAGATGGTTAGAGGGGATCGGGAGTGGAATAGAGAACGAGAATGAAGGGAGATGGAGAGCGAGAAGAAGGAAAGAGCGATACTGAGAAGTGGTATGAGGAAATGGAAAGAGGGACAGCGATTGAGGGAGAGTGTAGAAAGACAAGAGAGAAAGAAGGTTGGTGAGAGGATCAGAGTGGATGGGGATTGGGAGAGAGAGAGAAAGAGAAAGGGGGAAGAGAGTTATACTGAGAAGGGGGTAAGCGTGGATGAAAAGGGGGAAAGGGATTAAGGGAGAGAGTAGAAAGGGGTGGGAGATGGAGAGAAGAAGAGAGGATAAGAGGAGATGGGGAGTGGAACACAAAGAGAGAGAGAAAGAGAGAGAGAGAGAAAGAGAGAGAGATAATTAAAACATTTAAAGTGGATGGAAAACGAAAGAAAGAGGTACAGAGAGTTGGGGTGCATATGGGCTGAGGCCTATAAATGTGTTACGGAATAAATGCATTGTATTGTTCCTTCATAATAGCTTAATGTTTCATGTTCTATCTACGCTATTTTCCTAAAATATTTCAGACACTAGGAAGGATGGGTTCAGTTCCAGGTCGAAAGGCACAAATTGCATCTGGATCGGCGCCTGAACCAACGTACTGCCAGCCATGCGCGGCGGACGGCAAGAAGGTTTTCTCCAAGGCCTTCTGTCCTGTCTGCAAGGAGTTCCTGTGTTCTTCATGTGCACGAGTACACAGAAACATGAAACTGACTAAGAACCACGTCCTCCAAGACAGGAGCAATATGCCTTCCACGTTCAGCGCGGATGATGAGGCTGAGATGTTTACAGAAACATGTCAGCGCCATGCTATCGAGTTTATAAAATACTACTGCCCGCGTCATGATTCACTTTTGTGTGGAGACTGTTTACTTGAGGATGAGGAACATCGCAATTGTAAGGTAGAGAGAATTTGGCATGTGGCAAAAGGATACAAGCAGGTTGCAGAATACAATAGCCTTATAACAGGACTTGTCCAGACGGCAACTAACATTGGCGAACTTTCACACGACATACAGGCGATCATGAAATCAGTTGACGAAGAAAGCCTTACCAATATCAATGAGCTTCGCAAATTCAGGAATGAAATTAACCAGTACCTGGATAAAAGGGAAAACGAACTCTTGGCGGAAATTGAACAGAAGAAACGAACATCCAAGACACTGCTAAATGAACTTAAATCAAAATGCACTAACATGAACTCATCCATTGAGAAAATACAGTCTGAGCTACAAGCACAGGACGACAACAGCAACACTCTATTAATAGTAGGAAAGCGAGCTATAAAAGAGCTGGCAGGTCTCCAGGCAGCCCTGGGAGAGGTGAGCAGGAGGAGTGAAGTTCCCCGATACAAGTTGCACAGGGACCCCGAAACTGAGCAGTTAATAGCTTCTGAAAAAGCAATAGGAGGGCTGGAAATTGGCGAATTAAATTCGGCTTTAGTGCAACAACAACGACAACAGCAGAGGACACAGGAACAACGGCAACAGGAGACGACGCAACAACACCATAAACAAATCAAAGCTTTTTCACAAAAAGGTCTGCGTACAACCACGGACTAATGTGACATGTCCTATGTATCGCAGTTTATTAGTCTTTTTTTTTTTGCAAAAGCTTATAGACGGCTCTTTAACATAACGTTAAAAGATATGTTGTAAAGTGCACTCAGTGCTTAACAAAAGTATAATAATTAAAATATACGACAAATAATATTTCGCAAATAGAATTTAGATCCGAAAAACTTGTGTCATATAATTTTGAATGGTATATACTTTAATGTTAAAGTATAAAAAAACGATATATATACTTAAACTGTACCCATTATATTTCCAGATGAATCAGCATCGGCGTTAGGGCATCAAGAACGACTACAACAGAAGAGGCAGCAACCACGGCAACTCGGAACGATTCAGCAACAACACGAACACATACAAAATGAATCACCAAAAGGTTTGTGCACAACCACTGACTAATTTGTCATTACCTATGTAGTTGATAAATCTGTTTTCCAAAGTCAGTAGACGTCGCTCAAGCTAACCAGTCACGTTGACGCTGCGTTAACCTTAAGTTAAATTTTCATTTTTTAAATTTTTAAAAGTAATGCATTTGATTTGTCTGATTTCAAAAGCCTGTATAATATCGTACCGGTAAATTATATGTATTATAATTCATACTATAATAATAATTATAATTATTTTTATAATTATTTAATTATCATAATCAATTATTATTATTATTATTTTATTATTATTATTATTATTATTATTATTATTATTATTATTATTATTATTATAATTATTATAATTATTATTATCATTATTATTAATATTATTATAATTAATATTATTATTCTTATTATCATTATTTTATATACTTTTTATGATCATGTTTACTTTCACTCCACTTCAAAGGCAGTTCAAACTTAAGCCAGTTCAAGTTCATCAGACAGCCTGACATTTCAGTGAAGACATCAGATGACATCCGCGACTGCTACTTGACCAGTGTTGCCCTCCTGACCGGGGACAGGCTCATACTGGCAGATTGCGATAATTACTCATTGAAGCTGGTAGATACCGATAATAACAAGCTGGTGTCTCAGGTGAAACTGCCAGCTTTCCCGATGGACCTGTGTCTCCTGCCCGGGGACAGGGCAGCCGTCACTCTGCCTATGGAGGAGAAGATACAGTTCGTATCTACTCAGGGGAATTTCTCACTACAGGATGTTGTTAAAGTAGATGGATACTGTCATGGAATAGATTTCTGTGATAACAACTTAATAGTGTCCTTTACCAACCCAGGCAAGGTTGTATTGATGGACATGAAGGGAAAAGTGAAGAAGAGTGTGGATAAAGACAGCAGTCAAAAACTTTTGTTTCATTCTCCCTGGAATTTGACAGTGACCAGAGACAGCCGGACTTCGGCCATCTATATATCAGACTGGTACACCAACTCCTTTACCAAGCTGAGCATCTCACTAGAGGTGCTCCAGTCCTTTCAGGACCCGAACCTGGTTTCATTACATGGTCTGACAGCCATTGGGGACAACCAGCTGCTCGTGTGTGGGAGGGACAGTGACAACATCCTGTTGCTGGACACGCTCACCGGCAATGTAACCCAACTGCTGGGGAAGGAGGAGGGGATAGAGGGACCACTCAGTGTGGCTTACTGTCCACGTAAGAAGATGATGTTTGTCACCTGCAGGCCTGATAAAAGACCTGAATTCAAGAATTTCGTCAAAGTATTCAACTTAGTATAGGTAATTATCAAGCCTGCCAAATAATATGAGTGAAATATATATCCGGTGTGAAGTATTTGTAAATATTAAGAACATTTATAGTATCAAACTAAAAATCCGCTTATACAATACTTAATTCCACATATATCGGGCAATTTAGATATTGTGAAAATATTTGACGGAAAACATGACGTTTAAATTAGGTTAAATTCTAAATATTTTCATAAATGACAAATCGTGTAGTATTTTGTTATTAGAAATGAACATAATAGTGAATGAATGTGTATTATCAAAGGAAATGTAAGTAGCTGATTGTGTATGAAATGTACCAACAAGTTGGCTTCTTACCACACGAGAACGAAGTCTTGGTAAAAGTGTGAACGTTTAATCAAACGTTGTTATTGTGTTATTGAATGTTCAAGAATATAGAGTAGTATACACGGTTTATCATTTTTTTCCCGCAGTTTGTATTTAGTAAAGTTGATGTTCATTATGTGTCAATATTGAAATTTAACATACGTATCAATACATATATATAGTGATTGAATAATCTTATAGACATTGACCTAAGTGTGAATTGATTCCACAAATATTGTTTGATTTTATTATACAGACATTGACCAAAGTTAAATTTGTGTCCTCATGTATTGATTAAATGATTAAACAGACATTGACCAATGTGCAACTTGTTTCCTCATATAGAAATTGACTAAAATATGCAAACATTGGTGCACTAAATGAAACTGCCACTGTATTGTAATGTAAAACGGTTTTAAAGGGACGCTCATGTTGTAGGACATAACAAATATTTTTCCAGTAATGCACATGCAACGACTTTTATTATAGTTAGTTAACTCCTACATTTATTTCTGGATAGTCTAATCTTTCTTGAATACATCACGTGATAATATCAACCAACCACCTAGCTTCAGACTTTTATTGATTTGCGTCAGCAACGGTTTTGGAAAACGTGGACTTAAAAGACATATTAAATCATATACTAACATTTGTTAAAATGTTTCCTCTGTCTTAGTTTTAACGGATATTTGTTCGTTAAATTAGGCATCACTTACGTCCATTTTTATTCCAAAAATAACACAACAATGGTTGATCAACTTTGTTGAAGATTTTACAATAATGATACGCCAATAAACACAATTCATCTCATTCGATGAATCACATTCACAATGTATCTAAAATATAGTTTGGGGAGATGTAACTTCATAACATTTATTTTATTAAGCATGTTACTTATAAATATTAACAATACTCTACTAAACTTGATTACAAACAAATATCTAAAGACAAGCTCCTTATGTTTTTGGCATAATTGATACATTTCTGTGCCAAAGACACAACTATTGAAATTCTAACAATTTGGAACAACTCCTACTAAATCATATATATTTTAACAAACAATAGACAAATGTCTATGTTATTATATCAAACTAATGCCAGAACAAATATCACTTGAGATTAAGACAAATGGAACACATCACCATTAACAATCAAACAAATGGAACATATCACCATTAACAATCAGTCAATGGAACACATCAAATTAACAATCAGACAAATGGAACGCATCAACGTTATCAATCAGACAAATGGAACACATGACCATTAACAATCAGACAAATGTAACACATCACCATTAACCATCAGACAAATGGAATACATCACCATTTACAATCGGACAAATGGAACATATGACCATTAACAAGCAGACAAATAGAACACATCACCATCAACAATCAGACAAATGCAACACATAACCATTATCAGTCAGACAAATGGAACACATCGACATTATCAATCAGAAAAAATGGAACACATCAACATTATCAATCAGACAAATGGAACACATCAATATTTACAATCAGACGAAGGGAACAAATCAACATTAACAATCAGACAAATGGAACTCATCAAAATTATCAATCAGACAAAAGGAACACATCACCATTAACAATACGGCAAATGGAACACATCACCGTAATCAATCAGACATATGGAACACATCGACATTATCAATCAGAAAAATGAAACTCATCACCATTAACAATCAGACAAATATAACACATCAACATTAACAATCAGACAAATGGAACACATCACCATTAACAATCAAACAAATGGAACATTTCAATATTATTAATCATACCAAGAGCAAATTAAAACAAATCAACATGATCACACTCAGACGCAAGGGAGAGAACTATATACAATAACACTCAGGAACAGAGAAAATAATTCAATAAGAGCCACTTTCAGGAACAAAGGAAGCTAATCAACTTTAAAATGTTCACATGAGGAGACATAAGGGAGAACTCTATACTCAATGGGAACAACTTAACAATCGTCATATTCAGAAATAAAGGCAGCTATATGTTATGATTACATTCAAGTTCAGTGATACTACACAATCTTTATTGTAAAATCATATTGCAATTGGGAAACATCCAATCTTCTTTCCCGCATCAAAAGAACTTAGCAAATCCTTAGAATATTGTAGACCACCAATTATTCTTATATATTAACACGGTAACAAAAATGTAAATGGCAACATGGAGATTTACTTTCGAAATAAATGGAGAGGGATATCATAAATAACGAGAATCCTTCAGGTGACAGAGAGTAAGACTCTAGACATCAACTGCCACTGTGAGAGACAAAAACATCCTTAGTTGGGTTGTATTCAATTATTAAATTGTCTAATTAACAGCTTATATAGTTTTGGGTAAATAATAGCACGTGGTTGAATATACCAAATAATGTTTACTATGACCATCTCTGAAAAACAATCTCAGACAAGTGACAAGACAGAACAAAATTACTGTTCCTCTGGCATCATGTATGTTAAAATATGTTCTTTTCATGCATATTACAGTATATTGACCACGTTCGCTTGAAAACAATAGACTGACCACACTTCATTGGCGTGGATTTTTAGATGCTACTCAGTTCTACATTGCCTTTATTTAACACAGGCAGACGTCGCTCTTAAGATTCATAGAGTTTGGTAAAAATAGACGTCGTTGGAACCAGGGATTTTTCTTTTATTTGAATAAGTGGCTTAGTTTGACCTTCTGCTGCAGCAATTCTTGATAATATTGAAAATCGGATAAAATCAGGTTACTAGAGTAATAAAAGTAAATGTAACATAGGATGAAAGTGGTCAAGTGATTAAATTATTCAAAAACATGAAGGTTGTAAAATTGTTTGAATCATCAACTCCATTACTCACCTAAACTGCTGAATCATCAGTGACACAATGCGTCCTAAATAGAATTGTCATCAGTGACATAACGTCCCCTAATTTAAGCATCATCAGTGCCATTAACCCCCTAAATGATACTTCATCAGTGACATTACGAGCCCTAAAAGCTACACCATCAGTGGTTGATCGCGCCCTAAATGCTACACCATCAATGTCATTACGCCCCGGAAAAACTGCGCCATCAGTGACTTTACGCGCCCTTAAGAGCTACATCATCAACGACATAACGCCCCTAAAAGCTTCATCATACTTGACTGTACGTCCCTTAAATGTTATGAAAATGCTATATCATCAGTAAGAATATGCCACATTAACGCTACTTTTTCAGTGAGTGAACGCCGTAATTAATACTCTACCATCAGTGTTTAAACGGCCTATACACGATACGTAATCAGTTGTTATAAGCTGTGTAGAGGGGGTGCTTGACCATCAAGATTTGATTCATTGTAATGTATGAGGCTTTGGAGAGGGGAGAGGCGGGAGTTGGGCTTATTTATAGTAACAAAAACTGCAACCTGTGTTTATAGCATGCAAAATGAAACGTTTTGTAATCTAGCTCTAAATGATTGACGCAATCGTTAAACTAAGTGCATTGTAAACAGTAACTAGAACCTAGTGTATACTTCGAATGCAACCTGCATTTACAGCCAAGGACATTGCAAATAGGTAATCATTAAATACAAGGCTTAATCATTAGGCTTTTCAACTTCCGACGGTATATGAAGGTCCGCCTACTTCCACTTATCCGAAACGCAATCCCTGTTTCAGATTTTGCATTGACAATGTATCAGCCAAAGATGTTGTATTCTAAGTCAGTTAGCTGACATTTAATTCATATCATTTGACTATAACGTAAAATATTATCTAATCATTCGTAGTGTGTTCCACATCTGTGATCATAGGAACACTTGCAAAAAACACCGTCACGAGGAAGCAAAGTAAAACAAAAACATAAATTTTCTTACACAGTCAGTTCCCTTTGACAGGAAGTTTCAAGTTTCGTTTTCATAGGTTTCATTATTCACGTGACGGGTCTATTCCTCCTTTTTAGGAACACGTTTCGCTTCGCAGAAAGAAACACACATTCGGCAGAATTCAGTCTACACGAAACTGAATCGTTCGAAAGAATCGGACATTCAACAATAAATAGGTTAAATATTACGAGCAAGACAACTGTACAATTATCATAAAAAGAAGTGTTCATTCGCCACAAAAGTGGGCTTTTTCGAGAAAGCTATTTATCATTCGTACATTTTGCATTGATATTTTAATCTCTGTTACGTGTCAGCTTAGAACGAAAACTCGCCGAATGATTAATTAACTTGGACCATATACCAGTATTCCAGAAACAGTTCTGCAAATGGTGTAGCATACCACACTGTCACATTCATCAGTTTTACAGGCGTTGATTTACCCCCGCGCCAACACAAATTGTTCAGGGATTGCTATGACCCTCATCCTCAACCCACGAACTGTACATATGTTTAAATGACCCCTTTCTCTTATGTCTACACCCCAAACCCCGTCGCAATGTGTTTAATGGTCAAAACTGATAAAAACATGGGGAAACATTAACACAAATCAGAACAGTCAATGCTAAAGCCCATTTGCAACCAATCAAGCAATTCAAGTGTCAATCTTAATAATATTATTTCACATCTATTATCTTGAAATTATAATATTTAAACTGATTTGCCTCAAATTAGACAGCCAACGATTTTGTTATCTACATACGTCCCCTAAATGCCACACGATCAGTGAATAAACATCTCTGAATATTGAATGATTATGCCGTTCGCTCCATAATTTAATATAAAATATGATCAGTGAATGTACGCTCCCTCAATGCTACCTGATCATTGAATGTACACAAGCTAAATACAACATGATTAAAGCATGTTGGATGCTCTTAACCATGCATATGCAATGTAATTAAAACGTGCTTCAAATAATTGATAAGAGCGTATGATTAAGTAAATTTGCAAACAATTACTAGTACGCATATTTATTCTGTGTATGTGGGTTAAAATGTTGTTATCATTTGAGTACTTGAACAATATCCATCAAGGGAAGGTATGGTAAAACAAGAACATTACTTTGCTTATGGGGTAAGTTCCCTTTGACTGGATGTTTCTAGTTTAAGTTCAACGATTTGTTTAATCATGTGACTGGTCTACTCCCCCTTTTAAGATTAAATTTGAACAAAACAAATTACACGCAGGAAACAGGTCTACCTGAAACAATTGATCGAAAGAAACGGATGTTCAACAATAAGAAGATCGTTCAAAATACAACGTAAGTCTACAATAAATTTATCATAAAAAGACTAGTTTCACTTGCCAGAATAGTTGGCGTTTTCAGAAAATGTATTTTTCATTTGAATCTTTTGTCTGTTTAATTTATTCTCTGTAATGTGACTGCTGAGAAAAAGAAAACGCCGAAAGATAAGTTATTATGGAAAATATTTCCCAATAACTGTACTGCACAGGTTTTGACAATACACCCCCCCCCCCAAACTCGATAAAATATTAAGGCATACATTTGACCCCTACCTCCAAGAGCTCTACAGGTGTTGGCATGATCCCCTATACCCCAATCAACACAATAGATTCAGGCGACGATATGGCACACAATCACCAACCATTGTCTTGGTGCTGACATGCCACCCGTCCAAACAAATAACCCAGGCGCTAAAATAACGTCACATCCCCACCAATTGTTCGAGTGTTGATATGACCCCCATCCAAACCAATTGTTCAGGCGTTAAATTGGGTCCCATCCCCACAAAGTATTCGAATGTTGATATGACCCCTATCCAAACCAATTTTCCCGGCGTTAAAATCAGGCCCCATCCCAAACAAATTTGCTCGAGTGTTGATATGACCCCCATCCAAACCAATCATTCAGGCGTTAAAATCAGGCCCTATCCCAAACAAATTGGTCGAGTATTGATATGAACCCCATCCAAACCAATCATTCAGGCGTTAAAATCAGGCCCTATCCCAAACCAATTGGTCGAGTATTGATATGAGTCCTATCCAAACCAATTTTCCAGGCGTTAAAATCAGGCCCCATCCCAAACCTATTGGTCGAGTGTTAATATGACCCCCATCCAAACCAATTGTTGGCGTTAATATGACTACTCATACACACCAACCATATAATCACTTATCCCAAAAAATACCCCCCCCCCACAAACCACGTGCATTTCTGTTTAGTGGTCAAATGTTTTAATCAATTAATGCATCATGAATCCATATCAGTACATAATTGACGAACCCAATTCTTACCCCCTATGATCGACTACTGACCACACCATTAAACCTGTCCAAAATCACCTAATGGATAATACTGACAGTAAATCAATGACACACAAAACACATTATAATTAGCGTTGATATACCCCTCCCCCATCCCGTTTTACCACCTTCTGACCACAACCAACCTCTTTCCAACATGTTATGATTATGAACACTAATAATAAATTAAATAAGCATGTAAACATTTCAGGACACTTTAAAAATACTTGAACATGTTGAAATTCAGTGTTTAATCATTTTCACAATTTCTAACAACTGTACCCTTAATGTTTTAAATCATTTGATTGATCTGTTTCTATGAATGTTGATTTTTGTATCGTCTGTGTAAAATGGCCGACAGAGAGATTTTTGTCTGGCGTCGTTGTACTTGTCCTGGTCACCACATGTCCGCATGCGATTAATAAATTTTGAACGACTTTATGCAGAGTCTTCAAACTGAATATGCACAGTGCTCATTATCAGTACATGACCTATATCGCTTTAATGTTTAAATGGTTAAACATCAACGTAATTGTTAACTTTAAATAGAATAACAATCGGCGCTTACGACAGGCGACACATTCGTTTCAAGCAACTGAATTTTCAATTTGATTTAAGATAGCAATTAAAGCTGGATTAAATGAAGGTGGTTACCAAACGATAATATGATTATATCTCCGACAAATTCGGCGACAAATTCGTTTCATGCCGAATAGTTCTTGATTAGTTGCTTTAAACCCCCTTAAATGCTAATCATCAGTGAGTGAACGTGCCTTAAATGATACATTATCACTGAATGTACATCCCCTAAAGCAACTTAATCAGTGGCTGTACGCCTACTAATTGCTAAACCAATACTGAATATACACCCCTTAAAAGCTACTTCATCAGTAGTTGTTCGCCTACTTAATGTTAAACCATTACTGGATATATACTCTTAAAGCTACTTTATCAGTGGTTGTTCGCCTACTTAATGCTAAACCATAACAGGTTGTATACTCTTAAAGCTACTTCATCAGTGGTTGTACACCTACTTAATGCTAAACCATAACTGGATGTATACCCTTAAAGCTACTTCATCAGTGATTGTACGCCTACTTAATGCTAAACCATTACTGGATGTATACCCTTAAAGCTACTTCATCAGTGGTTGTACGCCTACTTAATGCTAAACCATTACTGGATGTATACCCTTAAAGGTACTCAATCAGTGATTGTACTGTACGCCTACTTAATGCTAAATCATTATTGGATGTATACCCTTTAAGCTACTTCATCAGTGGCTGTACGCCTACTTAATTCTAAACCATTACTGGATGTATACCCTTAAAAGTACTCAATCAGCGATTGTACTGTACGCCTACTTAATGCTAAACCATTACTGGATGTATACCCTTAAAGCTACTTTATCAGTTGTTGTACGCCTACTTAATGCTAAACCATTACTGGATGTATACCCTTAAAGCTACTTCATCAGTTGTTGTACGCCTACTTAATGCTAAACCATTACTGGATGTATACCCTTAAACACTACATTATTAGATTGTACCCTCTAATTGCTTTATCATTAAAGCACCCTGAAGCCCCCGTCCAACTTGTGTGCAACTTAAATGGTCAAAACTGCTGATAACCCAATGAATCATGAACACATATCAGAACAAGCGTTGTTTATATCAAGCTCTTATCCCTTATGGCCCTCTTTTGACAACACCTGTCTCCATCCCAAGTTATTAATTGTAAAAACTGACCATTAAATCAATTAAACATGACTACATATCATACCGGACATTGATATACCTCCTCCTCCTCCGCCACTTTTGACCCCGCTATGATCACACCCAAAGTGCTATAATTGTAAGTTAAATACCAATGCCTCTTATGACCCTACCCATACCCATACCCAACCTTCTAAATGGTTAAAATTGGCAATAAATTGATGTAACATTAACATATACTAGAACAAGCGTTGATTACCCCATCTACCACCTCTTATGAACACAAGAACACATCATAACTGACGCTGATACATAGCCTGCCCTGACCCCATATGACTTCACCCCAACCCTGTCCTAAAGTGTGAAATATGTTAACAAATCAGAACACTTCTTGACCGATGATGACATTTAATGGTAATCAAGGCAATTGTGTGAGCAGTATTTCAATTCAAAACAAAACTATATCATTTCACATGTTCCAACTATTGTATACTAAAGGTTTTAGATAATTTGATTTATCAGATTTAAGAAAGGTTGATATGTCTGTCGCCTGTGTAGAATGACACACGGGTAGCGATTACTTTGTCGAGCGTCGCTGTACGCGTTCTGGCCGTATGCGTTGATCTCAACGTAATAGACCTGCTTGTGATCAACAACATTTGCACGATTTGAGAACAAAGGTCAAGATTTCTTGCATAAATATAAAGATAAGCGTCTTCGACAGACCATTACATTAAGGTGTTTTCATTTTTAATTGTATTAAACAAATTTAAAGCAGCATTAAATGTAAAGAACCAAATAAGAAAATGAAAATAGTTTTCAAAACGTAACTCACACAGAAACACAGAATAGTTCAATACAAATGATATCTCATTAATTTCTTATTTTTGTTATTTACCTCTTTACGTTGAGACAACTTTGGGTAATATTAATTTGGTAACAATGCACGCCCGCTAAATGCTAAATGATCAGTGAAATAACGCCCCATAAATGCCACATAATGATTGAATGAACGCCGCCATATTGATTCAAGATCAGTGAGATTCAGCCCTCAAATGTTATATGAACAGTGATGTATGCCCATTAATGCTATGTTATAAGTGTTTATATGCCCCTTTGATGCTAAATGTTCATTAAATGAACGCTCGCAAATTTTTACATGATAATTGAATGTACGCCCCCTAAATGGTAACTTATCGGTAAATGTAAGCCTCATAAATGCTATACTATGAGTAAATCTATGCTCACTATATGCTACATTATCAGTGAATCTATTCCCTTTAGATGCTACATTATCAGTGAAAGTTTGCCACAAATGCAATATCATCAGAGAATTAACGCCCACAAATGCTATAACGCCAGTAATTGTATGCCCACTATATCAGTGTTTGAACGCACACTCAATGCTGTATTATCAGTTATGTTATGCCCCTTTAACGCTACATTAACAGTGAGTGTACGTTCTCTTGATGCTACATTACCATTGGACGTTAAACGCTTAATGATTTATGATTAGTGAAAGTACGCCCCTAAATATTATATGATAAGTAGATATACTTAATCATCAATTAGTCATTTCCGACGTTGACATTCCGGGAAATGCCGGGTAAAATATAGGTGCAGTTTCGATGGTTTTAACTATTAAAAAGCTGTGCGTTTAAACATGGGAATAATCAAAGTTGACACAGTATCAGTGAATTATTACGAAAGTACTCCTTTCTGACAAATTGTATCCCTTTTTGTTCGGTTTAAAAACATGCTAATGCAAGGTTTGTTCTTGTTGCTCATGTAAAGTCGTTCAATAGTGTTTATTCACGGTAAATTTCTTTTAAATTCTGTATTCTAATCCAAGGAATGATACACATTAAGAACTTATCAAGCTGATCATAGTCTGAAATGATGCCTATTAGGTTCTGACTACCTTAATTGAAGACAAATGATGTGGATACTGATACAATAATGACAATAGATGATGTAATCATACTTTTGAAGATAATAGACTTGTAAAACGTAAAATAGTTCATTGTGCTGTAAATTCATATTGTGTTGCTTTTCTTTATATAATGATGATGTTTTATGCTATAAATTGACCTAGTGTGCCATTAATTATTTCTGGTATGTAAATTAGAATATAAATAAATGTAAATAAATCTCAATCAGATTTCCGTGTTTAGTCTTGTATTATAAATGAAAATATCCCCTTGAGTTCAGACCAAAATTCCCTGGGAAGCCTCTCATTAATATCGCATGTATGCTGATGGAACATTTGTCTCGAAATTTGTCCGAAGGTCTGCAAATAACAGGCATGTCCATGCAATTTTGAGAATAATATTGAGATTTGAAAGTAAACAACATTTCCGTTAAAGAAATTTCGACAGTAATAAATAAGATTTGAAAGTGAACAACATTTTCGTTATAATGTTCTAAGCAATCAGCCTTTTGTTGAAAATTCAGTAATTTTCGAAATGTACAAAGTTAAAGGTGGCAGATATTCCACTTTATTTCCATGATCTTGTATGTATTGACAATCAAGTCACTTTAATACAAAAACACAGAGGCAGTATTCATAAAACTTTTAAAGATAATTTATTTTCGCAGTCAAATTTAAGAAAAGAAGATGCGTTTTTAATATGTAAGTACGTATTTTTGATAAATCGATTGAAAATAAAGTCATTAAGATATTATTAACTAATTATATCATTTTATATAAGAGGTACATAAGTTAAGAAAACGACTTGAGTTAATAAAATGACTTGATTTAAGAAAATGACTTCAGCTAAGAAAACGACTTGAGTTAAGAAAACAACTTAAGTTCAGAAAACGAATTGAGTTAAGAAAACGAATTGAGTTAAGAAATTGACTTGAGTTAAGAAAACGACTTGAGTTAAGAAAATGACTTGAGTTAAGAAAATGACTTGAGTTAAGAAAGTGACTTGAGTTAAGAAAATGACTTGAGTTAAGAAAATGCATTGAGTTAAGAAAATGACTTGAGTTAAGAAAATAACTTGAGTTAAGAAAGCGACTTGAGTTAAGAAAATGACTTGAGTTAAGAAAATGTATTGAGTAAAGAAAATGATTTGAGTGAAGAAAACGACTTGAGTTAAGAAAACGAATTGAGTATGGAAAACGACTTGAGTTAAGAAAATGACTTGAGTTAAGAAAATGATTTGAGTTAAGAAAACAACTTGAGTTAAGAAAATGACTTGAGTTAAGAAAATGACTTGTGTTAAGAAAATGTATTAAGTTAAGAAAATGACTTGAGTTAAGAAAATGACTTGAGTTAAGAAAATGACTTGAGTTAAGAAAATGTATCGAGTTAAGAAAATGATTTGAGTGAAGAAAACGACTTGAGTTAAGAAAACGACTTGAGTATGGAAAATGACTTGAGCTAAGAAAAAGACTTGAGTTAAGAAAATGACTTGAGTTAAAAGAACGACTTGAGTTAAGAAAATGACTTGAGTTCAGAAAATGTATTGTGTTAAGAAAATGACTTGAGTTAAGAAAATGACTTGAGTGAAGAAAACGATTTGAGTTAAGAAAATGACTTGAGTTAAGAAAATGACTTGAGTTTAGAAAACGACTTGAGTTAAGAAAACGACTTGAGTTAAGAAAATGACGTAAGTTAAGAAAATGACGTAAGTTAAGAAAATGACTTGATTTAAGAAAATGACTTGATTTAAGAAAATGACTTGAGTTAAGAAAATGACTTGAGTTAAGAAAATGACGTAAGTTAAGAAAATGACGTAAGTTAAGAAAATGACGTAAATTAAGAAAATGTCGTAAGTTAAGAAAATGACGTAAGTTAAGAAAATGACTTAAGTTAAGAAAATGGCGTAAGTTAAGAAAATGACGTAAGTTAAGAAAATGACGTAAGTTAAGAAAACGACTTGAGTTAAGAAAATGACTTGAGTTAAGAAAATGACTTGAGTGAAGAAAACGATTTGAGTTAAGAAAATGACTTGAGTTAAGAAAATGACTTGAGTTTAGAAAACGACTTGAGTTAAGAAAACTACTTGAGTTAAGAAAATGACGTAAGTTAAGAAAATGACGTAAGTTAAGAAAATGACTTGATTTAAGAAAATGACTTGAGTTAAGAAAATGACGTAAGTTAGGAAAATGACTTGAGTTAAGAAAATGACTTGAGTTAAGAAAATGACGTAAGTTAAGAAAATGACGTAAGTTAAGAAAATGACGTAAGTTAAGAAAATGACGTAAGTTAAGAAAATGACTTGAGTTAAGAAAATGGCGTAAGTTAAGAAAATGACGTAAGTTAAGAAAATGACGTAAGTTAAGAAAACGACTTGAGTTAAGAAAATGACTTGAGTTAAGAAAATGACGTAAGTTAAGAAAACGACTTGAGTTAAGAAAATGACTTGAGTTAAGAAAACGACTTGAGCTAAGAAAATTTATTGAGTTAAGAAAATGACTTGAGTATGGAATATGATTTGAGTTAAGAAAACGACTTGAGTATGGAAAATGATTTGAGTTAAGAAAGCGACTTGAGTTAAGAAAACAACTTAAGTTAAGAAAACGAATTGAGTTAAGAAAGTGACTTGAGTTAAGAAAATGACTTGAGTTAAGAAAATGCATTGAGTTAAGAAAATGACTTGAGTTAAGAAAATGTCTTGAGTTAAGAAAATGTATTGAGTTAAGAAAATGACTTAGTTAAGAAAATGTATTGAGTTAAGAAAATAATTTGAGCTAAGAAAATGTATTGAGTTAAGAAAAAGATTTGAGTTAAGAAAATGACTTGAGTTAAGATAATGACTTGAGTTAAGAAAGCGACTTGAGTTAAGAAAATGACTTGAGTTAAGAAAATGTATTGAGTTAAGAAAACGATTTGAGTTAAGAAAATGATTTGAGTTAAGAAAATGATTTGAGTTAAGAAAATGACTTGAGTTAAGATAATGACTTGAGTTAAGATAATGACTTGAGTTAAGAAAACGACTTGAGTATGGAAAACGACTTAAGATGTTATATAAATACCGCATCAGTAACAAATAAATGCAAACCATTATTATACATATAAATCATATACCATGTATACTGTTGTTTTTTTTTTTTTTTTCAAAAGGAATCAATAACAGATTACAACAAAAATATTACGGTAACTAAATGTTCAATAGCGTTACTAACATGTTTTGCCAAACTAGAGAATTCTGTATGACATTTTTTATATCTGTTAACAAAAGAGCTTTTCTTTGAGCTCGTGGTGACGTTTTATCATGTTACAAGCGTTTAGCTTACATTTCATACAAATTATGTTGTTCGATGTATGACCCTTTAAAAATATAAATGAGTCAATTATAAAGTGTTAATTTTAATTGAATGTTTTTCTTATATTCATTTGTTCAAATCACGAATATCAAACTTATATTTTTATAACATCACAGCTGTGATACTGTTTAATGTATAGAACTGGCCCCAATTACTCGAAAAATCTTTAGCCTGATCAGCCTTAGTATCTTATTTCATTTAACCAAATAATTCATCATAAACTTATATTAAACAAAATAAATATAAGAAATATTGTGATCGGCTTAAAGATAATGAGGATATAATTCGATTTTACAAAACAAAGTGTGCAATTCAAATTAGTTCCTGTTAAAAGAGACTATAAGATTGTTCGAGAACCTGGGTGGACCCTGCATATCTGTTTCATAGAATAAGATACAAGACATTAAATATGACCATGCCAAACTGATTCAATGTTTAGTTTTCCATTTTCAAAATCAAGGTGCAGGAACAAAACAACAAAGTGGCAAAAATCAGATCTCATATCTTACCAACAAAATGACCCCGATAGCAGACTTCACTAAAAGTCATCATATACATTTGCAGGTTCATACAGTTAAACAAATTAGCCTCTCCCAGTGTAAAATATATGTTTTGACATGATAGCAGATTTTACCAATGAAAGTCATCATACATATATGCAGGTTTATACATTTAAACAAGTAAATCTTCAAGCAGGCTTTCTAAAAACCGATCGTTTGCCGGCCTGGACCGATTTTGACTTTGACGGACCGAATATAACAGTAATGGCTAAAAAGGTTGGTCCGTAAATTAAAATTTGAAATCGGTGTAGTGTTTTTTTATTCAGATTTCGAATGTTTCGAAGACCTGAGACTCCCAGTGTAGAATAGTTTTTACCTAGATTATTGTTATGCTAGTTATCAACCTCCAGCATAATTGTTTGCTTAATTTTGATTTCGATATGTGTTGCTCAACTCACTCTTAAAGTAAATGTCCTTCCCATCTAATGATGCTAAACATTGAATCACTTTGGCCTGACTCAAACCAATAAACAAGTTGCACATACAGTCATATTAAGTTGCAATGCATCATACAAATATTGCTTGACCCAAACCAATAAACAAGTTGCACAAACAGCCAAAATAATTTGCACTGCATCATTTAAATATGGCCAATAAAAAAGTTGCATATATGTAACAGTGTTACAGATGATCATAACAATTTGCTCTGAATTAAATATGTAAAATCTAGGATACATGTAGAAGCAATTTGTCAATCTTTCAGCAATTAATGTACATCTGGATCAGAAAAACACGCACAAAACACGTTAAATGTTTAGGACTCTAACATGCTTAAACATATTTTATTGCAAAACAATACATTAGCTGACTGTGTCTTTCTAAACTATTTCAGTGTTTTCCGTTAAGCATATCATACCTTAAAAAAACTTTCTATAAAATAATGAACAGTCGCGAACGCATCACAACATGGTTGCTCGAGGGCACGTGCTACACCAATCAACTATGAGCGCGATCAGGGAGTACCCGTGCAACTGGCATTTAACAAATAAAACACTTAATGGTTTGTGTACAAGATGCTCTAATTTTATCACAGAAATGGAGTTTTACATAAACCCTTAACAAGATTAAACTCCAATTGGGAACTTTTTCACACGCGAGTTAAAAACACAATAACATGAACAGAACAGAAATGATACAATACAATGATATATACAGGGCCAAGCCCCGTGGTCAAAATTTCGAATATAAACAATAAAAGGGGAATAAGATAAGGGCCGAAATCACACAGTCGTAAAAACACTACAAATAGACGATTAATGCATCAATAAATGATGGAAGAATATCGTATTGGAACACTCAGTAAACACGAGTTTACTGGAACACGAGTTACATGGAGATGCAAACCAGTTGCACACGTCGATCTTGTCTAAGAATATGATTCTACAAACATACTTTGGAAAAAAAACAAAACCCTGAACAAATTGAGTTTAAATTGATTAATTTCCTTAATTCTTGACCTGGAAGTCATTATTTCCGTTTTTAGAACTTCTGAAATATGTTGTCTCCTATTAATGATAGCAAATATTTTAATCACAATATATTCACAGTTAAAGTATTGATTTTGTTCACTTAAGATATTTGTGTGACCATACGATAGAAGCGTAAACTAAGGTAAGTTTCCTAAGGGGCGGACCAGGATTTGTCATTCGCGAAGGCCCATTACGAGTCCAAAATGAGGACAAACAGCCCAAAGGAGCCGGAAATAGTCTCCAAACATGGGACTTGTACTTAAGTTTAAGCATACTGTTTCTTTTTAAGTTTGCGTCGATCCGTATTCGACTGGGTAGAGGGCGGGTTTGCGTTATCTGATTCAACGGGTAATCCGGATCCGCTAGTGGTTCTGATTGAATGATATTATTGACATTCAAATTAAATTAAGTCCATATAATAAAATAAATAAACAAGAGCTACCACAGAAGTGATAAATACTCACGCCGCCTTTACACAGTATGAATGTACATATACTTGACTAAGACAAATATTTGATATTAAATTCATAATGTAATTATAAGTTTGAAGATAATAAGAAAGCTATTAATTTTTATTTGACACATGATCAACCTCAAATTTCCAACATAAGAGGTATTTTAATTCCGCCGATATGCTATAAATAGATCTACTGATAAGGTCTTAATTCAGAAATTGATAAAGATCAAAGAACAAAACTCGCGCAGAGATCTTGACCCAGCAATGCGATTGACATTGACCTTCACCTTGAAGTAAAAGAACTCAAGTGTCGTCTTACAGTGGTCACTAATTGACAGTTTAATTCAAATCACATACTTGTATTAAGCGAATGACAAAGTTTTGGACGGGACGGACGGATAAAAGTTATGATTGAGATTCATATCTTGTCCTACTTAAGATGGTAAAGCGTATGCAAATGTAGATTTTACAAATGTAATTGCCGCGGGATATTCGGGATGGATGCAGATCCCCGGAAAGAAGACACCCCAGGCTTCAGGACCAGCTTCTGGCATCAGGTTCTGCATGCCTTGGCAGACGATTGGAAGAACATCCATCCTAATGTATTAAGTCCCGTCTGCCAAGATTTGCGCAGGGGTCGGTCTTATTTGGTAGGCTAATTATGTCTTCTAAATAATATAATTTTCTATAGAACAAGCATAAGGGAAATAGACACTTAAATGCATCATTGGATTCATAAGGATTAACGGAGGTGCTAAAACTTTAACATATGCCTTTGAAACCAGATTTTGTTATCGAATAATCATTACTTCAATCGGCAATAAATAGCGGACCATGATATACCGGGATTTATCATCTGATGTTATTGATCACACAGCCCTGTATCAACATAACCCGGGTACCGGATACCGGGTTTTAGCACCAACCATGATAACCTCCCTTATTTCTTATCAAGGAAGTTACTACTTTCGTTTTTGAAGACGCCTGAAATTCGTTGACTATCCAAACTGCAACTATTTAAATAATACAGCCACATTTGAAAGTATTAATGAGTTGTGTTCGTAAGATATTCGAGTAACTATCTGAAAGGACTTTCTTCAACAGTCAACAAAAGTAAGTATAAAATAGTATGTTTTCGGATGGTGATTAAACCCGGTACCCGGTATCGATATTGGGAAAATCCGGTATCTCAGTTTATGATACCTCATTATGTCGATATCGGGTGTTTCGTCATAGTCGATACTGGTAAATATGATATTCTCTAAAGAAATCCCGGTATCGATAGGCCCGGTATCAATGTCCACAATAATCAACTATGACTTTGAATATCTCAAAAAACAACAGAAAAGAGAGTTTGATTTCAAGAACGCTAAATAGTATAATTAACATGTATAAGTAGGTTGACAGTCACCTTAAAATTACACACTTTTATCAAGCTGTAAATCTTGAATAAAATATATTTTATTTCAATAGTAATTGTCTTTTAATTCTAGTGTGATATTTGGGGAATAGATTTGGAAAGAAATGATTCATTTTCATGAACACCCAGTGTGTGTTGATCTTTAAAAGTGAAAGTGTAACAGTTCTTATAAGTATCCAAAATCGTATACAATAAATTTGCAATTCTGTTTTCTACATGCCTTGAAAACATGTCTTTGTTGGTGTATGTGTTATTATGGCAATGAGCTTGTAATACTTAGATCAAAATAAATAGTCTGTTCTGGTCTGATTTCAAATATAACAGCTACAAACATGCCTATCTGAGAAAGGTTCTGTTCATTCCAAACATGAGGATATCATAAGTACAGTGAAACGGTTGAGAATGTATATATCTTATAATATTTTAACTTCAGGTATATGTGGCATGATAACTCCCCGCTGTGCATCCCTTGTTTATTGCACTTGTCTCAAAGCATTGGGTCATTTTCCTGTGTATCTGTTATTTGGTAGATGGCCTTTTAAAGTTGACACTTTCATAGAAGATAATCTCATTGTCCGACTTATATATTGTATAAACAATATACATAACTAAATGAATTAATCAGAGTTATAAACAAACGGGCTCTGAAGTAATCAGTTATACTGACCCATAAAAGAAAATGTCATAAAAGACTTATTGATGTATCTTATTGCTGCCTATGTACCCTATGTCATTTATGGACTCATTCAAAAATGCTGTTCTGAAAACTTACTTCACAACATGCTTTGTTTTCGATGCACAAATTACTTCCTTAACAGAAATATTCAAATACACCAAGAAATGAAATATTGTGTAAATCATGTGATTTATGCATAATTGTAACAGAAGATGTATCTCTTTTAGTATTTCCAAAATACATAGAACTAAGAAAAACTCAAAGCAACATATTTTGTAATGAATAAAAAAGACACTTAAATCATATAACATTCTTCATAATATTAGCATTAGCTAAGTGCTTACTGTTATAATGTTAAAAACAACTCGGTGTAGCATAATATTTTATTAAAACATTTTCTTCAGATTTAAAAAGAAATTAGAACTCTCTATTATAAAGTGGTATATATTTAAAATAAATAAATCTAAAAAAAATCTTTTTATTGTTTGATGCAATTAAAGAATGGAATGAACATCCCGACACTGGCACTCACACATCCATTAATTGGCAACACGTGTGACACGTGTCATAAAGGGGCTTCATATCACCATTAATTTAGGTTATAGTAACTTGAAAATGGCACAGTTTATGATTCCGGATTTTGTTGGTAACGGGTTTTACGTCACAGTCGGTACCGGGTAATATATAATACTCTCTTCAGAAAGCCCGGTATCGATAGGCCCGGTATCAATGTCACTGGACTCAGAAAGATTTTCATTTCATTCCGGCATTTTCATGTTTCCATGTTGCCAACAGTTTGCCGTACCAAAAAAGCTTACAAGGAATCCTGGCCTTTGTATGGAAGTTTTAGGGCAGGTTTAAGTTTTAGTCCAAGTTGGGATTTTCACTTATAAGTCCAATACCATTCATTCAATTGACTTAATACTTCACACAGTTGTTCAGAGCCATTACATAAGGAGGTAAGATATCTTCATGGACCGTATTCAATAAGCATCTTAATAATATTTTTTAACTAAGTGAAATATTGCCATTTTTTCTAATTTGAATTTTAACAAAACGAACAATGTTTGTACAACAAAAATATGAAAATAAGCATGAAAATGGTCTAAACAATATGTGCATATGAATAAATCTGATGAAAAGTAGCGGGTATTTAAAATAATCTTTGTCAAAAGTTACGAAATTCTCACTAAGTTGAAAATATTAGATGCTTATTGAATACGGCCACATGTTATCTTTTATTCAAATTATGGCCCCTGATTGACTATGGAACTTACGTTAAAGTTTAAGGGCAGGTTGGGATATCTATTTATAACTTCTATACCTTCATTCAATTGACTTAATACTTCACACAATTGTTCAGGACCATCACACAATGAGTTTACATTATACCATATTATCCTTAATACAAGTAATAGCCCCTGCTTGACTTCGGTTAAAGTTTTAGGGTAAGTTAAAGTTAAGGGCAAGTTGGGATTTAAATAAAACAAACTTCTACACCTTTCATTCAATGCACTTAATAAAATTCAAAATTATTGACGACCATCTTACAACAAGAAACATAACTCCATTTTAACTCTAAATACAAATTATGGCCCTTGAATGTTTTTATTTATTTTAATTTCCTTCTAAAAACACATGTTTATATTCTTAACCACATTTTCATAAAGGGAAAACAAGTTATTTGAATGTCTTGCGTCATTGTTCGGGCAGGTGGGAGGGCAGCATCAAAGGCATCTTATGTATCGAACAATTTTAGCTAGGGTTGACATAAAGAGACAAAACTTGGTATATACGAAGATACCTTTTATGAGAATGCTTTTGAGGCTCATACGATTAAGGTCAAGGAAACTATTAATAGAAAAAGGGTTGGTATTGAATTACTTAAGTGAGGGTCTACATATTGTGACCAAACATGGTGTATAGGAAGAGTTTATAGAGACCTTTTCTGAGATTGTGTTTTGGGCCCCGAGATCTCTGGTCTAGGTCAAGGTCAGCGTTGTTAAAAAAGAAACATGGTAAGTACTGAATAACTCAAGTAAGGGTTGACAACGTGTGACCAAACTTGGTATATAGGACAAGTTTATGCAGAGCTTTCATGGTTTGCCTTTTGGCCCCCTAGGGTCAAGGTCACTGTTACTAAAAATAGATAACAGTTTCAGTTATGGTTGACATACTGTGACCAAACTTGATATGCAGGAAGAGTGTATGGAGGATTTTTATGAGATTGTGTTTGGGCCCTTAGAATCAAGGTCACTGTTACAAAAAATAGAAGAAAGCAGTTGAAACTGAATCTCTTCTACCAATCATTAAGAACCTGGTTTTGTCACATCGCGATTCTTGTTCACATATTACATCGTTATTGTATTCACTTCTAAGTAAAGGCGGCGTGGTCGAGCGCGCTGTCTTACGACAGCTCTTGTTAGTGTTTCCAGGAGGTCTCAAACCAAACTTTTAGCTACCTTCAATTTGAAATGGTGCATTCTTGTGTGATGTTCGCACATTTTCTCCACTAGATTTCAACTATGTTTATTTGTAGAAAATAATTGTGGGGGTGGTGCCAGGTTGACGACAAAAATCACCAGCACATTTTTGGTAGGGTAGCACCGGGCGCATGCTCACTTAATTTGTCCATGTTTTCTCTTTTATTTCAATATAGCAGAAGAAGGTAATAAAATATGCAAAAAATGTACCATTGCGGCTTTCAAATTTAAAAACTTTCTGTGGGGAGTACCCCCCTACCTCCACTGTCACAATTTCTGTCACGGTTCTGAGGGAGTCGCGCATGTCAAAAGATTACGTTCCTTTGTTTTCCCCCTCGAACATCAACTCCTGGGTCCGCTCCTGTAAATCGTTTAGAACTTCGTAAACCGAGTGTATATTTGACAATCAAATTATGATTTTAGACTCAAGATGGATGCAGTCTCAGGGAAAAAGGCACCCGAGGGAACAGGATCGGTGTCTGACCACACATTCTGCCAGACATGTGCGAACGATGGCAAGGACATCCCTCCTGATGCCTTCTGTACCGTCTGCAAGGAGTTCCTGTGTTCCAACCAGAGAGTGAGAATAAGCATTTTACGGAAACATGTCAACGCCATGCCGAAGAGTTCATAAAATACTTTTGTCCCAATCACGAGACACTTCTGTGTGGAGACTGCTTGGCTGAGAAAGTACATAGCTTATGCACTATTGAAAGGATATCTAAAGTGGCAAAGCGGTACAAGGAGGGCCCAGAATACAACGGTCTGAAGGCAGGACTTGTCCAGGTGGTCAATGACATTGGCAACCTTTCAGGCAACATACAAGTGAGCATGAAATATATTGATGAAGAGAGCTTTACAAATATCAATGAGCTTCGAAAGTTCAGGGATGAAATCAACCAATACCTGGATAAGAGGGAACATAAGTTACTGGAAGAAATTGAGCTGAAAAAACGGAAATCAGAGAGCCTCTTAAGTGAACTGAAATCAAATTGCCAAGACATAATAGCTGCCACTGAGAAACTCAAGGCCAAGCTTAAAGCCCAGGAGGTCAACAACAACCAGCTGTTCATATCTGGAACAAGAGCGATTAAGGAATTAGTCGGTCTTCAGTCAGCCCTTAAAGACATCAGAGGTAAAAAAAGTGTGTCATACTTCAAGTTCACAAGGGACCCCACCACAGAACAGCTGCTGACCTCATGCACAGCAATTGGCATAGTGGACCAGGTGGCATCAGATTTGGCAGACCAGGTGGCATCAGATTTGGCAGACCGGCAGAAACAAGGTCAGTGGCCATGTAAGCAACACAAAGCAGTTATATCACAATTAGGTTTCACGTTTGATTTAAATGGTATATGTTTTATATGGTGACTTTATTGCTATCCATTTTCCAAGTTATTTGAGATATTTATAAGCACCTCTTTAATTTCCTTTTAAAACAGAAGTTATTCCACAATTGGAAAGCGTGTGAGCTTGAACGTGTGTGTGCTGTACGTGTCTGCGTGTGAGTGTGAGGGCATGTATATGTGCTAGCATGTGTGCGTTCGTTGCTCTTGTGTGTGAACGTTTTTTGTGCCTGCGATTGTTTCGTGTGTTCGATTCAATATTGAATTGATATGCTGCAGTGTTTAGTACACAGCGTATGTCTTGGTATAAATTTAAATGAGTTGTTTTTAAACATAACATCGAATTACTTTTTCTCACTTTTTCAGACTATTTTTAAGATGATATTAACATTTATTAATGGTACAGCGTTGCCATCATAGGTGGCGGTATCTGTGCAGAGATGATTTCATGTACAGTTGAACACCGTTTATCCGAAATCGTAGGGACCCGAAAAAATTCGAAATAGCGATAATTTTGGATAAACTGTGTTCGGAATAGCGGTGTTCAACTGTATGTATAATAATATTATATCTATTAATTAAAAGGTCTCTGTATTATAGTATTGCTAGCATAGGCGGCAGTTTCAGTAAGAGATTGTTAAATATATTATTTCTGTTATTATAAACATATTAGTGCTTTTTGAAATTTGTTTGTATCCCATTCTTATCATCAATGCATTTATTATATATTAATGCCTTAACACCTCACTGTACACTTCTCTGACTGATACTGCCGCCTATGGTTACATCGTATACTTCTTATGTTGATACCGCCCCCTGTGGTTACACTGTTTACTTTTCTGACAGTTACTGCCCCTCAATGATGAAACTGTATTCTTCTCAGACTGACACAGTGCCATAGGACTTCAATGTTTATTTCTGTAGCTGATACTGCCCCCTGTGGTTACACTGTATACTTCTCGGGCTGACACTGCCCCCTATAGTTTACGGGTGCACAGTATACATTTATCACTGATGGGTACTTCCCCCTATGGTTAAACTGTTTGCGTCTCTAAATGATATTTCCCCTATGGTTACAACATATACTTCTCTGAGTGGTACTGCCCCTATGGTTACATTTTATACCTTTCTGACTCATACTTCCATTCTGTGGTAACACGTATACTACTCTGACTGATACTGATCCCTGTCATTACAATTATACTTCTCTGACTGATACTATCACCTGTGGTTACACCGCATACTTCTCGGGCTGACTCTGACCCCTTTAGTAGCACCATATAAATCTTTGACTGATACTGCCCCCTATGGTTACTCCATATACTTCTCTGACTTAAACTATCTGTTGTGTTTACACCGTATTCTTCTCTGTCTGATACTATCACCTGTGGTTACACCGTAATCTTCTCTGTCTGATACTATCACCTGTGGCTACACCGTAATCTTTTCTGACTGATATTATCTGCTGTCGTTTCACCGTTTACTTCTTTGACTGAAAGTATCTCCTGTGGTTACACCGTATACTTCTCTGACTTATATTGTCCATTGTGATTACACGTGACTGATCTGCCCCCTATGGTTACACTATTTCCTTCTCTGACTAATTCAGTCCCCTATGGTTACACCTTATTCTATCTCTCATGGTATGCAGGCTGGAATTCTTCATAACCCAGTGTTGTTGACTAAGTAATATTCAGTCATTTTCCTGCCTGGAAGAAATTAGACTTCTGATTATCAACCAGCAGAAACTACCACCGTAAAATACAAATGCACAAGTATTATACATTCTGCACTAATATCTGTTTTAGCCAAGAGTAAGGGTTGGTAGGCACAAATGTGTAGTTGTTGTGCATATGGTTGATAATGATTCACAACAGTATGGGGTTTTAACGAGACCTACACCAAGCCAATGAATGTCAATAGTGTCCTAGCAGATGCGGCTTCAAGCCCCAAACCACATTCAACTTTTTTCACAGGTTAATTTTGAAAATATGCATTTTGTAAACAAATAACGGGTATGTACATGTATTGTGGTATGTTAGAAATAGGTCACGTACCAAAACACATCATTTTTAAACAAAATTTTAAGTCTAATATTTTTTATAAGATAAAACAATCAATTTAAAGATTACATACTCATATCATATCTTAAACATAAGTTATGTACATAAGTACATATAAAAATATGTAACATGTACATAAGTACATGTAAAATATGAACATGCTGTCTAAACATTTAGCTAATAAAAATGATTTAAGAATTCCAAAGATAAATTAAAAAACAAACGTTTTTGAACACATCAACGTACAAAACTGCTCAAGGATACTTACATTCTGAGCCCTTTGATACGAATATCCCAGTTCCATGCCGATTGTTGACAGTTCGTTTTTTCGAGAGAAAATCTTCTCTTACGCGTATATTTCACTTATAATCCATGTTTTACTGTAATGACTCAAATTGTTAGATGTATCGTAATCAACTGTCAGAGTGTACTTTTAGTGTTTATTTATTTTAAATGTATATTCATGAGAAAAACATCACAATGTTTCCCAATCCTACGATGTAGAAATTCCATTATTGACCTATGAATAGCCGGGAAATACCTTCTGTTTCTAAAAATAGCAACATCCGGTACAGGCCGAATACGCCCGATGTTCGTCGCGATCTGTTACGGCGAGTGGCGATATATGTCGATGTTACCCGATGTTTCCCGAGTTGTATTACATGGCTAATACGTTAATAAAAAACAAAGAAGTGTTCTGACCGCATCATAACATCATTATTTGTAGTCTAAATTGTTAGCAATTTGTTCAAGGCGCAATGAAAACGTCACACTTTAAATAATATATAAAAACAGAAGTAATTATTTCAGCGATTTTTAATTAAAATTACAACAAAAGTTATCAAAGGCAGTGAGGAACATTTAGTTGCAAATGTATCCGCCGCTCACATTAAAGGTTATGGGTTCGATCTCCACCAAGAAAGCAATCCCATTGCCACTCAAAATGGTACTGAATTTTACCTAAGAAAACTGACTCGAGCGTGTTTCTATAAGCTATTCTTTCGTCACAACATTGACAAGAAATGAATATAAACCTTAAACATGTCATAGTTATATGTATGGGAAAAGGAAGAGATGTTCTCATGTTTCTGTATATATTTCCCTATCCAGTAGTGGAGATCAAGAGACATTATATAGAGGTTGTCCAGTTAGCGCAGTGGTTAGCGCACTCGCTTCTCACCAAGGCGACACGGGTTCGATTCCCGGCCTGGTTTCCCCCACAACACAAGTCCACACTCTCGCGCAACATCGTGCCAACGAGAGTGACTTAGTTTAAGCTATCATAGCTTCCTTCACAATTGTTGTCAAATATATAATGTTTAAAGTAAGAGACATTATTCAGCTAATTAGTACTTTATTCTGGTGAATAAACATCAAATAGATATGACCGTTGGTTAACATTGGCAGTTGTGTACCTTTGATTGGAATGGTGGTACGCATGGGATGTTGTGCAAAATATATCTTGTCTTGAAATAAGAATTGAAACTGGTATGAATTCAACTGACTGACTGAAACATTAGGTTGGAACATTAAAGATGCACTCTTACCCCCAAGTAAGATTTACCACAATTAATACAATTGTTTAAATATACCAAAAAGGAAGTCTAAATGTTGAAAACAATGGTTCTTATGAAGGATAACGAGTTTAGTTTGAAAGAAAAGTGCATAAAGCATGGTATTTCTATCTTATGAGACGGCAGAAGATAACAGAAAATATTTTAGCACTCACCAATCATTTAATATTTTTGCTGTTCCAGCTATTAAATTCAAGGTTACAATATTGTTTTCAGTTATTAATATTTTCTATAAATGCATTATTTAGTAAGTAGCAAAGGTTTATCAGTCAAAAATAATGTTTGTTATACATGTATATCTATCGATTTTGAATAAGAGTGTAACTTTAAGATAGATTTTATAAATGTTATGACTGTTTAAAATAAAATAACAAAGTGAATAACAGCGTTGTCAATATTGATCATATTTGTATTTTGTCATTCAAATGAATTTGACCTTGATTTTGAAATACTTAGTTCTGTACTTCAATATCAAGTACGCTATAAAAGATCGATTCATTAAGATTTATTATGCGTTGCGTGGGAATATTTGAGCCTTGGGTAATTTAAGACGCGTTTATATGGTAATTGAGAACATTGAGTAGTTTTAATGCAATGCAGGTTGTTTGTGATATAAAACATGAGTCATAATGCGATACAAATGTAGAATGGTTACCGACATGAATATATTCAGAAATCCGATCCGTAAATAAGCTAGTGTTCAAATAGCTCTGTCAACCACAATGATATTATAATGCTTGGTGAACCCATGTAATTTTGGTAGCACTTGAACTATTATTGGCTGCTGATTATATCATGTAATATACATGATTAAACAAAGAATGATTGTAGTTTGTATGTTTGCTTTTTATTTGAACTGAATACATAGCTGTGTCATTGTATACAATATACATAGAAAGCCCTTTCAAATCATACCAAAATAATCATCCAAAAGCATTCACATACATGTGGGTCGGATAGCGTAGACACACAAAACACCCACTGAGCAGTGCAATATCTAGTAATCACATACTTGTGGATCGGATACCGTAGATACACAAAACACCCACTGAGCAGTGCAATATCCAGTAATCACATACTTGTGGATCGTGTACCGTAGACACACAAAACACCCATAAAGCAGTGCAATATCTAGTTATCAAACATGAATTTATTAATAAATCCTAAATATGTTTTTTAGTGATAAACAGACCATCTGTACAAATCGTCGATTATCTGAAGGGGCAAAAAAATGTTCAATAAACCTTATTTATAGCAGATTCTTAAACCTTTTAAAAAGGTCTACTTACAGCTGAATTTCGTTTACTGCAAATAACATGCAAACTGTTTAAATGTTTTCAAAACTTAGGTAATTGATAAGTAACCAATGTTAAAGAATCAAAGTATGTGCAAAGATAATATACCACGATCGTTTAAGTGACAAAAAGATGGATAGGCTTAGTTAGATTAAGACAAACCACGCACACACAAAGCCAGGAATACATTGAAATACAATCCTCCCTAATCATTGGTATAACTCAGATTTTAAGTCTTCACGAATAAAACATGGTCATGTTGATTAGGAGACACTGTTTCCAATGTTTTAGTAAGTTTTAACAAACTAAATGGCTGCCTAACAATTCACGACCTGGTAATAATTTATCACGGTTATAAATACTCCATAGAATACCCATGATTCCTAATCCTGCGAAAAGTGGTATCCAGTCTGAGATCTGATGACTTTTTTTCTTCCAATTCAACCAGCTATGAACAAAATGTTCGCAGTTGTTAGTGAGAACATTATATTCTTGTTTTCTTTTACCCGATTGATGTTCGAAGTCATCAAGTGCGTTGTCAGCTACATCGCCAAGAGAAATTTCTGGATGTTCTATAATTAGTACATCACGTGTTTGATACGTTTTATTTTCTTTGCGTATGAGATTTCCCTTTTCGTCTCTCTCTCAAGTAACATGAATAACTTCTAAATTGACGGATGTATCAACACTTGGCAGGACTGCTAAAACCACAGCATGATGGTGGTACTTTTTCACCTTAAAACTAGCAGATTCATATTGTCCGGGTACTGCAATATGCATCCCTTGACGTATATCAACAGCACTGTCTGGTCTATACATTCGTGTGCACTCTGAACATGACTTCTGTGAACCATCTAGGAGCATACGTATCTTTGATAACATTGTTATTTCTTTTTTTTAACCAGAAAGCGTTTTCTCCCCGAAATTAGCTATAAGTACCTTACAGCGACCATGTTCTCCTGAAAGACATATATTTCGTTAAATTATGACTAAAGCTAAAACGCGGAGTATAACATCAGTAAATTTTAATATTGCTATATGTGTAAATATATTATTATACATACTTCAAAGAAAAGGCAAAATGTAACTTACTTGTTTAATTATAGTCCTCCTCTACTTAAAAATATATTACCATGCATAAAGCAACGCGGTAGTCCAATGAATGCGACAATGGGAACTGATCAATTTAAATAATACACAATTTGATTCAACGACCTATTTTCCAAAACGTTGTTACATTATACTGCAATGAATAAATTCCTCCCGCTATTCCTTGTTCACAGTATCTGATTGGGCCAGCAAGCAAACTCATGCAGACAGTTCATCTCAAGTAGCCGGTGCATATACCATAGCATAAACATATAATTATTATCAATACATACATTAGTTTAAACACAATGTTGTCGTTCTAAGTAGCATTACATACGTAAGGTTTGAAATGTTAATTGCATTTGCCATATCTCCATTGTTTGTTCGCACACGAAAAGTGCGTCCTTTTTATGGTTGGAATAAAAACATAAATGAACATTAATTGATAACAAAGAAGACAAAATAACATCTAGAAATGTGATCTAAAGAACATAAATAAACCGTCAACATCCTTCAACAGACACCAGCCTGTTTAAAACCTTATGGTATATGGAAGTGTTTTTCGTATAAAATGACGCCGTATCAACTTGTTTTATGTCGACTTGACAATTTATAACACGACATGTTGTCAACTTATTAGCATGATATACACTTCCATACTACGTGATCACAACATAAGTATACACAATATATTCTTCATGCTACCTGGTCACCTCTTGCGTATATATGGTATACGCTTCCATATTACATGATCAAATTTACAATTCGTAAGGAAAACGCTTCAATACTAAATGCTCCCATCATAAGCATAGACGATATTCGCTTCCATACCCCATGACCAAATTGTCTGTATATACGGTATACGTTTCCATACTCCTTGACCAAATTGTCAGTATATAAGGTTTACGTTTCCATACTACATAACCAAATTGTCCGTATATACGGTATACGCTTCCATACTCCATTACCAAATTGTCAGTATATACGGTTTAGGCTTCCATACTACGTGACCAAATTGTCGGTATATACAAGAAACGCTTTCATATTTCGTGACCAAATTGTCTGTATATACGGTATACGCTTCCATGCTGCATGACCAAATTGTCCGTATATACGGTATACGCTTTCATACTGCATGACCAAATTGTCCGTATATACGGTATACGCTTCCATACTAGATGACCACATTGTCGGTATATATTGTATACGCTTCCAAACTACATGACCAAATTGTCCGTGTATACGGTATACGCTCCCATACAACAGGACCATATGGTCCGTGTATACGGTATTCGCTTCCATACTAGATGACCACATTGTCAGTATAATTATATTGTATACGCTTCCAAACTACATGACCAAATTGTCCGTGTATACGGTATACGTTTCCATACTACATGACCAAATTGTCTGTGTATTAGGTATACGCTTTCATACTACATGACCAAAGTGTCCTTATATACGGTATACGCCACACTTCAACATTCCAAATTGTCCGTTTATACGGTATACGCTTCAATACTACATGGCCAAATTGTCAGTATGTATGGTATACGCTTCCATACTAGATGACCACATTGTCAGTATATACTGTATACGCTTCCAAACTACATGGCCTATTGTCTGTGTATACGCTTCCATACAACAGGACCAAATTGTCCGTATATATGGTATACGCTTCCATAATACATGACCAAATTGTCCGTATATACGGTAAACGCTTCCATACTACATGACCAAATTGTCCGTATATACGGTATACGCTTCCTTACTACATCATCAAATTGTCCGTTTATACGATTTATGCTTCCATTCTTCATGACCACATTGTCAGTATATACGGTATACGCTTTCATACTACATGACCACATTGTCCGTGTATACGGTATACGCTTCCATACTTCATGAACACATTGTCAGTATATACGGTATACGCTTATATACTACATGGCCACATTGTCAGTAAATACGCTATACGCTTATATACTACATGAACACATTGTCAGTATATACGATATACGCTTATATACTACATTGCCACATTGTCAGTATATACGGTATACGCTTCCATACTACATGAACACATTGTCAGTATATACGTATACGCTTATATACTACATGACCACATTTTCAGTATTTACGGTATACGCTTCCATACTACATGACCACATTGTCAGTATATACGGTATGCGCTTATATTCTACATGAACACATTGTCAGTATATACGGTATACGATTCCGTACGACTTGACCACAGTGTCAGTATATACGGTATACGATTCCGTACTATATGACCACATTGTCAGTATATACGGTATACGCTTATATACTACATGACCACATTGTCCGTATATACGGTATACGCTTCTATACTACATGACCAAATTGTCCGTATATACGGAATACGCTTCCATACTACATGGCCACATTGTCAGTATATACGGTATTCGCTTTAAAAATCCATGACCACATTGTCAGTATATACGGTATACGCTCTCATACATCATGGCCACAGTGTCAGTATAAACTGTATGCAAACACATATAATCATTTACTCACTTATTCTTTGTTTAAACCACTTACTCTCGGCTCCGTCATTTATATTAGAAACGTGGTATCGACCGTAAGCTGCACATCGCCGTCTTGCAAGACTGGTACCATACAAGTCCTTGACGGAAATAACTCAATTAACCCTGTTCATATTAAAATAAAAATATATATATATATATTGTTTCTTAAAGAATATCTGGCAACAAAATAAATGACCAGCACCCGGTCGAGTAAACACTGGAAATAGAGATTTACAATGCGGTTTTAAGGAAGGATGTTTAAATGTGAAAAATTCGGAAATAAATAGGGTTGAGATGGGCGGAAAACGTTTCTTTTTTCTTCAGCATCCGACATAATAATATTATCTTTATCCACCAAACAATAAACCTCAAGTGACGCGTTAGAAAAAAAGTTTAATATATATTATGAAAATATAAGGAAACGTTTTACTCCGAATATAGTCCAAACCGAAGTACTGCTAAAGGTTATGGTAATAACATTTAACTATCTAGCACATGTATAACCTTTGTTGGCGGTGGTATATTTCGAGTCAAGCAAAGAAAATAGTTGCTAAGATTTTTGAAAACTATATGACAATACAATAAACAAGATATAATATACCCATTATACATATCAAATCATGCCCGCTATATCTACAAGCGAACAGCGCAACGAGGAGAAATGAATACGAACATTTTAATATCTGCAAAGGCAAACATCAAAAAAGAGCATTAAAGCTGCACTCTCACAGATTGAACGTTTTGACAACTTTTTTCTTTTCTGTCTTGGAACAAGCCAATTTTTGGGAAAATCTATGGAAACCAGTTCTATAAAACTGCTGACAAAAAATAAGATCGCAGATTTTATATACAAGTTCAAAAATGGATGTTTTATGCATTTTTCTTAAACCGTTAGAAAACATCAAGACTGTACAATTTAAACTTTATAACTAAATGTCTTTGAAATCAAGTGTGCGTAATATCGTTATATCTAAATGTTAAAAGAGCTTGAAAACTTAAAAACAAATAAAAATACAAGCATTTAAAAGGAAATGGTAATGAAAATCTGTTAGTTCTACCTGTAGCAATACGATTTACATCTCTAAAATCACAGGTTTATACTTCTCGATGTTAATGTCACAATGATTGTAATAAACCGGCTTCAAAAAGTCCTTCAATATGATTAAAATCCTAAAACTGTGATCACTAAATAGTAAAATGATTCTGGTGCGTGTTTCATCATTCGTAGATGTCAATTATAAGTGGCCCCTAATCAACCAGTCCTGCCGTTTTTCTTTTTCATCCAGAAAGTTTCAACCAGGCATCCTCACAACGATTAATGTTATTGGCAATATTATGGGCCCAATTAATACTGTGAAAGTATACTTCAATTTGATTCTGTGATTTGGTTTTCCTGAGTAGTTGTTAATAAATACACAGTCAACACCACTCAAAACTGCTTGACTCGAAATCCTTGTTGGCTCGAACTGGATGTAAAGGACCGATTTCTTTATACTGAAGGTAAGCATTTCCGGGCGCGCGTGCGTGCGTGCGTGCGTGCGTGTGTGTACGTGTGTGTGTGTGTGTGTGTGTGTGAGTGTCACTACATATCAGCTACATAAAAATTAATCAAATATTAAACAAATTGTTTGCATATCATGCAAGTAACGTTTTCCATTTGTTTACACAACACTGTGCCTCTCGTGTTAACGAACGTAAGCGTATTCATTTATTATACTTTAATATGCTGATATATAACTAGCGGCGTATGATCTCTGTCATGACCATGAACACCAGAATAAACAGAAGGCCGAAAATTAATTCCATATAAATATGAAACGAAAACAACGACACAATGATTACGTTTTCAATCATTCTCAGTAGCAACCAACATTTCACAGGTAATCATTTACAGCGGACGAACGTTCGGTTGTCAAAATAATAGACTATTCTTATTCTTCGAAGAGAATTAAAAAAATATCCTAAAATGTGTGGTAAATTAAGACAGATGAATGTTTGTTGTTACGTTTTTCAAATTGATGTATTTGTTGAAACCAAATTACATGTATTTCTATTTTCTGTCAGCAATTTAACCTCCATTTTTATGTCAAAAATATAAGAACCCGAATAAACAGATATGCAATATTTTATATCATTTTAAAAAATCTTTAAGCTAGAAACTCTCTTAAATGTACTTATAATATACACGTTGGAATAGTTGCTTTATGATCAAGTTTAACTCAATTGACTTTAACGATCAAAACAAAACAAAAACTGTTCGATTTGTGTACGGTTAAAACATATTAACCTTTATAAATGGGAATTTTGAATTAATCGCTACGTGGCCACAATTCACCCCGTTAAAAAACGCCAAAATATTGGTAATTCTTTTTTAAACTGTACACAAATCATATGTTTTTTGTTTGATCACTTAGGTCAAATGAGTAAAACTAGTCCACATTAACAGCCGCTTCAGAGTCTTTGACGATTTTTGATTTGGCGACTCTACGTTTAGGGAACAAAATAAGTATCAAAATGTTAAAAAAAGTTCCCTAAACGCGCATTATTGTGGCTAGAGTTAAACATGATCATAAAAAAAGTATTTTTGGCATCAACTTATATTCTGCGTCTGTATTATATAAAGCAAATCTAAAATGAAATTACGGTGATAAATAATATGCTTGTTCTTTAATGTATAAAGTATTTTTAAATGTTTGAGTTTCCCCCCTTGACTGGAACAAATCACAAAACCAATGTGCAAAAGTAGAAACATGCATCGGCTTTCGTTCTTTCTACATAAGACTGTTTCAAAATATATATTATAAGTACATTTACAGAATTTTCTTGCTTTAAGATACTTTAAAATTATATTAAATATTGCATATATGTTGAAGGATTAAATGTTTATTCGGGTCCATTATATTCCTGACATAAAAATGGAGGTTAAATTGCTCACAGCAAATAGAAATAAATACAATTTGGTTAACAAAATATATCAATAGGACACAACATTAATAGATCTTAATTCCGTATCATATTTATATGAACTTAATTGTCGGCCTTCTGTTTGTTCAGGTGTTCATGGTCATGATAGAGATAATACGCCATTGCAATAGTTATATACAATGTATCTGGAAATATTCTGTATTGTACTTAAATATTATTTCGCTCGTAAACATGAGAAGTAAAAGTTTGTGAAACCAAAGCGATAATATGTCAGCTGCAGGATATGTAAACAATTTGTTAAATATTCCGATTCATTTCCATGAAGCTTGATAGTAGTGAAAGAAGGTTATTTCGGATGTTATTAACACACGCACGCACGCACGCATGCACGCACATACGCTCGCACGCACGCACACGCACACGCACACACACACACACACACAGAGAGAGAGAGAGAGAGACGCACGCACGCACGCACACACGCACGCGCACACACACGCACACACGCAGAACACACACGCACGTACGCGTTATACTCGCAAAATGAGAATGTCCGTTAGAGCTACCCTGGTTTTAAGCGTGCACCATTGTAAAGCACTGTCACACAAGACCTCCCATTTAACGTCCTTTCCGGAAGACGATAAGTATCTTTTCAGTGGTGCGGCTGGGAATCGAACCTGCGACCAATGGATTGACAGTCAAGTGTGTTACCACTAAACCACGGATCCGCCACACGTATGCACGCAAAATATACCTTATCTTTATAAAGCGTTGGCTTTTATGTCAGCATTCAAGGCGTGTGTGTGAAATAAACCTCGAGTTAGATATTTGACACTCTTACCTACAGTTATTTCCCTTGTATTGTGGTATATCTGGATGTGTTATCAGAGTGTGTCAGATTGTTTGCAGGGAGTTGTGAGATGGAGGAGACGTCACTGCGATATGTGTGTTAAATTTAGTCAATAAACTTTTTTGTGCAAGTGCAACGATATTTAGCAGTGTGTTTATCCATACGTTCACGGAAGAGATTGAGGTAATTTATGAACGATGCTTTGCTGATTTGTAGGTATATGATTTATACACTATGGCGAAGTCTTGTTTTATTTGGTATACAACCCCGTTTAATTTGTGGTCATGTATACGTATCCGTTTCAGTAGCGTTTCGCGATATTTCTTATCAGAATCAAAGCACTGATAGTACTGAGCGGTTTAAACGACAATTCCTTGTGTGTGATACTTAAAACAGATCATATGAACGAAGCATGGCACTCGCTCCCCCGCTCTCACGCCTGCCCGTCCACATCGCCATACCTGCCGTCATACCCTCCCGCCAACTCTTTCACTTACTACTCAAAACCCACTCACAAACTCACCCAAACACCATACTGATTCGGTGTATTCCTTGAGCAGCAGAATAAAACGTGCATCATAGAAAAAGGTGGTATTCAGATGCAACTAAACAACTATTCTAGTGATTTTTTCTATCATGCTAAAATTTAAGAAAATGTGAGCACCATTGCAGTATAGAAAATACTCTTGCAATTCCGATCAAAGCTTTGTTTATACAATTATTATGTATGGCGGGCCATATTTTTGACAACACAGGCAATGAATATATCGGCCCTTAAACATCAGTAAGTTACAGACTTAAAAAATCTTCCGACAAACTGTTAAAGTCTGCAGTACATCATTCTATGACAATCAGTTGCATGGGATAAAATCATGCTTTTTACTCCAAATATATCATAATGTAACGTTCGACGTCAAACAAACACCAACAGATCCCTTCAGAGAAAAGCATGCTCGATTCTGAAGGAGTCCACTGGTCTTTATATACACTAACTTCTATATCCACACAGAGCCCGGGCTTGCTAATTTGCATATTACCAACCAAGTTAACATCCGTTATGAACGTGCTTCCGAAAGTTATTATGAACACACATCCGCCGCCTACAGCGGAACGTTACACTATGAACGCACATCCGCCGCCTACAGCGGACAGTTACATTACTTTTCCGAGAAGCCTCGACGAGTCTTGGTATGGGATTCATATGAGTAAGGCAACTCCGTTCTTGATGTTGTCATCATCCCACCGCTGCCACCATTTGTAACGTGCGACGTCAATCAAACACCAACAGATCCCTTCAGAGAAAAGCATGCTCGACTCTAAAGGGTCCACTGGTCTTTATATACACTAACGTCTATATCCACACAGAGCCCGGGCTTTGCTTATTTGCATATTACCAACCAAGTTAACATCCGTTGTGAACGTGCTTTCGAAAGTTATTATGAACACACATCCGCCGCCTACAGCGGAACGTTACACTATGAACGCACATCCGCCGCCTACAGCGGACAGCTACATTACTTTTCCGAGAAGCCTCGACGAGTCTTGGTATGGGATTCATATGAGTAAGGCAACTCCGTTCTTGATGTTGTCATCATCCCACCGCTGCCACAATTTGTAACGTGCGACGTCAATCAAACACCAACAGATCCCTTCAGAGAAAAGCATGCTCGACTCTAAAGGGTCCACTGGTCTTTATATACACTAACTTCTCTATTAACACAGAGCCCGGGCTATGCTAATTTGCATATTACCAACCAAGTTAACATCTGTTGTGAACGTACTTCCGTTCGGAATGATATTATGAGCACACATCCGCCGCCTACAGTGGACCGTTACATTATGAACGCACATCCGCCGCCTACAGCGGACATTTGCATTAAAAAAGCAACTAAAATGCCAACCTATTGTGTCGATCATAAGGACTGTTTTGGATGATTTTATACTGGGCTAGTCCCTTTGTTAATATTTTTATGTACAATATTATTACATATAATGTATAATCAGCGGCTTCATTCAGTAGGCATATCAGGGTTGGTATTCAATACAAGTCTTTAAAAATGGACCTTAGATTGATGTAGCTAATCGGATTTTTGCATGATAAAATAAATGGACATATTCAGTAAATGAAGTCAATGATGTATGACCTTAAGAATAACTTAAGTTGTGTATTGAATAACCCCAGATAGATTTTGATATCAGGAGTAAACTCTGAACATATGACCCTCATATACATATAAGTCGTAGGGTTAATACCGTAAAGTTCCAAATCTACTCTATTTTAATATCGTTTGGTATCTTCAGAGATTGTAAATTATGTAGGTTAAGTCGAATTTCACTTAAAAATAGCACAAATACAAACTTTGGTCTTGAGGTGAAAAACGATTTCCGCTTGATAACTACAAAACACTTGCAACCAGGAACTTCATACCTGATAAGCCATCTGGACATGGCAATTAGATGAGAGCTATCGATTTTCGAGTCAGCAGTTCAAAGTTCAATGTCGAAGTGACCTTTAGAGGTAAAAACAGTTTCCAATAATAACTGAAAAACACTTGCACCCAGGAACTTGGTATGCAATTATATCATGAATAGTAGTTGACTCCTTTTGATTTTCAGGTTAATAGGTAAAAGGTCAATGTGACCTTAGGTAAAAACAATATTATTACATATAATGTATAATCAGCGGCTTCATACTTTATACTTAGACCTCGGAATTTTATACTCGGTATGCCAGCTAGTCATGATCAATAAGTTACCCCTATGTTTGTTTGTATCCAGTCCATTAGAACACATTTCATGTCCATTATTGAGTATTTCTCACCTACGGCCACACAAATGGAAACCAAGCGCCTTTTCAAAAAAAAAAATCAATCTCTAGTTTGTTTCGTTTATGCAGTTAATATATTTGAATTATTGAACAGTGATTACAATTGTTCCAAAGTATGCCTCGAAAAGTACCCAGAATGCACAAAATATATGATGGAAACTCACATATTTGACATATACCCCGTATGATATATTCAGTTTTAAAGATTATTATCAGGTTAACCTCTTCAGACAATAACTTTTCCTACACCATTGCCAACACTCTGAATAACTTTCACTTTGTGTTGTACCGGAAGTTCAAAAAAATTAATTCAGCGTCAATATAGTATTCAATGGTAGTTAAAGTGGCAAAAAGATTGAAAGGCTGATTTAATTTCAGACAAACCAACAAAGCTAGCAATACGGCTAAAACCAGATATTGCGCATTCATGGATATATATTGGCAATGTTGACTTAGAGTCACTGTGTCCATTTGTTTAGTAGGTTTTAACAAACCCTTAAGATGGGATAAAGGGGACCAATGTATCACGGCGTAATGGTACACGACGGTATCCGAATTTAAAACACAAAATAAGGATACCTCCCATGGTTCTTAATCCTGTGTTAACGTGTTTCCACGATGAAGTGTGATGACTTTCCTTTTTGCTTTGTATCCATTTATGAACAAAATGTTCACAGTTGTTAGTGCAAGCATTGTATTCTTGTTCATCCGTTTGACTGTAGAAGTTCTCAAGTGCGTTTTCAACTACTTCGTGCCTAGCGATATGTTGATGTCGAATGATTGTTAAATCACTTATTTTATACGTTTTCCTATCCCTCCGTATAATATAATTTCTGCCGTGACGGAGGTATCATCTGCTGAGACGACACTTTTAACCACAGCATGATGTTTAAACGAAGGCACACCTGAGGCCTCAAAGGCAGACTGACTTTGTCCAGGTACTTCAATATGCATTCCACATTTAATTTTACCATTACCTACTAACGTATATCTTTCGCGACATCGTAAACATGCCTCCATTGAAAACAGTTTTGTTTTGACATTGTTTTATCCTTTTAACCAGTAAGAGTTTTTTCTTGAAATAAGCAGTGAGTATCTTATAGCGACCTAGTCCTACTGAAAGACATATTGTTCATTTTATTATATTTGGAATAAAGACAACAGCCAAGCAGAATGTGAACAACATCTATCAAATATTATCAAATCGTCAACTATCTGAAGAAAACATGAAAACATCGAATGAAGCTTCTTTATTCTTAATGCTTAACATCATGTTTTAAAAAAAAAAAAAAATGTCTATTTAATTTATACACTTAAAATAAATACAATACAACAAATGAATGCACGAACAATACTTAATATTGTATGTAAACCTATTCAAATACTTTACAAATAAAACGACTGACATTTAATTTATGATTTTTTTAATAAGATACTTGTATACTTTCTTTTTAATCTGGCGCACTTTAAAACAAATGCTGATATTCGTTTTCTAAAAATAACTGGCAAACCTTCTGAATCTGTATACATCTTAGTAATTGAAACATATCTGTTACTAACGTCATACTTATTAGCACTAGTTTTAAAATTAAAAAGGAGACTTATTGCTTGCTGTGAAAAACATTATCATTGATATCTAAGAAGAAATACACGTTTATTTTCAACAAAAATATATTAATGATACACTTGGTGGTACTGGAGGGCAGATTTATATTGTGTTTTCCGACTGCAAAGTAGGATTTTAGGGCAGACACGTCCATTGAACTGATGGCAATTTTGTTTGTAATGTTTACACTTTGTTTTGTGTTTATTTTCGTACACAACCAGCCAAGGCTAAGCAAAATTCCACTTTCGTTAACATCGACATTTTTAGTGACCATACCATACCCGTACCGTCAAACTTAGGCCAACATATTCGAAAAGCAAAGAGCTACATTTAAACGAAGCGTCAACTTAGATGGATTTTAAAGGATGGGCCTTCTTACTATTGATATTTCGTCTGCAACTGATAAATTCTTTAAAAATTAATTCCGAAAATAATTGCAAGGCAAAATAACAACGAATCTTCAGTTTTGAGGAGTTATATTTCAATTTAAAGGACTCTTCACCCACAAGCCTAAAATGAAAGTTATTTTCAACTATGTATGTATTAATGATACCACTATATTAGTATTGTTGAAACGTGTCGAAACGCTGCTACTCCCCTCCCCTTGTTGAGACATCACTATCAACTATCACATAAAACATCACGTTGCCATAATGTTTGTTCATATCCGTAGCGATACGCAATTATCAGGTGAAAACTATCTAGTGGTAGTGGTAAAAGTTTCCGCTTCTCGCAAAACAGTAGTAGTATATTGCCGGTTCTGGGACAAAAATCTAAAAGCACATGAAATAATATGAAAAACATGAAAATTGTTCGATTCTCCATTGAGGAATCGAAAGAATGACCATCGTTTCAAGGTAACGGTTACAACAATGTATGATTCTACCTAAATTCGCTCCCCAAATTCTTAACGGTCAGGCAAGCGTGCGAGCCCGATGTGAGGTCGTAGAGCTCCCTTAAGCCTCAAGCGCCAGTGTCCATAGGCCAGCGTGTGCACCCCATCCTCCTGAATGACCCGCTTGTCATCGTTTGCGCTCAATGCTATCTTGTTTACCTCCTCCATAAATATTTCATGACCGTGGCTGCGTATTACATTCATTTTTCGTAACTGCTCCTTTCGACTAAACAGACAGGTCTTGTAGTCATCAAAGCTTATCTCCTTTTTGACCACACTCTGCTTAACACCTTTGCACCGTTTTTCTTCCTTAGGCCTTGCCATGGGCTCGTTAGCGAGGGACGAGCCCTTACCTTTATACATCCTATAACTGTAAAGCTTAGCTCTTAATCCTACAAACTCATGCATAATCTTCCCACCACCGTCATCCTTAAACGTTCCTACAACCTTTTTGTTCACACCAGACTTGATACCAGATGGGTGATCAGCTGGGAAGTTACTGGTATCAAACATTTGTTCTACATTTTCAATCATATCTGCGTATAAGTCCTCAGTTTTAATCTCGTATGCTAAACTGTCAGTGTCAGTAAACAAAAGCTTAGCGCCGGACGTGTCACAAGCGTCCAAAATGTAGTTAGGTTTGATATAGTAGTAGTGAAATTCATACATCAAGGTTTTGCTCAGGTCAAGAATACACATCCCCAAGTAAACCGGCTTGTCAAACCTAATCTTGGTCTTTTTCATATGTACCGCTACGAAATTTTCGTCGAATATGGTACAATGTTTGTAGTTTGGCTTTGCAGATAATTTTAGGGCCTTTGTTTCGTTGTTGACTAGCCTAATGTCAACCCTGTTTCGGATGTTTTCCAAAGTCTTTCCAAAAACAGAGTTGTTCATGAGCTTAAAAAAGTCCTTTTCGAAATCATTGGTTGCTTTAGCTCGAAGAGATGTGTTGAGTTCAATGTACTGTCTGAGCCAAGTACTTTCGATAAATCTGATACCTCTATGGATCTTTGTTATTTTTAAACCCAAGCTTTCATAGAGCTTAAGATTTTCGTAATGCACTACGTACTTAGTTTTGTTATTGAGATTAGGGATAAGTTTTTTCAACCTTATTTACTGTGACTCGTTCTGGGGCTAGAGGGTAGTCGTTATGTAAATAATGTAAGTCTTCGGGATACTCTAAATCTACTTCGAGGATGCATGTCTCCTGTTTCCAATCCTCGAGTTCGCTTTCACTCATCCACTCTAAACCACTTGTGGGTAGAGGCTTGCTCATGGCCCATCCATACAGATTGTTTGCATCTAGATACTGTAGATACGTACTATCCTTTTTAGGGTCAAACTCATCGCCCATGTATTTATTATTCGCCTTTCCATACCGTGTCATGATGGTTGAAACGCCTCCTCTAATCCCCTTTTCGATCATGAGTAACATGTCTGGATCGGTCAACAATTCTAACTCAACCTCAGTCAATATTAACGCAGCATCCCATGCCAAACCTGGTGCTGTATAATACCAGGCAGGGTCTAGGTTATAGTTTGTTAAGCATACATCACGGAAGGTCTCAAATACATCTGCCGGAAGCAATACATCTCACGTGAGATACAGATTGTGATAGTCTCTCATTGTCTTACATTCAAACTCTTTCCAGACATGTTGTGCGTGTACATAGTCTTCGTCCGAAATGTCATCGCCACTCAGCTTTGAATAGAATTCTTCCTTTGGAGGTAACTGCGTTTCAGCCAACTTCTCAAGACCATCGACGTAATCATATGGATAGACACCCTTAAGTTTTAGCAAACTCAACTGCTTTTCGATAGGATTCAACGCTCGCAATACACTCCACATAAAGCACATGTCATCCTCGTTTTTCATGTTTGTGATTGCCTTTTTCGATGCAAGCTTTTGGGGGAGTGGAATATAAGAGTTACCTCGCAGTGGTTCATACTTGACTGTATGAATCTCCAGACTGATGATATCTTTGAACACCCAATTACTACCCTGTCTTTGAAAGTTTGATATTGCTTCCATAATCCTATCAGTCATTGTGGTATACAGATTGCTCACATCTGTTCCTTCTAGATTAACCTCAATATGAGAGTGAAATGATGCAGGCTCTGATATAACATCACCTGTTAGTATACTAGTTCTCTCCATCCTACTTGTATGTCTTTTTCACATGCTCTTTGATCTCATCTTATGTTTGGCTGAAGGTTTGCAGCTCAACATAATCACAAAGTCATTCAGTAAATTGTGTTGCCTTGTTTTTGATAAACTGAGGCGTAACACGTGTTGCTGCGTGTTTGATAAACTGAGGTGTTACACCCAATACAGCATTCAAAGCTGTATTACCGATTCTCTTGAACATATCCATTTTTAGAGATATATTTTTTCTTTTAGTCATTTTCATAAAATTTAATTTTTTCAGCATCTCATCAAGATTGGCATGAAATGCTCCGCACTTCATATGATGAATATATTACATCATATGTAAATAACCTATTCCGATTTGACACGAAGTGGCACGAAGTCTTTATCCTCCCCCTCCTCAACTTTAACTAGGTACTTTTTATTCCAAACCCTATTATTCCAAAATGTTATGGTTCTTGGTGACTTTTTGATGAAACGAGCTGCCTTGTAGATGGATGGAAATTTATACTCCTTATCTAATGTGACATCCGTTAATGTCACATGCTTCGGGTTGTTTCTGATTGTCTTTAGTTGCGTCTGCGACTCCATAACCTCCTCAGGTAGAAGAGCTCTTTTTCCAACAGCTCTATCAATTGAGGTTTGTTGCAGCGAAAGTAGCCTTCTATTTTGTTGTCTTTCAAGATCTGTCTTAGTACTGATAGTTTGGTTGCCATTTTATATCCAAAATACATTTTCTTTAAGTCATTTTCAAGCTTTTTTTGGTTAGACAAGCTCCCTTAATAGATAACACTCATCTTCTCTCCCTCTGACTGGACAGATCTTATCCGAGATGACTAGAGCAAATGCTTGTGTATCCGCGTGTACATTGACATTAAACTGAGCTTTGACCTTTATGTCTGTCACAGAGGTCTTTAGCCTCTCACTCTGCTTGCTCACATCAAACATAAAGAGTGGATGTAAATCCTTGTAATCGCTCGGAGTGATGTTCGGATTACTCACCAACTCATCCATGTGAAAAAACTTGGATCTGAATGCCGCAGCGTCGACATATACACGACTAAACTGTTGCTTAATAAATGAAATATTGTAATCAATAGCTGGGTATCTAGTTTCATTTAACGTGACGTGCATGTTACTCACATTAACGTTGTCAAAGATAGCCGGATTATTCGTCCGATCGTTATCTTTTGCAGTCTGGAATCCAACAATAATCCAACGAGGTTTTTCTGGTGAAGACTTGACACCCAGTCTCCAGGTAAAGCTGGTGCTCTGAGGTACGGTGATGTTTTCACATTGTCTCATTCGGTAACCAACCGGTAGAGTCACCTTAGATTGAATCGTCTTGTATAGCTGAAACTTTTCAGCATCAGCTGGTGTGGCATAAACCATGAAAGCTTATGAGGGGTTATTTTACCAGCCCCCAGATTTGGATCCTCACCTGCTAAGCTGAACATTGCATCATTATTACCCTTTCTGGTGAGAGTCAACGTTTGCCTCATCCCATACAGGATTTTATTGTAATCCTCACACAATCCGAAGATATGTTTGAGAGGTATCCTGAAACTAAAGTTTCTTTTAGGATCTGGAGATTTAATGATGAACAGTTGTCGAATACAAAACCATGTATTATTTTTAAAAGTGTCTTCATCTACAGAAGCCGCCGTGTCTTTATACCACAGCTGATTTAACCCCTAACTTTTGTTAAAGTCATCGGGAAATTTTAACAAACCTAACATGGTAGTCCCCTGTCCCGGAGAATTTATAGATTCAATCTCTTGCGAAGAGATCTGATATTTGATGTTACTAAACAAATACATAATTGCATTGTTTGTTAGAGAAACGACATTGTCATTACCATAAGAATCGCCATTAGCCTTTGTGAGTCTACCTTCGACAAGGAGATAAGACTCAATCGGATGTGTGAATATATCTTGCGTCTCGATGCTGATTCTGATCTCACCACCAGGATTGTTTAGACTTGCCCAAGTAACAGGTTCGTAGGATTCAATATTTTCATCTTTTATAGATGCCTCAGTAAAATTTAGAATGTCTAGATTACTCATTTTTTAAAATAACAAGATAAATAAAAATAACTCATTTACGAGAGTAAAAAATTTTAACCACCATATGTCAGATATAGTTGTGGGGTTGCACTTGCACCAGCCAGGTATATGTTCCTAAGCTTAACGTATTTTACCCTATTGACCTTAAATCCCATATTTTTCTTAATCTTTGGATAAATCCTATTACCATATACAAGAGTTATCTTATCCAGACCTTACTCATCTACTAGATATTCATTTACCATTTTCTTTATTTCTTTCATCTTGTTCAGATGCTTTTCTATCAATGTTATAGGTACTGAATCGGTGCCAAACTTACCATTTTGAACAGCTCCCGCCTCATCTTCACCACTCAGTTTTATCTCCGCATTTTTAATGATGGTAGCCGCAGACTGATACTTGGGATAGTCAACTCTTTTGAAATCTAGATTACTCGTGTTTTTAATAGAATTTTGATTTCTTTAACTCATTTTAATACTTTTCAGAATCTACCATTCAACTTTCGAACAAGATCTTGTATAGCTATAGCATTTTGATTGGCCCCTGAACCATTAATTAAGGAGTTGATGTTTCCCGAGCTTTGCGCCCGGTGATTTGGAGTCACACCTGTAAAAAAATGTACTAAAGATTTGATTTGCCCTTTCTTTATGGTTTTGTTTTGGGGCGAGCATTTTGGTCACCCCCCTTTCAACAAGTTTTGTACCCGCATCAATAGCGGCTTTTTGTCCTATCTGTAAAGCCTTCTTTGACCCTTCTCTAGCAATACCTAAGCTGACATATCCTATAGCTTTTGCTGCTGTAGATGAAAACACTCTTGAAACCATACTCACAACAGAATCAAGGATTTCGGAGCCGCCAATAACATACCGACGTTTAAATCCGCGATTTTTTATAATCAACATGCTGTTTTATAGTTGTGAAAAAATCTTTTTAAATGTATCATTGTTTACTAATGTTTGACTCTTCAACTGATTTAAAATTAATACTATCTCATCCTTTACTCCGGTATTTCCCGCTTTCATGCTTGCCAACAGTAGTTCAACGCGGTCTAGTATTGCCTCTGTGGATGATAGATATACCACCCCTTTCCCAAACTGTTGGTGCTGCAATCGATCTTACCAAATATCTTTCAAGAGATTTTTCCACTTCCAACTCTTACTCGCTTATGGTTAATTAACATTAGGGTTATTTCCTCTGTGTAATGTGTTCGTGTTGTACATTATATCAGCATACATATCATAGTCTTGATATGTGTAAACCTTATCATCTGGCACTTTACTTATCAATAATTCCCATAGACCGGGTGTTCCATCATACTCTTTATCTCCAATAACTATACTGTCATCGACTATCGTTGTAGGTTTATCACCAATGAAAAAGTTTCTATGTTTATCATATATCCCATACGTTTGGCAACACCATCCTTTGTTGCAAACTTTCTCAAATACTGTTTCGCTATGGGACCAATAAAGTTGGTTTCTTGAGTTTGAGAGACTTCAGGCTCCAGCATCCTGATACTTGGAAACAGAGGAAATGATAAGGACTCGTTCCTCGCTATCGCAGTTGGAATCTCTTCAACCCCCTTTTTAATTGGTTTAAGCTCACTAAGAAGATCATCCGTTATCTCCCGCTGAGTCGATGTCACGGGTTTAAAAAACTTTGAGAGTTCACCTTGCATATTTCGTTTACGCTTTATTGTTGGCACTCTGAGCTTTTCAAGCATTTTACAAAAAGACGTTCTCGCTTCTAATAATGTGTTTTTCATCTCGGAATCCATGGTTGTCTTACTGCTACGTCTCAATCCTTCTTTCATCTCCCTAAAATTTCTCAGCTCAGAAACTATCACGGTGAACTCTTTATCAGATATATAGTCATCTATAATAGCTTTAGAGATGTGTTCTTCGATCGTGTTTAGTTTTGATTCCGCCATTATTTGAATCTGTAAATGCTTTTCTGCTTTTAATGAGAGTTTCTTACTTATAAAACGATGCTAAGTAATCCTATATCTGTAGCAGTGGCTCCCATAACAATTACCGCAGGAGTATCAATAACGGTTGAAAGTAGACCTACCCCACCTATACCAAGACCCATACTCACGGTTATGAGACCTGTATCAATTATCTGTATGATGTTTCTTGCGCTGTGATACTTTTTACTTAGATCTTGTTGCTTATCACGCTCATCCTCAAGCAGTCTTTGAATTTCACCAATTTTCTGTAATCGATATCCATGTCCATTATCTAGTAGAGGTGCAGAAGCTATTGGCACAAAGTGGCACGAAGTGCCCGATGCTCCGCATTGCCCGACGCTTTGCGTTGCGCCTCCAACATTATCGAGGGATGGATACAGTTTGTTGTTCTTCTGCTCTATTTCCATATTTTTAGTATTGGATATATTTTTTTAACCCGCTTGTGGGGCGCAGCCGCACCCTTGCGAGGGACGAGCCCTTGCCATTATCGTTCGTGGGGTGCAGCCGCACCCTTGTGGGGTGCAGCCGCACCCTTGCCCTCCAAGACGGAGATCCTATTTTTTAACTCCTCCATACACCGTCTGAGCGCAGTATATGAATCTGTATCCAGAGCCGCCGTGTACTTGTTAGCAGCATCTCTAACAGCTGAATCCGCAGCCTCATAATCTTTTCTAACGTCTTTAAGTTCAGTATCTACATACCTTTTAACCTTTTCATCACGATTATTTGCATATTTTTTAGCACGTGCACGTTGGAAGATATCATCAGCATCATCCGTATATTTTTCAAGGGTGGTATCTACTCTAGTAAGAATGTTTTGAAGTTGAAGCATTTTTTTACCTATAGAATCATCAAGAACACTAAGACTATGATCTTCATACTGTTTAGTGGATGCATCTTGATCAGCACTCGGGTCAACTAAATTCATAATTCTATTTGTGCTCACATCAATAGGACCGGTTGCCGTACTTGTCCCATCCCTTCTTAAAAAAAAATTGTTTATGTAAATAACTGAAACTCCAGAGACTTCTGTAGGCCTATCCCTACTACTACTACCAAATTTATCAACAGGCATTTTTTATAATGTAGTTTTTTTTTAGATTAGATTGTTGATAATGTTTTGCAAGCTGTCTCGATCTGACAATAGTTTCAAAACATACAAGCATAGATGCCCACTTATAACTGTTCCATCCTTTTGAACTTGTATGTAATTGGCATTCGGGTGCTTTGCATCAAATATTTTTCCAACTCAGTAGGTGGTTGTAAATCATAGCTATCAAAATAGAGCTTGTTTGTTTCATCTTTCCACCACGCAACCCAATGTGTACCACCACCAGTCCTAGTTCCATATTGATCATTTAGGTTGTCGTTGTCATCTAGGTTGAGTATACCACACTTCTTTTTTTGTGCCAGCCCCTGGCGAGGCTTTAGACAATCATCCAACTCATTGCGCCAAATCACCCCTTTAAAATGTGGTATTTTTAATAACTCCACAGCATCTATCAATTCTAGATTGCTTAATGGTTTGTTTGGTAAGACTACCTTGTCAACTGAAATGTTCATTTTATAAAAACTATATTTTTGTTTTTATGTCAGAAAAGTCACTTCGTTCCACCCATGAATTAAACGACGCTGGATAACCGAGCCACTTTACAAGAGCCTTTTTACCCTTCTTTTGTATCACCCTCTCAATTCTAAAAATCTCTTGGTCAGTCTTTTGAAGCTCCTGCTCGTAAAATGTACCTTGAATTTCTTCTTTGTTGTAGTCTTTAATTTTGTATGTTACAGGGTTGGTATACTGAATCTCTCATACTGTTAACACCTCCTCAGTCCATTTCTGTGTGTAGCCCTTTTCAAACGTTTTCTTTTTCTTGGTAATCCTAACCCTATCACCAACAGCAAATTTTGATTTTGAGCTCGCCAGGGGCTTGGTATACAGATTTTTATACACACGATTTTCATTCTTTTTCATACTAGCTTCTACAGGAGTCATCTTTATCGAAGAATGCTTTGTGTCGTTATATTGATCTACAAGATCCTTCAATTTATCAATGTACTTGTTGGTAGAATTAGCGCTAAAGTACTTCTACATTTTCTCCTACATTGTTCTGTTCCTTCTTTCAACCACAGATGACTTCTCTTCATTTTCCGTACTGTAGATCTCAACAAGGTTTTGTACATCCTTGTTATAGAACTCTTTACCCTTATCCACCCACATTTTCTTCGGTTTCCGCTCCTTTGCGATCTGTTTCAATGCATCTGCAACAGACTTCCCAGTCTTATCTTTTAGCGGTATCATCCAACCATACTTAGGGAAGACGTCAATTACAGTCAGTAGTTACTTGACGTTTTTGTTTTCCCTGGAAAAGCTCTATATGTCTACTAAATCAGCGGCCCAAATTTCATATATACCCTTAACGTAGACTCTTCTTTTTTGAAACTTTGTATTGACTGGCTTGTGTAGTTCGTTAGATTATTGGTAAGTCCAAACTATTTGGGCTCTTTTAGGTTGTTTAACACCCATCCCAAAGTTCATCTTAGTTCCAATTATTTTTTGGACGATGCTTCGGTCTAACCTTTCACGTAAAGATGGGTTGTAAATCCCGTCCATCTCTTCTTTCATATTTTTATCACACACACGATTTCGCTTAGCGGTATCTTTATTTTTAGCGTAGCACACATCATGATGATACGCGGCATTAACAACACGATTTATTGGAACGCTCCAAGGCTTAGGAGTCATGTCTTTATTCAGCCTTTTGTTTAGATTTGTCCCAGGCCCCGTGAAATTATGCCCTGGTAGATGCATTTCGAATGGAAGCTTGTTAATTAGGTTGTTCATGACCCCACTTCCGCTGTGTGAACTCTTGACAAATTGTGTCTTTGTTGATCCACATTCCACGCATTTTCCGCGCTTCATATTTCTGTTATTTTTAGTAACAACATCTACTATATCCTTAGTATCAGTAGCTCGTTTACATTTTACGCAATACATTTTTAATATATAACATATTAAAAAAATGGAAGTTAGTGATCTCTCATGGAATGAAATGAATTCAAAAAGGTTTAATAATGAACTACTCCCCAAGTCAATACGTGGAGTTATTATAGGTAAGTCAGGCAAGACGACCCTCCTCTTAAATCTTCTTCTACACCCGGGGTGGTTGGACTATAATAAACTATTCGTTTTTAGAAAGAGTCTTTTCCAACCAGAATACAAGATTCTTAAAAAAGCGTTTGAAGAAAAACTTCCGAAAGAGGCTATAATTAGGCTATTCAATAATCAAGAGGAGATCATGAAATTGAATTGTTCTCCAGTAGCCGTACTTGAGGAAATGGGTAAAAGCATTAGATGCAAGTCTGACATCGATTGCAGTTTTTACGAGACGTCGGAGGATGTACCAGATACGCGGGAACTTAGCTCAGACAACAAGAACCTCATGATCTTTGATGACCTGTTGCTTGAAAAGCAGAACAAATGTGAGTCCTATTTCAATCGTGGAAGACACAAACATGGACAGACTCTACCTATCACAAAACTACTTTAAACTCCCTAGACAGACTATCCGCGAAAATGCAAACTTGTTTGTTTTCTCAAGATCTCAAAAATATTAGCCACATCAACAAAGATCATGTCAGCAGTGTTATGACAAAGGAAGAGTTTAGAATTTTATGTAAAAAACCTTGGGGAAAAAACATATGGTTTTGTTGTAATTCAATTCACTTGTAAAAAAACATAATGGAAAGTAATGGAGTGGGTTTGATAACTTTTACATCCCGGCTTAGTGCAGAAGGGTGCGGCTGCGCTCCACAGAGCACCCGTTATTTAAAAGAATAATGTTGTATTAAAAAATGAATGCAATCAGTATTGATCTGTTAGAACGGATAAGTTGCGCCTGCGACTCCATAGCCAAAAATACAAAGCCTACACAATCATTCCAGATTGTGGTGAGTGATAATAAAACTGAAATTAAAATCAGGTTTAACCCACCATTACAATTCGATAAGCCTAAGAAATATGAAATGGCCCTAGTCAACCTAGAGACGTACTACAGCTTTTCAAACATCGATTCTACAAACAACGTCTTAAGGTACCCTCATGACTACGGTGATACATGGACAAACATTAATATATCTGAAGGTAGCTATGAGCTCGAAGATGTTAACGATCATATTCAGTTAAAAATGAGACAAAATGGTCATTACGACGCCATAAATGATAAACTCTATATTAGATTATCGGCTGACCCCAACATCCTTAATTCCATACTCACGCTGGAAAACAACTACCAGGTTGATTTTACAGTAGAAAACTCTCTCAGAACTATTTTAGGGTTTGACAGTAAAATTTACACTGATGTCTACAACGAGTCTGAAAATGTGGTCAACATTTTATCTCTCAACAGCATATTAGTCAACACAAATATAACTGCCGGCTCGATTTTAAATGGATCATCATCGCCTATAATATATAGCTTTTTCCCCACGTCTCACCCGGATATAAAATCATTGAAAACCCAAAATACCTAGTCTATCTTCATATTACGATGGACATAATCAATAGTATGGAAACAGTGTTAACTGATCAAGACGGAAAACAGCTTAATCTTCGAGGAGAACAGTTGACTATAAGATTTCATATTCGAGAGGATTAGGAGGTCGCAGAGCTCCCTTAAGGGCTCGTCCCTCGCTACCGAGTCCCTGGCGAGACTTAAAAAAAATAATGTTGTATTAAAAAAGAATTATACGAACGTAAAAGTGTCAATTTCGGACGGACAAAAGGAAAAGCTCAAATCAGCTCTTCAATCTGGAGAAGCTGTTTCCATAAGATTAAGTCATCACGACCTTAATGGGGAAGATGTTCTTGCACTAACAAAAGCTCAAGTCACTAAATTGACAGAAGAATATCAAAATGGAAAAGGGGTAACAATCAAAATGAGTAAGACTCAAATCAGACAAAATCTTAAAGTGGAGGGGGGTTTTCTTCCTATGCTTGCAGGATTAGCAGCTACAGTAGCACCCATTTTATTGAAAACAGTTCTTCCAGCTTTAGGTGTTGGAGCGATTCCCCAATGGAGAATCGAACGATTTTAATGTTTTTTTCATGTGTTTTCAGATTTTTGTCCCAGAACCGGCAATATACTACTACTCACAACAGGCTACTAAACATATAAACTGATTACCATCGTTTAATTTGCCTTAATTTATGTTTATGATTCTTTGATTACTTGAACAAAACGAAACATGTTTATCAATATAAGTTACACAGACAATAGAATATAATGGTTTAAATGAGAATTTGATTATCATTCAACCATACAATCAATCAGTCACTCAATCAATCAGTCACTCAATCAATTAACCAATCAATCAACCAATCCATCAATCAATCAATTAAAGAATAAATCAACCAATCGGACTAGTATAATTGTTTGATTGACAAGAGTAGCCCTTGGTTAATTGTCAATACACTATAATGCGTATGTTAATTAAAGCATTGTACAGTAATAGTGTTATTAGTGCACGCATTATTTCATTTTGCGGTTTAAATATGATTTTGAAGTAAGTAAATAGTCAGATAAGCGTTGAATGTTAACACATGTATTCAAACTATATAAAAAGGCCTATTGCCAATTATAATTCGTAATTGTTTTTTCAATAAAATTGGTTATTAAAAATGCTATGGTGAATCATTAATACGAAGAAAGAATTCCGATCAGTCTGCAAACAAATGCACTTTACGAAATTAATGACACAGTTGCAAAATATTATAACTCTCTTTGTATTCATACTATTTCAGCGTTTTCAAAAGGGCTGAATATCGTTTTCTGAAACCAATTGGCAAGCTTTTGAGTATCGTGTTACTTAGTTGGAAAACATTTGTTCAGGATTGAATGGCTCGTCTATCAAAATCAATACTGTTTACAAAACGCACAAGTTTTATTTACATTTTCTGAAAATATAAGGGAAGAATGTTTTAGTTTAGTTCTACAAATCATGTTTAAGGAGGTTATTCGGCTAAATGAAGTATTCAACTTAAACATGTTACACTGGGTATTTTATTATATATATGTAGTCCAACTGAGAGGAAGCATTTGATTTAGGCTTTTAAAATAGCATGGAGGTTTGAAGGCTCTCCCAAAGTATATTTTAGCGACTTGTAGTTTCAAAAAGTGTATTATGGTGTAACTCATATGCATGTTTCTTCTACTATGTTGAAATTGAATGTTCCGTTGGACAATATTAGGGTGAGAGGGCCGGGTGCGTGCCTGTCCCTTCATTTTCTAGTGCATTATAGAAGATTATGGTCAAGGTGACCATAGCAGGTTTTGTTCTGGTCATTCAGTTTATAAGGCTTTGTAACCATCAGACAGACCAAAAAGACCATGAGTACTTTTAAATGATAACCTCTTTACACATCGATATTAATCAGATGTGAAGTCATCATGAAAAGGTCATGGTCATGTTGACTAAGATACATCGTGTCCAATGTGTTATTATGTTTTTACATATTTGCATTGACATCTGTTTATATCTTTGCTTGACGTGTGAACTAATAACAAATATAGCTTCAGTTTTATACAAACATGGTTGTAGTATTTTCTTTCACAAACGCTACTATAATTGCCATTAATTTCTCCTGCACAAAGTATGCATACATGTAAGGGTTTAAAATCTTTAAAATGTATTTTGGTAACTGATATAATATCAGCATGTAGAAGTTCGATCAACAAATAAGCTAGTTCTCTGACAACTCTATTAACCATTACGTTAAATCGTGAAGTCTGGTGACCCCATGTCATTTTGATATCACTTTAACAAGTATTGCTTGCTGAAAACTAGTATGTTTATAAATAGTTATTTAATATTTAAACTAGATTAATAATCAAGTTATTCTAGTTCGTCTATTTACTCTTTATTTCAACCGAAGAGATAGCTGTGTCATTGCAAGCATTCTTTCAAATTATACCAAAACTCGATGTAATTATTACATGGATATAGTTCCATTTTAACACTTGGGCTTTGACCTTTTTTACAAGTCCACTGATTCATTCCTTAAAATGTAAAGTGAGCCACTTAAGAGTTACACTTTCAATGTGACTTACCTTAAATAAAAGAGCTACGTATTTAGCTGCTGAAAGCAGTAGTCATATGAAAGACAAAAGGTGCAGTAGGTTAGGTATAGGGCTGTAATGGGAAAAGTTGCGTAATCGAATTTGTAAAGGGTTATACTCTTATATGGTTATTGTTTTGGTCTTTACATTCCTTTTCATGATTTAAAATAATTTTTATCACAACTAGTATTTAACTCAAAATATTTCATCTTTGTTATTGATTTTTTTTTACATTTCTATTCATTTATAAAACACTGTTTAAATGTTTTTCATAAATATTGAAACAATATTAAGTTTGGTTTGTTACTTAATGATTATGTATATGTTAGCGAACCCTAGCACTGATAATTTGAATTACAAATAAATGGTCTCAATGTGTTGATTCTTTATTTGCTCAAAATTCCACGCCTACATAGGCATTTTTGAGATGATTTCATGTATGTTCTGAAAAATGAAGACAAAAAAAACAGATGGAGAATAAACAAATTAATTAGTTTTGATGATGACACCGCGACAGTGCGATGATAATAATGCGACATTACAGGGATGATTAAGCGACAATACGACATAACGTTAACGAAAACGCGATTTAACGATATTACGATAGTAAAAACACGGAAGTATTTGGTGTTTTATATCATTTTTTTTATCGTACTGTCGCGTAAACATCATCATACTGTCACGTTTGTCTTATCGTTGTTTACTGATTTCGTATTTTTTTCATTGTACTATCGATGATCGCTTGTGAGATTAACATATGCACAGGCGCTGGCTAGATTAATTTCAATTTAGAAGTCGAGCGCGCTATTGCCACGGCTATGACAATTCATGTTTACTAGGTTTTACTTTACCATTACGAGCTTTTATTATAATTAGCAAATTACCCATTCCGTGGAGTATATCAATAAACACAAAAGATCACTCACGGCTAAATATGTGAAATCGGATTATATGATCTCGAAGGTGTATGATTTAAATTGACAAAGACAATTTTGGAAAAGAATACATTAAGGCAACTGGCGTGGTACAATATTTGGTACAAGATTTCAGGTGAGTAAATCATCATATTAATAAATAACAAAATAAACAAACGTTTCTAAAAGCTAATTAAAAGCTGGTCGATATCTTATACATCCTCTACGGTTTCTATTTTACTGGATTCTTTTAATATCTAATTATAAATCAATTTTCCGTTTTGAATTTCAAAAAGCAGATATACATGTACATGTCAATGGCTGAAAAATCGTCGTATGTGTTCATATTTTTTTTTCAAATGAAAGTATACTGTGAATATTGATCCGACCTTCGTCTAACCAATTGAACTTATTAGATGATAATCTAGCACATATCCTTTATAACAATAGACAAACATTGGTAAAGGTGGTTTGAAGGTATCTACTACTACATGTATTACTACTACTATAACTACTACAACTACGACTTACAGTTTCCTCGTTTAAAGCTGCACTCTCACAGATAAACCGTTATGACAAAAAATTTTTTTTATGTCTTTGAATGAGCCAATTTCTTCGTAAATATCAGAAAACCAGTGATTTAAGACTGCTGACAAAAGATCAAAGCGCAGATTTTCATTTTACCGTTCAAAAATTAATGTTTTATTCGTTTATTAAATTAATAACAATATCACAATAACATGAATGTGTATGGATATTTCGCTTAACTCTAGATGTTGACGCAACAGTAGACAATGTGTATTAGTTATTCAATTCGCGTGCCGTTTATGCCTGCCTTAATGAACTTATGACACTTTTTTAACTTTAATTTTTCCTATTTAATACTTCGACTAAGATGGGAACTCTCCACCACAAATAAAACTTTTAATACACATTCTTATTTGTGACGAATAGGTGACTTCACCAATATTTGTATGAAAAACTACAAACAAGCTCAGTAGCAAACATTTTAAACATAAAATCTAACATTTAAATTCGCCACCCCAGCCATCCAATTTTCAATTTCAAGATTTAGCAAAAAACGACGCCAGTATACTCAACCACATCGTTAATGAGAATGTCGAAGAATTTCGACATTGGATACAAGAAGACGATATTGCTGTTGTAGACAGGGGATTTAGGGACGCAGTTCAACTTTTGAAGGTAACACGAAATGAAATCCTTGTTCCATTACAGCTTCGTCTTTATTGTAATGTTTTCAAATCACAGAACTCCTTCCTTTTTTATTTTAGGACCTCGGTGTCAAGACAGAAATGCCCTCGTTCCTTGGACCCAAAGAAAAACAATTCCAGACAAACAGCGCTAATCACAGTCGATTGGTCACAAAGGTTATACTCTTCAAAATATACTGCGCAACTAGTGTCGTATTACATTATACATTTCAGCTATTAATACTGGACACGTTGTCTAATCTGACACAAATCAGGAACATTATAGTTGCTATAAATTGTTTCGCTTGAAAAAATATACTGCTCTTTTGAAAGATTAAATACTAGCTCAGCCGGTCCCCTGCATAAAATAGAATCTCAGGGTCGTTCTCATTTGTTTTTACTTATTATAAAACTTAACATTTACAATATTAGCACCGCAGACATTGGTAAAACACCTTTTTTTACCTTTAAATAATTAAAAAATGAAGTAATTGATAAGGGAAAACCAAACAAAAATTAAGTTCGGAAGTAAAATAGTAAAGCGACCAGAAACATCTTATAATAAGCCTAACCTAGCCAATATACATCCAAATAGTATTAAGGTATTTACAATCAGAAACATTATACATGTTTAGGCTCGTATGTTTTATCAATCTTCAATACCGTATTCATTGCCATGCAATCATGTGAATCTTTCTCCAGATTAGATGGGTAGTAGAATCGGCAAACGGACGGTTGAAAAACTGGAAATATCTTGATCGCGTGATACCCAATTCTCAGATCCCGTATGCCGGAGATTACACACGCATAGTTGCGGCGATCTGCAACAAGTACAGATCCCCACTGATAGCAAGTGTGTTTTAATAACGAACGCAATATGTTAATGATTGCTTTATTATTTGTAATTTAAAGTTATTACCATTATATATCATTGTACATGTGTAGTATCAAACTAATTTATTTTCTAGGTAATGATGAAGATGACCTATTGACAGCCGCGCGTCTGATATCAATGAGCCGCCGTGAGAACCTCTTGCAAGCAAGGGTCGAAGAAGAAGGACTTGACCATCTGACTAAGTCCTCCGGTTGGGCACTATTGTCTGAACCTGGTGTGGTGCCGGACTTTCCAAAGCTGGACGAGTCCGACCTTAGGACTTTGACTGTTGGTGTTTACCAACTTAAAGCTTGCGCCATCCTACGTACAAGAGCACCTTGATGAACATGGCAACTTCGATATCTTTGTCCGCGAGCAATCGCCTGGCCTTCTTTGTATTAAAATACAAATACAAAGATACAAATGTGAATCATTTTTTTGTTTTATAACGTACAACGCAGAGCGCAACGAAGCGTCAATATCTCGCGGTAAGCCGTGGAATCGTGAAATGCACGTACGTTACTCAACAAGTCGACATTTCAAGGTTTTTTGAAATATTTCTTTAAAACTTCGGAAATACGAGCTACACATGTTCATTATTCCGTGGTGTATTTTTAAAAAAAAATCTGGATGAGGCCGATTTCGGCCCAAAACGTACGTTGTCCTTTAAAACAAAAACGATGTTACATAACGTCACTGTAATAAACACTAGACAACTTGTACAACCGAAAAAATGACATTTACAGTGTTTTTTTATATGGAAATTATGGACGTTTGATTAAAACATGTTGAATGTTTTATACTATACAGTACGTGTTAACGGACACAAACACAATATTCGTTATAAAGTCAGGGTTTTTGTACACCATTATAAACATTAAAAAAAAAACTTTCGTTCCAATCTAATTAAAATTATACGCTTTGATATTTGGCTTTCATCAAGATCTAGTATTTTAATGAGATTCATTTTGTTCATTCCCACGATTAAGATAAGAAAGTATTCATATCAAGTAATTATTTGATACTACGTATAATACTGCATATATGTAGTCCAACTAAGAGGAAGCATTCGGGTGAGGATTTTAAAATAGCATTGAGGTTTGTAAAAGAAAATACTAAAGCCATGTTTGTATCAAATTGAAGATGCATTTGCAATTAGAACATACGTCTAGCAAAGATTTAGACATATGTCGATATATTTATTTAAAACGTAATAACACATTGGACACGGCGTCTCTCAGTAAACATGTCCATAACATTTTATTGATTACTTCACACCTGATTAATACCGATGTTTAAAGAAGGTTTTATTTAAAAGTTCTGGCTTTTGTGGTTTATCTGATGGTTAATTAATCTTACCATAAAGGGAACATTTTTTGTCAACATTGTAAAAGCATCGTGCATGAATTTCACCATAATACACTATTTGAAACTGCAAGTCGCTTAGATATATTTTTGGAGTGTTTTAAGCAAGCATTACTTGGTTAAGTGATACCGAAATGACATTGGGTCACCAGACTTCAAGATTGAATATAATGGTTAATAGAGACTTGCCAGAGAACTAGCTTTCTTGTAGATTGGACTTAATGCTAAAAGTTTTTTGTATATTGGGCTTCTTTATATATTTATGTCGGTCACCAAAATACATGTTAGCTATACGACGTTAATGCCTTAAATTAATGCATACTTTGTGCAGGAGAAATGATCGCCTAAAATATCAAGATTTTTTATAACTTTTTGATACATTCGCTCTAATACTTAACAATAAAACAATGAATGAATGAACAAATAAATATAAAAAAGTGTGTATCGTATTTAAATACGTCTGACACTAGATGCTTTGGCTTTTTCTTACGTTATCGATATTGACGATCATACCTATTCAAACTAGATCAGTTAAAAATGAGTTTTATGACAGGTTTGACAAAGAATCTCATTGATTTTAAGAAATAAATACAGGTTTATTTATTGAGTGTATATCAATAGATAAATACGTTAATATGAAATAAGGAACTGCCTGGGACGGGCTCTAGGAATGTTATCAATTACAGAAACTGCTAATGCTGTACAATGTTTCCTAGGTGTAAAATGCAAAATTGATTTTATAGGACATACCACGACTATGACTTTGACCAAATAGATCATTAAGGTGCATCGCAAGGAAGGTTAAAGGAATTCAAAAGAAATTAAATAGTTTAATGGTTGAGAAAACTCATAAATACAAACAGAATAAATATACCAATTTACCTAATACTGAATATCATACAAACACGTAATAGTACACAATAATGATTCCTACTTTAAACATATCAAGGTAAATAAAACAGATTGGGATACTTAAAATTAATTATCACATACTCTACAATTATCTGACAATCAACCTGTACTTAGCTATTTTAATATGTAAAACAGCATTGTTTATATTTTAGATTTTTAAGCTTCTGCATTGACCCGAAAAAATGGTTAAACCCCCTCAGCAGTTTGTAATGAATATAAATACCCTGTAGTTGACGTTGTTAGCGCCATTCCATCATTGAATATAACAATGTATGCAAAAAGTATAAACTATTTCATTACTTAAAGTATAACATTTAAAAAATAAGCAGATATATTATATATATATATATGTGTGTGTGTGTGTGCGTGCGTGCGTGCGTGCGTGCGTGCGTGTGTTGTAAAATTGTAATATGTTCACTATGTATAGCAGTTTAACAGTTCACAACATAATCAGAACAAGAATGCACTATAATTATGATTACATTAGCTCATTCAGTTTAATACTATATCCTTTGAGATAGCAATGCAAGATGAACTGTTGTGTGCACTTGTTCAGAACTTACAAGGCTAACTCATGTTAGTTCCAGCATTGTAAACAACGCTTTCACATTAATTTATACGTCTCTCTTAAAAATAAACATTACATAACATGATTTTTTGTGCTAATATACAAATTTAACATATATATCTATAAAGAATGGAAATATAATGGAATCAGAACCTTGTTTATCAGCAAAGAAAATATGGACATTATAGTACAAAATATGACATGGTAATTCTACAATTATACTGAATAATAACATTAGTACCCACTGTTTTAAAACTTGTTTTCAATAATTGATAAAAAAATAAGCATAACTACAGACTGAAGTTTTGTGAAGTAAAGTAAATAAAGATATTCTTACAAACACTTTTAAAAAACAACACTAGTGTTTAAATGAAGCTTTACAAACACAATATTGCATGGTAAGATGGAAAACCGCGTACGCTCTCCTGCATGCGCTCATGTTGTAATAGAATAAAACTGAATGAATGTTTGGATAACACAACACTCTATTGCAAAGTCGTATTCATATCTGAGCAGAAATCGATTTGTCTAGACAACTATGTAATTGAGGACGGCGGTATTTACAAAGCTTTCAATAGGCTGTTATTACAAATACCGTATCGTGTTCTAGTAGGATATTCAAAACTTAGTGTCAACCTGACAGCCCACGTAGTTTGTGTTTAATTGTATTAACGAAGCCGTATTCAATATAAACCACCCGTTTAAAATGGAGGTATACGGAGAGCGTCGTGCATCTTGAATGTTTTGGGGACAATTGTGCTTTCAAGTGCATGTTTGAGATGTTATCTCAAATTTGTGCCATAGCAAAGATAGCTGTGCCTATCACGGACGAAAAATGAATAATAATCTGTCAAGGGTGTGTCGTATTTTATAAAAGATATAATACCTACAGGTAACCATATTCACTAACACTTATCATATTTTGATCGCCTCTTCCGAATAGCGAAATTCATACACAAAAAAATGATAAATTTAAATTTGAAATCTTAGGCTTCAACTTTAAATAAACACGCTGGAGTCAGTTTCCTTTCGTAAAACCAGTAATGGTGGCCATTAACAATACTCCTAGTGCGATTGAAGGAACTATAAATGCGGGGTACTTGATAACGTCAAAGGTCACATTAAGAGTGCTCTAGTGGTAAAGATGTCCGCCCCTCAAGAGGTTTACACTTTAGTAACTTTTTCATTGCATCAACCATAAATAAGCACTAGTAAAGGGTTTAGAAATTAATTGTAAGCACAAAACACACTTATTTGACCTTTGTGAACAACGGACTCGTGCGTCATTCTATATTTTTTCGTCTCAATCGAGCTTAACTAGTAAAGAAACTTTGTTTGTTTTATCTCTATCACACGGTTAGGGTTATTATTCACAATATACACTATTGAGTGACATGCTGTGTCACAAAAGAATGTACAAAGATAGTGTTTCAATTTTCAGAGTTCACAATTGGTAAGCAGATTATTAATTACTTTAAATGGTGAATAATCATGTCTTAGCATGAATGAGAAATTGTATTTACATTTTTCATTCCGCGAGTAGATGGGCATATATAGGTTGCTGGATATATTTCTATGTACGTCAGCTTTATGTGTTAATTATCTGTGGCAAGTAATTACAAGTCCTGGAGTGTGATGTTTGACCATTAGGTGTGACATTGGCCTCGAATAAAGGTATTTGAAAAAGGCACTATGCGTACCAGCTCGGTAATAATTATTGTGATTTTTTTTTAATAATCTTTCCGTCGTTTGAGTTATTGAGCGGTTTCGATTCATGACTAGTATTCGACCTTTAGGTGAGACGTTGACCTTGAAGACTGATAGCTGGAACCTTCGCATCATATGTCTAGATAATGTTTACATTTTGCCAAATTTCTTCAAAACAACATTTTATTCGAAACAAAAGTTATGGAGCACTAATACAAAAACACTTTCTTGACTCCTTAGGACGACCATGGCCTTCACCGTAGGTTGTTTGAACGTGTGTTCGGTACGTCAACTTGATGTGATGATCTGTAATGCCAAGTTATTTTGAAATCCTTCCAAGTACAAAAATAAAACTGATCGTAAATTCCTTATTTTGTTAAATGAAATCAAGCAAGTTTCGGGAAAAAAACCGGAAACATTATCGTCATGCATTTCCTCGCTTTAATTTGTAACGTGTGACTGCGTTGTATTCGTCTGTTGTATATGTAGATGCAACTTATAAACAGTAATGGACTAACTTTGGTGATGTATTATTCCTCCTCAACCAAACCCTTCGGAAACCAGTTGTTGCATTATAGGCGGTATTCTGTACGACAACATCGACACAAAGATTTGGAATAGTAGTTCCGACCGTTATAAATGTGTTTTTATGTTTTTTTAATTTAAAGAACAAAATAACATAACTTTAAATAATCAGTTCTTGTAGCTCATGAGCCACTAATGTGATAAGTAAGCAATTACTTGCAGAAGTGTACTTTAGTCCATTTATATACGCATATAAACAATAGCCATTTTTTTTACTAAATTAGCATGCAGTTTTTGAACTGACAGATTTGGAAAAACTAGATTTCCAATGTATTTTATCGAATAAAGAGGGGGTAAACTGGCTCCACTTCCTATTCCGTTGGCATAAGCGGATTTAGATGGTTGTTCAAATAAACATGTTTATGTTTGTATTGGAGTAAAAACAGTAATACAATATACCAGAATGAACCGTCTCAGACTAAAAATAACAACATTTTTTTGTTGAGGGAGAGATATTTCCATAACCATATCGGGCTGTACATGCTTTTCGGTTTTAGGGGAAGGGCACACGTCAAAGTTAAGGCATTTAATCATTACCTACGTCTGGCAGATCAACCTACGTCTGATACATCCTCCTACGTCTGACACATCCTCCTTCAGCTCAAAAATCCTCCTTCGTCTGGCACATCCTTCTAAGTCTGACACCTTCGCATACGTCTGGCACATTCTTCTACGTCTGACACATCCTCCTTCGTCAGACATAATCCTCCTACGTCTGTCACATCCTCCTACGTCTTACAAGACCTCCTACATATGTCACATTCTTCTACATCTGACACACCCTCCTACGTCTGAAACATCCCTCTACGTATCTTTCTATATCTCGTACACCCTCCTACTTCTGATACACCCTTCGACTTCTGGTATATCCTTTTAGGTCTCGCACATCGGTCTATATCTGACACATCGTCCTATATCTTTTCTGCTACCATAGCCGCCTAATGCAGACCCTAAATGCGGGTGTCTCTCTTACCTTTATCGTACACCGGCGAACTACCGCAGCAGTGTAAACCGTACTCAAATTTTCGGCTTCTGATTACCGCTATCGTACAGCGTTGGAATACCGCTTATTTTTTATAATATTGTACATGTTTTGCTAAAAGCAGAGACATAAATCTCACGATTAAAATGCGTAAGCAGTTAGGTAAAATGTTTATCAATTTCGAAACAGTACAAATTTCTAACACAATTAAAGAAATTATATAATATAACACCCTTAGTAAATCAAGTTTGCATTTCACGAAATAGTGACATATACATTATCCTTAATTAGGTAATGTTCTAGTAAAAATGTACATTTTTCCTTTTACTTAAACCCTTTTATAGACATATTTATACAATAAAATGCATTTTATCGGTTTTATTATGTAGAGGCAATTAAAATATTTACTTATAAATAAATATGACATATCGGCAAAACTACGCTCTGGTCGGCTTAGGAAAAATACATAACTCTAATTAATACACTACGGATATGATTAATATTGAACAAATGTAGCAATAACCGTAGACGTGTGTTGTAGTATTTAATTAAAGACCATCATCAGTAAGTAAACGCACATGCAAAAAAGCGCAATGGTAATCCTGTGATATGTAGATTGTGGTATTTTTCATCTTCGGTATTGGCTACTTTTTAAAAAAAATTAAAACTCCTACAGGCGAGTTTTGTAGATAGGAATTGCTTCTTTTAACAATTTGTTAAATACATAAAGGATAATAATATTCATAAATACACTCTGGTAGTTCTAGTACAAACAATTTATCTATATGTTTCTCAAAATTGCCGGAGACGTTTAATGTTATTATCAATCTTAAAATTATACCACGTGTACGTTCATAGATACACTATGGCATTTTTAACTTTTGTAGTAACCCGATATTAATGTCTGTTGTTTTCGTCATAAAATACGCTACGGCAAGTATTTGATATTTCTAAAACAGCAATTTTGTATTACAGAAGTAGAAAAAGGTTTTCCAAAATATTTCAAAAGTTCAATGCTTCAGAAGATGTTTGAAAGGCAACGTTGCGAAACGTTTTTTATTTCAATCAATGTATGCATATGTGTGCTTGAATCGAAGTAAATTGAAGAAATGCACATAAACACTCGCTGGAATGCCATGTGTGACTGAACCATGTGTGTATAAATACGCTATTTTTGCCGTGCTTAATTTTAATGCAGACATCACATAATCACAGTTTTCGAGGCACGTGTCATTTCATGTAAAATTCAGTAATAAAACAAAAAGTGAAACTTATGATTTAAGAAGTGGTGTTTGTGCCTCTAGTTCATTTTTGAATGTTCAGCTAATGGGCTTGTCCCTGTTATTGCCATTATATTATACATATTTTTGTTTCTTTTATTATTTACACATGCATAGAGCGACTCAAAACAATACGTTTTATATCAAACAAATCAGTAAGGAATTAAGATAACAATCCTCTATCATGATATTTTACACACATGCTCTTTCATTTCCCATATAAATGTATACTTTAAGGACAAAAATCCTAATACGAATTCACAATTTATTCATACATCAATATCATAGAATATATAGATCATGGATTGAATTTCATTTATTTACGTCATAGAAACTTGGCGAATACATAGACATAAAATCAAACATGATCCTCTATATTAACAAAGATCACATGTACATAATTATATAAAGGAAAAACATAGATCAAAACATAAATCAAAGTTTTTGAATGTAACTTTTATCTTGCAAAAAATATCACAAGATAGGTCACGGGAACAACACCAGTATAATCACAGCATGCGTAAACGAGACGGCAACAGAGTCTAGTGGAGTTTCTGATGCAATGCAATATCATCGGTCTGTGAAAAGCAATCACATATTGATGAATATTTGTTATAAAGACACGTTGTTAGCGACAATTGCATTGTATATACTTACTTTCGTAAAATATGTCCTCATTTTAAGCACAAAATATTTGATCCTTTAAAAAACATATTTGATTTGTTGTTTTTCATTCCCAAAGAGGTTAAGTTCAGAAATGGCGCTTGTTTGTTTGGATTACCTTAAACGTGTGCTATTCCCGCCGATAAGTTATTATGCAACCTAAAAACAGAAACATAAAACATTAAACAGCTGACTGATTTTATAAGATGTTGTTCATGTTTCATTTTGGTAGTACATGCAACGATCAATATGTTATTTAACGAGATTATGGTTACGATTTAACATTCCACAGCAGGTTTGAAATTTACTGTAAAAAGGGTATTACCATTAAAAAACAGTTTATGGGTCGCCCGAGGGTTGACACTTTATACATGATGAATCACAAGCGAGATGTCCACGGCAAACCACACAAAATAGGTCCACAAACCAACAGTTTTGTGTTTGTATACTGTAATTGATTTTGAGATGGACATGACTGTCTACAACACCCATGTACTTTTTTATTAAAAATTAACATGCGGAATTTGGTGCATGCTTTTTCCCACTTTCCTTTTGTATTTATTTTTTCTGTTCGGCTATTTATTATAGGATTAAAACATGTAATCGGGTTGCACCCATGTTTAGCTGATTCTCATGTAGTGTATATAAGCTTCCCTTCCGAGGTATTTCATGCCATGTGTTCCCCTCTGCTGAGCATCCACACTTTGCAATCTCTTTGTGTGGACTGATTTTGCGATTGACCAATATTTCCTTCCGGTGTTAAATGCGCGACACGAATGTGTAGATTCTTTCCAAGCGCCAGGGGAACTGATGTTTTAAACGTGTTGGCAAATACAACATGATTTCGTCCTGTGATATTTTTTCTTCAGTTCTCTACAACTGTTTGAGTCAACCGTACTTCTATTTTTCGACTTATGTACACCTGGTAATTCCTGAGATACTCCATGACACACGAACATTTTAATTCCTCTTTTTGCGGGCTTGTAAGGAGCACCAAAGATTCTTGAATGGTGACCGTAACATTTGATCATTGCTTTATCAATGTATCAATGCATGTTGTATCAAGTCATGCTACTTTCCCATACAGCTTCTATAAAAGGGGTCACTGTGAATCCAATGTAACCTTGATAGCGACCTTGTGATATTTGTCCGGTTGGTTTATTTTCTATTGCAGTGATTTCCATGACAACTGTAGAGCTATTTGGTAATGGATGTTCTATTGATATATTTGCAGTCACTATGGTTTCCTTGATAACTTTATAGCGATCAGGTAATAGATGGCCGGTTGGGTTTAAAAGAATGTTAAAGCTTACATTTCAACAGTTAAAAGGAGCATAACTAGAGTTAAATGACCTTCAAATGCAATTTTATTCGCCTTTGAAATGGGTTTTGTTATGTTGATTACGTATTATGTTTATACCGGAAATACCACTGCGTAGTTTTGCATACTTATAGATTCGAGAACGCTACCAAAGAATATTTAAGTGTCTGATTATAGTTTAATTCAATCATGAAATGTCTACCTTATTTCACTAAACATGACGCGGCCTGTCAGTCAAACTCGCCCGACTACTAGTATACCCGACTGACCAATCAGCGTCCAGATTAGGCGAGGCTTATCAGTTGCCCGTTGCTATCCGCCATGACCTCCGACAATCTGCACTTACCAACAGTAGTGTAATTACTCTGTTTTCTATATCATATTAAACACAAAATAGGTTTTTTTTTAATAACTGAGAGATAGTAAAGACAAGGAAAGTTCTAATACTGACATTTTCCCTTATTGCTGCTCAAATTATGCATTTTTAATGTGAACGTACACATGATAAATATACGTATCTTCTTCATTAGTCATAAACACGAAATATCCTTATGAGTATTAGTGTATAATATTGACGACATTTCGCGATTTATTTAAAAAAAAATTCTCCTTCTTGTGCGTTAAGTTTTAAATCCGAAGCATATATATAAATTTGCTTTTAAATTTGTTTGTAAAAACTGTTCATATAGCTAACGGTCACAAAACGAATTTACGCATGGATAAGAAAAAATCATCTTCGTAAATGACGCAAATCAATGTACAAACTTGTACATTTATAATGACTTTGAACTCCTACATGTATGTTCCTTGTAGGAACAGTTTCGCATTTCATTTAATACGGATATGAATTCATTGAGAGAAATATTACGGTAGTTATATCAATAATAATAATTCACTAAACTTGTATAAAAGGTGTTTTTTTAATGGAGAAAGGAAGAAAAACAGCAAAATCCATATGATCTAGACAATAGTCATTTTTTGTTGACTTTCGAAAGGAAATTAATACATGTTTTGTTCCCCTAAATGTTATGTTTACATTACTACTGAAATAAATTCCGATGTTTTTTTAGAAATTAATCATTTTAAAGTTATTTTTATGTTTGGACATTAAATTATTTCTAACTGAATCAAGCATTGAATTTAATAAATTATAATAATTAACTGATTTAATATTATACTTGCTCTTATTGCTAAGTTTACTATGTTCCATACATTTTTATCTGATAGTATATAAATTCTACGATTATTCTGTATAATTATCGTCTGCTTCTGTGTTCATGTCGGAGGGCCCTTTCTGAAGGGTCACGTGACACTGTCGGCGTAACCTTATAGTAGTCGGCGTTGTAAAACAAATCTCACAGTAATACCACTACGCAGTTTTACTGATTTCTTAAATTTAACAGTGATACCACAGCGTACTCTTGATACAAGAGGAAAAACATAAGCATGCTGTTTTATTAAAGCAAGTATACAAAAGCCAGAGCCGAAACATGTTGAATGAAGATTTTTAAAGAAATACCGTTGCTTATTTTTGCATGGTTATTATATTGGAAAGAAAATCCGTAGTGTAGTAACTGTTTCTAAGACAAAGTACCATAGCGTACTAATGCTGTTTTTTAAAATTCACAATCCTTCTTATTTTAATGAAAAACGTACCATAAATTTGTGGAAAATGTGCATTTTGCGGCTGTGGAACTGGATGTACCTATTATTTTGGTACGTTTTAGTCGTCTTCAGTATTCCTACAGTAAAACAAATGCGGTAACCAGAAACCCTTGAATAATTGGTTTGGATTAGGCGGTTACGGTAGCGCATCGATACACGGTAGCGGTATTCGAACGGTTATCTGACACACCCATCTTTGTCTCACAAATTCTCCTTCGTGTGACACATCTTCCCAGCCTCCTGCAAAACGTCTTACATCTGACACATCCTCCTACGTTCGGCGAATTCGTCTACGTTTTACACATCCTCCAACAACTGCACATCCATCCATTGTTGGCTTATCTTGTACGCCTTATACATGCTCTTACATCTGGCATATACTCCTATATATGAAACCTCATATATCTGGCACATCCTACAATGTCTTTCCTATCTTCATACTTTTTGGACTTCCGCGTACGTTTGGAACATCCTCTTACGCATCCTGTCACGTCTGCTACAGTCATCTACATATGCCACATCAGTATGCATATGGCACATCCCACTACGGGTCTAGCACATTCACCAACACTTGACACAACCTTTTACATCTGACACATCCTCCTATGTTTTGCACATCCTATTACATCAAACACATCCACCCAATTCTGTCATAACACCCTTCTACATCTGACACATCCTCATACATCTGGCACATTCTACTACATCTGATAAAGACACCAATACCTGGCAAATTCTTGTACGACTGAACATCGTCTTACATCTGGCACATCCTCGTACGTTTGATACGTCAAACTTCTGGCATATCCTCCTACGTTTTTCAAAGTTTGGAACTTTCGCGTACGTCCGGCACATTGTTCTACGTCAGAAATATCAAACCATATCTGGCACATCATATTACGACTGGCACATCTTCCTAAGTCTAAAACCCCATATTTCTGGCACATCCTTCTACGTCCTGCACTTACGTTTGGCACTTCCTTGTACGCTTCTTCCATACTTAAACATATCGTAACACGCCTGGTACATCCTCCTACGGCTGGCGCATCCTTCTCCATACGGCAAATCATCCAAAGTCTAGCACAATCATCTTCCTAAGTTAGGCACCTTTTACATCTGGCACATCCTCCTACATCTGGCATATCCTCCTACGTCTGGCATATCCTCCTACATCTGGCATATCCTCCTACGTCTGGCATATCATCCTACATCTGGCATATCCTCCTACGTCTGGCATATCCTCCTACATCTGGCATATCCTCCTACGTCTGGCATATCCTCCTACATCTGGCATATCCTCCTACATCTGGCATATCCTCCTACATCAGGCACATCCTCCTACATCTGGCATATCCTCCTACATCTGGCATATCCTCCTACGTCTGGCATATCATCCTACATCTGGTATATCCTCCTACGTCTGGCATATCCTCCTACATCTGGCATATCCTCCTACGTCTGGCATATCATCCTACATCTGGCATATCCTCCTACATCTGGCATATCCTCCTACATCAGGCATAATCTCCTACGTCTGGCATATCTTCCTACGTCCGTCATATCCTCCTACGTCCGGCATAATCTCCTACGTCTGGCATATCTTCCTACGTCAGACACCTTGTACATCTGACACATCTTCCTACGCCTGGCAAATCCTCTTACGTCTGGCATCCTCCTACATCTGACACATCCTCCTACATCTGACACATCCTCCTACGCCCAGCATATCCTCCACCGTCTGGTATCTATTACATCTGACACATCCTCCTACATCTAACACATCCTCCTACAACTGGCACATCTTCCTACGTCTGGCATATCCTCCTTAGTATGACACCTCTTTCTTCTTGCGTATTCTCCAACATCTGACACATCCTCCTACATCTGGCACATCCTCATACGTCTAGCATATCCTCCTACGTCTAGCATATCCTCCTACGTCTAGCAAATCTTGCATCGTAAACATCCTCCTAAATCTGACATATTCTCCTTCATTTTGCAAATCTTTCTACATATGGCACATCCTCCTACATCTGGCACATCCTCCTACATCAGGCACATCATCCTACTCCTGACACCTCATTCTTCTGACACATCTTCTTACATCTGGCACATCCTACTTCGTCTGGCAGATACTCCTACATCTGGCATATCCTCCTACATCTGGCAAATCCTCCTACATCTGGCACATCCTTCTACATGTGGAATATCCCCCATGTTCCTGACACCTTATACTTCTGACACATTCTATTACATCTGGCACATCCTATCACGTCTGGTAAATTCTCCTAAGTTTGGCATATCTTCATAGGCCTGAAACCTCTTGCATCTGACACGTCCTCCTACATCTTGCATCCTCATACGTCTAGCATATCCTCCTACGTCTAGCATATCCTCCTACGTCTAGCATCCTCCTACATCTGACACATCCTCCTACATCTGACACATCCTCCTACATCTGACATATCCCTCTACGCCTGACACCTGATACTTCTGACACATCCTCCTACGTCTGGCACATCCTCCTACATCTGGCACATCCTCCTACATCTGGCATATCCTCCTACATCAGGCACATCCTCTTACGTCTGGCACATCCTACTACAACTGACACATCCTCCTACATCTGGTTTATTCTCCTACATATGGCATATCCTCCTACATCTGGCACATCCTCCTACATCTGGCACACCTTCCTTCATCAGGCACATCCTCCTACATCTGGCATTTTCTCCTACATCTAGCACCTCTTACATCTGCACATCCACCTACATCTGGCACATCCTCCAAAATCTGACATATCCTCCTAAATCTGACATCTGACATATCCTCCTAAGTCTGACATTTCCTCCGACGTCTAGGATCTCTTGCATCTGGCACATCCTCCTACATCTGGCATATCCTCCTACGTCTAGCACCTCTTACATCTGGCACATCTTTTGAATGCATCGCATCCGGTGTTCAGTGTAACATTTAATGATAGATCGTAAACTAGTAGCTAACGTGCGCAAGATGGTATAACATTTTATGATACAGTTGCATCGAAGTTAGCATGAAAAGTTAGCAGCATAAATACTCATACCAAAAACCTTCTCTTTTAATTACGATGGTAGCGAACAAAATATCGTTTACCTTATAAAACCTCTTCGAATGATTTGAAAGATATCATTGTTTTTGTATTACTGCTGTATTTTTAAGAATTTGAGTCTTGGTCGTGAATTGCATTATAGCTTTATCTGTGTCGATGACAGCTATTCGCCCAACACAACCCAGCTCAAAACACACAAAAATACGTCCATTTGCACACAATCACAAATATAAGGACGCATACAAGAAATATATCATTACAATGGTAATCAAACAAAGAAATATAAAAAAATATCAAATCAAAATGCGCGATAAAATAAATACAGCATATTCAAAGTTGTATTCAAAGAAAAAGACAGAGACTTACTTGTTTAATCTAAATGTATAATTCGAACTGAATTTTGCATTAATTTTCGTCGAAAACATGCTTATAGAAAATGTGTCAAATGGAATAATTTAAGAATGGTAGTCAGGTTACAGTTTATCATTCTTGATTGCATACTTGTCGTGTTTTTTATTTCGTTTTCTTAAGCTCAGTTTCTTCATATGATAAAAAAACATACTATGGCTCGTCTTTCAAAAAGAGATAAGGTTTTAACAAACTATGAAATTTACCAGGCTTATTCATGCGCATATGCCTTCTCATGATGATCGTAAATGATTAGATTTTGAAAGGTTTAACAAATAGGAAATAAGTTTTATGAATTGAAACCTCACAAACTAAATTGCGCTACAATCCCCGGTGTATTCGTCACTGACACAGGTTTTTTTTAGATACGGAATACAAATAATATTGACAATAATAACTGACTGGTGTACTTCCTTAGACAAACGGTGAGTAAATGTGTGACATGATGAAATACTTGTAGATAACCATGACATAATAACATTTTACGAAATCTTTGATTTAACAACTATTACTAGCTAGTTATTTGACAAACAGTGAGTAAATCTATGACAAATTGGTAGTCAAATGTGATTAACAACAATTACTGGCTGGTACTCAAGAAAATTAGTGAGTGAATGTGTAGCATTTGGATTACTTGTTGATTTTAAGCGGGAAACATTCAACATAAAGTAAGTTTATTGTTTATTACGAATAGTTGTCTTCACTGTTCGCAAATGAGGACTACAAATCATTTATTCTTCAAAACCAAACCAGTATTTTTGAAAACCTTTCATAAGGTAATTTAACTATTTTGACTGTTTGCGAGCATCCTTGATTTGTCAAATCTCGCAAGAACGTTCATAACGCACACAAAATATGAATCAAGTCAGCATCGAAAGATTTCCAATGGAAACCAATGTACACGAAGCCCTACCAAATCTTTCCAAGTGTTTGAGTCCCGTGACTTATAGAAGGTAGTTTCATCTTTTTGGAAGACCCACTCAAAATTATACTTATTTGCCGAACATCTTTTTGGAATATATACACTCAATTCCACCTTTGTTGAGGACTGCACTCCAAAATGCCCATTATTAAATGTAAAGCCTATATTATTTCGACTTCGGTAGAGAGGGATTTGCCCATAGGTAACGCCCCGCACCCGAATAAACCACGTATTCTGATTAATCTGCATACCCCTGTTATTATCAGAGAAAAGTTGTGATTTATAACATTCAATAAACAACACAAATACCAATTAAGCCAGATATATAAAAGCAAATTAGCACATACCTTTCCCTAAGTTATATCAAAATTGGCATACAGATGCACTCTTTTAAAAACAATAGAAACTCGAATGATTATATCAGTTACTTTAAACGATTTATAGCTAAACAAATACTAGACGAAATACATAAAACGTCAGTATTTATACGGTATACGGTATTTATTTTGTTGTTATTCAAGTCCTTATCTAAAAATATTATAACAATATACATTGCTGGATTAGAGATCTAAACTGTATTGTGAGGAAGTAAAAGAACATGCGGGAGTATATTTACCATAAATTAAGAGGATTAACTGATTTATATTGTGTATATAACTTTGCAGAATGAAATAAGCCTTAGCGAAAAAAAAGAAAATGAAAATGGCTGCACGTTGCCAGCCCATATTACACATGTTAAGAAGAGCTTAAAAAAGTTAATCAATTTAAGTTTCTGTTTTGGTTTAAGAATCCTCCCACACGATTTGTGCACTTTTGGTATAAACGGGTAGCAGATTGCGCTTAATTAATGAACCGGTTGTTGCTATACATTTACTCAAATGAATCATATTAATACTTGAATATTTAACACACGTTAGTCATAGTTATTCTAGAGGATGAATGTGATACAAATTGTTTTTAGTTTTAATATTCGAGGATCAGGAGGGAATTTCTTTTTCGGGGTCAGTGTCTACGCAGGCGTCGTCGCTGGAATCTGAGACCGGTTAAGACTGTGTGACACGTTATATTATTAAGTTATATCGCATGAAGCATTAATTCAATTGACATGCTACCTCACACAGTTGCCATCAAACAATTCGGTTTGCCAACTCTATACGTACCTGATTTCAAATCAAGGCTCCTGTTATTAACCGATGAAGTTGTGTTGAAATTGTAGGGCAAGTTGGGATTTTCACTCATATCTCAAATAACTTTTGTTCAGTTGACTTGATACTTTACACAGTTGTTAAGGGTCATCAGACAATTAAGAAAGACAACTCCATAGTAAGAAACTATCAGTGTTACACTGGCGATAACTAAATACACAGACTGTGTATGGAAAAGTATTGAAAGCGATGAACGTTTTGTTAAGCCATCTTAAACAAAATGCTAGCACGCCAAAGATAAATAACAGTTATTTGATGATTTCGACCTTTAATAGTTTTTTACGTTGTTATAGTTGGTGTTTCGTTAATCTCACTAATTGAGAATATTCATTTAAAACTTTTTCAATTTTTTTTTTTTTTTTTTTTTTTTTCAATTCAAATTTTATTTGTAAAGAAAGGCCTCCGGCCCATAATACAACTAACAATACTATTCCTGCGTTAACCAGCATTGTTACAGTTCATACGAAGTTAAAACGTTACTTTATGTCAATGTAAAGTGGTTCAAGATGTGTTAAACAGAAAATATTATTTTAATGTGTTTAAATAATGTATTCAAATGAATCAAATTAATACAAGTTTGACGCCTAGGGTAAATATGCATCGACAATAATAATGACAATAATTAAATATGCTATGTTTAATAGCAATTTGTGTAGCTAACAGCAGACATTTCAAATTCTAGTTCATTTTCTTATGCAAGGTACTTGAAACGGGAGTTCCCGACTTCTATTCATATTTTTTAACGTTAAATAGGTATACCATACCTGAAATATGATACTTTTCATTTAAACTGTTAGTTGGTATAATTTCAGTTTAAATCTACCTTTTTTTTAAAAAAAAAACATAAATTGAATAGAAAATAAGAGTACATAGTTTTTCATTACAATAATTGTATTCCATATCGCTTTCTTCGGTTTAAAGGTTTTAGCATCGAAACACAATGCCAAGTATAATTGAGCCAAAATACAGGAGAGTATTGCACAATCTTTGATTATGTATTTACATTGCAATTCTTCTCTTTTGAAGAAAATGGAAGTCGGCAAGGAAAAGTTAACTGACGAATACCTTTATTGTCGAATTATACTCCTTGTAAACGAATGCGGGACCCTTACGTTAAAGGAACTTCTCATTAAAGTGGTTCAAGATCTTACTTCAGGAGAAGATGAAGATTTGGATAAGTTCCTTTTTTCATGGAGGCATGTTTTATACCCATGTATCCGAAATGATGAGCAAGGAAGAAAAAGGTGTCGTATATTATTTCCAGCACAAAATGGAAAAACTGACCTTGCATAATGGGATTTGAATCTTTGTGCGTTGGTTTTTCTGAAAACGTGCAATTTAGATAAACATTTACAAGGAGATGTAAAACGTCTAAGAGAAATCAGAAATAAGATATTTCACATTGGTTCGACCGCAATCACGAGAGATCAGTATCAAACATATGCAGTGGACATTAAATGCTCAGTTGAAAATATTTGCAAATTCATTGGAAATGATGAGTTTCATTCAAAGGTGGACGAGAAATTTCAATCCATTCAAAATCTGAATGTTACCTACGAGAACAAAAGAAAAAGATCCGAATTGGACCAAGGATTATCTGAAGGTAAGACTTAGTATTCTTTAAGTTCGAGTACTAATTATATATTCTTAACTCGGTCAAATCGCTTGTGTACAAAACGATTAACATAAAATAACCAATGTCCACATAATACTTGCTTTTCAACTTATGTATCAACATTTTAAGTATCTTTACAATATTGCTTAAACAAATTCCTATTAGTATTTGGACGAGCTCCTCTAAGACCCTTCAAACTTTGTATTGAAATATTGTTTTTATATAATCGCACAATTTACAGCTTCATGTACTTATTTTTTTAATGAATGCTACCAGTTATTGGAGTTTTGCACTTAGAAACAAACCTGATCATTTTTCTTGTCGGAGTTTTCGTTTGGTTTTAGTGCAAAAAAAAACGAACTGATGCAGAAGCCGCCTCAAACAAAATGTTTGATACATATAGTGTTATAGTTTTTACAGCAAGGTATGAATGTCTTCAAAAAGTTATATTATACCTGTTTACAGTCATGAATATCTAATACATCATTGTTATGAATAAATACATCTAGGATATCACTATTCCCTGTTGGTTTAATAATACATTAACAGTTTCATGTTGCTCAAGACTTCCAAAATTAACGTATACCATATCCGAACATGAACAATGGACAAGTCATTACATTTACATAACTAAACTCATATGTGACATAAGTACTTACATTAAAACATCCTGTAAGATTCCCTCATAAAGCTTTTCATGTGTTTACACACAAATATTATACTTGTTAGCAGAAACATCGAATAGGATACCAAGGAGTCTGTATGTGAGGATCGTAAAAAAAACATTATCACACAGATGGCCTGTTTCGATATTAATCCCGCCAAAGAGTGTGCATTTGGATAATGGTGAAGAACAGACAGGTCAAAAAGGGTATTTTCAATCCAGTCAAAATAATTCAGATTCACATGAGGAAAACATACAACCGCAAACAAATAATTTAATTCAAACTTAGGTATAAACAGATCACAAACACAGAAACAGGCCTAGATATGTTATTTTTATTGAAAACACTTATTCAAAGACTTTCTCTTTGTTTCTTTAACACGTTGTGATATAACTTCAGCTCACCAAAATGATCATGTTTTGTCTTAGCAAGATATATTATATATTTCAAAGTGTTCAATTAAATTTGGATTTTTGTCTTTTTAAACGTAGACCATTTTTTCACTCACTATGAAGGTACAGGAAAGTACAACTTAGATATATTCTATATTATCTTAGTTTTGTTATTTCAATTACCATTGTAACTCATAAGACGAAATTTAGATTTTGAATTTTGAATAAAAACAAAACTGGAAGTCCTTGCAGCTTTCATTACAATTTTATAACATAAGCATGTTTTAATCAAACTTTTGAAAGCTATTTTGTGTACTCAAATATATTCCTAATCAATCTTTTTTAAAGCAAAGGTAGCGGTTCAAAAATGCCACAACCTCCGGCTTGATAAAAAAACTCGGTATTTTATAATGCACTTAATTCATTTCTCGATACAATAGAAATGCCGGGATGTCATAAACTGTAATAAAATACATTAACGCGATGGCTTTTTGTTATTATTTCTGTATATAGCTCATTTTAAATAGCGTATTTAACAGCATCGAGAGGGAAGTTCATTTGTAATCGTTTTGTACTTCGACTTTCAAATAGACTTAATACTGTCGGTTTGAATTGATATTAAGATAAATAAATATGTACGAGTATATGTCTTGTCAACCATTGTTTATGATTTCTGTTTTGTAGAGGATGGTGATGCGGTGGTTAATTTAGAACAGTTAGCAGCAACAAATGTTATACAAGAGCACACACGGTCACGTATGCAACTTGTTATCATTTTCGTGCATATTTATGTAAATTTAGAACCCACAGTATAATGTGCTTTAGATTTCTATAATCATGATTTTAGTGCAATTTTCTTTTTGTACGATTTTAACAATATTTTTTAAGAATAATGATAACAAACTGCAAGGTCAAATGTTCATAATATCATTTCTAGAAATTTTACGGTTAACCCTTAACAACTGTCCGGAGGATAAATACAGAGAACTGGTTTCAAAGTTTCAAGAGGCTTTGCAAGAAGAAAAAGATTGTGCCTCACATAGTGCCAAACAAGCAGATGAACATTTTTTGAATGGTAAGATTTGATGTTTTTGATAGAAATGTCATGAGACTTCACGATTATCCATGCAAACATTATAAAGATCTACAATTACACCTATTATTTGCGAAGTTTCTTTAAGATAATCCAAATTTAATCCTGACAAATAACGCTTCCAAGGTGACTGAAGGTATTAATTTCTAAACAATATTTCGTTCGTATGAGGCATAAATACACTATAAAACTTCGTAAGAATATTAAAGATGCACTCTTACTCCCAACTAGTATTTACCACAATTAAAACAATTGTTTTAATATACCAAAAAGGAAGAATAAATGTCAAAAACAATGGTTTCTATGAATGCTACCGAGTTTTATTTGAAACAAAGGTGCTAAAAACACGGTATTTCTACCTTATGAGACGATAGTAGTTCGCAGTAAATCTTTTAGAATTCACCAATCATTTAATATTTTTGCATATTCAGCTATTACATATTCGGTTACAATCCTGTTATTAGTAATTAATAATTTCCTTAAGTGCATTATTTTGGAAGTAGTTATAGGTTTATTGCTCAAAATTTATATTTGTAATACATGTGTGTGCATTGATTTTGAATAAGAGTGCCACTTTAATGCGATTGAAAGCATGTGCACAAAAGAAGCGTAAATATAATAGTTTCAAGCTACATAATTTAACACTTTTTTAGTTTCAGCTCCAAGTACGTCTACGTCGTCTTCAGAACATGATGATCCTTTAAAAAGAGCATTTCTAAGTTTCTTACGAACACTCAGCGAATGTAAGACATGCCTTCAATTTGATAAGCTATATAACGTTCACAGATTTTACATGTTGTACATTAAGTTTCATTTAACCTTATCTAAAATATGTTTTTTCTTCCAACATTTAGAAAATATTTGTTTCTAAATAAATTGGATCTTAAAATCAAGTTCGTTAAATAGTTCTAACTTGACAGCTGTTATTTAAGAGAACTTAATTCCATCAAACTTTTTTACTTTTTGTAAAGGGAGATATTTTAAAAATGCGACTGCTATTTCTCCGTCACTTTTTAAAACAGTAATTTAGTTGATTGTCTTTTATATCAAAAGGTCTTGTTCAATTAAATCAAGTATTTGTCTCGAGTTGTTTGTTAACAATAATGCAACACAAGGCCTGAGAAGAAATGCAGTAATGTAGTAGAACATTCCAGGTTTTAGAGTGTGTGTTTTAAACTTAAAGTGTTTATTTCAGGTGATTGCAACGTAGACAAAGTTGAAGAGGGGAGTATCATACTCACAGTGAATTGCCTTACGACCAAAGCATTCATTTCCCTTTGCAATATGTGCATAACGGGACAAATCTACATGGTAATTTATCCCTTGGAAGAGGAGATAAGACAAATATATGGAATCAAATACCTGGACGTCAAAATTACAGCACAAAAACAAAGTTTCGTTAAAAACGTCGCAGATATTAGTAAGAATAACTCCAAATAAATAAATGTTAAAAGTTCTTTTTTTCAGACACAGCTATGTGAGTAATGTTAAAAACTGTGTTAATGTTACACAATGTTAATTAGTGATTAATTTGATGATACCGGAGATTAGAGTAAAAATTGTTTGACCAGATATTTGTAATATATCTTGTTATTTTGTACAGTAAATCTGACGAAACAAATCTGTTCACTAAATTGTATTGCTATTATCATGATAATGTTGTTCATGTTTCAGCGCGACAGGTAGCTTCTTTAAAGCGAGAACAAGGAGCAACACTCTCTTGCCCAGTGAAGGTGAAATTATCAAAAACTACTATGGAAACATATTTCGATGAGTCAGCCAAAAACAAATTACAGATAGAAGCGGAAGTTAAATTACCAATATACATCGACCCGGGTAGCGTGTCCAGGAACGTTTCCAAAAATAAGCATCGCGTTTGCAATGAATTCGCTGAAGTTTGTAGGAAGGAACTAAATATTTCAACACTTGACGTTCAGTTTGATTTGTCTCCGTCAAAGGAAATCAATGCAGGTAATGGTAAATGTATTATATAAGTTGCCCAAAGCATAGCATGTATTGTTAGTCTTCCACCAAAATATATCACCTACCTCCGGACGATAAACCACAGAAAATGTCCGCTTTATAACTCTTACAAACAACAGTGTTCAACCTTAATGGGACGATATTCATATTTTATCCATTTATCTGAAAAATATTTATATTTTGTTTGAATACATTGATACATTTGACAGCAGCAGTACATCGCTAAAGCCATGTCACTAACGTTGTACGAAATGTACCCAACATGTCTATGACAGAAAATTGTGGGCGTTCGTAGGATAGTCGTGTGTGGTAGGAAGCCACGTTCAAATTTAACTATTCTACCATCTTTAAACATGTCCAAAGTTGCTTTCGTCAAACACACATGTCTTGGCAATATGTACATATCTAAACGGTCCTCCCGATTGTAGTGGTGTATAACAATGGTTGTTCATCTTTATTCTTTCCTCTACTAATTTCTTTTTTCCCCAACCTCTGTCCCAAATGTCTCACTACTGTTTAGCTCTTAACACTTAGAAATACATGTCCATACTTATCTGATAACAAATATATTCTGAAAATATCTGCATAAGGAACATAGATCGACCAAGATATGTTCATCTTCTGGAGATCCTTACATCAGCCAATGACAGGCCTTCTTCCACTTTGTTAAAAGTCAGCAGAAAAGTTGAATACAATTAATATTTAGCTTGTTTTCCAAATATTTCGAAGATTAACCTTTTAAAATATATGCAAATTGTACATGAGTCGGTAACGTACTGACAACAGAGCAGCACGAATTTTGCGTTGTAGTTGCAACGCTCACCAAAAGCAAAACCGTCTGTCAGTAATATATTTTTTACAAATGAAAAACATTCAAACGAACTATTTGTGGGTGAATAATACAAGGGCACATATGTTATGTTAACAAAATGTTCCCTTTTAAAATTAGAAACAAAATAACAGTTACTTCAATGTTAAACCGAACCTTATATCGTAATAAAACATTTTTGTGAGAAATAAATACAACATTTTTTTTTATTTAATTACAAATATGCATTTCTTTGTGATCATAGTATCTTCACACAAGCATGAACTAGTTTTGCAGCATAAAACATATGGAAAGAGGAAAATAACATTGTATTAACTAACCGTGTATCACACATATTTTGGATAAAAGGTAGGTAACAATTCAATCACGTTCAGGGTACCACATATTGATAAGGTTTCAGCGTAACACAAAATAGCGAAATAGAACATTATTTAAACGTTCAGCGTATCAGTTGGCTTCGATTGTTTAAAAAAAAATAACCAACATTGCCAGGCATATTCGTTGCGAAGGCGATGTGTCACATGCGGTAGCCAAACTGAGTCCTTCCGGCAAAATCATGTTATGTTCACGTATTAAAATAACATCAAATATGTTATTCGACCGACTTACCAAAATGTTTCCACGTTCGATATATGTTTACTTGATATTAAACGTTTGAATATAAATAAAACAAAACCTTGTATCATTTTTGTTTTAAATTTAGTTTGTCCGCAACGATAAGACTATGAGCTATATAATAGTATAGTCAAATACCATGTCCTGTTCTCAAAACATTATCCAAGAGTTATAATTATCCTCGAATTTAGATTGTGTTTTAACGTATAAATAGGTACAAACATCTAATTTTTTAATGTTTTACCATTTTATCAATACGTTAAAAATTATTTTCAGAACGGCTTTCGGCTACAGCTGAAGTTCAACCATTAAGGTAATATTTTTAAGCATGTCCAATTAATAAAACGTTAGTTATCTATATGAACAATTGTAATTTTTAAAATCAATTTGATCTTATAGTTTTAGTTTATCCTGGTAGGCATGCTACCTGTACAAAAATGCTGTATTTTTAGTGAGAAATCAAGTCGAAAAGCACAACACATTCGCGATATTCAGATAAAGGAAAGAGAGGAAAGGTTTCCGTGCGTGACTGGCATTTTAGTTATCCATGACAAAATGTTTCTGGTTGACTCAGCCGACAAAAGGGACGGCAACCAAACCATAAAGGTCGTGGATTTGAAAACGGACACCATTGCATACGCCTTAAAGCTGGACGATATTCCTTGGGATCTAACATCTGTTGGGGAGGAGAAGATTGCAGTTACTTTTCCAATGAAAGGTGATGTCGGTTTTTACCTTCATTCATCAGAGAACCCGTTGCTTTTTGAAAGCAATATTGATGTAGGTGAGGGATGTCGAGGAATCGTGTATGCAAATAAAACCCTGCTTGTGTCGTTTGCAGCAACTTCTTCTGAAAGGCGAGGAAGGGTGGAAGTACTGTCACTATTTGGTGAACATCTAAAAATATTTGAGAACACCGAGAATGATCACATGTATTACATTTCACAAGAAGATGAGCAGGAGTACTTCTTTGTATCTGACTTTGAGAACAATCATATTATTACCATGAATGATAATGGAAAGATTTTGTGCGAGTATTATGACGTCGAAATGCCTTATGGTATTGTATCAGATTCATCGGGCTCATTATTTGCATGTAGCTCTTGTTGCAAAACAGCTGTCGAGTTGAATTTAAGCACTGGTCAGGCACATGAACTTATTAAGAAACAGTACTTGCGTCAGCCTAGGTGCGTTGCCTTTTGCAAAGAGACAAAGCTCATGTACATTGGCATGTGGAAAAACAACTTTGTAAAGGTATTCCGACTATCCTAAATCTCATTGGCCGTCTGAAAGGTATTGTTCCTTTGACCCACTTCTCTGGAACAAACCCCGTTCTAGATGTTCTGTAGAACGATAAAGATTTGATTGCTGAATGCGATGTAAGATCCGTATGTATATCAAGCGTGTTCATAGCAAAAATACTTTCATGTAGCGCATGTTTTTTATGATCATGACCACCAAATGTATACAAATGAAAATGCGAACATGTGTAGGCTTTTTACTCTAAACATTGTTTTCTGCAATAATCAAGAGTTTGCAGTTTTTAATTATTTGTTTCCCATTTGTTTGTCCTTGAACATTTTATACCTGTTAAAAAGCTTATTATTACATGCTTTTTTCAAACTGCTACGTAGTTTAAGATACTTCTTATATCTTATATCGTACAAAGAATTATTTGAATAACAAATTTCTACGAAATTGCATACATGACTATGTTTGCTATCTTCTTTGCCAACTTTCTAAGTGACAATGATAGTCAATTCAAGTGGACAACATCTTGCAATTTCTGTATTCTACAGTTTATTGTTTTGTTTTTATTGCTGTTGTTGTATTTTTCACTTTTTTGAACAGACTGCATTATTTTTTTATAAAAACGTTAAATAGTTTATCGAAGTGATATAATAATGACACGGTAATTAATACAAATACTAGTTCTCAGACAATGCAAACAATTTGCAATTGTATACACTTAAGTGAAACTTATATGTAACATTTATATGCTCTGTCTTGAGAATAACTAAGGATATCTAATCAAATTAGACCATTCTAGAAAATCTTTCAAAGTTGTCCCTAAATGTTTAATGCCTGGCTTCAATAGCCACAGTTTTTGTCAAATTCGAATGAAATTTAAAAAAAACCTTGAAAATAATTGATATTATTTGGAAACTTTTTCCATAAGGTGGAAAGCATGGAGGCGTAAATGAACACAAATGGTCGTTTCCGGTTTCTCGACTTACCCTATTTTTATGCCCCGACACTTACCATTTTTATTTCCCTTTTTTCATATTTTTTTCTTTTAAAAGTTAGTGCTTTTGACTATTAACAATACCAGTGATGCTAATACTGATTGTATAGGTGTTCTTATTCATACAATTTATAATTTGGTAACAGAAACTCTCAAGAAACAATTTTCTTCATATTTTTTCAGACTTACCTACCCTATTTTGGGGGGCATGGGACCGGAAACAAACATATGATTTGTTTTCACGTAACGAAACCTGCGGAATACCCTTCTTTAGATGGAGATATTCCTAGTTCACCATAATATGGTGTTTTATTGCACAGTTGATAAGATTCGCTAGAATATGTACAGATGTCAAAAATTTCAGCTCTCGCAGTAAACTTATGACGGTAAAACTTCTAAAACAGGGTTTCAGATATTATAAATTAAGGAAAATTTTCTCAAAATTTGTTAAGGGTCATTATAATCTTATATCAAAGTGCAATAGTAGTCTTAAATCGCTGATTGCTAATAATATTGATCATCCCGATTTTTATGGTGATGTTTCCAGCAGGTAGTTGGATAGATAGACTCACTGAATTACTTGGATTTTATTTAAACCGTGGATATAAAGGCAATATTTTAAAGAGTACTTGCCTTCTAGTTTTTGAAGATGAATTCCTGAAACAAAATATAGGGTTGAATATAGCATCCTTACATAACTATTGCTAATTCGTGTTATCTTTAAAACCTTTTTTGGCTGACTTGGGAGTGTTTTGGCATGTGACATCATTTTCTTCAAATATTTTACATAGGTAATCATTTGGAAGAAACAGATTAGCTAATATATGTCGCTTTTATTTTTAATAATGTTTTTTTTTTTATTTGTTCCCAGTTTTCGTACAATGAAGCTTTTTATTATGAAACTCTATGATCACACATTTTTAAACCTTATATTTTATAAGGCAGACAGTACAGTGTGTGATGCTCGTAGTTTCAAACAATGACTGCATCGTATCTTTGAAAAGTGTTTGCTTTAGGTACTCTGAATTGTATTCCTCCGTCTGCAGATAGAGTTGGGATCTCTTATCATAGAAGTACTCGGGGTTTACCTATAAGTTTATTACTATTTGTATTACTATCTAGTTTCCTCAAAGTAATACTTTAATAAGATTTACCTTTTACGTGTTTTTCTTTCTTTAGGATTGTTGGGATAAGAGGGAGGTTTGTGCAATTCAAGTGGTTTAAACCCTCAGTTAATTAACATTTTACTGACCGTTCCAAGGCGGTACCTAACAATCCTTGATAAACATACCTATTTTATATATATATATATATATATATATATATATATATATATATATATATATATATATATATATATATATATATATAGTATGTAAGCACTGTGTTGTTTGTGGAGTTTTGTGCTGTTCTTCCATGTTTTTTGTTTGTGATTTTTTGTTCTATGTCTTTGGCGTTTACCTAGTGCCATTATACCGGGTTTATGTTTAAACTTTTTGCTACTGATCTTGTTTCTGTAGGTTTTTTTCATAAATATTGTAATTTCTATGAATAATGCTAAATGATTTACATGGTAACCCGATAAAGTTTGATACTAGCTCAAAAGGACTGCTTGCTGATGACTAATATATGAAGTAAATGACCGAAAAGCATTATTTATCAAGTGATTGTAGTTTGAATTTTTATTCTTTTTCCAACTGAAATCGGACAAAAATGGCCTATTTTTTAATATTCTATAACCTAAATCGATTGTTTCCAATACATTTGGATTCAATGTTTCAATCATTAAACCTTTTAAAATGATACTAAGCAGGTATTGGATGACCATCCAATATTTTTATCATTTTACATTGGAAAACCTTACCTATTTACCTGTAACTCATATCAAATTACAAGGCAAAGTCAGATAATTATTAACTGACATGAGACTTTTTATAGTTTTAACTATATGTTTATAAAATGCATTGTGTATCTTCGAACATGTGCAAAGTTAATACTTATGGGATTGCTTATTACAGTTTTATGTACATGTAATTGTGTTATCAAAATATGTTCATTAAGCCACCGGTATCTAAAACATGGTGTAATAATTGTGGTGTTTTAGAAATCGTCCTCCTTAAGTCCCTTACAAGAATTCGTATCGTCGAGTAGCCATGTAAGTCGTTTAATATGTGTCGTAGTAGAGTATTGCTAGATGCTTTATGTCATTAACATGATGTTTATTATGTGGCTGTTCAATATGAATAAATAGTATAGATTCATTCTATTTTATTAACATATATAGTCATCTGCTAAAAAAGAACAACGTCTACATAAAAAATACGGACATTGTTTAAAAAAATGCGAAAGAAAGTTCAGACACACAATAGGCTCCTGCCGACAAAAGACGAGTGAATATGCAATACCATGAGTGATAGATAAGCGAAATAGAGAAACCCGCATGGTAAAACTTAATTGTTCATACATAATTCCAGAAATTATAAGAAGTGTGTTATTATATTTGTCACTTGACAAACCTGGTTTCCCCCTGCATTTTTATTGTTTTAATAAGATAGTACCCTTTTGTGTAAGACTTGGATTGTTATGTTTAATAATTAAACTAATTTAAAGTAAACGTGATTTTCGAATATTATTATCATTATAGACAAATTCCATCTGTCACAGTTCCCTGTTTTGCTAGAATTTGTTTTACGGATTTGTACCATTTTGTCACGATGATTGTGCAAACCGAATAGTAAACAAGATTTAAAACAGGGTTACCGCCTTTGCACGGTATGCTAGATATATATAAATAAAGCTGGTGCCTGTAACCAGTACTATTAGATAAAAATGGCTCTTACCATGGGACACATGTACAATCAGTTAATGTGTAGATATACCATGTTCCATCGAAACCGGGTTTTTTATAGTTAAGTCAAGCGAAGACAATTTAATTGAATTTTGACCGTTCTTAGGCAATACCAACGACATTAAGACAAAAAATACAACTTTTTGCATGTGCAGTCTGTTTTTTGTTTGTTTTTTTTGTGTTTTTATTATGCGATTTGTCTCTTTTTGTGTACTTAATGTCCTAACATTGTGCTGCAAAGTGTTTACTACAAAACTTGTCATTGTAATTTCTAGGTTTTAGTTTAAACTTTGGTGACACAAATCTCTCTTGTGTGATTGCATTGGTACTCTCATCCCGTTCTTCGTCCCGGTGTTTTGTCATGAGGTCCCTAGAAAGATCCCTTGTCGTTATACCTGGCAGTTTGATAAACAGGAGGTGTAACGTCATTAATACCAATATTATCAGAGCAAATCCAAAGTAGACCTTCCAGCATCCATTTTTTCTACGTAAGATGCATAACCATCTAACATTTTTGGGTGTAAAAAAGGTTTCGGACATTTGACCACAAGCATTGGTGCGTTGAGAACCTGGTAGCTCATATGTGTGCCAATGGCACATTCGGTACAAAAATGTTCACAGTTCATATTACATAGATTATACCGCCTGTCGTAGTTTGTATTACACTGCAGTTGCGCGTTTTGAGCAACTTCTTCCAACGTATATTTAGAAAATGCATACTCCCTAATCAAAATCTCGTTCAAGTCGTATTCTTTATCTTCTGTTACAACACGTTTCCCTTCTTTGTGTTTTGGATTAGGAGTGTGGATTACAACAACTGTTGCTTTTCTGGAATTGGTATTTTCCCTTACTTCTACGATTATAGCATTGTGTCTATAACGGAATAGTGGTATGTTTCCTGGAACGGAAATGTGGTGTCCTCTTTTAAGTTATGTGGCGTCTTCAGGCTTAATATCACCTATTAATTTGTTAATTTTACTGATAACTTGATCTAACTGATCTAAAGGAACAAACGGTTATTATCCCAAATTCTGACATTTTCTACATTATACACTCATCAAAATGTTATCATCAATTTGCAGACATGATAACAGGTGTTTATATTCCGCAGACGTGTTGACTCTGAAGTTCTTCTCATGTTTCTGAAAAACAATTGTATTTTGTTCATTAATCAGTTATATCGTTTGACAATATTTAAATGAAAAAGTACAGAAATAAGCTTAGTAGCAAAACGTTTAAACTTAAACCCCCTTTAACGGCACAATGGCCAAAGACACATAACATAAAAAATCACAAACAAGAAACATGAAACAAAAGCACAAAACTCAATAAACACAAATCTAAATCTCCATCGATTTTTTGTTTATTAAATCAAGACGGATCATTGATTAATCTGATTAACAAGCCTTATCTATGAAGAAACACTGGACCGTTATTTTGCTTAAATCGGACTATATTGAAACGCCCTCTTTGCAAGAATATGAAAGGTATCAAATTGAGAGAATATGGTCACAGACATTTGCGATTCTTGCCTTGTTTTGAAAATATTATAAAAATGAAAATATATATTTGAATTTCTGGCTTTCTTACACATCGCTTCATATTACCAATTTAACTGAAGACTTAATCTAAATTCATTTTAAAACAGTGAGTATGCAATATGTAAGGTAAAGCAAATGTCATATGATGGCGTTTGTTAAAAACACGAGTGTTGTTCTGTTTAAGAACATTATTCAAATAATAAACAGTATTAACGATTGTGAAAATGTCATGTTAAGAAAGCGTCCTAAAACTACTCTTGGACACCTGAAAACAAAGTCACGTCATTTAATTTCGATGAATTGTACCATTTTTTAACAGAAAAAGAGCTAATGTTTGCAAAAAACATCCCAGATAACCCAACAAATCAGGAAGGTGCCGTTTTGTAGAGAAGTGAAGGTGCCGGCCCATTTAATGTTTCCTAGTATTGCCGTACTAGTTGATAGAGTTACACTCAAATTGAAATGAGGCGTATACAAAGAGACTATGATTCCGCCTGTTATTCCGCCTGTTTGAATTACCGTATAAAGAATGACATATATTTTGCGCATTTTAGACACAATAAGTGTTAACAACTGCTAGAAATTATCACCACCTTGGAAGGTCCTGTGATAATTATCAAAAATCTTTCGACATATCTGTACCGAGTTCAACAGCCAAAGGCAGTGTTTTCGACCAATCATGCTCGTATGATGCCCTGCAGGGACAAGCAAGTTATAGTATGGATTGAAACTTCCAAAGTGAATCCAGTGTTTATTCCGGATACCAGCAATTTGGATACAACACCATACTGTTAATGCAAGAAACCATTGCATGGACGATTCTTTATACAGAGTGATAATTGTGATGAATTGTATCATGGGTCATGCGTTAATTTTACTGCGACTGTAAGTATAAATGCCCAAGCGCAAAACAACGAGTGGGTAGCTTAAACCACCTTTTACAAATTGTATAACGTTTTAGGTATCTTATCAGGTCAGAGGATTGTTTCAGTGGATTACTTGGACACCTTGGATGACGCCCTGGAATGAGGGACTCTTATAAAATCGCTTGATCTACTAATGCATTAACTCTAATGTAAAAAATGCAAGGGAAGTCAAGCCAACCAGATAAACATACTTGACATACTACTTGGTATGGTTTTCATAGCTAAGAAAGACAAAAAAGGGTAAATAAAACATGAATCGAACGCAGCGATCACTGCTTACAATGCGAGTGAACAGTGGATCGAGGACAACAGCTATACTATCCCTCGTCACATCAAGAACAAGAAGGCTCCACCATGCCCCGTGTCTGATCCAAAGCCAACCAGGGACATCCGTATCAAGACACAACCCGGTAGAACCCCGCTCAAGCTCACTTCTGGCGACACACTTATTCAGAGCTGACGACGTTCCTCTAGCATACGATTCTCATTTATAGCCGGGTATCTCTTGATGTCGTACAACTGTAACATCACGTGTTTGAAACGGTAACCATATCATCCGTATAATTTCACCTGATTGTCTATCACTCAATTAACATTAATTACTGTTACCGTAACGGATGTTTCATCTGTTGACATGACTCTGTAAACCGCAGCATGGTGTTCTAACAGAGGTACTCCTGAGCTCACACTAGCAGAAACATTATGTCCGGGTACAGCAATATGCATTCCACTTCTTATATTACCAAGATTTTCTATCACGACACCCTGAACATGACTCCGCCGAACATAATTTGGTTGTTTGCATTGTTATTGACTATCTTAGCAAGAAGGCGTTTTTTTCTTGAAATTATCAATCTTTTTTTTCCTGGACAACATATGTCTCGTTCTATAACATAAGCAATAAAGACAAAAACATTTTTACATCCAACATAAAACTTACTTGTTTTATTATCAACTGATAGGAAACTGAATTATAATTCTCTTCTGCATACAAAGATATTGGCATGCATGAAACAAAGCGTCAATCAAGTTCATGAGAATATAAATTTAAAAAAATGGCAGTTGACTGAACATACTGTGATCACGTCTGATAAACGACACGTTAAATTAACGATATCAGCACATGCAAATATATTTAGTTGTTAGAGATTATCTACACGTTTGTACATGTATGCCCCTTTACACCAAGATTTTGATTATCATCGTTACGACAGAAATAATACATTCACTTTGGGTTCGTAAATTAAGGGTAACTCTTGCATGTTTTAATAAAAACATTACTCAGTTCTCTCCTTGTCGACTTATATTTATTGGCGTAAAGTGCGCTTTGGTTAATTAATATTGACATATATTTGGACTACGTTTTATGTGTTACGTGAAAGTGTATTAAACACAAATGCGTAATGTAGGACATTGCAAACTTCGTCTTCTTATCAATCAATTATGTGGGGGGGGGGGGGGGGGGGTACCTAGCCTTACTGTTTGTAACAGCAAAATCATCAAGTCTTTCCGTGAGGCTTCTTTTGGGTTTTTACAAAGAAGCTGTTGTACTGCGTAATCACCAAATAGTAATAGATATTGTTGGAGTTGTGTTTAAAGCATTTTAAAATGGTTTATTTGTTTTGTCAGTTATTCAAAGTGTTACTGGGTTTCAGCCAGTAATTTTCTTACCCGCTTGAAACATGTGCAGGATGAACGACACGTCTAATATCTTAGATATTTAAGCTAACCATGACGTTTTTTACCTTTAAGTGGACTCACTTTCGCGACCTAGATGATATATTGCAAATATTCACTTTGGTAGCTCCATGAACTAACTAAATATTTATACCTCAACTTGCAGGCCTTAAATGTACTGCTTTCGGCAATTGCGAATATTTTCCGATGAACGCAACATATTCGGAGGTGTTCTGTTCGCGACCCATCGCATAACAATATACATGTGAATTGAACATTGTTTATCTTGTTATTGTTCGTGTTGTGTCAACATGTTAGAAAATGCAGAAATTATAATATGTTAAATGAAGTGTTGTCATTAGTGTTTGAATTTTATGTTTTAGACTGATTTGAAGTGGTGATATTTTTTCCCGCGTTATTGTGACGTCAATTGATAAACTTTTTTGATATAACATTTCATATTGATGTTTTGATCTAAAGTGACAATAATGTTGATCTCAATTATAATAAAAGCTACGAGTTCTTGCACCTTATAAAACGCCCTTCCCTATTTTGGAAAGATAAAAGTACAAATAATCACTTTCACGGACAAAGTATGTTTGTTTGCATTAATAATATACATAACACAATCTTCTAATAATTTAGCCATGAAAATGAATATATAACAACTTCGCATTTTCAAATTTTAAAACTCATAGTATTCTCTTATTGTGTACATCATCAAATTGTAGGTTATAGTCATTTACTCTGACATTAAGCATTGTGTCTAAACAGATGATTGTGCACATGGACTTCAACACAGCAGCATTGCAAGAAAATAAACATATTTATGTCCTAATTTTGTGATTGACAAACCTTTATGAAATTTACCTTCTTCGAGCAGTGAACAATCAGGCAGTTGAACAGGAAACTTTTTATACCAAAACATTTTCATCATCTATCAATTTCAGATAACCAAGGCAAATGTTTAATGTTCTTTGACCGTATTTGCAGATGGAAAATGTTGTGATTCTCCGACAAACAGATGACATGTTTTCTTTAAACAAAGTTATCCTTTTCCTTAGAATTGAACATTAAAGGACTTCAATTATTTGCATGTCTCTAATGCCCTTCTTTTTATAATACCCAAAGCAATTAATGCATGCTGCAAGTATTTCACTATCCTTTTCACCATTGACAAGTTTAAAGCACCTTTTCTCTATAGTGATATTTTGAATATACAGGTGATTGATAGGTTATTGATGAATAACGAGGTGTACACATAACAAAAACCAACTAACAATCCGTTCATGACACAGGCAGCCACATGCTTAAATCGGCTGGTCACATGATACAAAACTACCATTTGTTAGCCAAGAATTACTTCTTTATTCCAGCTCAAATATTTGTATAAACTTGACACATGTACGTTGAACGATTTTTGTCGTGTCGTGTGAAATATATATATAAATATATATATATACTGACACGGTGTATTTTGAAGATATAATTTGAGATAATTAGGATTAACATAGAGAATCAATCATTTGCCTTAAAAATCAGTTTGTCCGGGTAGCGCAATGATTGGTGCTCACCTAGGGGACCCGGGTTCGATTACCAGGGGTAAATGATATGTGTGTGCGTGCACGTGCCAGGGGGCAACATCGGTTTCCATTAAATTTCAATTAAAATAAATACGTGAGTTTGGTAGGGCGTCAGGTGGAGGATACTTAGCTGATCAACTCTGATTGTCGTGGTTTTTATGTGTAGTAAGGTTCAAAGCTGTATTTGCATGATGGTGAACAACACAAGAAGTACTTATAGTAGGATCACAGCTTGCAAACAAAGGTTTACAGACACTTACACCTTTTTATATTTCAGTACAAAAAGGACTATTATTTGCTCAAATCAAAGTGTGTTTATGTTACTTGGCACACACTTTTATTAGATTTTGAACAAGTAAGAAAAACATTCGAATCTGTTATTTAAGTAAAATGAAGTATGAGTTTATATATATATGTTATGTATAAAGTCATTTGAGCATCAGTGGTGTGTAATATTTCTTATTAAAGCCAATAACCTTCGGGTGACGAACAAGTGGGCACATTTTAAAAGCTGTAGCTACAGGCATTTGTAAGGTATGAAACAATGACAGCGACGACAATGAATAGAACAGCTTGGCATACAATACAAATAGTCAAGGGTATGAAACCTATATAAATGAATATGTTATACGTATTTGTATATTGCAAAAATATTTTTTTATTTAATAAGTTAAACATTTATGAGATACTATTCACGTTGATACCAGGAACCCCTTTAATTTCAGAAATTTGGTTGCAAACACAAATGCCCCCACCAAGATTTTAGACGTCAACATGAAAAGCAACCAAGGTCCTTACCTACGCAATTTGAGGATCTTTGGCTCTACACTTTCCCACTTTTGATAAAACACATTTGACCCACCAACCCAATATCAAAGGGGTAATCTATTTTAATAGTCACGATCCCTTCTTCTTGTTGGGAGACTGTTTCTCTCTGACCTCTACCACTTCTGATCAAATAAATGAATATTAATAACAGCAAACAATTGATGAACATTTTGTGAAACCCCTCACAAACAACTCTATTGAGACCTTGGACGATGATGGGAACACATATAGTTATTGTATGGTCCCGAAGGTCACCTTATTCAAAAGAAAAATAGAATTGGGGATCCACGGGTTCTTTTTCATTGGTAAACTTACTTTGCCATGGACTTTATAATGACAAGCATATTTAATGTATTAGTTTGACTTTGGTAGTTGCTTTCATCGACACAGTTTAAGATTTTGATCTGATCAGACAAAAAACCGCACTTATTTCAGTCATTATTTTGTGTTCAATTTGTCAAATTATGCATGCACAAGTGCAACAATACAGCGAAAACTACGTCGACGAGCCAAGTAGCCAAGAACTTTACGATTGGCTTGATAAAAGGCAAACTGTTTTATGCCACTTGGCGAGAGTGAATCAACGTCAAATACAAAAATCCAACATAACATACACACTAAATTATATTGAAATCTTGCGGTATGCAAAATAGTTCTCTTCGGGCTTAAACCATTTTTAGAACTCCGCCTCTAACTTGTGATGTATATATATATATATATATATATATATATATATATATATATATATATATATATATATATATATATATATATATATATTGTATATTGTAAAAAAAACTCGTGGAAAGTGCTCAAGTATTTCTTAAAATATGTAATTGTAATATTACTTCCCATTTTGAACGTTGGTATGTATTGCATTAATCTAACAAACTATATTGTCCCTGTCGTAAACCGCCTTTTTTAAGAAAAACGTAATATATCGTTTATAAAAAAACGTTTCATTGCGTTGTTTGATAAGCTACCCGTGGCAAACTCTGCAGCATTGTGGCGCCATAACCGTGCGTGATTTTCTTGACGTCATGTTAAATTCGGACGTTATTTCACTGTATGGCAGCCATATTATTTTGAACGGTGCGTGAAAATGAGAGTTGAACAGAGATCGGTAATTGAATTGTCGTGCTCAATGAAAATCAAAAAAAAAATATGGACATGTTGATTTAGGTCTTTGAAAATTACACCATGAATAAAACAGCTATTTATAATGCTCTATTAGTTTCGCGGTTTAGCACTTTATATATATTTTTTATCAAATACATAAAATATCTTTCACAATATCTCCGTATATTCGTACATGCATCTTTATTTACTAGCAAAATTTGCAAATGAATTAAGATATCTATAACATATCGAACACTTATGACAGGCGACAAGCACAATAAAAATCAATATAGCGTCGGAAACCGTTCCATTAACTTTATGTCTTTTTGTTTGCCTTTGTGTTGTGTGAATACAAACATAATTCAGACAACACAATGCTAACAAAAGGGCTTTGAAATTGATTTCAATAGAAGTAATAGTAAAATAATTATGTAATAATATTGAATATTACCGCAAAGGGGAGAAACCTGTAGGTACTCGACTTCTATGCAATTGCAAAATATTTTTTTAAACTGACACAGGCCTCAAGTAAACATACATCTGCTGTGTCATTTACTGATGTATGAGTGGTTCTACAAAAGACGTCCATTAGCGGTATTAGTTGAAATGGTTTATCATTATGTGATTTAAAGACTGAACTCCTTTTATTTGAATGCAAAAATATTGTATATATCACCAAGTTAAACAGGAAAGCGTATTGATACTTGCGTTTGTAGCGACTTGAACGAACTATAGATAGAAACTACATTTTTATAAAGAAAGAAGTTTTAATGATATAAAACACACTTAAACTTTTAATGTATTATGGTATTTGTCTCACTATTTTGCTATTTCTCTGCTACCTCGTATATTGATGCCAGGTGACCCCATACAATTTTGATATCATTTGAAATGTATTTGTTTTCTGATTATGATTATTTAAGATAGGTGACAGAAACTTAATAAAACATAAATGTATTAAAATTTGATTATGTGCTCTTTTTAAACTGAAATTCGACTTAAAATACATATTTTTTAACCTCTTAAGATACCAAACGATATTGAAATAGAGACGATTTGGAACCTTCCTTCTGAAAGGTAGATGTTTGCAATTCCTTTATCTCGATTGTTTGTTACCGTCTGAAATCGTAAAACAATGATGATGTATGAATTTGTTATATGTCGACTTGGTACATGATATGTTGTCAAATAATTATTGTAATTTACACTTCCATACTACGTGATCACATCATCAATTAATACGTTACATGCTTCCATACTATACGATTGCATCATATATATATATCGTCACCTTAGTGCAATAACGTAATAACTGCATTTTTTTTTAAATCCTTTTTTGGCTTAATATGACACATGATATATAGATACACGTCATCAATATGTCTTAAAACCAGATTCCAACTAAAATGTGACTTTTGAAATAAATTGCAAAATTCAATAACTACAATTAAATATTTATTAAGTGCAAAAAGTCCACAAATACACATATTCATTTCTTACACTTAAAACTTGCTCAGCATTTTATTTATTTTCAGTGCAATAAGTCCATAAGTACTCTTATTTACTTTTTGCTCTAATATAAACATGCTTGATTATCAAAAAAATTGGTGCAAAAAATCAATAACTGCTACATATTCATATTGTGATGTCATTTTATAAACATTATGACATCATCAATATTTAAATCACACCTTTGGTTGCATGAATATTTATGAAATACGCATGAAATGAGATACGCATAAAAAAATATGGATTCTTTTAAAGGTGAAGAAAATTCCTGGAACTAAATGATTTATGCAGCAGTATTAAAACAGGTAAGTTGTAAATTTATATTACATTTAAGATGAGAATAAGATTATAACAAATAATTATAAATATAGCACATGTTCAGAGAAAATTATTTAAAGATATTTACATTATCAAACTTACAAAAAGAATTTAAAATATATATATTTAAGTTTTCGAGGAGAAATGTATTGGAAATTTAAATAGAGTTGACAAAATTAATATAATTATATTATATAATGTGTTTAATATCAATGACTATTTTCACATGTTTAAAAAGTGTTGTTTAAATTAATAATTTAATAAACATTTTTTTTTTTATCTGAAGTCACTTTTATCCTGAATTAAAAAAAAATGATTTGTACTTTGTATACTTCTATTTATATTATTTCATTGTTGTTCAATGTACGAGCATCCAAACCCCAGGGGCATTCAAAATTCAAAGCAAATGAAAGGCAATGCATGGCCAATTCTCTTGCTGCTGTGCTAGAAACAAAAAATATTCCTGTGAAAGAATGGTCGACTATGACCCTTGACCATATTCTTGAAAGAGGTGATGCACTATACACCTCAAATTCATTTGAGGATTATCTGATGTTAGAAGATTGGCAACCTTGATGTGATGGATTTTACCACTCATCACACATTAGCAAGGTTATGACTGGCATGACAATAAATCGCCAGAAAAACAATCATCCATACTATACCATGGAAGAGGCCTTGGGAAGAATCTTACTAGATAAATCTGCCTGCATGTCCGCCATGGGGAAATCCCTACCAAGCTACAGTTCAGCTATAATGTATGACACTGCACAATATTATTTGTTTGATCTCCACTTTCGAAATGAAGCAGGAATGCCAACTTCTGATGGCTGTGCTGCATTGAGTGTCCATCGTGACCTTGATGCATTATGTTTATTTATAAGAAACCTATCAGCGATGCTAGATAATTTGAAAGATATTCCATTTGAAGTGGCTGAAATATCTGTTATTGAGGACAATACTGATAGAGACATCTCTGACTTTGAAGGCTTTTCAGATGTAAGTGATGGTGACCTTGCTTGCCGGCTTGACCTTTCCCAAGAAATCTCAGATGTATCCAGCGTGTCAAGTGTCAGCATGTCTTCAATTTCCTCACTGAGTGACATGGAAAGCATTTCTGATATGTCAGTGTCCATTAATGACTTGGATGACAGTTCTACTTTAATTCGATTAACATTGAAGTTTTCAATTCTTTTGATAGTACTCATGTTGATGAACCAAACACTGTAACTCTTAAACCTGCCTTTACGGTCACAGCACGGTTATTGTTGATAAGTGACCAGTCTGGTGTGACACAGCACACTGGTCACTCGGAAGAACCTTTGACTGTTGGAGGCTGTGGTGACCAGTCTGGTGTGACACAGCATACTGGCCACTCAGTTGACCCTTTGACTGGCGGAGGCTGTGGTGACCAGTCTGGAGGTGTGACACAACACACTGGTCACTCAGTTGAACCTTTGACTGTTGGAGGCTGTGGTGACTAGTCTGGTGTGACACAGCACACTGGTCACTCAGTTGCACCTTTGTCTGGCGGAGGCTGTGGTGACCAGTCTGGTGTGACACAACACAGTGGTCACTCAGTTGACCCTTTGACTGTTGGAGGCTGTGGTGACCAGTCTGGTAGGACACAGCACACTGGTCACTCAGTTGCACCTTTGTCTGACGGAGGCTGTGGTGACCAGTCTGGTGTGACCCGGCACACTGGCCACTTGGAAGAAACATTGACTGTCGTCGGCTGTGGTGACCAGTCTGGTGTGACATAACACACTGGTCGCATAGTTGCACCTTTGTCTGTCGGAGGCTGTGGTGACCAGTCTAGTGTGACCCGGCACACTGGTCACTTGGAAAAACCGTTGACTGTTGTCGGCTGTGGTGACCTGTCTGGTGTGACACAGCACACTAGTCACTCAGTTGATCCTTTGTCTGATGGAGGCTGTGTTGACCAGTCTGGTGTGACACAGCACAGTGGTCACTTGGAAGAACCTTTGACTGTTGGAGGCTGTGGTGACCAGTGTGGTGTGACAGGATGCTGATCACTTGCACGAACCTATATCTGTCAGAGGTTGTTGCGACCAGAAAGGAGAAGAGCAGATAATACTGTGTCGTAAAAGAATAAGAAGAGAAGAAGGGTGGGTCAGAAATGTAAGAAAAAAACAGAAAGAACTCTGGAAAAAGATATGTTACATCATCTGGAAAAGCAAAAAGAGCAAGAATGCTTAAAGGTGGTTGTGGTCAAAAATGTAAAAAGCAATGCCATTCTAAAATCAGTGGTGATCAGAGGGCCACCATTTTTCATGAATTTTGGGGTTTCTCAAGCTATGTCAGGCAAAAAGAATTCATTTGTAGTTCAGTTACAGAAACAAAGGTTTAAAGAAGATTAATACGGGATAAAATTCAAAAAGACAGAAAAAAATCAAGGAATTATTTGTTTACTGTTAAAAAGATCGATGTTTGCCAACAGTTTTACATTGACACTCTTGATATATCTGTGTCAGCTGTTTCAACAGCCACTCACAGACCTCCACCTCTGGCGCATATCAGTAGTAATGACAAAAGAGTCAAGCACTCCAACAGGCAAAATAGAATTCCTCAAGTTGTAATTGATGATGTCAAGTCACACATAGAGAGTTTTACAAAAGTTTAGTCCCATTATTGTAGGAAATCTACATCTAAAGAATACCTAAAACAAGGACTAAATCTGTCTAAAATGTATTCTCAGAAAAGTGTGAGACTAGAAATGATTGTCCGGTAAAGGAGTCTATGTATAGATACATATTTAACACGCAATATAATATTGCCTTCAATAAACCACTTAAAGATATGTGTGACTTTTGTTTCCAATACACTAACATGTGCCCAGAGGAGAAAATAAAACTGAAACCTAAATATGACCGCCATATGGAAAACAAAAATCTAGCTAGGGATGCAAAAGAAATTGCAAAGTCAATTGCAGAAAGCAACCCATGTGAAGGTGCAGCCTGTTCAGATTTGCAACAGGTAATGATGCTACCAAAAACCTGTCAATCAGGGATTTATTTTTCAAGAAAGCTGATTATTATAACCTATCGATTTACTCCCTGGGCACCGGTCATGCATACTGTTATGTTTGGAATGAAACTATAGGAGGTCGAGGGTGATATGAGATAGCATCATGCGTATTTTCCTTTCTAAAGACTATGGCATCCGAAAACATCAAGTCTATAACCACCTTTTCTGACAATTTTGGTGGACATAATCGCAATCAGTTCTTCTTGACCATGCTCTGGTACAGAGTTAAAGCACTTGGCTTTAGCAAAATATGCAACAAGTGAGGATTTTATTGATTTTAAAGAGCTTAGCACAAAAGTCCGCAACCATTGATACAGACAGTGAAGGTTCAAAAATCAAATGACTTGAAATAACAAGAGCTGTCACCGAGACAGCGCGCTCGACTATTCCGTCGCTTTTCAGTGTAAGGATTGAAAGTTTTGGCAAAACTTGCATGGATCATTATTAGATTAGATTTCAATGCAATACATGATGAGCGGAGATATTAACTTCAATGTGGTTACATGCAACATTTTAACCAGAACTTTTAAGTGTAATAATAAAGGGCCATTATTTGCAAAACACAGTTATCTAACTTGATTATTTAATTAGGTTGGGTGGTTGAATACCATTTTATAAAATCTCAATGTAATACATCAAGTAGTTGCTGAGATATTATCCTATGTGTGCTTGCACGCAAAACCTTAACCAGAATTTCTAAGTCAAATAATAAAGGCCTATAATTGGCATTAAATGCAAAGTAGAGTTATCAAACTTGGTTAATTAAGTAGGTTGGATGATTGAGTACCATTGTATAAAGTCTCAATGCAATACCCCAAGTAGTTGCTGAGATATTTACATATGTGTGCTTGCACGCAAAACCTTAACCAGAATTTCTAAGTCAAATAATAAAGGCCTATAATTGGCATTAAATGCAAAGTAAAGCTATCAAACTTGGTTAATTTAGTAGGTTGGATGGTTGAGTACCATTGTATAAAGTCTCAATGCAATACCTCAAATGATTGCTGAGATATTAACCTATGTGTGTTTGTACGCAAAACCTTAACCAAGGGGTGACGCGGGCGCCGACGCAGACGAAGACGCCGACGCCGACGCTTGGGTGAGTAGTATAGCTCTCCTTATTCTTTGAATGGTCGAGCTAAAAACCAAATCCTTCAGTAGTGATTGCCCAGGCACTGCAGTCATTCAATATGACTATGGTGGCTCCTTGATAAACCTGAATGTCAAACCACGACTAAGAAATAATGACAACACTTTGCCAGCTCTCAAACCTCTTTTTAGGCAAGCTGATTTTCCAAAACTGTCAAAATCAAAGTATGATGATCTCAAGACACTGTGTGAAAAGAACATCATTCCCCTAGCATATCATTCTCTCTACTAGAGCTTGCCTGTAGCATTATAGGAATGGTATATCTAAAACAAAATATACATTGACAGGGTGATCCCACAGTTTCAATTGTAAATTAAGATCGGATGATCATTGATCATTAAATATAATATATTATTTATAATAACATTATTTAATTAGAGGGCATATATATACAGTTACTGTTAATAACATTAAATATTAAAATGTTTTATATAATGTTTGTTTAAATGATAAACATCTCATCAAATTATCAAAATCAGGTTCTAGTGAAAAATCTATTGAAACATCATGTTTGAATATTAATAAAAAAAGATGATAATCGAAAGAATTATATTCTGTTGAGTATATGCCAATTGCTACCTATTGTTTGTTCATTAGAGTAAGTAATCTTCCTTCATTTTGTTAAAGGGACTAGACACAATATGGTCCAAAATTCGAAAAATTCGGTATTTCCTGAAAGCAAATATAGAATTGTTAAAGCATGCTAGCGGAAGGCCAGTAATACATAGTTTTACATGATTAAATGAAATAACACCACAATCATGTTGCTTTCTCATCTGAGTTTACCGTAGTGCGTATTGGTTTCCAAGTTTAAATCATATCTATTTATGAGCATGAGTACAGATAAATATATCCAGGCTGTTTTTAAATTTATGGAATTTACATTTGACAACCCCTGTAAAAATTGAATCGAAAAAAATCTGCAAAAACTGCGAAAAATATATGTATCATTATGACTTTGGCTTTGTAAGGTATGTGATACATAAGTCATTAAGTATTTTGACAATTTTCTTTTTTTCTTGAAAAAAATAAATCAGGTATCTAGTCTCTTATAAGAGAAGTTCATTATTACCCAAATATCTAGAAGAATCCCTGAAATAAAAAAGGTACATTGTCAACTGATACAATTACCCTGTGAATATTTCTCCTAAAGGGAATGACAGCATTCAGTGAATGAAAGTAATCTCAGCTGTATATTTATGAACTAAATCAATTTTTTGCAATCTTTATTCAATTATTTTGCAAATGTTGATTTTTATGTTTGTTAGCAATATTTACGAAATAAAGTTTTGTTTGCATCAGTTCTTTCTTATTATTTTTTTTAAATAAAATAGAATCTTCAGGACTTTATTTGGGCTGTTCCTCAATGTTAATTAAGTTTGATTGCTGGACATTTGACCTGAAATGTCATTATATTTTCTGTAGTTGGTATTGCTCCAACTGATGTCAGTATTACTGTTGTTGTTTTTCATGCTGATATAGTATAATGTCCGTTATTATGTTCTTGCACCAAAAAATTTAAGCTTGGCATAATCATAAGTGCACTTATAGAGTTATTGCACTAAAATATTTCAGTGTCAAAATAGATAAGAGCAAAACATTCAAATATTTCCAATATAAGAGAATAACGACATAATAATATTTTTCTAAATAATGTATTTCCTTGTTTTATTCAGAGAAAAGATAAGCAACTGCAATGTTGAATCTACTTCTAGAAAAAATCAGTTTTAACTCTCTCCTGATTTTTTTTGAAAATGCATTTATTGAGTTCTTGCACTAAGGTGATGATATACAATATACGCTTCCATACTACACGATTGTATTATATTTTTATACAATATACGCTTCGAAACTACACGATTGCATCATATGTACATACAATATACGCTTCCATACTACACGTTGCATCATATGTATATACAATATACACTTCCTTACTACATGATTACAACATCAGTGTATATGGTATACGATACGATAAACGTTTCCATACTTCCTGATCACAAAATCAATGTGTACGTTACACTACATACTACATGGTCACGTCACTAGAGTATACACTATACGCTTCCATATCATATCTTAAGTATATACAATATATAATCCCATACTTCCTGGTCATCTTTTTCGTACATATGATATATGCCTCAATATCACATCATAAGTATAGACGATATTCGCTTCCATACTCCATTACTACATTGTCAGTATATACGGTAGACGCTTCCATACTACATGACATAATTGTCAGTATATATACCGTATACGATTATTAGTTAATGGTTTTGGTGAAATATGAAGTTATTTTGGAAATACCAACATTGAAAACATATCAATTTGAGAAAAAAATGACATTTATTTTTAAAATCAATTGTTGTTATATTCGAATTCATTTCCCTCGAACTCGCCTGAACCGACTAGAAATCTTCGAGCCACTTACAGTTCCGGACAAGCAGAACCGTATATTCCCATGGTATACCTTAGTACTATTCCAAAAGCCAGATCTTATCGAACATCATTGTCCTACCCTTCTGGTACCAACTTAGATCTAACATCAATTTAAGAGTCGAATCTGAACTTTTTGTTTGACTGTTAATTTCATTGACAAATAGAGTCAATGAAATCTCTGGAGTATGTCTAACGATAAAAATAAGAATGGAATTAAATCAGCCCCATGAAAAAAAAAAGTTTATACATTGTCAATATATTTCTGGTACCATTTGTTCTCACACCGTTCAAAATACGTCTTATTCATACAAATACAAGTATACTATACTTTAATTCTGAAATATTTTTTTTCAAGATATCATTACTTTCGTACATAAACTCAATGTTTTATCAATTATTTAATATTTTTTGACTTTCTGACTTTGTTATACGGCAATTCACGCACAAATTAAGTGATTAAAAACAAAAGTACCCATCCTCAAATTATGTGAATACGTCAAATGCTTTGTGGCATCAAAATTGGTGAAAATCAGATCTTGTCATTTATGAAAATATTTATCCGTTTATATGCTGATGACACAACCAATGTCTGTAAAACTGCCAAATATGTACAAGGTTGTTAACATGCATAGCACGACTACATGGCATTTAAAATTCGAAAGTCAATTGCGTTTAAAGGGTTTTCAAGGGTAAATGAAATTGTAATTTCATTCCGGTGTTGTAATACAAAATTAAGTCAGAGTAAATTTATCTTGGTTGTCATAAAGTTCAAATAGGTTTACTACCCGGTTTCCCTTTAATGTGTTGAATGACTAAGTTGTCTTACTTATTTTTTCTATCATTATGTGTTTGCGATTATGCAGATCCAAAATTCAAATCAAGCCAAAACGCGAAATATACGTGCAATCCAAAATCAGCAAAAGCATTTGAAATATCTGTTTTCTGTTTTCCTAAGTGTAATGATCACTTATTAAAGAACACTATCTGTTCTATAAGTTTATGATTTTATAGACTCTAATAATTCTATTGAATTTTCCATATTAATCTTAATTTTAACTATAATGTTGAATTTACAGCTCTTTACATAGTCACATATTGCGATTTGATTCGTTTCTCAATTCTCCAACTATAAATAACAGAAACACACGAGAAATTCCTTCATTGCTTGATTATCTTGAATATTTGCGACTAGTTGATTTCGATTGTTAACGAGTATTTACAATGGATCATAAACTACAAAGGATATATGACGATGTATGTCAAGCAAATGATAATAATACTGCTAATAATACTTAAGTTCTGTGGAATGTGTTAGTTTTCAATACGTTAGCGGATACTTAACGAATAAAGATTTTTATGTGCGGCATATTTTTACAAATTCAACAAAATGTCTGAAGCGATATATCATATTACTCTTACTATCAAAATAAAAAAAAAGATTTTTCCGGTTGCGTCACATGTCGCCTTAGGTATGCCGATTCTATTCAATCTAATTAAGGATAATTATAAGTATTTCCTATACAGTTGTTTTGTTGAATTGCAAATAGGGGGCAATAATCCAGTCAAAATACATGACAGTGTTATGTAACTTGTAACACACCTACTTCATTAGTGTGCATTTCATAGTGAACAGGCATATCAAGATATTGAATATAATACAGTTTACCTATTTTAGTAACAGTGACCTGGATCACAGGAGCCCTGAATCCAAGTAAAATTACTCATAAATGTTTTAATACATTAAGTTTGTTTGCATTATCTTGACTGTTACAAACATTATGTGTGAATATAGAAGGGGCAATATTCTAGCCGTATACATTACAGGGTTATGAAACATGTAAAATTCTTCATTTGTACTGTTGTACATTTGGTAGTGAACAGGTATTAAAAAGTTTGAAAGTGATAGCTTTGATAGGTTGCATGTAAGTGACCCAAACACAAAACTTAAACAAGAGGGCCCTGAAGGCCCTGAATCACTCACCTGATCCAATAAAGATCATCAACAATAACATTCTGATCAAGTTCCATGAACATATGGTCATAAATGTGGCCTCTAGAGCCTCTGCATATAATCCAGTTTTAAACTTGACTTAGAGATAATCAATGTAAACATTCTGACCAACTTTCATGAAGATACCTTTATTAATGTGACCTTTGGAGTTTTAACAAGCTTTTCCTTAAATTTGACCTTGTGACCTAGTTTTTGACCCCATATGACCCAGATTCGAACTTGAACTAGAGCTTATTAATATTAACATTCTGACTAAGTTTCATGAACATACAGTCATAAATGTGACTTCTAGAGTGCTAACAAGCTTTTCCAATGGTTTGACCTGGTGACCTAGTTTTTGATTGCACATGACCCAGATTTAAACTTGACTTAAAAATTATTAATATAAACATTCTGACCAACTTCAGTGAAGATACAGTCATAAAGGAGAGTGTTAACAAGATTTTCCTTCAATTTGCCCTGGTGAGCTAGTTTTTGACCGCACATGACGCAGAATACAACTTGACCTAGAGAGTATTAATATTAACATTCTGAACAACTTTCCTGAAGATACAGTCATAAATCTTACCTCTATAGTGTTAACAAGCTTTTCCTTTAATTTGACCTGTTGACCTAGTTTTTAACCCCAGATAACCCAATATCGAACTCCTCCAATATTTTATTGAGGGTAACATTCTGACCAAATTTCATTAAAATAGTGCTCATATTGTGACCTCTAGAGTGTTAACAGTCAATGGTTGACGACGGACGACGACGACGACGGACGACGGACACAGGGCGATCACAATAGCTCACCTTGAGCACTTCGTGCTCAGGTGAGCTAAAAACGGACAAGATAAAAAAACAAGGGCTGTCACAGATACAGCGCGCTCGACCATTCCGCCGCTTTTCAGTGTAAGGATTAAAAGGTTTTGGCCAAACATGCATGGATCACTGTTAGATTAGATTTATATGCAATTCATGATGTGCTGAGATAGTAACATAAATGTGGTTACATGGAAAATTTCAACCAGATTTTTTAAGTCTAATAATAAAGGGCAATTATTTGCAAAATACATTTATATATCTTGGTTATTCAATTACGTTGAGTGGTTGAATACCATTCTATAAAGTCTCAATTTAATACATCGAGTAGTTGCTTAGAAATTGACCTATGTGTGATTCCACGCAAAACCTTAACCAGAATTTCTATGTCGAATAATATTTTTTTTTGCATTAAATGAAACTAGAGTTATCTTACATGGTTAATTAAGTAGGTTGGATGGCTGAGTACCATTGAATCGAGTCTTAATGCAATAACTCAAGTAGTTGCTGTGATATTAAAATAATGTGTGCTTGCACACAAACCTTAACCAGAATTTCTAAGTCTAATAATAAAGGGCAATTATTTACATTAAATGCAAAGTAGATAATCTAATTTGGTTAATTAATTAGGTTTTAAGGGTTGAGTACCATTGTATAAAGTCTCAATGCAATACCACAAGTAGTTTCAGAGCTATTAACCTACGTGTGCTTGCACGCAAAACCTTAACCAGCATTTCGAAGTCGAATAATAAAGGCCTATTATTTGAATTAAATGCAAACTAGAGTTCTCTAACTTGGTTAATTAAGTAGGTTCGATGGTTGAGTACCAATGTATCAAGTCTCAATGCAATACCTCAAGTAGTTGCTGAGATTTTTACCTATGTGTGCTTGCACGCAAAACCTTAACAAGAATTTCTAAGTCAAATAATAAAGGCCTATTATTGGCATTAAATGCAAAGTAGAGTTATCAAACTTGGTTAATCAAGTAGGTTGGATGGTTGAGTACCATTGTATAAAGTCTCAATGCAAAACCTCAAGTAGTTGCTGAGTTATTAACCTATGTGTGCTTGCACGCAAAACCTTAACCAAGGGGGGACGCCAACGCCGACGCCGACGCTTGGGTGAGTAGTATAGCTCTCCATATTCATCGAATAGTTGAGCTAAAACCCATCCTCCCCATACCCTTCAAAATGTATAGCTCAAATTTCCGTTTGAAATATTAAAGTGCATTATCGATTAATTGTATAAGAAATAAATTGAAATCAATCCAACAAAAACCGAAGAAGTTATGTCCAATTCTCAAAATCCATCAAAATGCAAGCTTTTTACAAAAAAAACATGTTAGAATCAGCAAGGGTACTTTGTGAAGAAGGGTGTTATAAGTTCCCCAGGTTTTCAAAGTGATAGCTTTGATAGTTTCCACGTACATGACCTAAACGCAAAACTTGACCAACGCTTCAGACGACGACGATAAAGTGACGATAATAGCTCTCTTTTGTTTTTCAAAAATCAGACTAGCTAATAAAAAACAATGAACTATTCTCTGCGACACTTATGTTTGCATCTAATTAACGTAATTTGAACATGCACATTAAAGAGAAGCACTTTTAATGGGCAGCTACATATGACATGTTATGTTAAGGGTTGCAAATCCAAATTGATTTGACGGAGCTTCTTGACGAAGCACTATTGTTCATAAACTTGACACACACAGTTTCGATTTAGTGAGACCGTTACGATAAAACAATGAATCTTAAATCGGCATATATTTACAATTATCGGAACAATTGTTTGTTGAATATCTTCAATTAAGAATACTTACTTTGGAAAACAACATAAACCGGTATGAAGAAGTGTCATTCTGAAATAATAGTTTGCAGAGTAACCAACAAAAAACATAGAGCAAATAATAATGCCGCCCACAAATTCCACACTGTAAAATTACTTCATACGAGCAGCCGACAGCACCTCGTGTAATAGTACGTTGTGTGGTGTCGAGTTACCATTAACTGGTGTCAGTACAAACATTTTAAACTATAGGCGATGAAAACACTAAACAACGTTGACGAAACAGGAATATGAGGGAAGCTTCCATCTAGCATGAGTGAGGTGGTCACTCAATCATTTGTGGACATAGTTCTATCAGTAGCTTGCGAGGGGCTCCGTTATCTCCACAAGCACTCGATCCAGACTATAAAATGCCTTGAAGGGATTTATAATTTGAAGGCATACTGTGCGTTCAATGATTACGAAAAATACGATGACCAGAAGACGGCCCTGTGTACAACCTTGAACACATGGCGTCAGCCTTTCTTACAACAAACATTTGGACGTCAACAGTGACTGACTTCTGCATCACCGCCATCGAGCAAATTGCCGACTCATGGAAAGTGAAAAGCAATGCCCTTATGACACGTGCGATATCAGAGCGACACACTGGGGGTGAATATTGCCACCAAACGATCGCCTCATCCAAGTTTAGATTAGAGGGGAAAATTGAGTGTTGTGTGCATCACAATGCAAGAAATCTGGACTGCGCTGGAGTTCTTGCGTGTTTTGCGCACACTCTGCAATTGTGCATTACACTCGTATTGTAATTACCCAGTGTGGCTAGTTTTAATCAATGTCTGAAAAGTAGTGGGTCACTTCAAGCACTCAACAATCTTATCTGCCGAAGTGAGGAAACGCCAAGGTTCACTCGACCTTCCAGACCATAAGCTCGTGCAGGACGTCAATTGCTGGAAATTATCCCAGATTATACTGGAATGGTTAGTCGTGTGGTGATGGACGTCATGATAGAGAAAGTAAGCAGGAAGGCCGATGCGCATCTGTTTCCTGTTAGCTAACTCAATAGGCGCCTCAAGCCCACTGCCGCTGCCGCATCGTTTCCGATAATGTCATCGTTGCTCGACCCTAGGTACATGCGTCTGCCGTTCCTGACATCGCAACGACGTTTTGCATCAGAAAGTACGATGGAGTCATCTGTTGAAGAAGTTCCGCTTAATATACTGGATCGATATAACGGAGAGACAAGTGTGATGATGAACTGAAATGCTTTTTGGTACAGAAACAATTGGATACGTCCCCTCTTACGTGGTGAAAGGACAACAAATCTAATACCCGCGGATTGCTATTGTCGCTAAACCGATGGGGATCATTCTGGCAACGAATGTACACGGAACGCGTGTTCTAAACTGTAGGTATTTTTGTTTTCAGATTAAGAAAACCGCATTGAACCATCCGCAGTGGACAACACTATACTTAATAAATACTACTAAATACTAAATAATAATTATTCGTAGAGTTTGAAAGGCGATAAAACAAAAAAAAATCAATATTAAGTAGTGCTGGTTATTCGTATGTACTTTTTGTTTCTATTTGGGAAAACGTCCTTTGCTTTGAAGTTTAATGTATGCTTTAATATCACTGAGTAAAACTTATATGCGACTTGCATGATGTGATAATATGTTGGCAATATTACGACGACCTACGCACACATGATACATGAACAATACAAACATGAACTTATATCTTCCGAAAACCAGTTCAAGAAATCAAGTACGCTAGTTATCGATCGGAGGATTATCCGAGAACTCGAGTTCCAATTTGACTTTTCGTTGCCATCCCTAGTAGCTAATGTTTCTCTTGATGTCGTGGTCTTTGAAAATCTAATAATAAAAGAACTTTTGAAACGGTTTAGTTTTTAGCCTTCCACACCAATTTTTGTACTATGGAAGGGCTTGCATAACAGACAGTACGAAATAATTTTCCTTTATATTATGTAGTCAATAATATATTTAGCATGCAAGAAAACACGTTCAGTTCTGTTTATCCAGCATGTTCAGACTGTTTTTAAAATCACAAACAAATTACCTTTTAAGACCTATACATATGAAAGGTAGCTAATGATTCTAAATGGTATAACCATGCTTTGATTCACTGTCATGTGTCAATTAAAAGGCATCTGATAATTAGTGGGCAGTTCCGAGGTAGTGTCCATGAAATAGCGAATGTGTGGGCCTTTCTGTTGACGTTGTATAGACAGTTGAAATGAGAAGTAGAAGTCCTGTATGTGCTTTTTCTCGCGAGCTTGGTGGAAACATTTTTCGCATATTTACGAATTAGATGAAAGGAAAGTAATTCTTTCTTGGTTACTAGATACCGGTATCTTGTTTGCATACGAGTTTTTTTTTGTGCTGAATACGGTGTTCAATCAATATAATTTGTACGGATCTTGCAATGACTTGACCGTTCCAAGGCGGCTATCCCCTCATTTTCCCAAAGTAAAGAAATGTCTCTCTGGTTAGCAGGCCAAAGTTTTTATTGGCATGGCATGGAGAAGGACCTTGATTCCAGAGTCAACTCTGTTGACGTTGCGTTTGTAAGACACCATCCTCTCCACTTATCCCTATAACTACTTCTTGGCCTTTGCAACTTCTCTGTATTGACTTTCTCAAACTTGGTATTTCCAGAGGTTGTTTTGAGGATGTTCTCGTTATCACTGATGAGATTACCCGATTCGCTAAGGCAATACATGTGAAAAGACTAAAGCACTGTTGTTTTCCAGAGCAGACTTAAGTCAAGGCAAACATTTTTATTGTAAGATTATCAAGGAGCTCTGGAAATTAGCAAATGTTTAGAAGTCACGGACTAACCCTTATCACCACTATGGCAATGGAAGTTGCGAGCGGATTAATCGTACCCTTTTGAAGATCCCAATTACTCTGGAGGAACACCAAAAGACAGCTGGCAAAGTTACATTGGACCCATAGTCCAAGTCTACAATTCCACAAGAAATGATTTCGCACTTTCTTTTCTTCTGTCGTCATTCTCGACTCTGTTTACTCATATTGATATTGATCCAAACCTCGATGACAACCATTTAAGAATTAACACACACTACGTAAAACAGCTGAAAGAGAGGATGCGATTTACATAATTCTATGATGTTGCAGCAAAGAACGCGGGGGAAAGATCACAAGTCAACAAGGCAGTATACAACAGAATAGTTAAAGAAAATTAGCTTGAGGTGGGGGGATGTTGTTTTTGTTTGGAAAGTTGGAATAAAGGGTCGCCATAAACTGACTGGAAAATGGGAGTCTGGTCCATATGAAATTTTAGAGATCCCTAATCCTGATGTCCCTGTCTATAAGTTTTAACTAGAAACTCAAAGGCCCAATAGAGACTCTTCTGTCTTTCATTTCAGACCATCTTGATGAGTCCCCGCTACTGCTCGTAGGACGAAACAGCATACTAGAGCTGTGGTAGTAGTAGATTCTTTCAGAGGATTCTAATTCTTCTTCCCCCGCCACCACGTCCTCTGTCCACTACATCATCCCACAGCGTAGGCCTAAACTCAATCCTCATCCAGACTGTAGAATAGCGTTTCTCGGTCCTGTCACTGTCACCCTACGACTCCTCGATGAGATTACTTTCGGTTAATGCGAATTCCCCGTTTATGACTCTATAGATCCAAGTCAAGGTATATATGCTAGTCCGTTGACCCAGAACTACCGCAACCTAGCGACGAGTCCTGCTCAATAACTTGTGTCCGGGCTGAAACTGACCCTTGTATGGACAGATTTTAAAATAACTTGCCACATGTGTTCGACATACCAAGACGCGGGCAAGACCCATGTCCCTACCTCTAAGGTCAAGGCCACGCTTAGGTGTTTATGCACAATGGAATGCTACAAATATGGACATAGAGTATATGTTGTCGTGTCCAGGCTGTAACTTTTTCTTGTATGGACAGATTTTAAAATAACTTTCCACATGTGTTTGACATACCAAGATGACGTGTCACGTGCAAAAACCATGTCCCTTCCTCTAAGGTGAAAGATACACATAGTGTTTATTCACAATGGAATGCTGAATATAAGGACATAAGAGTGTAGGTTGTCAAGTATGAGTGGTAATTTTATGTTCAGTTGCGATTTAAAATAACTTGCCATATGTATTTGACACGTAAAGGCAAGATAAACTTTCCATGTACTGGCCTTGTTCATAGGTCAATGTCACTTTCGGGGGCATTCGTTATATACTGTGACAGGTCATTTTCTCCACATTATAATATTAAGTTAATATAATGACGAATTGTTGGGGATGGGCTGTTATCCACAGACACGTATGATATTAACTATATTGTCGTCAAAACCCCAGACCTTAAAATTTAATTGCATAACACAGATAGCATTATTATATCCTTGTCAACATAAACTTCGATGCATTAGATTATTTTGAATAACCATGGATGCCATCTTCTTCACATTATTATACTTTTCACAGAAGTAAGGATCTTTTTGAAAGAAAAAGACGTTTACCACACGCTGGAACTTTCCTAGCATGCCAAAAACGGTTTTATATATAACACGAATGTGCAAGCTTAGTTTCGTAAGGACGCCATATTTAACTTTATATTTTTATGAGGAATTCATCATCAATAACAAGAAGGCAAGTACGATTCAAAGTATTGCGTTATATCAACAGTTGAAATAAGATCCAGGTGATTGTGTTATACACCAGGTAAACAGCGACGTTATATCAAGAAAACAAGTGTTAAGAATAACAGGCATACCAGACTATCAGACATAGCTCGCCTGAGTAAAATATGAGAGTTAAATTAATATTATCTGAATCCAAGAAAGGATTTTTCAACGATGAGCTCTTTCAAACAATATCGTAGTGCACAGCCCAGAATGCAGAAATGCCCCTGCTATAGCTGCCCTAAGTTGTGACTATATATAACCAATTTCTGGTGTGAACATAAATAAAAGGTCAAGCCCACTAGTTTAAAATGTCAAATACAAATTCTGTATAGAGCCACTAGGTAAGGGCCCAAACGGCAGTAAACGAGAGACATAAACGACAGTGAACGAGAGACATATACGGCAGTGAACGAGAGACATAAACGACAGTGAACGAGAGACATAAACGGCAGTGAACGAGAGACATAAACGAAAGTGAACGAGAGACATAAACGACAGTGAACGAGAGACATAAACGACAGTGTACGAGAGACATAAACGGTGAACGAGAGACAGAAACGACAGTGAACAAGAGACATAAACGAAAGTGAACGAGAGACATAAACGACAGTGTACGAGAGATATAAACGGTGAACGATAGACATAAACGACAGTGTACGAGAGACATAAATGACAGTGTACGAGAGACATACACGAAGGTGAACGAGAGACATAAATGGCAATGAACGAGAGACATAAACGACAGTGAACGAGAGACATAAACGATAGTGAACGAGAGACATAAACGACAGTGAACGAGAGACATAAACGGTAAACGAGAAACTTAAAACGGCAGTGAACGAGAGAGATAAACGGCGGTGAACGAGAGCCAAAAACGACGATGAACGACAGACTTACACGACAGTGAAGGAGAGACATAAACGGTGAAGGAGAGACATAAACGGCAGTGAACGAGAGACAAAAACGACAGTGAACGAGAGACATGAACGAGAGACATAAACGACAGTTAACGAGAGACATAAACGACAGTGAACGAGAGACATAAACGAAAGTGAACGAGAGACATAAACGATAGTCAACAAGAGACATAAACGACGGTGAAAGAAAGACATAAACGACAGTGAACAAGAGACATAAACGGCAGTGAACGAAAGACATAAACGACAGTGAACGAGAGACATAACCGACAGTGAAAGAGAGATATAAACGCCAGTGAACGAGAGACATAAACGGTGAACGAGAGACATAAGCGGCAGTGAACGAGAGACATAAAAGACAGTGAACGAGAGAAATAAACGACAGTGATAGAGACACACAAACGGCAGTGAACGACAGACATATAAGACAGTGAACAAGAGACATAAAAGGCAGTGAACGAGAGACATAAACGGTAAACGAGAGATATAAACGGTGAACGAGATTCATAAACGGCGGTGCACGAGAGACATAAATGACAGTGAATGAAAGACATAAACGACAGTGAACGAGACACATATACGACAGTGAACGAGAGACATAAACAACAGTGAACGAGAGACATAAACGACAGTGAACGAGAGACATAAACGACAGTAAACGAGAGACATAAACGGAAGTAAACGAGAGACATAAACGACAGTGAACGAGAGACATAAACGACAGTTAACGAGAGACATAAACGACAGTGAACGAGAGTCATAAACGACAGTGAACGAGAGACATAAATGACAGTGTACGAGAGACATAAACGAAAGTGAACGAGAGTCATAAACGACAGTGAACGAGAGACATAAACGACAGTGAATGAGAGACATAAAAGACAGTGAACGAGAGACATAAACGACAGTGAACGAGAGACAAAAACGGCAGTGAACGAGAGACATAAACGGTGAACGAGAGACATAAACGACAGTGAACGAGAGATATAAACGACAGTGAACGAGAGACATAAACGACAGTGAACGAGAGACATAAACGACAGTGAACGAGAAACACAAACGACAGTGAACTAGAGACATCAACGACAGTGAACGAGAGACATAATAGGCAGTGAACGAGAGACATAAACTACAGTGAACGATAAACATAAAGGACAGTGAACGAGAGACATATACGGTGAACGAGAGACATAAACGGCAGTGAACGAGAGACATAAACGAATTGAACGAGAGACTTAAACGACAGTGAACGAGAGACATAAACAACAGTGAAAGAGAAACGTAAACGATAGTCAACAACAGACATAAACGACAGTGAAAAACAGACATAAACGACAGTGAACGAGAGAGATAAACGGCAGTGAACGAGAGACATAAACGACAGTGAACGAGAGACATGAACGGTGAACGAGAGACATAAACGACAGTGAACGAGAGACATAAACGACAGTGAACGAGAGACATAAACGACAGTGAACGAGAGACATAAACGACAGTGAACGAGAGACATAAACGGCAGTGAAAGAGAGACATAAACGGCAGTGAACGAGAGACATAAACGGTGAACGAGAGACATAATCGTCAGTGAACGAGAGACATAAACGAGAGTGAACGAGAGACATAAACGGTGAACGAGAGACATAAACGACAGTGAACGAGAGACAGAAACGACAGTGAACGAGAGACATAAACGACAGTGTACGAGAGACATAAACGACAGTGAACGAGAGACATAAAAGACAGTGAACGAGAGACATAAACGACAGTGTACGAGAGACATAAACGACAGTGAACGCGAGACACAAACGCAAGTGAACGAGTGACATAAACAACAGTAAACGAGAGACATAAAAGGGAGTGAATGAGAGACATAAACGACAGTGAACAAGAGACATAAACGGCGGTGAACGAGAGACACAAACGCAAGTGAACGAGTGACATAAACGACAGTGAACGAGAGACATAAAAGGGAGTGAATGAGAGACATAAACGACAGTGAACGAGAGAAATAAACGGTAAACGAGAGACATAAACGACAGTGAACGAGAGACATAAACGACACTGAACGAGAAACATAAACGACAGTGAACGAGAGACATAAACGAAAGTGAACCGGAAAAATAAACGACAGTGAACGAGAGACATAAACGGTGAACGAGAGACTAAATCGGCAGTGAACGAGAGACATAAACGGCAGTGAACGAGAGACATAAACGACAGTGAACGAGAGACATACACGACAGTGAACGAGAGACATGAACGGTGAACGAGAGACATAAACGACAGTGAACGAGAGACATAAACGACAGTGAACGAGAGACATAAACGACAGTGAACGAGAGACATCAACAGCAGTGAACGAGAGACATTATAAGCAGTGAACGAGAGACATAAACTACAGTGAACGATAGACATAAACGACGACAGTGAACGAGAGACATATACGGTGAACGAGAGACTTAAACGACAGTGAACGAGAGACATCAACAACAGTGAAAGAGAAACGTAAACGATAGTCAACAAGAGACATAAACGACAGTGAAAAACAGACATAAACGACAGTGAACGAGAGACATAAACGGCAGTGAACGAGAGACATAAACGACAGTGAACGAGATACATACACGACAGTGAACGAGAGACATGAACGGTGAACGAGAGACATAAACGACAGTGAACGAGAGATATAAACGACAGTGAACGAGAAACATAAACGGCAGTGAAAGAGAGACATAAACGGCAGTGAACGAGAGACATAATCGTCAGTGAACGAGAGACATAATCGTCAGTTAACGAGAGACATAAACGACAGTGAACGAGAGACATAAACGGTGAACGAGAGACATAAACGACAGTGAACCAGAGACATAAACGACAGTGAACGAGAGACATAAACGACAGTGTACGAGAGACATAAACGACAGTGAACGAGAGACATAAATGACAGCGAACGAGAGACATAAACGACAGTGTACGAGAGACATAAACGACAGTGAACGAGAGACATAAATGACAGTGAACGTGAGACATAAACGGCGGTGAACGAGACACACAAACGCAAGTGAACGAGAGACATAAACGACAGTGAACGAGAGACATAAAAGGCAGTGAATGAGAGACATAAACGACAGTGAACGAGAAAAATAAACGGTAAACGAGAGACATAAACGACAGTGAACGAGAGACATAAACGACACTGAACGAGAAACATAAACGACAGTGAACGAGAGACATAAACGACAGTGAACCGGAAACAAAAACGACAGTGAACGAGAGATATAAACGGTGAACGAGAGACTAAATCGGCAGTGAACGAGAGACATAAACGGCGGTGAACGAGAGCCATAAACGACAGTGAACGAGAGACTTACACGACAGTGAAGGAGAGACATAAACGGAGAAGGAGAGACATAAACGGCAGTGAACGAGAGACATAAACGACAGTGAACGAGAGACATAAACGACAGTGAACGAGAGACATAAACGACAGTGAACGAGAGACATAAACGACAGTGAACGAGAGACATAAACGACAGTGAATGAGAGACATAAAAGACAGTGAACGAGAGACATAAACGACAGTGAACGAGAGACAAAAACGGCAGTGAACGAGAGACATAAACGGTGAACGAGAGACATAAATGACAGTGAACGAGAGACATAAACAACAGTGAACGAGAGACATAAACGACAGTGAACTAGAGACATCAAAGGCAGTGAACGCGAGACATAATAGGCAGTGAACGATAGACATAAACTACAGTGAACGAGAGACATAAACGAATTGAACGAGAGACTTAAACGACAGTGAACGAGAGACATAAACAACAGTGAAAGAGAAACGTAAACGATAGTCAACAAGAGACATAAACGACAGTGAAAAACAGACATAAACGACAGTGAACGAGAGACATAAACGGCAGTGAACGAGAGACATAAACGACAGTGAACGAGAGACATACACGACAGTGAACGAGAGACATGAACGGTGAACGAGAGACATAAACGACAGTGAACGAGTGACATAAACGACAGTGAACGAGAGACATAAACGACAGTGAACGAGAGACATAAACGGCAGTGAAAGAGAGACATAAACGGCAGTGAACGAGAGACATAAACGGTGAACGAGAGACATAATCGTCAGTGAACGAAAGACATAAACGACAGTGAACGAGAGACATAAACGGTGAACGAGAGACATAAACGACAGTGAACCAGAGACATGAACGGTGAACCAGAGACATAAACGACAGTGAATGAGAGACATAAACGACAGTGAACGAGAGACATAAACGACAGTGAACGAGAGACATAAACGACAGTGAACGAGAGACATACACGACAGTGAACGAGAGACATAAAAGGGAGTGAATGAGAGACATAAACGACAGTGAACGAGAGAAATAAACGGTAAACGAGAGACATAAACGACAGTGAACGAGAGACATAAACGACAGTGAACGAGAGACATAAACGGCAGTGAAAGAGAGACATAAACGGCAGTGAACGAGAGACATAATCGTCAGTGAACGAGAGACATAATCGTCAGTGAACGAGAGACATAAACGACAGTGAACGAAAGACATAACCGGTGAACGAGAGACATAAACGACAGTGAACCAGAGACATAAACGACAGTGAACGAGAGACATAAACGACAGTGTACGAGAGACATAAACGACAGTGAACGAGAGACATAAATGACAGCAAACGAGAGACATAAACGACAGTGTACGAGAGACATAAACGACAGTGAACGAGAGACATAAATGACAGTGAACGAAAGACATAAACGGCGGTGAACGAGAGACATAAACGACATTAAACGAGAGACATAAACGAAGGTGAACGAGAGATATAAACGACAGTGAACGAGAGACATAAACGGTGAACGAGAGACATAAACGACAGTGAACGAGAGACATAAACGACAATGAACGAGAGACATAAACGACAGTGTACGAGAGACATAAACGACAGTGAACAAGAGACATAAATGACAGTGAACGAGAGACATAAACGACAGTCTACGAGAGACATAAACGACAGTGAACGAGAGACATAAATGACAGTGAACGAGAGATATAAACGCCTGTGAACGAGAGACACAAACGCATGTGAACGAGAGACATAAACGACAGTGAACGAGAGACATAAAAGGCAGTGAATGAGAGACATAAACGACAGTGAACGAGAGACATGAACGGCAGGGAACGAGAGACATAAACGACAGTGAACGAGAGACATAAACGACAGTGAACAAGAGACATAAGCGACAGTGAAAGAGAGACATAAACGATAGTCATCAAGAGACATAAACGACAATGAAAGAGAGACAGAAATGACAGTGAACAAGAGACATATACGACAGTGAACGAGAGACATAAACGACAGTGAACGAGAGACATAAACGACAGTGAACGAGAGACATAAACGGCAGTGAAAGAGAGATACAAACGGTGAACGAGAGACATTAACGTCAGTGAACGAGAGACATAAACGACAGTGAACGAGAGACATAAACGGTGAACGAGAGACATCAAAGACAGTGAACGAGAGACATCAACGAAAGTGAACGAGAGACATCAACGAAAGTGAACTAAAGACATACACCACAGAGAACGATAGAAATAAACGGTGAACGAGAGACATAAACGACAGTGAACGAGAGACATAAACGACAGTGAACAAGCTACATAAACGACAGTGAACGAGAGACATAAACGCCAGTGAACGAGAGACATAAACGACAGTGAACGAGAGACAAAAATGGCAGTGAACAAGAGACATAAACGACAGTGAACGAGAGACATAAACGATAGTGAACGAGAGACATAAACGACAGTGAACGAGAGACATAAACGGTGAACGAGAGACATAAACGGCAGTAAACGAGAGACATAATCGACGATGAACGAGAGACATACATGACCGTGAACGAGAGACATAAACGGTGAACGAGAGACATAAATGGCAGTGAAAGAAAGACATAAACGACAGTGAAAGAAAGACATAACCGACAGTGAACGAGAGATGTAAACGCAAGTGAACGAGAGACATAAACGACAGTGAACGAGAGACATAAACGACAGTGAACGAGAGACATAAACGACAGTGAAAGAGAGACATAAACGACATTGAACGAGAGACATAAACGACAGTGAACGAGGGACAGAAACGGCAGTGAAAGAGGGACATAAACGACAGTAAACGAGAGACATAAACGACAGTGAACGAGAGATTTAAACGCCAGTGAACGAGAGACATAAACGGTGATCGAGAGATATAAGCGGCAGTGAACGAGAGACATAAACGACAGTGAACGAGAGACATAAACGACAGTGAAAGAGAGACATAAACGACAGTGAACGAGAGACATAAACGGTGAACGAGAGACATAAACGGTGAACGAGAGTCATAAACAGAGGTGAACGAGAGACATAAACGACGATGAACGAGAGACACACACGACAGTGAATGAGAGACATAAACGGCAGTGAACGAGAGATATAAACGACAGTGAACGAGAGACAAAAAAGCTGAACTAGAGACATAAACGACAGTGAACGAGAGACATAAACGACAGTAAACGAGAGACATAAACGAAGGTGAACGAGAGATATAAACGACAGTGAACGAGAGACATAAACGGTGAACGAGAGACATAAACGACAGTGAACGAGAGACATAAACGACAGTGAACGAGAGACATAAACGACAGTGTACGAGAGACATAAACGACAGTGAACAATAGACATAAATGACAGTGAACGAGAGACATAAACGACAGTGTACGAGAGACATAAACGACAGTGAACGAGAGAAATAAACGGTAAACGAAAGACATAAACGACAGTGAACGAGAAACATAAACGACACTGAACGAGAAACATAAACGACAGTGAACGAGAGACATAAACGACAGTGAACCGGAAACATAAACGACAATGAACGAGAGACATAAACGGTGAACGAGAGACTAAATCGGCAGTGAACGAGAGACATAAACGGCGGTGAACGAGAGCCATAAACGACAGTGAACGAGAGACTTACACGACAGTCAAGGAGAGACATAAACGGAGAAGGAGAGACATAAACGGCAGTGAACGAGAGACATAAACAACAGTGAACGAGAGACATGAACGACAGGGAACGAGAGACATAAACGACAGTGAACGAGAGACATAAACGACAGTGAACAAGAGACATTAGCGACAGTGAAAGAGAGACTTAAACGATAGTCAACAAGAGACATAAACGACAATGAAGGAGAGACATAAATGACAGTGAACAAGAGATATAAACGACAGTGAACGAGAGACATAAACGACAGTGAACGAGAGACATAAACGACAGTGAACGAGAGACATAAACTACAGTAAACGAGAGACATAAACGACAGTGAACAAGAGACATAAACGGCAGTGAAAGAGAGACATAAACGGTGAACGAGAGACATTAACGTCAGTGAACGAGAGACATAAACGACAGTGAACGAGAGACATAAACGGTGAACGAGAGACATCAAAGACAGTGAACGAGAGACATCAACGAAAGTGAACGAGAGACATCAACGAAAGTGAACTAAAGACATACACCACAGAGAACGATAGACATAAACGGTGAACGAGAGACATAAACGACAGTGAAAGAGAGACATAAACGACAGTGAACGAGAGACATAAACGACAGTGAACGAGAGACATAAACGCCAGTGAACGAGAGACATAAACGACAGTGAACGAGAGACAAAAATGGCAGTGAACAAGAGACATAAACGACAGTGAACGAGAGACATAAACGATAGTGAACGAGAGACATAAACGACAGTGAACGAGAGACATTAACGGTGAACGAGAGACATAAACTGCAGTAAACGAGAGACATAACCGACGATGAACGAGAGACATACACGACCGTGAACGAGAGACATAAACGGTGAACGAGAGACATAAATGGCAGTGAAAGAGAGACATAAACGACATTGAAAGAAAGACATAAAAGACAGTAAACGAGAGACATAAAAGACAGTGAACGAGGGACATAAACGGCAGTGAAAGAGAGACATAAACGACCGTAAACGAGATACATAAACGACAGTGAACGAGAGATATAAACGCCTGTGAACGAGAGACATAAACGGTGAACGAGAGATATAAGCGGCAGTGAACGAGAGACATAAACGACAGTGAACGAGAGATGTAAACGCAAGTCAACCAGAGACATAAACGACAGTGAACGAGAGACATAAACGACAGTGAACGAGAGACATAAACGACAGTGAAAGAGAGACATAAACGACAGTAAACGAGAGACATAAACGACAGTGAACGAGAGATATAAACGCCTGTGAACAAGTGACATAAACGGTGAACGAGAGATATAAGCGGCAGTGAACGAGAGACATAAACAACAGTGAACGAGAGACATAAACGACAGTGAAAGAGAGACATAAACGACAGTGAACGAGAGACATAAACGGTGAACGAGAGACATAAACGGTGAACGAGAGACAAAAACGACAGTGAACAAGAGACATAAACGAAAGTGAACGAGAGACATAAACGACAGTGTACGAGAGATATAAACGGTGAACGATAGACATAAACGACAGTGTACGAGAGACATAAATGACAGTGTACGAGAGACATACACGAAGGTGAACGAGAGACATAAATGGCAATGAACGAGAGACATAAACGACAGTGAACGAGAGACATAAACGATAGTGAACGAGAGACATAAACGACAGTGAACGAGAGACATAAACGGTAAACGAGAAACTTAAAACGGCAGTGAACGAGAGAGATAAACGGCGGTGAACGAGAGCCAAAAACGACGATGAACGACAGACTTACACGACAGTGAAGGAGAGACATAAACGGTGAAGGAGAGACATAAACGGCAGTGAACGAGAGACATAAACGACAGTGAACGAGAGACATGAACGAGAGACATAAACGACAGTGAACGAGAGACATAAACGAACGTGAACGAGAGACATAAACGAAAGTGAACGAGAGACATAAACGATAGTCAACAAGAGACATGAACGACGGTGAAAGAAAGACATAAACGACAGTGAACAAGAGACATAAACGGCAGTGAACGAGAGACATAAACGACAGTGAACGAGAGACATAACCGACAGTGAAAGAGAGATATAAACGCCAGTGAACGAGAAACATAAACGGTGAACGAGAGACATAAGCGGCAGTGAACGAGAGACATAAAAGACAGTGAACGAGAGAAATAAACGACAGTGATAGAGACACACAAACGGCAGTGAACGACAGACATATAAGACAGTGAACAAGAGACATGAAAGGCAGTGAACGAGAGACATAAACGGTAAACGAGAGATATAAACGGTGAACGAGATTCATAAACGGCGGTGCACGAGAGACATAAACGACAGTGAACGAAAGACATAAACGACAGTGAACGAGACACATAAACGACAGTGAACGAGAGACATAAACAACAGTGAACGAGAGACATAAACGACAGTGAACGAGAGACATAAACGACAGTAAACGAGAGACATAAACGGAAGTGAACGAGAGACATAAACGACAGTGAACGAGAGACATAAACGACAGTTAACGAGAGACATAAACGGCGGTGAACGAGAGTCATAAACGACAGTGAACGAGAGACATAAATGACAGTGTACGAGAGACATAAACGAAAGTGAACGAGAGTCATAAACGACAGTGAACGAGAGACATAAACGACAGTTAACGAGAGACATAAACGGCGGTGAACGAGAGTCATAAACGACAGTGAACGAGAGACATAAATGACAGTGTACGAGAGACATAAACGAAAGTGAACGAGAGTCATAAACGACAGTGAACGAGAGACATAAACGACAGTGAATGAGAGACATAAACGACAGTGAACGAGAGACATAAACGACAGTGAACGAGAGACAAATGCGGCAGTGAACGAGAGACATAAACGGTGAACGAGAGACATAAACAACAGTGAACGAGAGATATAAACGACAGTGAACGAGAGACATAAACGACAGTGAACGAGAGACATAAACGACAGTGAACGAGAAACACAAACGACAGTGAACTAGAGACATCAACGACAGTGAACGAGAGACATAATAGGCAGTGAACGAGAGACATAAACTACAGTGAACGATAAACATAAACGACAGTGAACGAGAGACATATACGGTGAACGAGAGACATAAACGGCAGTGAACGAGAGACATAAACGAATTGAACGAGAGACTTAAACGACAGTGAACGAGAGACATAAACAACAGTGAAAGAGAAACGTAAACGATAGTCAACAAGAGACATAAACGACATTGAAAAACAGACATAAACGACAGTGAACGAGAGACATAAACGGCAGTGAACGAGAGACATAAACGACAGTGAACGAGAGACATACACGACAGTGAACGAGAGACATGAACGGTGAACGAGAGACATAAACGACAGTGAACGAGAGACATAAACGACAGTGAACGAGAGACATAAACGACAGTGAATGAGAGACATAAACGGCAGTGAAAGAGAGACATAAACGGCAGTGAACGAGAGACATAAACTGTGAACGAGAGACATAATCGTCAGTGAACGAGAGACATAAACGAGAGTGAACGAGAGACATAAACGGTGAACGAGAGACATAAACGACAGTGAACGAGAGACAGAAACGACAGTGAACGAGAGACATAAACGACAGTGTACGAGAGACATAAACGACAGTGAACGAGAGACATAAAAGACAGTGAACGAGAGACATAAACGACAGTGTACGAGAGACATAAACGACAGTGAACGAGAGACATAAATGACAGTGAACGAGAGACATAAACGGCGGTGAACGAGAGACACAAACGCAAGTGAACTAGTGACATAAACGACAGTGAACGAGAGACATAAAAGGGAGTGAATGAATGACATAAACGACAGTGAACGAGAGAAATAAACGGTAAACGAGAGACATAAACGACAGTGAACGAGAGACATAAACGACACTGAACGAGAAATATAAACGACAGTGAACGAGAGACATAAACGACAGTGAACCGGAAAAATAAACGACAGTGAACGAGAGACATAAACGGTGAACGAGAGACTAAATCGGCAGTGAACGAGAGACATAAACGGCAGTGAACGAGAGACATAAACGACAGTGAACGAGAGACATACACGACAGTGAACGAGAGACATGAAACGTGAACGAGAGACATAAACGACAGTGAACGAGAGACATAAACGACAGTGAACGAGAGACATAAACGACAGTGAACGAGAGACATCAACAGCAGTGAACGAGAGACATTATAAGCAGTGAACGAGAGACATAAACTACAGTGAACGATAGACATAAACGACAGTGAACGAGAGACATATACGGTGAACGAGAGACATAAACGGCAGTGAACGAGAGACATAAACGAATTGAACGAGAGACTTAAACGACAGTGAACGAGAGACATCAACAACAGTGAAAGAGAAACGTAAACGATAGTCAACAAGAGACATAAACGACAGTGAAAAACAGACATAAACGACAGTGAACGAGAGACATAAACGGCAGTGAACGAGAGACATAAACGACAGTGAACTAGAGACATAAACGACAGTGAACGAGAGACATAAACGACAGTGGACGAGAGACATAAACGGCAGTGAAAGAGAGACATAAACGGCAGTGAACGAGAGACATAATCGTCAGTGAACGAGAGACATAATCGTCAGTGAACGAGAGACATAAACGACAGTGAACGAGAGACATAAACGGTGAACGAGAGACATAAACGACAGTGAACCAGAGACATAAACGACAGTGAACGAGAGACATAAACGACAGTGTACGAGAGACATAAACGACAGTGAACGAGAGACATAAATGACAGCGAACGAGAGACATAAACGACAGTGTACGAGAGACATAAACGACAGTGAACGAGAAACATAAATGACAGTGAACGAGAGACATAAACGGCGGTGAACGAGACACACAAACGCAAGTGAACGAGAGACATAAACGACAGTGAACGAGAGACATAAAAGGCAGTGAATGAGAGACATAAACGACAGTGAACGAGAGAAATAAACGGTAAACGAGAGACATAAACGACAGTGAACGAGAGACATAAACGACACTGAACGAGAATCATAAACGACAGTGAACGAGAGACATAAACGACAGTGAACCGGAAACATAAACGACAGTGAACGAGAGACATAAACGGTGAACGAGAGACTAAATCGGCAGTGAACGAGAGACATAAACGGCGGTGAACGAGAGCCATAAACGACAGTGAACGAGAGACTTACACGAAAGTGAAGGAGAGACATAAACGGAGAAGGAGAGACATAAACGGCAGTGAACGGGAGACATAAACGACAGTGAACGAGAGACATAAACGACAGGGAACGAGAGACATAAACGACAGTGAACGAGAGACATAAACGACAGTGAACGAGAGACATAAACGACAGTGAATGAGAGGCATAAAAGACAGTGAACGAGAGACATAAACGACAGTGAACGAGAGACAAAAACGGCAGTGAACGAGAGACATAAACGGTGAACGAGAGACATAAACGACAGTGAACGAGAGACATAAACAACAGTGAACGAGAGACATAAACGACACTGAACTAGAGACATCAACGGCAGTGAACGAGAGACATAATAGGCAGTGAACGATAGACATAAACTACAGTGAACGAGAGACATAAACGAATTGAACGAGAGACTTAAACGACAGTGAACGAGAGACATAAACAACAGTTAAAGAGAAACGTAAACGATAGTCAACAAGAGACATAAACGACAGTGAAAAACAGACATAAACGACAGTGAACGAGAGACATAAACGGCAGTGAACAAGAGACATAAACGACAGTGAACGAGAGACATACACGACAGTGAACGAGAGACATGAACGGTGAACGAGAGACATAAACGACAGTGAATGAGTGACATAAACGACAGTGAACGAGAGACATAAACGACAGTGAACGAGAGACATAAACGGCAGTGAAAGAGAGACATAAACGGCAGTGAACGAGAGACATAAACGACAGTGAACGAGAGACATAATCGTCAGTGAACGAGAGACATAAACGACAGTGAACGAGAGACATAAACGGTGAACGAGAGACATAAACGACAGTGAACCAGAGACATGAACGGTGAACCAGAGACATAAACGACAGTGAACGAGAGACATAAACGACAGTGAACGAGAGACATAAACGACAGTGAACGAGAGACATAAACGACAGTGAACGAGAGACATACACGACAGTGAACGAGAGACATAAAAGGGAGTGAATGAGAGACATAAACGACAGTGAACGAGAGAAATAAACGGTAAACGAGAGACATAAACGACAGTGAACGAGAGACATAAACGACAGTGAACGAGAGACATAAACGGCAGTGAGAGAGAGACATAAACGACAGTGAACGAGAGACATAATCGTCAGTGAACGAGAGACATAATCGTCAGTGAACGAGAGATATAAACGACAGTGAACGATAGACATAAACGGTGAACGAGAGACATAAACGACAGTGAACCAGAGACATAAACGACAGTGAACGAGAGACATAAACGACATTGTACGAGAGACATAAACGTTAGTGAACGAGAGACATAAATGACAGCGAACGAGAGACATAAACGACAGTGTACGAGAGACATAAACGACAGTGAACGAGAGACATAAATGACAGTGAACGAAAGACATAAACGGCGGTGAACGAGAAACACAATCGCAAGTGAACGAGAGACATAAACGACAGTGAACGAGAGACATAAAAGGCAGTGAATGAGAAAAATAAACGGTAAACGAGAGACATAAACGACAGTGAACAAGAGACATAAACGACACTGAACGAGAAACATAAACGACAATGAACTAGAGACATAAACGACAGTGAACCGGAAACATAAACGACAGTGAACGAGGGATATAAACGGTGAACGAGAGACTAAATCGTCAGTGAACGAGATACATAAACGGCGGTGAACGAGAGCCATAAACGACAGTGAACGAGAGACTTACACGACAGTGAAGGAGAGACATAAACGGAGAAGGAGAGACATAAACGGCAGTGAACGAGAGACATAAACGACAGTGAACGAGAGACATAAACGACAGGGAACGAGAGACATAAACGACAGTGAACGAGAGACATAAACGACAGTGAACAAGAGACATAAGCGACAGTGAAAGAGAGACATAAACGATAGTCATCAAGAGACATAAACGACAATGAAAGAGAGACATAAATGACAGTGAACAAGAGACATATACGACAGTGAACGAGAGACATAAACGACAGTGAACGAGAGACATAAACGACAGTGAACGAGAGACATAAACGACAGTGAACGAGAGACAAAAATGGCAGTGAATAAGAGACATAAACGACAGTGAACGAGAGACATAAACGATAGTGAACGAGAGACATAAACGACAGTGAACGAGAGACATAAATGGTGAACGAGAGACATAAACGGCAGTAAACGAGAGACATAACCGACGATGAACGAGAGACATACATGACCGTGAACGAGAGACATAAACGACAGTGAACGAGAGACATAAATGGCAGTGAAAGAAAGACATAAACGACAGTGAAAGAAAGACATAACCGACAGTGAACGAGAGATGTAAACGCAAGTGAACGAGAGACATAAACGACAGTGAACGAGAGACATAAACGACAGTGAAAGAGAGACATAAACGACAGTGAAAGAGAGACATAAACGACAGTGAACGAGAGACATAAACGACAGTGAACGAGGGACATAAACGGCAGTGAAAGAGAGACATAAACGACAGTAAACGATAGACATAAACGACAGTGAACGAGAGATTTAAACGCCAGTGAACGAGAGACATAAACGGTGATCGAGAGATATAAGCGGCAGTGAACGAGAGACATAAACGACAGTGAACGAGAGACATAAATGACAGTGAAAGAGAGACATAAACGACAGTGAACGAGAGACATAAACGGTGAACGAAAGACATAAACGGTGAACGAGAGTCATAAACAGAGGTGAACGAGAGACATAAACGACGATGAACGAGAGACACACACGACAGTGAATGAGAGACATAAACGGCAGTGAACGAGAGATATAAACGACAGTGAACGAGAGACATAAAAGCTGAACTAGAGACATAAACGACAGTGAACGAGAGACATAAACGACAGTAAACGAGAGACATAAACGAAGGTGAACGAGAGATATAAACGACAGTGAACGAGAGACATAAACGGTGAACGAGAGACATAAACGACAGTGAACGAGAGACATAAACGACAGTGAACGAGAGACATAAACGACAGTGAACGAGAGACATAAACGACAGTGAACAAGAGACATAAATGACAGTGAACGAGAGACATAAACGACAGTGTACGAGAGACATAAACGACAGTGAATGAGAGACATAAACGACAGTGAACGAGGGAAATAAACGGTAAACGAGAGACATAAACGACAGTGAACGAGAAACATAAACGACACTGAACGAGAAACATAAACGACAGTGAACGAGAGACATAAACGACAGTGAACCGGAAACATAAACGACAATGAACGAGAGACATAAACGGTGAACGAGAGACTAAATCGGCAGTGAACGAGAGACATAAACGGCGGTGAACGAGAGCCATAAACGACAGTGAACGAGAGACTTACACGACAGTGAAGGAGAGACATAAACGGAGAAGGAGAGACATAAACGGCAGTGAACGAGAGACATAAACGACAGTGAACGAGAGACATGAACGACAGGGAACGAGAGACATAAACGACAGTGAACGAGAGACATAAACGACAGTGAACAAAGGACATAACAGACAGTGAAAGAGAGACATAAACGAGAGTCATCAAGAGACATAAACGACAATGAAAGAGAGACATAAATGACAGTGAACAAGAGACATATACGACAGTGAACGAGAGACATAAACGACAGTGAACGAGAGACATAAACGACAGTGAACGAGAGACATAAACGGCAGTGAAAGAGAGATATAAACGGTGAACGAGAGACATTAACGTCAGTGAACGAGAGACATAAACGACAGTGAACGAGAGACATAAACGGTGAACAAGAGACATCAAAGACAGTGAACGAGAGACATCAACGAAAGTGAACGAGAGACATCAACGAAAGTGAACTAAAGACATACACCACAGAGAACAATAGACATAAACGGTGAACGAGAGACATAAACGACAGTGAACGAGAGACATAAACGACAGTGATCAAGCTACATAAACGACAGTGAACGAGAGACATAAACGCCAGTGAAAGAGAGACATAAACGACAGTGAACGAGATACATGAACGAAAGGGAACGAGAGACATAAACGACAGTGAACGAGAGACATAAACGACAGTGAACAAGAGACGTAAACGATAATGAAAGAGAGACATAAACGATAGTCAACAAGAGACATAAACGACAATGAAGGAGAGACATAAGCGACAGTGAATGAGAGACATAAACGACAGTGAACGAGAGACATAAACGACAGTAAAAGAGTGATATAAACGACAGTGAACGAGAGACATAAACGACAGTGAACGAGAGACATAAACGACAGTGAACGAGAGACATAAACGACAGTAAACGAGAGACATAAACGACAGTGAACGAGAGATATAAACGCCTGTGAACGAGAGACATAAACGGTGAACGAGAGATATAAGCGGCAGTGAACGAGAGACATAAACGACAGTGAACGAGAGACATAAACGACAGTGAAAGAGAGACATAATAGACAGTGAACGAGAGACATAAACGGTGAACGAGAGACATAAACGGAGAACGAGAGTCATAAACAGAGGTGAACGAGAGACATAAACGACGATGAACGAGAGACACACACGACAGTGAATGAGAGACATAAACGGCAGTGAACGAGAGATATAAACGACAGTGAACGAGAGACATAAAAGCTGAACGAGAGACATAAACGGCAGTGAACGAGAGACATAAATGGCGGTGAACGAGAGACATAAACGACAGTGAACGCGAGACATAATCGACAGTGAACGAGAGATATAACCAACAGTGAACGAGAGACATAAACGGTGAACGAGAGACATAAATGACAGTGAAAGAGAGACATAAACGACAGTGAACGAGAGATATAAATGGCGGTGAACGAGAGACATAAACGACAGTGAACGCGAGACATAAACGACAGTGAACGAGAGATATAACCAAAAGTGAACGAGAGACATAAACGGTGAACGAGAGACATAAACAACAGTGAAAAAGAGACGTAAACGATAATGAACGAGAGACATAAACGACAGTGAACGAGAGATATAAACGCCAGTTAACGAGAGACATAAACGGCAGTGAACGAGAGACATAAACGGCTGTGAACGAGAGACATAAGCGGCAGTGAACGAGAGACATAAATGTCAGTGAACGAGAGACAAAAACGACAGTGAACGAGAGACATAAACGACAGTGAACGAGAGACATAAACGACAGTGAACGAGAGAAATACATGACAGTGTACGAGAGACATAAACGACAGTTAACGAGAGACATAAACGGTGAACGAGATACATAAACGGTGAACGAGAGACATAAGCGGCAGTGAACGAGAAACATAAACGACAGTGGACGAGAGACATTAACGGCAGTGAACAAGAGATATAATCGGTGAACGAGAGACATAAACGCTGAACGAGAGACATAAACGACATTGAACGCGAGACATAAACGACAGTGAACGAGAGACATAAACGACAGTGGACGAGAGACATAGACGACAGTGAACGAGAGACATAAAAGGCAGTGAACGAGAGACATAAACGACAGTAAACGAGAGACATAAACGACAGTGAACGAGAGACATAAACGACAGTGAACGAGAAACATAAACGGTGAACGAGAGACATAAACGACAGTGAACGAGAGATATAAACGGCGGTGAAAGAGAGACATATACGACAGTGAACGAGAGATATAAACGAATGTGAAAGGGAGGCATAAACGGCAGTGAACAAGAGACTTAAACGTCGGTGAACGAGAGACATAAACGACAGTGAAAGAGAGACATAAACGACATTGAAAAAGAGAGACATAAACGACAGTGAACGAGAGGCATAAACGGCAGTGAACGAGAGACATAAACGACAGTGAATGAGAGACATAAACGACAGTGAACGAGAGATATAAACGGCAGTGAACGAGAGACATAAACGGTGAACGAGAGACATTAACGGCAGTGAACGAGAGACATAAACGGTGAACGAGAGACATAAACAGTGAACGAGAGTCATAAACGACGGAGAACGAGAGACATAAATGTGAGTGAACGAGAGACACACACGACATTAAACGAGAGACACACACGACAGTGAACGAGAGACATAAACGACAGTGAACGAGAGACATAAACGGCAGTGAACGAGATATATAAACGACAGTGAACGAGAGACATAAACGACAGTGAACGAGAGACATAAACGACAGTGAACGAGAGACATAAACGACAGTGAACGAGAGACATAAACGACAGTGAACGAGAGACATAAACGACAGTGAACGAGAGACATAAACGACAGTGAACGAGAGACATAAACGGTGAACGAGAGACATAAACAGTGAACGAGAGTCATAAACGACGGAGAACGAGAGACATAAATGTGAGTGAACGAGAGACACACACGACATTAAACGAGAGACACACACGACAGTGAACGAGAGACATAAACGACAGTGAACGAGAGACATAAACGGCAGTGAACGAGATATATAAACGACAGTGAACGAGAGACATAAACGACAGTGAACGAGAGACATAAACGACAGTGAACGAGAGACATAAACGACAGTGAACGAGAGACATAAACGACAGTGAACGAGAGATATAAACGACAGTGAACGAGAGACATAAACGACAGTGAACGAGAGACATAAACGACAGTGAACGAGAGACATAAACAACAGTGAACGAGAGACATAAACGACAGTGAAAGAGAGACATAAACGACATTGAAAAAGAGAGACATAAACGACAGTGAACGATTGACATAAACGGCAGTGAACGAGAGACATAAACGACAGTGAATGAGGGTCATAAACGACAGTGAACGAGAGACATAAACGACAGTGAAAAAGAGAGACATAAACGACAGTGAACGAGAGATATAAACGACAGTGAAAAAGAGAGACATAGACGACAGTGAACGAGAGACATAAACGACAGTGAACGAGAGACATAAACGGCGGTGAACGAGAGACATAAACGACAGTAAACGAGAGACATAAATGTCAGTAAACGAGAGACATAAACGACATTGAACGAGAGACATAAACGACAGTGAACGAGAGACATAAACGACAGTGAACGAGAGAAAAACGTGACAGTGAACGAGAGACATACACGAAAGTGTACGAGAGACATAAACGACAGTTAACGAGAGACATAAACGGTGAACGAGAGACATAAACGGTGAACGAGAGACATAAACGACAGTAAACGAGAGACATAAATGTCAGTAAACGAGAGACATAAACGACATTGAACGAGAGACATAAACGACAGTGAACGAGAGACATAAACGACAGTGAACGAGAGAAAAACGTGACAGTAAACGAGAGACATACACGAAACTGTACGAGAGACATAAACGACAGTTAACGAGAGACATAAACGGTGAACGAGAGACATAAACGGTGAACGAGAGACATAAACGGCAGTGAACGAGAAACATAAACGACAGTGAACGAGAGACATTAACGGCAGTGAACGAGAGACATAAACGGTGAACGAGAGACATAAACGGTGAACGAGAGACATAAACGACAGTGAACGAGAGACATAAACGACAGTGAACGAGAGACATAAACGACAGTGAACGAGAGACATAAACGACAGTGAACGAGAGATATAAACGGCAGTGAATGAGTGACATGAAATTTTGCATACCCGATTTTACATTACCCTTTATGATCTATTTTTGAAATTAGAAAATTTCCCATACATTGGAATGACCCAAATAACAATGAATACACAAGTTTAATCACGGCTAATTGTTTGCACACAAATTTTACGCTCTCTTGAATGTATTTATTACATTTTCTAAAAATACAATATCAATGGTGTAATTTACATTTTCATAGAAAAAGCAACTAGATGTATTTTACTTCCTTTTTCTGAAAATATGAGTGTTAATCAATCCGGGTTCAGTATTGTGATACCCGAACGAAGAGCAAAATCTATGTTAAATATATTATATTTTTGGAGGATAAACATTTTATTTCTTCCACAAAAGGATTAAAATAGACAAAGACAATTTCAACAAAGTATTCATTGGGTCTGTAAAGGCAACTGGACTGATACAATCTAGTTTTGTAGAGATGGTCCCATCACGTGAGTACATAAGTTAAAATCTTATTAAAATTAACATACGCTCTTTATTTCAAAACACTTATTCGAATTTGCAAGTTACTTGAAATACAAGTACGTGTATAATAGAAATTTCAAATAAATATTATTTATTTACATTTATATATCTAAAAACAATTCAAAAGAAACTCGTGGCGGATGAATGTGATTACTACTACTACTACTATTACTACTACTGCTACTGCTACTGGTACTGCAACTGCTACTGCTACTGCTACTGCAACTGCTTCTGCTACTGTTACTGCTACCGCTACCGCCGCCATCACCACCACCACCACCACCACCACCACTACCACCAACACTGCCACTACCACTGCCACAATCACACCACTACCACAACCACTAACACAGTCACTTCCACTGCCACAACCACACCACAACCACTGCCACTACCAGTCACAACCACTGCCACAACCACTGCCACTATTAATCCACTGATACTGTCACAACCACACCTCAACCACACAACTGCCACAACCACTGCCACTACTAATGCCACTACATTTGCCGCTACCACCGCCACAACCACTGCCAAAACCACACCACAACAACTACCACAACAACTGCCGTAGTACTACCATTGCCATTACCACCGCCACAACCTCTACCAAAACCACACCACAACAACTGCCACAACCACTGCCACTATTACACCACTGCTACTACCACACCACACCACTGCCACAACCACACCACAACCACCACTGCCAAAACCACTGCCACAAACAATGCCACAACCAACAACCACTTCCACTTCCACACCACTACCACACCACAACCACTGCCACAACCACTGCCACTGCCACTACCACACCACAACCACAACCACTGCCACTACCACTGACATCATCACACCAACACCACAACCACTGCCACAATCACTGCTACTTTTACAACACTTCCGCAACCACACCACAACCGCACAACTGCAACAACCACTGCCACTACCACTGCCACTACCACCGTCACAACCACTGCCACAACCACACCACAACAACAGTTATAACCACTGCCACAACCACTGCAACAACCACTGCCACAACCACTGCCACTTCCATTGCCACCACCACATCACAACCACATCACAACCACTGCCACAACCACTTCCACCATCATACCACTACCACAACCACTGCCATAACCACTGCCACAACCACTGCCACTTTTACACCACTGCCACTGCCACAACATCACCACAACACACAACTGCCACAACCACTGCCACTACACCCGCCACAACCACTGCCTTAACCACACCACTACAACTGCCACAACCACTGCCACTATCCCTGCCACTACCACACCACAATTACTGCCACAACCACTGCCACTTCCACTGCCACTTACAAATCACAACCACTGCCGCAACCACACCACAACCACTACCACACCACTACCAATGCCACAACTACTGCCACTACCACTCCACCACCACTGTCACTACCACTGCCACTACCACTGCCACAACTACTACCACTACCACTGCCACAACCACTGTCACAGCCATTGCCACTACACCACCACAACCACTGCCATAACCACTGCCACTACCACACCACAACCACTGCAACTACCACTGCCAGTACCAAATTAGTGTATTGTTTCGATAGAATCCTAAAAAAGAATGCTGTTTTCACATGTGAACAAAAAAAACAACAAACAAACGTATAGCATTGATGTTTTACGCAAAAAATACACAAGAAAAAACAACTTAATAAACGATGTATTCTTATGCGAAATGTATTCTATAAATTTCAAGAAGAAAATACGTAATTGCAGGGAGAAAAGAAGAAGGAGAAAAACAGCATCAACAACGACGACGACGACAGCAACAAAAAGAAGAAGGAGAAGACCACCGACGACGGCGACAACAACAGCAACAACAGGAAGTTGAAAATCGACGACGACAAGAACGACAATCTCGTCGACATCAACAACGTGAAGCTGAAGAAGAAAGACGACGACGACACGTAGAAGATGATGAAGAAATAGTTGAAGGAGATGAAGAACAATAAAAACGAATACCAAGGCGAAGACAAGATGAAGGAGAAGAAGAGGAAGGAGACGGGGACGAATAACAATAAAAACGACAAGGACAACAATAACAACAAAAAAGTAAACAATGACAACATGAAGAAACAGGAGAAGAATATTAAAAAAAAATAAGTTGGTTGTATTATTCAGGAGGACAAATAGGATGTACACCTTATACTAATGATATTACGTGCAAAACATATGCTAATATGCTAATCATTGCTCAAGATCACACGAAACATTTAGAAGTTTACGTTTAAGGGGAACATCAATCAACGAGCGAAAGAACGAAAGTTTGTCATTCTCAGTTTAATAATGGAAATATCACAATTACAAGAACCTGTTTGGCCAGTTCGCTATTTTTATACGAGAGTTTTGTCAACGAGACAAAAGGAAATGTGTTATATTCATTTTATTCATGTGCCTTTCACGACTCCTGTTTTGTACAAATGACATGATTTCAACTGTTCATTCCTTTTGAATAGCTTGTCCAGGATGATAACTATCGTTCTGTCAACATCTTGCCGACTAATGCATATGGTAACGTACTCAAAATAAATATCATCATCATCATCATCATCATCATCATCATCATCATCATCATCATCATCATCATCATCATCATCATCATCAGTATCTATGTATTCTTTACTAGTTTGCAGAAATAGCAACAAAAATGTAAATGTTCGCATTCCAAAGTTGTGGATTGTTTTGCTCTGATGTTATTGTAATGTTAATAATAATTTATAACGACCATAAATGTGTTTTTCTTTTCTCTTGAAAAATTTTAAACTTTCCATCGACTACTTTTGATAAATCCGGACTGATTACATATGTATCAAACAATTAATAACTGATTACTTAATAATGGTAAAACACTGGTCTGTTATATTGCTTGAGTTGAATAATAAATGCACCCATTGCCAGTTAAAGAAACCTTTTTGATATCGGACAGTTGCGATATTCGTTTTGTTTTGAAAGTAACATAAACAAGTGTATTTTCGTTAAACATTTGTTTATGAAAGTTGCGCCATAGACCTAGTCTTAATCCATTGAATATACGTCATGTATTGAAGTGGCTATGAACACGACTGTTCAATTTCCTTTTGAAGGATATCATTCAAATATCAAACAAAGTTTGCTTGTGTTTGTCATACATGAAACACATAATATTTAAAGTTTAGGTAACGCATATGAAATAGCAAAAAAAAAACGTGTTCGTCTTAATATTAAAGATAGCTTGTCAAAGTTTAAGGACGTTTCATTCAGCCTACAGCCTAAATTACAAGTTATTTTCAATCCTGTATGTATTAATGATACCACTATATTAGTGTCGTTGTTGTCTGATAAAGAAATATCAATAACGACAGCATTATGCCTGTTTGGTGACTTTTCTGAGCTAATACTAGCAGAACGATATTAATGTTACAGCAAAATGCATTCCGCTTTTTAAATATTTCATACATTCAGGTATAAAGTATATTGGACACACTTAACATAACTTTACATACATGTTCACGCTACCCCACTGCTACTCAAAACGCTGCTACTCACCCCCCCCCCTCCCCTTGTTGAGACATACGAACTATCACATAAAACATAACGTGGTCATAATGTTTGTTCATATCCGTAGCGATATGCAATTATTAGGTGAAAACTTTCAAGTGGTAAAAGTTTCCGCTTCTGGCACAACAGGCTACTAAACATATAAACTGATAACCATCGTTTAATTTGCCTTAATTTATGTTTATGAATACTAGAACAAACCGAAACATGTTTATCAATATAAGTTACACAGACAATAGGATTTAACAGTTTAAATGAGAATTCGATTATCATTCAATTATGCAATCAGTCAATCAATTAACCAATCAATCAAACAATCAATCAATTAAAGAATAAATCAACCAATCGGATAAGTATAATTGTTTGATTGAAAAGAGGAATCCTTGGTTAATTGTCAAAACAATATAATGCGTATGTTGATTAAAGCATTGTACAGTAATAGTGTTATTAGTGCACGCATTATTTCATTTTGCGGTTTAAATATGATTTTGAAGTAAGTAAATAGTCAGATAAGCGTTTAATATTAACACATGTATTCAAACTATATAAAAAAGCCTATTGCTAATTATAATTCGTAATTGTTTTTCAATAAAATTGGTTATTAAAAAAAGCTATGGTGAATCATTAATACGAAGAAAGAATTCCGATCAGTCTGCAAACAAATGCATTTTACGAAAATCATGACACAGTTGCAAAATATTATGTATTTTGTATTCATACTATTCTAAGCGTTTTCAAAAAAGCTGAATATCGTTTTCTGAAACCAATTGGCAAGCTTTTGAGTATCGTGTTACTTAGTTGGAAAACATTTGTTCAGGATTGAATGGCTCGTCTATCAAAATCAATACCTTTTACAAAACGTACAAGTTTTATTTACATTTTCTGAAAGTATAAGGGAATAATGTTTTAGTTTAGTTCTACAAATCATGTTTAAGGAAGTTATTCTGAAACATGTGACACTTAAGATATTTCTAGAAATCGGGGCTAGACAAAAAGAATAGGTGGAACTATTAATGCCATCCAATATATTATTGATTATCGTTTTCTTTTCGCTTCGAAACAAAACAAAACAAAATTAAGGAGTCATATGGGATCGAAGCTTTGGTGATTATTGAAAAGAGTTAGGTACCTCATTGGCTTAGCATCAATATTTATGAAAAATGCAGAAACAAGCTCAGTAGCCAAAAGTTTGAATATAAATCCCGCTTAATGGCACATGGTAAACGGCAAAGACATAGAACACAAAAATGAAACAAAATCACAAACAAGAAACATGGAACAACCCAAAACTCCACAAACAAAAATGTTTATACTAAACGTGTTAATGGGCACAAACACCTTATTAGTTAAACCTTCAGTGTGTTTTTGTCGTACAATGTTGTAAACAATCTGTATAACTTTCGTTCCAATATAATTAAAATTATACGCTTTGACAGTTGACTTTCATCAAGATCTAATATTCTAGTGAGATTGATTTTGTTCATGGCCACGATTAAGACATGGAAGTCATAATAACTGGTTATTCGTTGCTACTATATGTAGTCCAACTGAGAGGAAGCATTTGAATTAGGATTATAAAATAGCATGGAGGTTTAAAGACACTCCCAAAGTACATTTTAGCGACTTGAAGTTTCAAATAGTGTATTATGGTGTACCTCATATGCATGTTTCTTCTACTATGTTGAAATTGAATGATCCGTTGGACAATTTTAGGGTGAGAGCGCCGGGTGCGCACCTGTCTCTTCATTTTCTAGTGCATTACAGGAGATAGTAGTTTTTTTCTGGTCATTCATTTATAAGGCTTTGTAACCATCAGACAGACCAAAAGGTCAGGAGTATTTTTAAATGATTACCCCTTTAAACACCCATATTAATCAGATGTGAAGTCATCACGAAAAGGTCATGGTCATGTTGACTAAGAGGCATCGTGTTCAATGTGTTATTATGTTTTTACATATTTGCATTGACATCGGTCTATATCTTTGCTTGACGTGTGAACTAATAACACGTACAGCTTCAGTTTTATACAAACATGGTTTTAGTATTTTCTTTTACAAACGCTACTATTGTTGCCATCCTTTTCTCCTGTCTGGTGACCCATGTCATTTTAATATTCCTTGAAAGAGTATTGCTTGCTGAAAACTAGTATGTTGATGAATATTTCTTTAATATTTAAACTAGTTTTATAATCAAGCTATTCTAGTCCGTCTATTTACTCTTCATTTCAACTGAATAAATAGCTGTGTCATTGCAAGCATTCTTTCAAATTCTACCAAAACTATTTTGGTCACCAATTATCAAAAAACAATCAGATATTTGTTGGTCGATTACATTTAACACCAAATCAAATAACACTATTCATATGGAAAAATACAGGAACGCAAGAAGTGTAAATTGTATTCATCAAAACATAAACATAAAAGTGAAAACCTGTACGATAAACAGACAATCTGTAATAATCGTCAGCTTTCTGAAGTAATCATCATAACGTAAAATATTCTTTATTCTAATTGCTCAACATATTTTTTTTAAATAAAGATTTGGTACATTCACTCTTTCAATAACTTTAATTAAATAAAAGGATGAATATATAAATATCAAATAGAGTGTATCGTATTCTAATACGTTTGGAATTAAGATACATAGGCTGCAATGGGTTTTGTTAAAATCAAATATTTGTAATAATAGCTGAATATCGTTTTTCTTAAACAGCCGGCAAACGATTTGAATGTTCTACAAAAAGTAATTGTTACCTTATCGATATTGACAACCATACCTATTCAAACTAGATCATTTCAAAAGGAGGTTTATTGCCAGGTTTGCGTAAGATCGTCAATGATTTTAAGAAAGAAATACATGTTTATTTTTTTAAGATATATCAATGGATTAATATGTTATAAATAGCGTATATATCAAGTATGTATCATAGATAGATGCAGCTTATGTTGAAACAGTAGTTCAAAAAATAAAAATAAGAGTCAAAATATTATTCAACTATCGTTAAAGTGACAAAAAGATTGAAAGGCTGAGTAAATTTAAGACAAATCACAAATAAATAGGAATACGTTTAAATACAATATTTTTAAACATTGGTTTAAACCAAATTGTATGCAAACAAACCTTTAAAAGTTAAAAAAATGCACGACGGGCAATCAATTCAAAAGGGAACCAATGTATCACGGCGTTATGGTACACGACGGTTTCCCAATTTAAAACACAGAATTACGATACCACTCATGATTCCTAATCCTATGCCAACTTGTTTCCACGATGAAGACTGATGACTTTCCTTTTTACTTTTTATCCATTTATGAACAAAATGTTCACAGTTGTTAGTGCGAGCATCGTATTTTTGTTCATCCGTTTGACTGAAGAAGTTATCAAGTGCGTTTTCAACTACTTCGTCCCTAGCAATATCTGGATGTCGTATGATTGCCAAGTCACTTTTTTGAATCGTTACCCTTTCCTTCCGTATTATATTTCCGTGTGTGTCCCTCCGTCCAGTTACATGAATTATTTCTACCGTGACGTAGTTATCATCCGCTGACACGACACTTTTAACCACAGCATGATGTTTAAACGAAGGCACCCTTGAAGGCACCCCTGAGCCCACAATAGCACACTGACTTTGTCCGGAAACTTCAATATGCATTCCACATTTAATTTTACCATTACCGTCTAAAGTATATCCATCGCGACACATTGAGCATGACTCCACTGGACACGATGTGGTTTGATGTCTTGACATTCTTTTATCCTTTTTTGAACAGAATGAGTATTTTTCTTGAAATAAGCAGTGAGTATCTACAGCGACCTAGCCCGTCTGAAAGTCAAATATTTCGATCTTTTATATTCGGAATAATAACAAAAGCGAAAAATGTTGAACGACATAGAAATGATAGTCTTTTTAACATTTCTCTTATGACAATATTAAGCTAAATAATGTAATATTGCTTTTAGAAATAAATGTATTAAAGGTACGAAGTGAAAAAAACAATATCAAACTTAATTGTGCAGTCATAATTTTCTTCTGCCTTCAAATACAATTTGCATGCTTAAAGTAAAGTGTCAGCCAAATAAAATGGATTATAGATAAGAGGTAATTATCACAGTTGAATGAGCTGTCACTGTGATCATGACTGGTGAACGCAATCAGCATATGCAATTGTTCATGATTGTTAGAAACTAACTAAGCGTTTAAACTAATTAACTAGGCACCACTACTAAAGTCTAAGTTTATGACCAAGATTTAGATCACCTCTAACAACGGAAATAATACAAACATATTTTGTAAAACAATACTCTTGTTGCATACTGCGACGTGTACATTTAGGTTAAATTACTTAAATGGGTAAGTTGTTCTTACCGATGCTTTAAAAGGTTACCCGGACAGACAAGAACAAGAGCTGTCACAGAGACAGCGCGCTCGACTATTCCGCCGCTTTCCAATGTAAGGATTGAAAAGTTTTGGCGAAATATGCATGGATCACTGTTAGATTAGATTTCAATGCAATACATGGTGTGTTGAGATATTAACATAAATATGGTTCCATGCAAACTTTAAACGATATTTTTTAAGTAAAATAATAAAGGGCCATTATTTGCAAAATACAGTTATCTAACTTGATTATTCAACTAAGTTGGGTGGTTGAATAACATTGTATAAAGTCTCAATGCAATACATCAAATAGTTGCTGAGATATTATCCTATGTGTGCTAACATGCAAGACCTTAACCAGAATTTCTAAGTCGCATAATTAAGGGGCAAAAAGATGGGAGCCTGTGTGTAAAGTTTCAATGCAATACATGATGCATTTGCTGAGGTATTGACTTAAAAGTGGTTACATGCAAAACCTTAACAAGAATTTCTATGTCGAATAAAAAGGAGCCATTATTTTGATTTAATGCAAACTGAAGTTATCTTACTTAGTTATTTAAGTAGATTTGATGGTTGGGTACCATTGTATAAAGTCTCAATGCAATCCATCAAGTAATTGCTGAGATATTAACCTATGTGTGCTTACATGCAAAACCTTAACCAGAATTTCTAAGTCAAATGATAAAGGCCCATAATTGGCATTATATTCAAAAAGGTTTTATCTGGGAATATATATCTAATGTTTCAATGCAATACATGATATATTTGCTGGAATATTGACTTAAATGTGGTTACATGCAAAACCTTAACCAGAATTTCTAAGTCGAATATTAAAGGGCAATTATTTTGTATTAAATGCAAACTAGAGTTATCTTACTTGGTTAATTAAGTAGGTTGGATGGTTGACTACCATTGTATAAAGTCTCAATGTAATGCCTCAAGTAGTTGCTGAGATATTAGCCTATGTGAGCTTACCCGCAAAACCTTAACAAGAATTTCTAAGTCGAATAATAAAGGGAAATTATTTGCATATAATGCAAACTAGAGTTATTTAACTTGGGTAATTTAGTAGGTTGGATGGTTGAGTACCATTGTTTCAAATATCAATGCAATACCTCATGTAGTTGCTGAGATATTAACCTATGTGTGCTTACACGCAAAACCTTAACCAGAATTTCTAAGTCGAATAATAAAGGTCTATTATTTGCATTATATTCAAATAATTGTTATCTAACTTCATTAATTCAGTATATAAGATAGTTGGGAATACATATCCAAAGTTTCAATGCAATAACTGATGTATTTACTGAGATAATGACTTAAAGGTGCTTACATGCAAAACCTTAACCAAGGTGTGACGCCAACGCCGACGCCGACGCCGACGCCAGGGTGAATAGTCGAGCTAAAAACGCACTTGTTTAGTTATTATTGTCGTAATTGTTTTGTGTTCTGTTTGTCTAATTCAGAACATTTCAGAACGAAAACGTAATGTGAGTCCACCTTGGATTAAGTTATGATTTTGAGTCTGCGACCAAAGATGAAGAACACAGTATTACATATACATTATTGAAATAAAACAGTAGAAAATACTTAGACGAACCCAGTAGCCAAGAATTAAAGATTACCTTATTAAGAGGTATACTGATCTAGGCATCACGGTCACTGAAGGAGAGACACAAAACGACAAAATGGAACAAACATATTAGGGCCGAAAGGGCATAGTTATGTGATGGAAAATTATTCATGCCACAAGTATATGCCACTTACCAAATAAAAATATCAACTAATGTGTGTCGTAGGTTTATGCGATTCGTAGTATATCAAACTCTGTTTGATATACAACAATAAACAGTTTTCCATAATGCAATAGGTAGCAGTTAATTCAGTCAAGTAAGTTGACAATGTCAAATCATCGTTGCAAAAAGCTTGTTTAAATGTGCGTCTGTACTTGCTGTCAAATTTGTCTCTATGTAGTTTGCTTCATTTGTCAGACATTTTAAAGTTCATACTCAGTAAGGCGTAATATTAAAATGTTTGTACCGGAGAAACGAACGACTTTAACGTTTCTCCGCCGACTCTAATTTAGTTTGGCGAAAAAATGAGTTAAACAAAGAATTTGGTAGGATTATAAGACGGGTTTTTTAGAGCGAACGAATTTTGGAAAAACATCTAAAAAACACCAGATAATCATTGATCCCCAAGGGCGATTTTCTGTATAGCTTTAATAAGAATCAGTCAGTAAAATATCCAGGGATGCTCCGAACTGTGCATAAAAGCACACAACCATGCCTCCACTGGATTAACAATCAGACAGACGTTGAATCAGTCATTCAGATCAAACACTGTACTGTCAATTGGTGACGTTATCCGAGAAAATGCACCCGCCATTAATCGTACATATATTCTTTTCGGTAGTGTATTGCTTTAACGTTAAAAATGATACAAACCCACACAATGCTGCTGAACCTTTATTCCGTTTACATACCATTTCAAGCATATAACAAGGCTAAATCCCTGCATCCAAGCCCACTTAGCGATCTTATGACTTTTTCTTTGTCTTAAGTCATACATCACCATATTATTTACAGTATTTAGTAATTGGGTTTCATACGTTTTCATTATACTTATTGTCAATACATCTATAGCGTGATTGGCAACAAATTTTAGAGAAAATCATGAACGATATGTCAATAATTGAATCGAAATGTAGTTTCATTTGTTCTCGTTACACACGAACATAGGGGTGGTTCCAGGATTTGACGTGGGAGTGAGGGTAACGAAGGGGCGTAACCTTTTGACCTGTGCCCCTCCCTTGGAGCCGAAATTAAATTGGCTTAAAGAGTTGACAGGGTGGTTTAAAAAAAAGTGTTCACAATTCCAAGTCCGAAATAGTGCAATTTGTGGGGAATATTTTATTTTATCACTTGTATCTCCTTTATTAAAATAAAAAGATAAACTCGGACGATATTAGTTGGCGGGCGCCGCGTGCGCCCTGATGGATGCACAAAGGGTGTATATTTAGATAAGAAATATATGAATGTATGGATTTCGAAATATCCTATTGCAAAGTCTTATTCATATCTGAGTATAAATCGATTTTATCTAAACAACTATGTAATTGAAGACGGCGGTAGTTACAAAGATTTCAATAGGCTGCTATTACAACTACAGTATCGTGTTCAAATAGGATATTCAAAACTGAGTGTCAACCTGACATCTCACGTAATATTGGTTTAATTGTATCAACAAAGCCAGTATTCAGTATAAACCACCCGTTTAAATTGGAGGTATGCGGACAGCGTCATAGATCTTGGATGTTTTGGGGACAATTATGCTTTCAAGTACATGTTTGAGATGTTATCTCAAAATTGTGCCATAGTAAAGATGGCCGTGCCTATCCCGGACGAAATATAAATAGGCTGCCCAGGGTGTGTCTAATTGTATAAAAAAAGATATGATAAATAAAGGTAATCATATTCACTTACACACATTACATTATTTCGATCGCGAAATATATAAACAAAAAATGATAAATTCAATGTTGAAATATTTCAGTTTATGAATGAATGAATGAATGAATGTAAATATTTGTACAGCGCATTATAAAACAAGTCTCTAAGCGCTGCACACGCGAATTAAAAGGTTAAAAAGTCCACATCATTTCACTGATACGCCCATTTAAATAGGTGAGTTTTTAAAGCCTTTTTGAAAACTGTCAGGGAGTCAATGTGTTTAATTTCTACTGGCAGGCTGTTCCAAAGATTGGCTGCACATTTATCAAATCTCCTTTCACCATATGTTTTAGTTTTTGTACGTGGAACGTTCAGTAGCTTAGCAGAGTCTGATCTCAGAAGTCGTATTGGCTGGTATTCACTAATTAGATTGTTCATGTATACAGGAGCAAGTTCATGTCTGATTTTGAAAGAGTACAGTATGACTTTGTACTGTACTCTGTACGGAACCGGGAGCCAGTGTAGAGAATATTGAACCGGGGTTATGTGGTCACGCTTCTTTGTAAGCGTGATTAAACGAGCGGCAGTGTTCTGGATGCGCTGCAGTTTGTCGATTACTTTGCAGTTTGCACCACATAGCAAAACATTGGCATAGTCCAGCCGAGAGGTCACGAGAGAATTCACAAGTGTTTTACAGGCATTTATGGTAATGAATGGGCTAATCCGCCCAATATTACGCAGATGGAAAAAACAGGATTTTGAAATTGCATTAGCCTGTTTGTCCATGCTTAAAGTTTTATCAAAGAAGGCACCTAAGTTTTTCACAAATGATGATTCATGAACAATTGTTCCGTCAAATTGTAATTTGCAGCCAGAAAAATTCTTTACTTGATGTTTTGGTGCAAAGATGATGAGTTCAGTTTTGTCCTGGTTGATCTTAAGCATGTTCAGGTGCATCCAGGAACTGATGTCCGACTAGCACGCTTCAATTGCTGGTACTACACTAGTCCAACTGTCTTTTGGTTTAATGACAAGGTAGCATTGCGTATCATCAGCATAACCATGGTGTAGCATGTTGTGGTTCTTACATATATCCCCTATTGGTCTAGAGAACATACAGTACTTTCTCGGTCCCAGTACCGAGCCCTGAGGAACGCCAAAATGTAAAGAAGTTTCGTCAGAAACAGCCGACCGAACTGCAACGCGTTGAGACCTATTACTCAGATAAGAGTGAAACCACAGCAGGGCAGAGCCAGATATTCCATAGGCATGTTCCAAACGTTTAAGTAGAATAGGATGGTCGATGACATCAAAGGCGGCAGATAGATCTAACATTATCAAAACCACACATGAGTTATTGTCAAGTGCGGCCGCTATGTCTTGGTGGACTCGCAGAAGTGCTGCCTCTGTTTAGTTTAAACTTTGAAGAAACACGCTCAGGTCAGTTTACTTTTTAAAAGCAGTAATGGTGGCCATTAACATTAACAATCCTCCTTTATTGATTGAAGGGACTTTAAATGCGGGGGACTTGATTACGTCAAAGGTCACATTAAGATTGCTCTAGTGATAACGTGTTCATTGCATCAAACAATAAGCACTAGTATTGGTTTCTTCTGATTAAATTTGAAAACAAATTATACCCTCTTTTACCTTTGTGAAGAAACGATCTCGTGCGTCATTCTATAAAGTATAAGATCTCGTCTCAATCGAGCGTTTTAGTATACAATGTCATGTTTGCTTTATCTCTATCACGGGGTGAGGGTTAGTATTCACACGATAAATTGTTGACTGATGAGCTGTGTCGCAAAAGCATGTAGATAGTGTCTCAATGTTCACAATGGGTAAGGAAGATGAATTACTTTTAAATGGCGAATCAAAAATTGCATTTACATTTTCCATTCCGCGAGTAGGTGGGCTGATATAGGTTTCTGGATCATGCGCTATGTACGTCAGCTTTATTTGTGCCAAGTTATTCCAAGTCCTGGAGTTTGATCTTTGACCCTTAAGTGTGACATTGACCTCGGATGAAGGCATTTGCACTATGAGGACCAGCTCGGTAATAACTGTTGTACTTCTGAAATTCTACCTTTCGACCTGTAAGTGAGACGTAGCTTGAAGACTGATAGCTTGAACCTTCGCTCTATACATTGTCTGAATACTGTGAACATTTTGCCAAATCATTTTGAAACAACACTTCAATTAAACTACTACTACTAGCAAGTAAAACACTCGTTGTTTATCCCCCTAATGATGGCCATGGGCTTCACATACATGATCTCACCCGTTTCTGTTCTTTGTGATAACATGAATAAGTTATTACTCGATGCTTTTGTCGTTGTTATCTGCTGGTAAAGCTTCAATACCGATGACCAAAACTCCACCAAATCTAAAATTATTGTTGCTATTTTTTGTTTTTGTTTTTATTTGCTTTTTATAACAACTGAATATATAGCTGCGATATTACATACATTCTGCATGCAAAGGCTTTAGAATTACACCAACAACATAATGGCTTACCAATCATCGCAACTGAATCACATTTTTGTGGGTTGGATACCTTAAACACAAAATAACTTCTATTCAGTGCAAGTCAAAACAAACATATATTAGTCAGGCGCGTAGCGTGGCATACTCGTTTACTCGTTCGAGTAAACTTTTGAATTGAAAGTAAAAAGAAAAATCACTTTTAAATGCGAAAAAGACAATAAAAGTATTTCGAATGGATGTAAGGGGGGCTAACATAGATGAACTCTTACTTACTTTAATTATCAAACGGATAAAATATACTAGTGTTACAACTCTTATATTTAAATACGCCAATAGTTGCCTAGTAGAGCTAGCAATGTGTCAATATTGTTAACGACCGGTAACCTAGCTCGAGCATCTATTATGTTTAACGGTGTTACTTCCCTTATCGTCTACATCGCCGTTTTCTTGTGGTCGTTTCGTCTGCAGTAAACATGACCTTCTATCCTCCGTATCCAGATGTTTTTGAAGGAAAAAAGAACGCAGACAATAACTTTAAATTAAAGATATTGACATCGAAGTGGGATATGGCGCACAAATATGCCTTTCCATCCAGGTAAACATACTAGATATACATTCATTGAATCGTTAAATTTAATGTTTTTGTAGATAATATTTTAAGATATACAAAGCTGATTTTTTGCTTTAAAATATATCTATACAAAGTTGATTTTTTGCTTTAAAATATATCTGTACTGTATACCAAGTTGCCTATGCAACAGTATACGAAACCTTTTTTTGGAAACCTTGCCAAATACTTTTCTATCGGGTCGAAATACTTTTCCACCTTCATGATCTACTTAACTATGAGATACTCGGATATACTTTAAATAAACTGTCGAAGTAGAGTAAGAGTCGGTGGCGTAGTGGTTATGCGAGTGGAGCGCTGCCCGAGCGACCCGGGTTCAAATCCCGACGACCCGTGTTCAAATCCCGAACACGCCTCATTTTTAGCGGTTTCTTTATCATATTTTTTTTTAATTAGTAAACCTATGATTCATCCAAATGACTAGCTAAGCTACACGAAAAGAGAATAAACATTTCTCTTAAAGCAGTGATATTTTACTTAACCTATACAATACAAATAAATAAGTAATAATGCATATTATTCACATATATCCAAACACCTTGCAATTATTGCTATACTGTATATGAAAAATGAATGAAATAATATCCCTTATCATGAACCTTTAACAATTCTTTTTTTAATAAACTGCCGAAAATTTATTTTACACTTGCTTATAGTTACATATGATTTATTCTTAGATATCAAGCAGGGTGCATTCGAAAACTAAACCATAAGTGGTTGACAGAAAACAGTTGGCTTCGCTATTCCGTATCCAAAGATGGTATATATTGCGGGCCGTGCTACTTGTTTGGCAACTCCGAAGAAAAAGTCAAGGTCTTGGTATCGGCACCTCTCACAGACTGGAGCAACATCACCAAGAATATAGGTAACTTATGTACACTTATACTAAAACCATTGAGTATTTTGGGGCTTATGCACGTTAGTTTATTATTTTGTACGACAAATATTTTGGTTGCTATAGAAACAGTAACGCTGAAAATACCAGTTGGTTTTGCATTTACAAAGTAAACGAGCTTGATTTATGAAATTTTGTCTGTGTATAGGGGGCATGATGGCAAGTATGCATCTAGCATGACAAAAGCGTCACAAAAATATTGGGGTTGCTATGGCAGCACACATACTTAGAAAACGCAAACAAACTGGATAATGCAATACTTAAAAATACCCTAGGTAGGTTAATTAAACTTGGTATATAAATAAAGGCAATAGCTTCTGCACATGAACTGTTCGGTGATTTTCGAAAAAGCTAATTATAGCTAGTATTAGTAAAAGTATAGATAGTTTTTGCTAAGTTTACGAAAATCTCTTGGGGAAGATGTTGTTTATTGTAATATAGGGCTTTAAAATGCACTGACACACATAGACAATATATGATTTGTTTATTGCCAATCCTACTCTATTTCATCTTTGATATACAGGTTCAGAGGCGTTCAAGCAAGGATAAGAGAACAGTATCCAGGAGCTGTATACACGCACTGTAAGACACACTGTTTGAATCTTGCCATTGTCCACGCATCAACTGAGACCTACGGAAGGAATATGATGGATCATGTGCAAACCATCGCATTTGCGTTTAACTATTCTGCTAAGCGAATGCTATGCTTTAAAGTTTAAAGAGCAGCTGGCAGGAGATCATGCTAGCAAGCAAGAGATGGAGAAAAGAACAAAACTTCAATCTCTCTGTGCAACGCGATGTGCTGCCAGGGCTGACGCTCTATTCATGTTTGTGTCCGCATTTACAGCCGTTGAATTAGCACTGAATGAGATCGCAACTGAACATGGAGATACAAAGGCTGCATCATACAGAAGCGGGATCTTAAGCTTCGACTTTATCGTCACTCTTGTAGCTGTCGAGTACATTCTCAGTGGCGTCGTTCCTCTGTCCAAGACGTTGCAGAAAGAAAATTGCGATCTTGATCAAGCATCGTTAGAGACGAGGGTTTTAACAGCCCAACTAGATACTGATAGGAACGATGATATTACTTGGGACAATTTGTTTACTAAAGCGGTTGTTTTGGCGCAGCAAGCTGGAGTGGAGCCTTTGATTCCTCGTAACGCTAAAAGGCAGGAAAACAGGCCTAATGCTCCAGCAGCAACACCATCAGACTTCTAGAGACGAAACATGTATAATACATTCGTAGACCATCTCATTACAGAATTGAGGGATCGTCTTCTCTCTCGTTCCACATGGGCGTTTTAGGGCGCAGTACCTCATTCCAAACCAGGTTGGTGAGCTGGAAAATGAGACGGTGCAGCAAATCTTTACCGAATTTGAGGCTGATATCAACGGCGATAATGATCAATTCTGCAACGAAATTCGACGTTGGAAAACTAGATGGACAGCAGTGACGCCGGAAGATGTCCCCAACTCACTTGAAACAGATATAAAAAGAGCACCGTTGGAATTGTATCCAAACATAAGAATGTGCCTGTCAATTTTACTGGCTATGCCAGTTTCTACGGCAACAGCAGAAAGGTCGTTTTCGACGATGAAGCGCGTTAAAACGTATCTGAGAAACACCATGACAACAGAGCGGCTCTCTGGGTTAGGTTTGATGAACATTTACAGAGAAAGGGAGATCAGTTCCGTGAGAGTGGTCGACATCTTTGCTAGGCGCAAGAACAGAAGACTAGCTCTTATATTTCGTGTTTAAACAATGAAAAGGAACAATATATCAATTCTTAACCTGAAATCATTATATAACGTCTGTAGTCATTTATACTTATCAAACTATGACGACTGATACATTTGAAGTAGACCATGACTTTGAACCGCGATATATTAGATCGTAAGAAAACGTGTCTTATTAAAAGTCTGGCAAGTCATATATAATTATGATCTCCTTCATTTTATTTTGAAAAACTAGACAAAAAATCAGCTTAAAAAACAATACAGTTGATATCAATTTAAGCCCCTAAACCCCTGATATTGCGTTCTTCTAAAAAATAAAATCCGGGGGAGGACCCCCGGACCCCCCGCAAACAAATACCATATTTCGAGTAAACTCAATTCTGCCCACGCTACGCCCCTGTTAGTGCAATCGTTAATATGTGTTTTATTATGAACAGAAAATTAATACAAATCGTCATATATCTAAAGGTGACCTGAACATGTAGTATAAAGCTTCTTTATTCTAAATGCTTCACATCATGGCTTTTTTTTAAATAAGTGTCTATTTAATTTACACTTTAAATGAATACAATACAATAAATGAATAGATACTAAATACTGTTTGTTAACCTATTTAAATATCTTTCAAATACAAAGACTGACATTTTATTCAGTTTAAATGAATTACTTGAATACTTCCTTGTACACTTGGCTCATTTTCAAAAAGGCTGAATCAAATATCGTTTTATTTAAAGAGCTGTCAAACTATCTGAATGTTTCCACATCTTAAGTAATACGTATCCGTGATTGACGATCATACCTATTAACACTATTTCAAGTAAAAGTCTGATTTGACAAAAATTGTCATTGATTTTAAGAAAGAAAATTCATGTTGTTGTTTTTTCCGAAAATATAGAACAGAACAGAACAGAATGTTTATTTAATTTAAGCATATACAGCTCATCGTTATAAACACAGATTGAAAAAAATGAAAACAATAGCATGCATGTGATACATAAGTAATTCATGTAACAAATAAGTAATGCATATGGATATTAAGGTAACTATACCAACAATGCATATGGTATTCACAAAACTAGCACATTTAACAGCAATAGAATGTAAGAAAGTCTTATAAAGCATCATATATTTATGTATCTTATCTTAAAGGCCTTAAAGCAGAAAATAGCTAATTCTATTAACAGAATTTAGTAATGATATACATTTAATCATACTAGGATTTCTAACATAGTATCTAGGAATATACGTCTGTCGGATATCATTATACAATGGGCAGACAAGATCAAAATGGAACTCGTCTTCTATATCGATTAAATGGCAAAGTGTGCATTTTCTATCTAGTCTGGGGTTATCTTATGTCTACCTGGTTCAATATACAAATTATGCGAGGACAATATGAGTTTAGCTAAACATATACGTAGCTAAAAGTTTATTTACATTATCCAGTAATACCATGTAGTTAGACAAATGGAATGTATGATTAACTTCCTTATATAAATACAATGATGAATGTGTCTCTATGGTAGCTCTCCAACTAGTTATGTATACATCTCTTTATCTATTTCTAAACATGGGGACAATTTTGTTTATATTAACAGACTCAGGGAATAACCACACATCCGCATAACCCGCTGACTGAAATATACTTCTTACTGTAGAGACCCAGTTTATAGTCTGTGGATTATCATCAAGATCCCTGTATTGATCCTTTAAAATAGCCCTGAGGATTATAAGTATCTTCCATGGCCGAGAGTCTAACGTAGATTAATTCCGATCCGAGCGTAAGGGTGTTTTGAGGAAACGAGGTTTACCAAATTTCCGAAAACACCCTTCGCGAGGGTCGGGTTGAACCTATCTTACACGAGCGACTATGGTAGATGTTTTTTCTCCAACCCGAGTTTAACAAAATTAAGTAACAATGGATTTTTTGCTGGAACTTGTTTGTTCTTAGTGTAAATAACTGCGGTATGGATATGCGGTAATTCGTGGTTGTCATGGATATGCTCGCAGTGATTCAGATTATGTTAATAGTCAAATCGGTTTGTAAATAGGAGAGTGAAGCATTATTTCTTAAAAGGTTCATAAAATATGTTTTATGGTGATATTTGAAGCGAGAAATAATTAATTAGCGTTCTAATTATTGCCAAAGGGGCATTCATGGCTGAAGCGGTGGATACTAGAAACAAACGAAATACGTCTGCAATATATGGAGCATTTAAGCTAGAGGCCGGATCAGGTGGCAGCATTGCAGTAGCTTCCAATCTCTTCAAGTAAGGTTATGATGGTAGTTGAGTTTTTGTAAGGCTGTGGTGTTAGTAGACGTAGATTGGTCATTGTGGAAATGGTTTTGACAGTAATGTAGTGGTGTAGTGGTTTTCGAAATAATAATGTTGTTGTAGAAGTTATGTTGGAAGTAGCTGTGGAAGTTTAATTATGTTAGAAGCTGTTTTGTGGTATAAAAGTTAGGTTATGGCTATAGTCGTTGTGGAAGTAGACATATAGTTGTAACTGTTTTGGAAGTAAAGCTTTTGCGATAATTGTCATGATGAAAGTTGTCGTGGAAGTAAGCTCATGGTGACAGTTTGTATAGAAGACTATTGTGGTAGTGGTTATGGTGGAAGTGTTTGATGAATTGTGGTTATCGCTGTAGTTAAAATAAGATTTTGGTGATAATGGTTATGTTTGAAGAGACTGTTTGAATAATACTGAGGTGAATATGGTTTTAGAAGAAACGGTGAGGTGGTGGTTTTGAAAGTTAGGCTGTAGTGGTGTTGGTTGTAGAAGAAAGGCATTGGAAGTTCGGCTTTTTTGGTAGCGGTAAAGTTGGTAGTGGATGGGAAGTGAGGTTTTGGTGGCAGTGGTAATCGTTCGGGATGTAGTGGTTGTGAAAACAGGGTTGTGGTGAGAGTGGTTGTAGACGTGAGGTTGAGGTGTTTTTGTCATGGAAGTAAGGCTGTTTTGGTAGCGGTTAATGTGGGTGCGGTTGGTGGAGGTCACACTGTGGTGGTTGTGAAAGTACGTGAGTCCAACTGAAAGGAAGCATTCGAATTATAATTTTAAAGAGAATAGAGGTTTGAAGGCACGCCCAAAGTACATTTTAGCGACTTGTAGTTTCAAATAGTGTATTATGGTGTAACTCGTGCACGTTTCTTCTACTATGTAGAAATTAAATCTTTCCTTGGACAATTTTAGGGTGAGAGCGCCGGGTGTGCCCCTCTCCCTTCATCATCCAGTACATTAAAGGAGATTATGGTCATGGTGACCTAGTAGGGTTTTTTCTGGTCATTCGTTTCATAAGGCTTTGTAACCTTCGGACAGACCAAAAAGGTACTTTTAAATTACAACCTCTGTAAACATCGGTATTAACTAGGTGTAAAGACATCACAAAAAGGTCAAGGTCCTATTGAAAAGAGACAACGTGTCCATTATGTTTTAACAGATTGATATCGACATCTGTCTTAATCCTTACTAGATGTGTGTACTAATAACAAATACAGCTTCAGTTTTATACAAACATGCTTTTAGTATTTTATAGTATTATCCTGGATAAAGAAAGCATTTATGTAAAGTGTTAAAATCTTATAGCTAAAATGCGTTTTGGTTACCGAAAGAAACATATTAAGAAACCCGATCTACAAAAAGGCTAGTTCGCATAAGTTAAATGTTGATGTCTGGATACCCCATGTCATTTCAGTATGAACTAAACGAGTATTGATTGCTGATATATGAAATAACAAAAGCTAAATTAGATATAAAGTTGACCTAGTTTGTATCTTTGCTCCTTATGTCAACTTAAAACATTTTTCAGTCAGTGTGCCCATTCTTTCCAAGTATACCAAAACATTATCGGGTAACCAATCAACCAAAATCAATCAAATACTTGTGGGTCGAATACATATTTTCAATATTTTGCTAATTCGTGTTTTCTTTAAAACCTTTTTTGGCTGACTTGGGAGTGTTTAGGCATGTGTCGTCATTTTCTTCACATATTTTACATAGGTAATCATTTGGAAGAAAAAGATTAGCTAATATATGTCGCTTTTATTTTTAATAATGATTTCTTTATTTGTTCTCAGTTTTAGTACAATGATGCTTTTTACTATGAAACTCTATGATCACACATTTTTAAACCTTTTATTTTATAAGGCAGAAAGTGTGTGATGCTCGTAGTTTCAAACAATGACTGCATCGTATCTTTGAAAAGTGTTTGCATTATGTGCTCTGAATTGTATTCCTCCGTCTGCAGAAAGAGTTGGGATCTCTTATCATAGAAGTAATCGTGGTTTACCTATAAGTTTATTATTATTTGTTTTATTATCTAGTTTCCTCAAGTTAATGCATACTTTAACAAGATTAACCTTTAACGGTTTTTTTCTTTCTTTAGGATTGTTGGGATAAGAGTGAGGTTTGTGCACAAGTGGTTTAAACCCTCATTAAATTTACATTTTACTGACCGTTTCAAGGGGGTACCTAACAATCCTTAATAAACGTACCTAGTTTATTTTATATATATATATTATGTATGCAATGTGCTGTTTTGGGAGTTTTGTGCGTTTCTTCCATGTATTTTGTTTGAGATTTTTTGTGTTTATGTTCTATGTCTTTGGCGTTTACCCAGTGCCATTAAACCAGGTTTATGTTTAATATTTTTGCTACTGATCTTGTTTCTGTAGTGTTTCTTTGATTTATTCTTAATAATGCTAAATGATTGACCTGGTAACCCGATAAAAGTTTGATACTAGTTCAAAAGGACTGCTTGCTGATGACTAATATATGAAGTAAATGACCGAAAAGCATTATTTATCAAGTGATTGTAGTTTGAACTTTTATTCTTTTTCCAACTGAAATCGGCCTATTTTTTAATATTCAAAAACGAAAATCGATTGTTTCCAATACAATTTGGATTCTATGTTTCAATCATTTAACCTTTTGAAAGGATACTAAACAGGTATTGGATGACCATCCTATATTCTAATCATTTTATATTGGAAAACTTTACCTATTTACCTGTAACTAATTTCTATTAACAAGGCAAAGTCAGATAATCATTAACTGACATAAGACTTTTTATAGTTTTAACTATATGTGTATAAAATGCATTGTTTATCTTCGAACATGTGCAAAGTTAATGTTCATGGGATTGCTTATTACAGTTTTATGTACATGTAATTGTGTTCATTAAGCCACCGTTATTGATAAAACATAGTGTAATAATTGTCAGTGGTGTTTTAGAAATCGTCCTCCTTAAGTCCCTTACAAGAATTCGTATCGTCGAGTAGCCATGTAAGTCGTTTAATATGTTTTGTATGTAGTGTGTTACTAGATGCTTTATGTCAGTAACATGATGTTTATTGTGTGTATGTTCAATATGAATAAATAGTATAGATTCATTCTATCTTATTAAGATATATTGTCATATGCTAAAGAATACAACGTTTACATAAACATTACACTGCATTTATTTAAGAGGGTCCACTTATGGTTCGTTAAACACAAATTTCCGTGTAGAACCTCAAAACGTATTAAAATACAAAACAGACTAGAAAATAAATAAATGTAATATTTATATATAATATAAATATAATAATGTTTGTCCTTTCATCCCTGTGCTATTGAAACAGACTTTGACATATCAAGGTTTTAACTTAAGTGCTTGTAATGCATTATTCATAGGCACTTTGCGAAAGAATCGACTAATAAAAGCAGCATACATTATTTGTTTGATGTATGCATGCTACGAAAATGAGGTTCTTGAACAAGACTTTGGTCAAAAACAACTTGTTAAAAACAATAATTTAATATTTAATTACATAAGATAAGACGATTAAATGGCCGGCAATTTCAAAGGAAGATCATCCGGCCCAAGACTCGTGGTCTGGTGATTGCTGCATGAACTAGACGTTTTGTCCTCTGGCTTTCAGTGGAAAATATTTAAATTGTAGCAATGACGTGAACTTCTAAAATAAAACAGACACATTCGTGTTATGACTTGAACCGTTGCTCAATCTAACAGGAACAATTCTGTATATAAATAAAAAAAATAACAAGGTAAACAGGACCCTGTATCAATAAAGTTGTTTTGTTTTTATTCTTGAAGTATTTGATAATGGAAGTTATTGCTTGTTGTGCTTAGGCTCTTTTAAAAAGATGATGCTTTAGCCCTTTTCAAGTGCAATTGATAGAAACAAACTTATTAACAAACACATTTTAATATATTTGTTTGTTATTAATCAGAAACTTCAATAACGTCGATTCACTACACACACTTACGTTTATTTTTGTTTACCAGCGTTTCAATTCGGGGTGAAAGATGAAGGTAAAAGCCGTTTTGTTACAAAAGGCTTTCTTCTTCCATTTTTTATTAGAACTTAGAGCTTTTATCAGAATATTTCTTACATTTGTACTACTTAAAATAATCTTGATGTTTAATGCAGTAATACTCTGATATATTGAGCATTTAGGTAAGTCCGATCTATTAGAAACAGGTATTAGTTTTACTAATTGTCCATTTAAAGATACCATGTCAAAGTGCATTTTGTGAGGCTGGAACTCATTGCCTCTACGGCTAGAGGCTTAAACCTACACCAAATCCATATTTCTTTTCTGAACTTATGGTTCTTGCGCCATAGTGTTTCGTAATACAATTCTTTGCTTAAACACCACCACATCCACATCACCAACACACACTAAGTCATGCCCAACATTAGACCAAACGCCCTTCCAGTAATGCTTTTTAGATGAAAAGGTTCTATGCGGTCGGATTCATTTCCAACACCTGAGTCCTTGCACTATTCAGAAAACGGTTGTATAGAACGAGACATATTCATGTTCTCGAGTAGGTAATCAAGTCATCTTTACTTCAACGCCGACGACGTTATCTCTCTTCTTAGTATCATAAATGTCCTTATTTGGAACGAATTTGTTCGTTTTTATCTTTGTTCCTTATAATAACACGTCAAATTGTCTCACTGCCACTGTTATTCCAGTCCTCATTTTCTAACCTTAAGGAAAGATATTTGTTGTTATGAAACTCATGAGGACTGAGTATGTCCAGCCAAAGTTCCTTTTTCACGAGCGTGATTGTCACTGTTAAAATCAGTCGTTGTTACAAGGTGTAAAAGGGAAGTATCAATCATAACTAAATTCCAAAGGTTGTAACTATTAATCACTCTGAGCATAGAGCATTGACCGTACAACTGAGCAAATTCGAGAAATACTCCCTAATGAATGCATTTGCAGCAAACGAAATATATTTACACATTCCATCACAATTGGTATCTTTCATTCTCAATCAATAGTTGTGAGTTCAGAGGTGAAGAACATGCTTTAAATATTTGATTGTTATATGTCGCCCAAAACAATTCGTACTTAATTTCGACGGACATTGTTTAAAACGTCAATGTGAAAGCCAGTAGAGACACACAATAGGCTCCTGTCGACCAAACTTTATGTATTTCACGAGTGCAATATGCAATACCCTTGTAGCTACAGACGACATTATGTTGTTCAGACCATTTTTACTGTCAAAAGGGGGATAACTCTTAAGCAGAAGTAAAATGAAACAAGCATTGCACGTGTCCAATTGCTCATGTTTACCAACAGCCCCGTGCGGGTTTATGTGTTTAGGTGATATACTTAAATAGCTACAAATGAAACAATATTTTTTCAGACAATGTTTCACTCCATAACACTTGTTATACGCGGTGAAATATCAATGTATTTTTGTTTATTTGAAAGAACCTAATGTTGCCACAAGGTTTGTATTTTCGATGTTTAAGTATGCGAGATTGAAATTTGTAGATGTTGTAATTGTTTTCAGAATATTGTAATAACAAAATAATCATAACTGTTTTTGCACAACGAGTGATAGATAAGCGAAATAAAGAAACCCGCATGGTCTAACTTGATTGTTCATACATAAATCCAGAAATTATCAGAAGTATATTCTTAAATTTGTCACTTGACAAACCTGGCTTCTCCCTGCTTTTTTATTGTCTTAATAAGGTAGTACCCTTCTGTGTAAGACTTGGATTGTTATGTTTAATAATTAAACTAAAGTAAACGTGATTTTCGAAAATTAATTATCATTATAGACAAATTCCATCTGTCACAGTTCCCTGTTTTGCTAGAATTTGTTTTACGGATTTGTACCATTTTGTCACGATGATTGTGCAAACCGAATAGTAAACAAGATTTAAAACAGGATTACCGCCTTTGCACGGTATGCTAGATATATATAAATTAAGCTAGTGCCTGTAACCAGTACTATTAGATGAAAATGGGTCTTACTATGGGACACATGTACAATCAGTTAATGTGTAGATATACCATGTTCCATCTAAACGGGGTTTTTATAGATAAGTCAAGCGAAGACAATTTAATTGAATTTTGACCGTTCTTAGGCAATACCAACAACATAAAACAAAAAGTACATTTTTTTGCATGTGCAGTCTGTTTTGGTTTTATGATGTGATTTGTCTCTCTTTTGTGTACTTAATACCCTCATTAAAGTAAGTAAAGGGTTTATTACAAAACTTGTCATTGTAGTTTCTAGGTTTTAGTATAAACTTTGGTGACACAAATCACTCTTGTGTGATTGCATTGGTACTGTCATCCCGTTCTTTGTTCCGGTGTTTTGTCATGGGTTCCGTATAAAGATCTCGATATACCTGTCAGTTTCATAAACAGGAAGGGAAACACGGTTAATACCAATATTATCAGAGCAAATCCAATGTAGACATTCCAACATCCATTTTCTTTTACGTAAAATGCATAAACACGTACTATTTTTTGGTGTAAAAAATGCTTCGGACATTTGGCTACAACCATTGGTGCGTTGAGAACCTGGTGGCTCATATGTATGCCAATGGCACATTCGGTACAAAAATGTTCACAGTTCATGTTACATAGATTGTACCGCCTGTCGCAGTTTGAATTACAATGCTGTTCCGCGTTTTGAGCAACTTCTTCCAATGTATATTTAGAAAATGTATACTCCCTAATCAAAATCTCGTTCACGTCATATTCTTTTTCTTCTCGTACAATACGTCTCCCTTTTTTGTGTTTGGGATTAGGAGTGTGAATTACAACAACTGTTGCTTTTCTTGAATTGGTATTTTCCTTCACTTCAACAATTATGGCATGGTGTCTATAACGGAATAATGGTTTTCTTCCTGGAACGGAAATGTGGTGTCCTCTTTTAAGTTGTGTGGCATCTTTAGGCTTAACATCAACTATTAATTTGTTAGCTTCCCTGATAACTTGATCTAACTGAACTAAAGGAATAAACGTTTCTAACCAATTCATGCTATTATCCCAAGTTCTGGCATTCTCTACAGTATACACTCATCAAAATGTTATCATCACTTTGACATGATAACTGGTGTTAATATTCCGCAGACGTTTTGACTCTGAAGTCCTTCTCATGTTTCTGAAAAACAATTTTATTTTGTTCATTAATCAGTTATTTCATTTGACAATATTTAAATGAAAAAGGACAGAGATAAGCTCAGTAGCAAACAATTTAAACATAACCCCTCTTTAATTGCACAATGGCCAAAGACATATAACATAAAAATAAAAAAATCACAAACAAGAAATATGGGACAATAACAGAAAACCTCATCAACACAAAACTAAATATCCTTCGATTTTTGTATTTAAATCCAGACGGATCATTGATTAATCTGATTAACAAGCCTTGACTATGAAGAAACACTGGACCGTTGTTTTGCTTAAATCGGACTATATTTGTAACGCCCTCTTTGCAAGAACATGAAAGGTATCATATTGAGAGAATATGGTCAGCGACATTCGCGATTCTTGCCTTGTTATAAACAATTTAACTGAAGACTTTATTTAAATTCATTTAAAACAATATGTATGCAATACGTAAAGTACAACTAATGTCATGTGATGGCGTTTGTTAAAAACACGAGTGTTGTTCTGTTTAAGAACATTATCCAAATAATAAACAATATAAACGATTGTGAAAATGTCAAGTTCAGGAGGCCTCCGAAAAAACTTTTGGATACTTAAAAACAAAGGCACGTCATTTATTTTCACTGAATTGTACCATTTTTTTAACAGAAGATGAGCTTATGTTTGCAAACACACCTCAGATTACCCAACAAATCAGGAAGGTGCACTGCAAATAAGCATAAACATGTCGGATATTTATTATCCTCCTGGTATGTACAAAGTGTTTAACAATCAGTGACGAACACTTAATATTTGTCAGCGAACATAAATAGAAGTTGAGTAATGTTACACGTTTAGAAAGAAAATGTAAAATATGAAATACAAATATGGTTGAATTTGAGTATCCATTGAATGTCTTGTTGTCCTTTTTACTATAATTAGCGTATACAACACAATTGTTCAAGTCCATGGAATACCTTGATTACATGTGGCCCGATGAAGCTTAACATATATTGAATTTGGTATGACTCTTGGTCTTGAACGGAACGCACCATGTGCGTATATGCATATTTTCACCAGTAGGCCGATAAAGTGATGTAACCGGTTCTTACCCACACCATACTCCAAACTGCCCAATCTTAAACTAAATTCTTAATGTCATTATGTTTGCAAATCAGTTAATTAATATTCAATATTTTTACAACCGATGACGTCACGTCATAGTAGAAAGTTGTTTACACTAGTTACCGCATTTAATATGTGTATTTTGCTTTTTAAAAGTAGTTTGGGGTTAACATACACCGACATTTGAACAATAAACCTTTTAAAAGTATTGATCTTGTTTTATTTTATTACTAATAACAATAAATTGATTGCCGAGAACTAGAAGCTAAAAGGTCGTATGCGGCACAGAGTAAACATGGCGGATGATCTGTTTCGACTTGTTTACAGATCATTTTGGTAGTTTTGAGTTGTTTGAGCCGGAATTGAGTGATAACTACTGCTGTTTAGATTTCTCCATGTCTTGCTGACTTTTACTTGATGAGCTATAAGCTGAAACTAAACTGACTATACACCATCGATAGTTTCCTCAATGCCCGAAACTTGCAAAGTCTCTATCATCAGACATAAATGTTATCTTTCCGTGTATTTGTTTATGCTTGATTCATGTTAAAAATAAGTGTAATTATGTGATTTTTATACAATAAACAAATTGCCATTTGGTAATTCCAAAGAAAAAGCACGAACAAATAAGAGGAAACAGGTTGAGGTATTGTCATATCGTCGTCGGTTTCGTCGTCGTCGTTGTTCAAGCTATTTAAACCAAATTGATTTGTGTTAAGATGATGCCAGAGACAAAATGCATTCGAAGACCAATAATAAGATATGTTGACTTATGCTTTTTTCTCGACTGAAGATCAGTCAATGGAAATGTGATGTGAAGTATGTCACCCTCTATTTTACCGTATTCACAATTTGTGAATGTTATTGTCCAACAAACCTAAAACTACATTTCTTATTCCACTATATCCCCAATTGATTAAATCCAGCTAGGCTTTGTGTAATTTTCTACTTTTAAGAGTTGGAAGACTTTTGAGGGGTACTTAAGATATGCGAGATAAATTATTTATTATTTTCATTCATACCTTCAATTAAAGTAAAATAAAAAAAAATAGATTAAATGTATTACGCTTAAAGCTGCACTTTCACATATATACCGTTTTTACAACTTTATTTTTTAGATATATAATATATATATATATATATATATATATATATATATATATATATATTAGAAGGTTCAGCAAACGTCAAACAAACCAAACAGGCCAGCATTCGTTCAATTAATTTTTCTTTAAACATTAGTATAAATCAGATGTTACAGAAACGGTGATAAATGTGTTATAAATTCTTAACATACTTGATGTCTAAGTCGGACTACATCTGTAATATATTTTAACATACGCAATTCTTATGTTCAAACAAATTGCAAGGTTCATATATATCGGAGTTTTTTTAGGTATTTCTTTTGCAAACCCGACTAATATTGCCATCAATAGCTCTTGCACAAGGTAAGCATTTTTGTTATTCATCTATGTAGCTGAATAGTATTTTCTTAGTCGATATAAACATATAACAAAAATCGAGTGGATCAAATGACATAAACACACAAAACACTTCTAAGCAGTACACTGTCCATGATATCAGTAAAAACCTTAATATCTGTTAAATTATAAACAAACAATGTTCAAAAATTGTAAAACCTCTGACGGGGACATAAATATGTACAATGACGCTTAATTGTTTTTTATTTAAATTTTGGTTTACTTACAATTAAAATAATACGATTTAATAAATGAATACATATTTAAGATTGTTTGAAAACCTATTCAAACATATTTGGCATAGATACAAAGGCTGTCATAGTATTTCGTTTTGTATCAAATATTTGTATACTTCCTTGTCAATCTGCGCCATTTTTAAAAGCTGAATATCGTTTTCTGAAAATAGTTGGCAAACTGTCTGCACGTTTTTAAAACATAAACGATATTGAGATCAGACCTATTTACACTATTTTAATTAAAAAGAGATTTATTTATAGCTTTATCAATGGATCAATATTTGAAAATATCTTTAAATTTAAGTCTACCGTAGATGTTCCTTATGATGTGACTTTATATCAGAAATATAATTCATGGTCAAGATTATATACTTAGATTGTTGTATGTGAGCTCAGACACACCAAAATAAGCCAGTACGTATAATTACAATCCTCTTTAAACATTTAATCAGATGTTAAGTTTTCATGAGTCAATTATGTTGACAACGAGACACTTTGTATAATAATTTAGTATGTTTTAAAACTTTAAGACGGGGTAAACAATGCACGAATGTATCGAACATATCTTCTCGGGACACGATCTTGTCATTGTTATTTTTTATTTTATCCAGAAAGCGTATTTTTCTTCCAATTAGCAATATGCATATAAAGCGACATAGTATTTTCGAAAGACGTAATATCGTTTGTACTATTATATTTTCAATAAAGCCAAAAACTTAAAAAAGCTATACAGCATAGAAATGATTGTATTAGGTTAAAAATTTTTATAAACATAATTAGAAAAGAGAGATATGATACACTGCTAGAAATAAAGATATATGTGTATACACGAGTGTAACTTGAAAGAAAAAGTAGCATGAAACTTACTTGTGTTATCGCAAACCTCCTTTGCCTGCAAATGAATGAGTTTACTGTTTTCTGTTAAATCTCACAGCTGACTGAGCACACTGTGATCACGCCTGGTAAACGCTATCAACACATGTTATTGGTAATAGTTGCTACAGACTAACTAAGCCTTTAAACACTACTTTTTTATGACCAAGCTATAGTCATTATTATGAATGAAAAAATACTGTTATATTTGGTTAAACAATACTTTAATGTCATATTGTGGCCTATACATTAAGGTTATTTCATTATATTATTTTAATATGGATATTTAAGCATTTTTATCAAACGCTGTAAAAACAAATTAATCCGGCCAGGAGCGAATAACGTGTAGTGTATGAAATTGGCAACTTCGTGTTCTTATCGATTATGAGAAAGTAGACATTTTCGAACACATACGTTTTACACAATAAAATATGTTAATGCCTCAGAATCAAACCAAAACCGAGTTGTACTGAATTTCCAAATATATTTTGTGCTAAGTTATATATATAGAAGACTAAAACCTTTTTGCTACATACGCCGCTTCTTGCCTTACTGTGTGTTATAGCGAGACCACCAGGACGTTCAGTCAGTCTCCCGGCTTTTAAAAAAAGGAAGCCGTTGTACTGCGAAAATACTTGGTAGATACTATTAGAGTTGTGTGGATTTTTTTATATGGTTTATTAGTTTTGTCATGACGGCCAGAAACCCAAAACGTTCCTTGATTAAATAGAGAGTGGTCCTCAACAGTTAAGCTAGAATACCGCACATCTGCAAGCCAATCAGAATGATCCCTGGCAGTAAGAATCATTGAATGCTAAACAAACACTGAAAGAGTTTTTATATTGCTAATTTGATTTGTTCATACTTTTGACCTTTGAAATATTTCATCTTTATTCATGTGCTCTTCATTTGTTTCATATAAACCTGTTTTCATTTGGAACATAAAAAATCAACTTTTGTTGATACATGTCAGCAAGAATAATTAATATATTTGAAATACAATCTTGCATAAATATATTTTCTACAATCCGGCGTAGAAATGAATGTCTACATCATCGTCAATTTAAAATATGCGTGAGGTACGTCCCACGAGTAGCAAAGGTGTATGCACACGCAAATAATTATTTTCTCACTTATTGCGTGATTAAACCACTTTCTCTCGGCTCCCTCATTCACTTTGTCAACGTGGTATCGAACGAGGGCTGCATAACGCCGTCTGGCAAGACTGAAACCAGATAAGTCTTTGACGGAAATAACTCTATAAACCCTGTTCATATTAAACTTAAAATAAACTATTTTGTTTCTCAAAGGGTATATCTGGCAACAAGATAAATGACCAGCATCCGGTCGAGTTAAAACTGGAAATTGAGATTGACAATGCGGTTTCAAGTAAGGATGTTAAAATGTGGAAAGTTCGGAAATAAATAGGGTTTTTTGATGAGCGGAATACGTTTCAATTTTTTTTCTTCAGCATCCGACATAATAAAAAAAAAATATTTATCCACCATAAACCAAACCTCAAGTGATGTGTTAGAAACAGTGTTCAATATATTTTATTAAAAAATAGGAAACGTTTTATTACGAATACAGTGCAAACCTAAGTACTAGTAAACGTTATGGGAAATACAATAAACAGTCAAGCACATGAACTTTTGGATCATAAATATTTGTATTTACTCGAAAAACAAGACAACCAATAAATATATGACCTTTGTTCTCGGTGGTGCATTTCGAGTAAGTAGTTGCGGAGATATTTGTAAGCTATATGACAATATCATACAACATATAAACTAGTATTCCTATTATACATATCAGACTATGTCCGCCATATCTACAAGCGAACATCGCAACGAGGAGAAATAAATACAAACCGTAATCTGCAAAGGATAAATAGCCCTTGCTATATAAGCCAAACATCAAAATATGGATATAGTTTATATACGTGAAAGTCCATTTTGGGGAAGACGGATAAGTACGATATTCAGTCTATTTCAGAACTTTCCTGATTTGTCCATATACCTGTACACAGCTCTATATATTGTTTGCTAATTTTATAACAAACAATTTGAAATATAGACACAGTCTCAAAACTTTCCGGACATCCCTCGTATTCGTCGTGTCAGCAGATGATACATTCGTCAAGTAGTTATTCATGGGTACTTGAGACACATCATATATGATTTTACCAAGGTTTATGTTCTGTATTGCTGGTTTTTTTTGGTTTGTCTGAAATTAATCAGCCTTAACTAAGTCTATTTATCACTTAACACGATCTTAGTAAATGTTTTGACCATTCATTTCATTTTTTTTCTTTAGCATCACAATAAGATGCATATATTCACGATGTAGACACAAGATATAAGATATTTTAATATCATTTATAAATATTTAGAAACATGTATTTTATTCATATAATCTTTTTCGAGTTTGTCAAACCAGCAAAATAAACCTGTTTTTTAATTGAACTAGTGTAAATAGATCCGATCGTCAATTACTTAAGTTTGGAAACATTCAGCCAGCTAATTACAAAAAACGAATTAGTTGTTTTAAGAATGTGGCAGATTGAGAAGTAAATATACAAGTATTTGATAAAACACAATGACAGCCGATGTGTGTTTTATGTCAAACGTATTTGCATAGGATTACAAACATTTTTTTATTATTTTATTTATTTATCTTACCGTATTTTTGAGAATGTGGGTCAATTTTTATTAAATCATATTATTTTTGTGTCTGTAAATATAAGCTTCATTGTACGTTTTCATGTCTTCTTCAGATAGTTGACGATTTTTAAAAATGTCTGTTTGTTATTAAGCACTAATTAAGGTTGTCACTGGGATTTTTTTTTCTGTTTTGATTAATAAATATATTACTGCTTGGTAGGTTTTTGTCTGTTTAAGGTATCCGAACAACACATATAAATTTGATTTTGGATAATGGTGACTCCATCTTATTTTGGTTTAATTTGAAAAGGCTTTGTATGCATAATGTATGCAATGAAACAGCTATGTAATCAGTTAAAATAAACTGCAAACATACAATAATGCTTATGTTTATTTACGTTTTGGTCATTTATTTTACATAAATGTAATAAGCAAGCAATACTCATGAAAAGGGATTGCTGACCTTGCTTGTACTGAACCTTACTAGGCCTAGTAAAGAGTATGACACTTAACGATCATAGCTTTTCATCTTGACAATTACATTTCTAAATGGCCAAGGGAGACAAGGGGACGCAACCGGCGCCCTGATAAAATTGTCCAAAGAACATTTTATGTCAATATGGATGAATAACACCATAGAACATGTGTGTTTACCTTTTGAAGCTAAAGTTTACCAAGATATACTTTGGAAGGCCTTAAAACCTCCATACCTTACCACGTTGTGAGCATTATTCGATCGGTTTTGTTTCGTAAAGTTTTGGGTCTTTTGTTTGTGTGTTTGGCCTTGTTCACATTGATTTAAATCCATATTGGCTATTGGTCTGGTGCCTGTACTTTCCATTATTATTTAGTCATTCCCATTTTAAATGTAAGAAGACTTTACCCTGAAAGATCAGTGAAACAATATATCAATGGGGTTGTTGCTGTGCGCGATACCCAACACTCGTCCCAATCGAGTTATGTTAATACATTATGATCCGTTTTGTCATTCAAAATGTTTGCTTTTGTCAGAGTAGCCTTTGAGCTATTTCTGCATACCATGTTTTAATCTTACTCATATTCCCTGGCCCATTGACCTTTAAGCATGATATTGGTTAAATGTCGGGCTGCGGGGCTTCTTTCTATTGTTTTTCTTGCACTTATTATAGATATAGCTTCATGTGTTAAAATATATATATAAATATACTAAACTAGCTCGACGTACCTAACTTTAGTGGATTGTTTATGAACTGTTCTTATTTAAATACAGTAAATAACACTAGGCGTAACTGTAAATCAGCCACAATATTTCTTGCACAATCACTGCAAAGGTATATGTTACTATATGTCACTATTTATAGACACACAAACATTAACATGCAATATGCGTTCGATGTGTTTAATTCAGACAATATATCTTAAAGATAATGCCAATATATTTCAAATATAATCTGTTGGGCTAGAAGTTGTGCTTAGTATTACTTCCATAATTAAGTCTTACGACGGTGCAAGGCATTCTAATCATGTTCTAAATCTTGCTTAAAGCCTTATGTCAAAACGCTTATCAGATCTGATTTCATTTTAATTTGGAACTAGAGGTATATTTGACATTTTACAATGGTGAATAAATTTGGCAGGCGTGCAAAACAGCAATGTTTTGTAAAGCAAAAATTAAAGGTTAACAATACAATGGAAGACAAAAACCCCAAATAAACTAATCAATGTAGAATTTGCCGGTTTATTATTCAATATTATCAGGAGTATTTGAATGCACCAATGCAATGAATACGGTCTTTGAAATTAAGACGAATGCTTTATTTGCTTATCCATATTTGTGGTTAAACTTTAATATAATTGTGTTTTAAATCTCTTCGCGCTTGTTAGATATTCGACAGTGTGACTTAAGTTATTCAGTAAGTATTAAAAATTTATATAATAAATATAATGATTTCAATCCAATTGTTATACAATTGCCCATTTTATGTTGGTTTTGTTCGTTGGCATGTATGACAAATATTTATATATATATATATATATATATATCAAAACTATGATATAATAATAATAATTTAATATATACATACCGTATGGCAATTAGAGTACTTATGTAAACACATGTGAGTTGTTACTACGAAAGAGAATTGCACGTAATCTTCAAGATTCTCCGGGCTGAACAATCATACCATGCAGCAAACTAATAACTCATGTTATTTTATTAAAGAAAATCATTATGTACAAATACTTTCAAAAAAGGCAATGAATACGGAATTGATAAAGTTTTGTTTTTATTTTAGCGAAAGCTCTTATTTTTTCACAAATATATTCGAAACAAATAGATCATAATACTTTTAAAATAATAACAGTAGTAAAAATGAAAAAACACCCATTATTGTGATGCAATGTTCCGTGAAACAATGCAAAATATGTTCTTTCTGAACATTTCAGAAACACCGAAACGAAATTTCAAAATGGATCATTCGTTGAAAGCCGATCGTACATCACCAAAATCTCTGAAAGAATTATGTATAGAGAAGGCCAGAACTATGGATTATAAAATACCGTGGGATTGTATTGGTCAGCTTTGTGAACTAAACGAGGCACTTGATAAAGAAATACGTGATGTTAAGCCTGCTGATGCCGCAGAACTTGAAAGGGGACAGCACATTTCCGTCCCAGGAAGATTTGGATTGCCTGGCTGCTACCCTTATAGACACCATGCTATAATCGTAAAGGTAAAGCAAAATTCAAATGCCAAAAAACCGACACTTGTTGTAATTCACACTCATAATAAGTTCCACGGTATAGGGCAACGTATACAAGAGGACGAATTAGAATACGACATGGACAAAATTTGGATCAGAAAATATGCTTTAGGTGAACGTCCATACGAAGAAGTTGCGCAAGAAGCAGAACGTCTATTGAAATCAGACGGATATACGCAATATAACTTGATGTATCTAAACTGTGAGCATTTCTGTACCAAATGTGTCAATGGCATATCGGTGAGCAGTCAAGTTCTGAATATTATAGAGCGAATTCACAAATATCAGAGCGTCCTTCTACGAGAACTTAAATTCGTTCGCACTCAAGAAAATACAACTATACAGCTATGGGATGTCGTTATACGGTTTCTGATAATTTTCGGATTGTTATTAATACCGACTATGTTGAATAGAATTACTGGCGGATTGCTAGAAAGGATTTTAATGAACATTGTAAGAAGTGTTGCTACGAAAAAAGCAACCATGAATCAATCAAAATCTAAATCGAACCCACAACAGGAGAAAATAAAACGACCAATGCAACAAGCCAGAACCAACAGGCAGGCAAAATGTCAACAAAGTTATCGCTAATGAAATGACCCATACAAATGGAAGTCGTGTATAAACACTAGTAGTAAGGTTAGGCACACGTTTACGACACATTGAAAGAGAAACAAATACCAACACAAAAAAAACTGTAAATGAATCACCATTTCTTTATGTATGAATGTACTCACTAGTGTGTTGGAACGGTCCGCATTTCAGTAATATGTTTTTAGCTTCCTCATTAACGGAATATTGATTGAAATACATAACAGTTATAAATATGTTTCAAACAGACCATTTTCGTCTCATAGCTATGGTGAGACACTCCTATCATCATCGCTTGCAGTGCAACGGCTCTAATCCTGATTTATAATTTGTACCATAAAAACTCTGTGTTATCACTCATTTTATAACTCTCATAAAAAACGGCAGTCTTTTGGCTGAGCTTTTCCGCTTGCTGTGAATAACAACCCCTTTTTTCATTGCACAATGGTGAGGTATGCAATATTTAAATGTGTAATTGTTCGAATGATATACATGTATACGATTGTATTGGTGAAATATTTTGTTTGTGCCCGTAAAATCACATGGTATAAACAATTTGTATACTTAAATGTATTTGTTTTGTAAAAATGTCATATCCATTTTGTATATTAATATGCATTTTTTTTAATTAAAACATTTCTCTATCGACTGTTAACTTGAAATAATAGCATATATATACTCTAAATAAAAGTGTTCTTCGTCTTGTTCGAACTAAATAGTATCAAACAAAATTATTGTCGGAATAGGTTTATCCGATCCTGACCTTGAACATGATCTATCATTCCTGAAATACAGAAAAATACATATCTTTTATGAAGTGGTTCGTACATTCTCGGTTACTTGATGCATTCTTTTTAATGATAAAATCTGTCAAATTAAACAATGGATTTAATTTTTTTTTTAAATACAAAAAAAATAGTTTTACGACTTTTTATTGAACGTCCTTGTTAAATAATTCAATAGTTTTTCGGGAGACCTAGTGTTTCCATTAATAAAACACGACAACAACTTGAATTAACTAAAAGGTCACATGAGCTTACTCATTTTGCCAATGTATGTTCAGAACGTGTAAAACACATGCAATTGTCATAGAAGTTAAACCTTCAGTGTCACTAAGGATTAAATAATGAGTGAAAAATATCAACTGAGTATATAACAATAATAGTCTTATATATTGTCTGATAAATTCCCGAGGTCCATATGATGCTTAAGTAAGAGCAAATTGTTTTGGGAATACCAACGAAGTTCCAAACTAGGTCACTGACTCTATATGTGCTAATGAGGTAGACAAGTGGCCGGAGCACAGCGCTTAGCAAACAGTATCTCAGCATTTGCCGGAAAAGACTGGATAAATTACTAGAGAAATACTGAATAATTTCAGTAAGAATGTTTGTAAATCAGAACATCAGCAAAGGCAATGCAATACCTCCACTGCAAAACACGGATGCTTTTTATTCATTAACTTATTCAGAAAAGGAAAATGCCCTCAATGACTTTTTTGTTTCTATATCAAGTATTGAAGGTGATAATATGCTTATAGCCATCCAGGTAGACGAATAGGGAATTAGTTCAAAGGAATATAACTGAGAATGAAATACAAAAAGACGTCTTCGATGGACGACATAAGTGATAGAATGCTTAAACATACTTAATTCATAATTTGTATTCCACTGCTGAGTTTTTACACAGATCTATTTAGATATGATTATATCCGACAAAGCGGACACTTGAACATGTAATGCCTCTTTTTAAAAAGGGTTTCCACACCTCTGTGTCCAATTATTTGCCGCAATCGTTGAGTTGGAAACGTAATGGAATGAATCATCTGTTAACACTTCAACACTTATATGCATCAAACACCTTATTTACAATCACATGTCGGGATTTTTTCCTGGTCACTCGACCGTTTATCATCTAATAGATGTATGTTACGATTTTGTAAATCATTCAATGACAAACAATCAATCAGTATTGTATAATGTGACAATTCAAAAGTCTTTGACAGAGTTTGACATTGTGGTCTCATATTTAACTTCCATTACTTCAGGTAATTTGCTAAAGTGGTTATCTGTATATCTTCTAAATTGGTCTCAGAGGGACTTTATTGGTACTTCTTTCTCTTGCTGATACACTAGCATCTTCAACTGTGCTTATTTGCAGATGATAGCTCGCGTGCAGTGACTGATATAATTCAACCCTTCAAAAACAGAGTCATCTACACACTTAAAAGCCAGCAACAACATTCATTTTTGTTCGATTACACCCCTCTAGTTCGGTGGGCACGTCACATCATCATATAAACAATATTATCAGTTCTGTTAGAAAAATTCTTCGTTCTATTCATGGGCTAAAATATAAATTGCATCGTAAAGCCCTGAACATGTATCATACCTAAGAACAGTAGTTGAATACGCTTAGTGTGAGATAATTGTTCAAAATATGAAAAGGTGACATAAGAAAAACTTGAATACAAAGCTGCACTAAATCCAACCGGACTCACGCGCTCAGTATCAATTGCTAGGAATTACGAAAGTAGTATGGGTTTCATTGTCCGAAAGCAGAGTTAATTTTCGTTTCAAAGCATTCTCATGGTGAATGTCCTTCGTATTAATCAGAACATTTCCGACCTTTGAGCTTCAAGTGTTAATTTAAATAAGTAAGTAAATTATATTCAAACAAACCGCTGTACCGTTGTTTTTTTTTATTTTTGCGGTGAACGTTACTTATCTGTATATTATGCGAAACTAAGATAACTGGAATGATTTTAATTGCGACTTGTTATATAATCACGTTGGAGACTCGCCGTAATGTACATATTGTTAAGTAGTTCAGGATGGTGAACTTTGCTTCTTCCGTTTTGCACTATTCACAGAGCAACGAATAAATCATTTTCGAAACACAAGACAATTTCACCCATTTAGCTCTGACTCCTAAATTTTTTTTTCGATTTTAACAGCTTTTCCGACGGTCAAAATGTCTGTTTCTTCAGAGAGGTTCACTGTTTTATAAACACTTATATGAATCGTTTTTAGGTACATCAGGAGCAGAAACCTTTTTCTTTACCTCTGTCTTCTTTCAATATTTCTTTGCTAGCATCTTTAACTAAAAACATAGCATAAATATAATTGGACTTATATAACTGTCTTTCATAACTAGCCATTTAATCTTAAACAAATGTTTTCCAAATATGATCATCAATCAGTTAACTTAATATGTGAAAATATATTCTGAATTCAATTGATCGACTAGTATTATTTTCAGAAAATGAACATAAGACAATTTGTCGAACGAGCCAAATGACCTTGTTTTTGGTATTGAACTAATAACTATTGAACATTGATTACCAATATCGGTTTTAGAAGTTTAAATACCATGATTCATTTTGCTACAGTGTCATGATTATTTCAAACATGAAATGATTCACTGACCAATCGGATATGGGTTTTTTCATTTTAATAACTCACTTAAACATTTTTTGAAATGACAAATTGTTTAATGAAATATTCACGTATTCCATTCGAAAACCACACACATGAATGTTCAATCATTGTAGAAGTGATTTGTTAAAGATTGTGTATAAAGCCTTTCATTATATGATTCAGACTACAAAAGTAATTGAAAAGGCTGCAATAAGACTGCAAACTCTCGTCGAAATACAGTAGAGACGTAAGAATATTGTTTTCACACAGAGATATAAGGCCCTGCGGGAACGTTGGGCACAGCCTGTACGCTGATGCACACTGGCGGCCATGGAAGGTACTTATAATCTCATATGGCAGTTTTAACAAAAGAATAAAAAATTACTGTACCACCCGAAAGGAATTATTGTGTGTTGCGTGTCTCAAGCGACAAGACAGATACTACTTGCTTGGCCGACCATCCATTGCTAGAACAGATCATTCAAGGTTAACATGGTTGTTCTGTTTTAAATATCTGTCACTTCAAGAAAAAGAAGGCTCCACCATGCCCCGTGTCTCATCCAAAGCCAAACAGGGACATCCGCCTCAAGACACAACCCGGTTGAACCCCGCTCAAGCTCACTTCTGGCGACACACCTATTCAGAGCTGAAGACGTTCCTCTGGCATACGATTCTCATTTATACCCGGATATCTCTTGATGTCATACAACTGTAACATCACGTGTTTGAAACGGTCACTCTATCATCCGTATAATTTCCCCTGATTGTCTATCACTCAATTAACATTAATTACTTTTACCGTAACGGATGTTTCATCTGTTGACACGAATCTGTAAACCGCAGCATGGTGTTCTAACAGGGATACTCCTGAGCTCACACTAGCAGAAACATTATGTCCGGGTACTGCAATATGCATTCCACTTCTTATATTACCAGGATTTTCTAGTATATATCTATCACGACACCCTTAACATGACTCCGCCGCTGTTTGAATTGTTATTGCCTTTCTTAGCAAGAAGGCGTTTTTTTTTCTTGAAATTAGCGATTTTTTTTTTCCTGAACAACATTTGTCTCGTTTTATAACATAAGCAATAAAGACAAAAACTTTTTTACATCAAACATAAAACTTACTTGTTTAATTATCAACTGATAGGAAACTGAATTATAATTCTCCTCTGCATATAAATATATTAGCATGCATGAAACAAAGCGTCAATCAAGTTCATGAGAATATAAATAAAATATGTGCCAGTTGATTGAGCATACTGTTACTGTGATCACGTCTGATAAACGACACGTTTAATTAACGATATCAGCACATGCAAATATATTTAGTTGTTAAGAGATTATCTAAACGTTTGTACATTTATGCCCCTTTTCACCAAGATTTTGATTAACATCGTTACGACAGAAATAATACATACACTTTGGGTTCGTAAATTAAGGGTAACTCTTGCATTTTTTAATAAAAACATTACTCAGATATCTCCCTGTCGACTTATATTTATTGGCGTAAAGTGCGCTTTGGTTAAATCAATATTGACATATAATTGAACCAAGTTTTATGTGTTACATGAAAGTGTATTCAACACAAATGTGTAATGTAGGACATTGCAAACTTCGTTTTCTTATCGATTATGTGGGGGGTACCTTGCCTTACTGTATGTAACAGCAAAATCATTTAGTCTTTCCGTGAGGCTTCTTTTGGGTTTTTACAAAGAAGCCGTTGTACTGCGTAATCACCAAATAGTAAGAGATATTGTTGGAGTTGTGTTGAAAGCATTTTAAAATGGTTTATTTGTTTTGTCAGTTATCCGAAGTGTTACTGGGTTTCAACCAGTAATTTACTTACCAGCTTGAAACATGTGCACGACACGACTAATATCTTAGATATTTAAGCTAACCTTGACGTTTTGACCTTTAAGTGGACTCACTGTCGCGACCTTTAGACGATTTATTGCAAAAATGTTCACTTTGGTAGCTCCATGAACTAACTAAATAGTTACACCTCAACTTGCAGTCCTTAAATGTACTGCTTTCGGCAATTGCGAATATTTTCTGATGAACGCAACATATTATGATATGTTCAGTTCGCGACCCATCGCATAACAATATACATATTAATTGAACATTGTTTATCTTGTTATTGTTCGTGTTGTGTCAACATATTATAAAATGCAAAATTTATAATTTGTTCAATGTAGTGTTGTCATAAGTGCTTGAATTTTATGTTTTATCCTGATTTGAAGCGGTGATACATTTTTCCCGCGTTATTGTGACACCAATTGATGAACTTTATTGATATACCATTTCATATTGATGTATTGATCTAAAGTGATAATAATGTTGATCTCAATTATAATAGAAGCTACGAGTTCTTGCATCGTATAACTTCCTTCCCTATTTTGGAAAGATAAAAGTACAAATAATCACTTTCACGGGCAAAATATGTTTGCTTGCATTAATAATAAACATAACACAATCTTCTAATAATTTAGCCATGAAAATGAATATATACCAACTTCGCATTTTCAAATTTTAAAATTCAATACTATTCTCTAATTGTGTACATCATCAAATTGTAGATTGTAGTCATTTACTTTGACATTTAGCAGTGTCTTAACAGATGATTGTGCATATGGACTTCAACACAGCAGCATTGCAAGAAAATAAACATATTTATGTTCTAATTTTGTGATTGACAAACCTTTATGAAATTTACCATTATCTTAAACAAATGTTTTCCAAATATGATCATCAATCAGTAACTTAATATGTGAAAATATATTCTGAATTCAATTGATCGACTTATATATGTCATCAATATATACGGTATACACTTTAATATGCCATGATCATATCATCAGTTTATACGGGATAGGCTTCCATTTTACATGATAATATCATCAGTATATACGGTATTCGCTTCAATAGTACATGAACACATCATCATTATATACGGTATAGGCATCTATAACACATAATCATATTATCAGTATATACGGTATCGCTTCTATACCACACGAACACATCATCATCGGCTCACACACCGCTAAGCTCTTTTAATGTTTTCCAACGCAAAAGGCTGTTAATTCCGCAACAATACTATTTTTAACTGACACATGAATTTACTTGTGTTTCAAGGATATAAACAGATAACAAATAGCAACGAACTATGCAAGAGGGCTGAAAAAAAAATCTCAAATACATTTAAGATATGATATAGGCAGGTGGACCAGTTTCGGTTTGTACTGGATATTGATCAAGGTTTTTTCCTTTAACTTAGAATTGTATGACATACAGTTACTATATCTGAAATGAAGAATATTTAGTAGTAGTTTTGGTATTGCAGATAGCTGTGTTGTTAATGGTTGTGGATTTAAAGTGGTGTTGGATTGTAGAAGTTAAGTTACGTTGATAGTGGTTGTGGAGGTAAGGTTAAGGTGGAAGTAATTGCTTCAGTAAGGTTGTGGTGGTTGTGGTATGGAAGAAAAATTATGGTGATAGTTTTTGTAGAAGTAAGGTTATGGTCGTAGCAGTTATGGTGGTAAAAAATGCTTAAGTAAGGCTGTAGTAGTTGTGGTTTTTGATGTAAGGTTATGCTTGGAGTACTTGTAGAAGTTATGCTTTGCTGGCAGTGTTTGTGGATGAAGTGGTTTTGGAAGTGAGGCTCTGCTGACATTGGCTGCGGTGAAAGTGGTTGAGGAAGTAAGACTGTGATGGAAGTGGTTGTTGATGTAAGGTTGTGAAGGTAGTGGTGGTTGAAGTAAGGCTTTGGTGGTAATGTTCGTTGAATTAAGGTTGTTGTGGAAGTGGTTGCTGAAGTAATACTGTGGTTGAAGTGTTTGTTGAGGTAGGGCTGTGGTGGAAGTAGTTGTTGAAGTAAGGCTATTGTTGAAGTGGTACTGGTTGAAGTGGTTGAGAAAGTATAGCTGTTGTCGAAGTGGTTGTTGGGAAAGAGGTTGCGGAAGTAAGGCAGTTCTGGTACTGGCAGTGGTTGTGGTGGAAAGGCGGTATTGGCTGTGGTGGATGTTGTTGTGGAAATTAGGTTGTGGTGGAAGTGGTTGTGGAAGTACGGGTGTGGTGGAAGTAAATGTTGAAGTAAGGATGAGGAGGTAGTGGTTGTGGAAGTAAGACTATCGTGAAAGTGGCTGTGGTTGTGCAAGTAAGGCTGCTGCTGTACCTGTTATTATAGTAGTGGGAGTTATAATGGGGGTTTTGTAGTTGTGGTCGTAAGGCTGTTATGAAAGCGGATATAGTGGAAGTGGTTTTGTATGTATTGTTTTTCTTGTAGTGGTTTGGAAAGTTGATATGTTAAGGTAGAAATAATTGAGGAAGAAGTCATAGAAGCGAGACTGCTTTGGTAGCCGTTATATTGGTAGTGGTCGTGGAAGTAAGGTTGTTGTGGTATTATGTTAAGTCTTAGTGTTTGTGGAGTTAAGACTGTGGTAATATATGTAAAGGTGGAAGTGGTTATGGAAGTACGGTTATGGTTATAATTGTTATGGAAGTAGGGTTGTAATGATAGTGATTGTGGAAGAATTTATAGTGATGGTGGTTGTGAAAGAGGAAAAGAAGTGGTAATGGTTATGGAAAAAAGGCTGTGTTGGTAGTTGTTGTTTAAGTAAGGCTGTGGTGGAAATGGATGTGGAAGAAATGTTGTGGTCAAAGTGGTTGTGGAAGTAAGACTGTAGTGGTAGTGGTTGTGGAAATAAGGTTATAGTGGCAGTGTTTGAAGAAGTGAGGCTGTAGTGGTAGTGTTTGAGGAAGTAAGGCGGTGGTTTTAGTGGAATTGGAAGAATGGCTGTGATGCTAATGGTTGTGGAAGTATTTCTGTGCTGGTATTGGTTGTGGAAGTAATGCTGTGGTGGTAGTGCATGTGGAAGTCAGGCTGGGGCGGAGGTGGTTGTGGAAGTGAGGCTTTGATAGTTTTTGTTTAGAAAGTAAAGTTGTGATCGTACTAGTTGTCGAAGTAAGGCTGTGCTGGCAGTGGTTGTGGAAGTATGGCTGTGGTGGTAGTGGTTGTGGAAGTAAGGCTGTGCTGGTAGTAGTTATGGAAGTAAGGTTATGGTGAAAGAGGATGTGGAAGTAAGGTTATGGAGGAAGTGGTTATTAAGTTAGGTTGTGGTGGTAGTTGAGGTGGAAAAAAGGCTCTGGAGGTAGTGGTTGTGGAAGTAAGGCTGTGGTAGTAGTTGTTCTGGAAGTAAGGCTGTGGTGGTTGTGGTTCTGGAAGTTAGGCTATGGAGGTAGTGGTTGTGGAAGTTAGGTTATGGTGGTAGTGGTTGTATAAGAAGGCTGTCATGGGAGTGGTTGTAGAAGTAAGGTTGTGGTGGTAGTGGTTGTAGAAGTAAGGCGATGGTTGTAGTGTTTGAGGAAGTAAGGCTCTGGTGGTAGTGGTTGTAGAAGTAAGACTGTGGTGGTAGTGGTTGTGGAATTAAGGTTGTTGTGGTAGTGGTTGTAGAAGTAAGGCTGTGGTGGGAGTGGTTGTAGAAGTAAGACTGTGGTGGTAGTGTTTGTGGAAGTAAGGCTGTTGTGGTAGTGGTTGTGGAAGTAAGGCTGTGCTTGTAGTGGTTGTGGAATTAATGCTGTGATGGTAGTTGTTGTGGAAGTTAGGCTGTGGTGATAGTAATTGTGTAAGGAAGGCTGTGATGGTAGTGGTTGCGGAAGTGAGGCTGTTGTGGGAGTTGTTGTGAAAATATGGTTGTGGTGGTAGTTATTGTGGAAGTAAGGCTGTGGTGTAAATGGTTGTGAAAGTAAGGCTGTGGTTGTAGTTGTTCTGGAAGTAAGGCTGTGGTTGTAGTTGTTGTGGAAGTAAGGCTGTGGTGTAAATGGTTCTGGAAGGTAAGCTGTGGTTGTAGTGGTTGTTGAAGTTAGGCTGTGGTGGTTGTTTTTTTGGAAGTAACTCTGCGGTGTAAAATATTGTGGAAGTAAGGCTGCAGTGGTAGTGGTTGTGGTGGTAGTGGAAGTGGAAGGTTGACTGTGATGGTAGAGGTTGTTGAAGTATGGCTGGGCCCACAGTGCTTAATGAAGAAAGGTTGTGGTGGTAATGAAATTGGAAGTAAGACTGTTGTGGAAGTCAGACTGTGCTGATTGTGGTTGAGGAAGTAAGGTTGTTGTAGTTCTAGTAGTTGAAGTAAAGCTGTGCTGGCAGAAGTCATTGAAGAAAGGCTTTGCTGGCTGTGGTTGCTGAAGTGATGCTGTGGTTGCAGTGGTTGTCGAAGTAAGGTAGTGCTGGCAGTGGTTAAAGAAGTGAGGCTGTTGTGGTAGTGTTTATGGAATTTAGATTGTGGTGATAGTAGTTATTTAAGTAAAGAGATATGTGTTCACTCTATTCTTATAAAATATCTTAAGTATTTATATGTATATAATGGTATTAATACACATGCTTAAATCGATATCTTATTCGATATGTCATTCATAAACAATATTAAATTATAATCGAAAAGGTACATTTTAATATGCAAACTCGTAAAACTTAAATTGTTTGTATCTCATACAAAAATTACGAAACAAAACGTGTTTTTCTTGTAAAATTGACCGGTAAAGAAAACATCACATACAGTTTAGTAGTGTTTGAAAATCGGACTCCATTTGCTATCGATAATCGAATCGAATCGGACGAAGCATTTCGATTTACTATCGGACAATAATCGATAGCTCATAATATGAGTAAGGAATACATTCTTTATACAAAGTGTATTCATGATCATTTACATGGTTAAACCTGGAATGAGTATGTGTGATGCTACAGTCATGCATTTTGCAATAGTAACTACACACTTCCATTACCCTTTTCTGTCCTAAATAATTTAACGAAAACACATAATAACACATACTTTATAAGTACACATCAATTTCAAAATGATGCTCATCGCATCAAGCAAGTTACCTTAGCATTTTCTACTTGTAAAGCATATTAAATTTTTGTGAATCAGCTTAACATTCAATAACCTGTTATATTAAACATTTCATAAGAATATCTTAATTTATTAATTCTTTCACAAAAAGTAAATACGTTTATTACAAACGGTACCAAAAAAAGGTTTCAAATACAGAATGCATCGAGCCGGGATCCCCGGTATTTGCAGGTAAGACCAGACCAACTACATCATAGATACAGGTTATTAATGAAGATTTATAAACTATATAAACAATTAAAAACCATTTGTAATTTTTGGCGGGTTTGTACTTTTTTAAGCAAAAGTGTTTGCACTCACCGCAGTTGTGTAAGAGAGTAATCATCCTTGTTAAAATGAACTTAACGGGAATTCACCGGAAGGAAAAAGTGACATTTACTCGACTTTTACCACAAAACAAAAAATACGTAGATACCGGAAGTACCATTAGCGATATCGATTTTGGAAAACCACTATCGATTGTCGCCGACATATCATTGTCAGCGACGATTAATCAATTGTACTCGATAATCGTTTCATCACTACAGTTTAGCATTTCAATCTCTTAATTTTAAGGGATTATTGTTAAATACAGTATACACTAGCACGCTGCATGATCGCTTCAATATTATATGATCATATCATCAGTATATACGGTATGCGCTTCCATATTACATGATCACATCATCAGTATATACGGCATAGGCTTCCATTTTACACCATCCCATCATCAGTGTATACGCTATACGCTTCCATGCTACATGGTCAATGGTCACATCATCAGTAAATACTGTATACGCTTCCATACTACATGACCACATCATCACTATATACGGTATACGCTTCAATTTTACATGATCTTAGCATCAGTATATACGGTAAACACTTCTATACCACCTGAACATATCATTGTAAGCTTGCGCATCGCTGAGCTCTGTTTATGTTTTTCACAGCAAAAGTGATTCCATCATAAGCCAACGTTACTTTAATTACTTCACATTGTAACGATGGGCACGATGGTAATTTTGAGAAAAAATATAGTTAATGACAAATAAACCCATGGGTTACAAATAGCTAAAAGGACTTCGTTCAGCAGGAGTTAAATCGCATATCATCTACTAAAGATAAAACTGTTTACTATTTTTGCGATTTGAAAATTGATTTTGTTCAGGAAAGTATTGTCGGTTAAGGTCTATGTAAATTTGTGGTTCAATGCATGATACAACTTGCGGTTCAATGATATAAACAGATTAGAAATTAGAACAGACTATGCAAGAGGGCTGCAATCATAATTTCAAATGCATTTAAGGCATGATATATGCAACGGGACCAGTTTCGGTTTGTACTGGATATTGATCAAGGTAATGACCTTTAAGTTAAAATTAAATAACATACCTTATTATATCTGAAATGTAGAATATGAAGTAGTAGGTTTGGAAGTGGAGATAGTTGTGCTGGTATTGGTTTTTGAAGCAAAGTAGTGATTGGTTGCAGAAGTAAGGTTAGGGTGATAGTCGTTGTTAAGGTAAGGTTATGGTGGAAGCGGTAATGGTGGCGGTAATTTCTTAAGTAAGGGTGATGTGGTTGTGGTTGTAGAAGTAAGGTTATTTTGGGTTGCAAAAAATAACTTATGGTGGTAGTGGTTGTGTAAAGAAGGCTGTGGTGGTAGTGGTTGTGGAAGTAAGGCTGTGGTGGTAGTGGTTGTGTAATGAAGGCTGTGGTGGTAGTGGTTGTGGAAGGAAGGCTGTGATGGTAGTGGTTGTATAAGGAAGGCTGTGGTGGTAGTGGTTGTGAAAGGAAGGCTGTGGTGGTAGTGGTTGTGGAAGGAAGGCTGTGGTGGTAGTGGTTGTGGAAGGAAGGCTGTGGTGGTAGTGGTTGTGTAAGGAAGGCTGTGGTGGTAGTGGTTGTGGAAGGAAGGCTGTGGTGGTAGTGGTTGTGGAAGGAAGGCTGTGGTGGTAGTGGTTGTGGAAGGAAGGCTGTGGTGGTAGTGGTTGTGTAAGGAAGGCTGTGATGGTAGTGGTTGTGGAAGAAAGGCTGTGGTAATAGTGGTTGTGGAAGGAAAGCTGGGGTTGTAGTGGTTGTGTAAGGAAGGCTGTGGTGGTAGTGGTTGTGTAAAGATAGCTATGGTGGTAATGGTTGTGGAAGGAAGACTGTGGTGGTAGTGGTTGTGAAAGGAAGGCTGTGGTGGTAGTGGCTGTGGAAGTAAGGCTGCGGTGGTAGTGGTTGTGTAAGGAAGGCTGTGATTGCAGTGGTTGTGGAAGTAAGGCTGTGGTGGTAGTGGTTGTGGAAGAAAGGCTGTGGTGGTAGTGGTTGTGTAAGGAAGGCTGTGGTGGTAGTGGTTGTGTAAGGAAGGCTGTGGTGGTAGTGTTTTTGAATTAAGGCTGTGGTGGTAGTGGTTGTGTAAGGAAAGCTGTGGTGGTAGTGGTTGTGTAAGGAAGGCTGTGGTGGTAGTGGCTGTGGAAGAAAGGCTGTGGTAATAGTGGTTGTGGAAGGAAAGCTGTGGTGGTAGTGGTTGTGTAAGGAAGGCTGTGGTGGTAGTGGTTGTGTAAAGATAGCTATGGTGGTAATGGTTGTGGAAGGAAGGCTGTGGTGGTAGTGGTTGTGAAAGGAAGGCTGTGGTGGTAGTGGTTGTGGAAGTAAGGCTACGGTGGTAGTGGTTGTGTAAGGAAGGCTGTGATTGTAGTGGTTGTGGAAGTAAGGCTGTGGTGGTAGTGGTTTTGTAAGAAAGGCTGTGGTGGTAGTGGTTGTGTAAGGAAGGCTGTGGTGGTAGTGGTTGTGTAAGGAAGGCTGTGGTGGTAGTTGTTGTGAAAGGAAGGCTGTGGTGGTAGTGGTTGTGGAAGGAAAGCTGTGGTGGTAGTGGTTGTGTAAGGAAGGCTGTGGTGGTTGTGTTTTGGAATTAGGGCTGTGGTGGTATTGGTTGTGTAAGGAAGGCTGTGGTGGTAGTGGTTGTGGAAGTAAAGCTTTATTGTAGTGGTTGTGGAAGTAAGGATGTGGTGGTATTTGTTGTGTAAGGAAGGCTGTGGTGGTAGCGGTTGTGTGAGGAAGGCTGTGTTGGTAGTGGTTGTGTAAGGAAGGCTGTGGTGGTAGTGTTTTTGGAATTAAGACTGTGGTGGTAGTGGTTGTGTAAGGAAAGCTGTGGTGGTAGTGGTTGTGGACGTAAGGCTATGGTGGTAATGGTTGAGTAAGGAAATATGTGGTTTTTGTGGTTGTGGAAGTAAGGCTGTGGTGGTAGTGGTTGTGTAATGAAGGCTGTGGTGGTAGTGGTTGTGAAAGGAAGGCTGTAGTGGTAGTGGTTGTGGAAGGAAGGTTGTCGTGGTAGTGATTGTGAAAGGAAGGCTGTGGTGGTAGTGGTTGTGTAAGGAAGGATGTGGTGGTAGTGGTTGTGGAAGTAAGGCTGTGGTGGTAGTGGTTGTGAAAGTAAGGCTGTGGTGGTAGTGGTTGTGGAAGTAAGGCGGTGGTGGTAGTGGTTGTGTAAGGAAGGTTGTGGTGGTAGTGGTTGTGTAAGGAAGGTGGTAGTGGTTGTGTAAGGAAGGATGTGGTGGTAGTGGTTGTGTAAGGAAGGCTGTGGTGGTAATGGTTGTGTAAGGAAGGTTGTGGTGGTAGTGGTTGTGAAAGGAAGGCTGTAGTGGTAGTGGTTGTGGAAGTAATGTTGTCGTGGTAGTGATTGTGAAAGGAAGGCTGTGGTGGTAGTGGTTGTGGAAGTAAGGCTGTGGTGGTAGTGGTTGTGAAAGTAAGGCTGTGGTGGTAGTGGTTGTGGAAGTAAGGCGGTGGTGGTAGTGGTTGTGTAAGGAAGGCTGTGGTGGTAGTGGTTGTGTAAGGAAGGCTGTTGTGATATTGGTTGTGTAAGGAAGGCTGTGGTGGTAGTGGTTGAGGAAGTAAAGTTGTGGTTGTAGTGGTTGTGGAAGTAAGGCTGTGGTGGTAGTGATTATGCAATGAAGGCTGTGGTGGTAGTGGTTGTGTAAGGAAGGCTGTGATGGTAGTGGTTGTGTGAGGAAAGCTGTGGTGGTTGTGGAAGTAAGGCTGTGGTGGTAATGGTTGTGGAAGTAGGGATGTGGTGGTAATGGTTGTGGAAGTAGGGCTGTGGTGGTAATGGTTGTGGAAGGAAGGCTGTGGTGGTAGTGGTTGTGGAAGTAGGGCTGTGGTGGTAATGGTTGTGAAAGGAAGGCTGTGGTGGTAGTGGTTGTGGAAGGAAGGCTGTGGTGGTAATGGTAGTGGGAGGAAGGTTGTGGTGGTAGTGGTTGTGAAAGGAAGGATGTGGTGGTAATGGTTGTGGAAGTAGGGCTGTGGTGGTAATGGTTGTGAAAGGAAGGCTGTGGTGGTAATGGTAGTGGGAGGAAGGTTGTGGTGGTAGTGGTTGTGAAAGGAAGGATGTGGTGGTAGTGGTTGTGGAAGTAAGGCTGTGGTGGTAGTGGTTGTGGAAGTAAGGCGGTGGTGGTATTGGTTGTTGAAGTAAGGCTGTGGTGGTAGTGGTTGTGGAAGTAAGGTTGTGGTGGTAGTGGTTGTGGAAGTAAGGTTGTGATGGTAGTGGTTGTGGAAGGAAGGATGTGGTGGTAGTGATTGTGTGAGGAAGGCTGTGATGGTAGTGGTTGTGAGAGTAAGGCTGTGGTGGTAGTGGTTGTGGAAGAAAGGCTGTGGTGGTAGTGGTTGTGGAAGTAAGGCTGTGGTGGTAATGGTTGTGGAAGTAAGGCTGTGGTGGTAGTGGTTGTGGAAGGAAGGCTGTGGTGGTAGTTGTTGTGTAAGGAAGGCTGTGGTGGTAGTGGTTGTGGGAGTAAGGCTGTGGTGGTAGTGGTTGTGGAAGAAAGGCTGTGGTGGTAGTGGTTGTGGAAGTAAGGCTGTGGTGGTAATGGTTGTGGAAGTAAGGCTGTGGTGGTAGTGGTTGTGGAAGGAAGGCTGTGGTGGTAGTGGTTGTGGATGGAAGGCTGTGGTGGTAGTTGTTGTGTAAGGAAGGCTGTGGTGGTAGTGGTTGTGGGAGTAAGGCTGTGGTGGTAGTGGTTGTGGAAGAAAGGCTGTGGTGGTAGTGGTTGTGGAAGTAAGGCTGTGGTGGTAATGGTTGTGGAAGTAAGGCTGTGGTGGTAGTGGTTGTGGAAGGAAGGCTGTGGTGGTAGTTGTTGTGGAAGGAAGGCTGTGATGGTAGTTGTTGTGTAAGGAAGGCTGTGGTGGTAGTGGTTGTAGAAGTAAGGCTGTGGTGGTAGTGGTTGTAGAAGTAAGGCTGTGGTGGTAGTGGTTGTGGAAGTAAGGCTGTGGTGGTAGTGGTTGTGGAAGTAAGGCCGTGGTGGTAGTGGTTGTGAAAGGAAGGTTGTGGTGGTAGTGGTTGTGGAAGTAAGGAGGTGGTGGTAGTGGTTGTGGAAGGAATGCTGTAATGGTAGTGGATGTGTAAGGAAGGCTGTGGTGGTAGTGGTTGTGTAAGTAAGGCGGTGGTGGTAGTGTTTTTGGAATTGAGGCTGTGGTGGTAGTGGTTGTATAAGGAAAGCTGTTTTGGTAGTGGTTGGGGAAGTAAGTCTGTGTTGGTAGTGTTTTTGGAAGAAATGCTGTGGTGGTAGTGGTTGTGTAAGGAAGGGTGTGGTGGTAGTGGTTTTGTAAGGAAGGCTGTGGTGGTAGTGGTAGTGGTTGTGAAAGGAAGGCTGTGGTGGTAGTGGTTTATGAAGTAAGGCTGTGGTTGTAGTGATTGTGTAAGTAAGGCTGTGGTGGTAGTGTTTTTGGAAGTAAAGCTGTGGTGGTAGTGGTTTTTGAAGTAAGGCTGTGTTGGAAGTGATTATGAAAGTAAGGCTGTGGAGAGAATGATTGTGGTGAAGGTGGGTGTGGAAAAACGGTTGTGGTTGAAGTAGTTGTGGAATTAAGGCTGTGGCGGTAGTGTCAGTAGTAGTAAAGCTGTAGTGGAAGAGGTTGTGGATATGAGGCTGTGGCTGTAGATGTTATGGAAGTAAGATTACCGTGTAAATAGTAATGGAAGTGGCTGTGGTGGAAATGGTTGTGGAATTAAGGCTGTGATGGAAATGGTTGTGGAAGTAAGGGTGTGTTGGTAATTTCTGTTGAAGTATTTTGAAGTAGTAGTGGTTGTGGAAGTAGGGTTGTGGTTGTTGTTGTTGTTGTTACAAGGCTGTGGTGGTAGTGGTTTCTGAAATAAGGCTGTGGTGGTATTTGCTGCGGTGGTAGTGGTTTTGGAATTGAGACTGTACTGGTAGTGGTGGTTGAAGTAATGCTGTGGTTGTTGTTCTTGTGAAATCTAGGTTGTGGTGGAGTGGAAGTGAGATAATGATGGTAGTAGTTATTGAAGTGCGGCCGTTTTGTTAAATGTTTGGGATATAATGTTATGGTGGTAGAGGATATGGAGTTGAGGTTATTGTGGTAGTGGCTGTGGAAGTAAGTATATAGTGGTTGTGAAAGTAAAGTTAAGTTGGTACATGTGTTGATGTAAGGTTGTGGTGTTAGTAAACATAAAGTGGTTACGGTGGAAAATGTTGTGACAGTTTTGAATGTTGAGGTTGGCTTATGGTGGTCGAGGCTGTTAAGGTAAGGTGGTTGTGTTAGTTATTATTTTGGTAATGGTTATGGAAGTAAGGCTGTGTTTTAGTGATTGTGAGTGTGATGTTACGGTTGTAGTTGTTGTGGAAGTAAGGTTATGATGGTAGTTGTTGTGGAAGTAAGGTTATGGTGTTAGTGGTTATGTAATGAGGTTTCGGTGAAAGTGGTTGTTTCAGAATAATGGTTGCGGTGGTAGTGGATGTTGTAGTAAGGATGTTGTGGTAGCGGTTAATGTGATGTTGAATGTGGGGCAGTGGTGAAAGCGGTTATGGTGCTTATGGTTGCGTATGTATGGTAATGCTTGTAGTGGTTTTCAAAATAATGATGTTGTTGCAGAAGTTATGATGGAAGTAGCTGTGGAAGTTTGGTTATGGTAGAAGCTTTTTTTTTGGGGGGGGGGTGATTATAAAAGGTTATGGTTCTAGTCGTTGTGAAAGTAAACATATAGTTGTAACTGTTGTGGAAGTAAAACTTTTGCGATAATTGTCATGATGAAAGTTGTTGTGGAAGTTAGCTGATGTTGACGGTTTGTGTAGAAGTAAGACTATTGTGGTAGTGGTTATGGTGGTAGTGGTTGATGACGTGGTTATCGCTGTAGTTGAATTAAGATTTTGGTGATAGTGGTTATGTTTGTAGTGATTGTTGGAATATTTCGGAGGTGAAAGTGGTTTAAGTAGAGGGTGGTAGTGATTTTGAAAGTTAGGCTGTAGTGGTGTTGGTTGTAGAGGAAAGGCTGTGGAAGATTGGTGGGTTTTTTTAGTGGTAATGTTGGTAGTGGTTGTGGAAGTGATGTTTTGGTGGTAGTGGTAGTCGTTATAAATGTAGTGGTTGTGGAAACAGGGTTGTGGTGGAAGTGGTTGTAGACGTAAGGTTGAGGTGTTTTTGTCATGGAAATAAGGCTGTTCTGATAGAGATTATGGTGGGTGTGTTGTCGATTTCACGCTGTTGTGGTTATGGTTGTGGTTGTGAAAAATAACGTAAGTCCAACTGAGAGGAAGCATTCAAATTAGGATTTTAAAAAAAGGTATGCAGGTTTGAAGGCACTCCCAAAGTACATTTTAGCGACTTGTAGTTTCAAATAATGTATGATTGTGTAAACCATGCATGTTTCCTCCACTATGTTGAAATTAAATCTTTCCTTTGACAATTTTAGGGTGAGAACGCCGGGTGCGCCCCATTCATATAAATAATGCATATAATAGCATTATTTTGTGCTCCATTTGTCTAATTCTGTACATTTCAGTTAGTTCACGTCATATGAGCCTACATAGCTTTTGTGAGGATTTGGAGTCTGCAACCAAAGATGACGGACACAGTAATACATATACTCGATTGAAATAATACAACAGAATATACATTGACGAACCCAATAGCCAACAATTTAACGATGACCTTATTAAGAGCCATACAAATATATGCCTAGCAGTTACTTAATGAGAGACACACAACGTAAAAATGTAGTAAAGATAATAGAGCCGAAAGGGCATAGTTATCCCATGGAAATATTATTCATGCCACCATATAAAAACATCAACTAATGTGTGTCGTAAGTTTATGCGATCCGTAGTGTACTAAATCCTGTTCTATATACAACAGTAAACAGTTTTCAATAATGCAACAGGTAGCAGTTAAGTCAATCAAGAACGTTGACAATGTCAAATCATCGTTGCAAAAAAGCTTGCTTAAATTTTCGTGTGTATTTGGTGTCCATTTTTTATATGGTTTGCTTCATTGTTAAACATTCTTAAGCATATGCTCAGTAAGGCGTAAAATTTATATGTTTGTACCGGTGACTCTAACGTTCTACTGTCGACTCTAGTTAAGTTTAGCAAAAGAATGAGTTAAACGAGAATTTGGTAGGGTCATAACATGTTGTTTTTTTTAAAGAGAACGATGTTTGTAAAAATCTCCGCAAACGTCCTTAAATTTATTATTGTCTCCAGAGGGCGTTTTCTTGATAACTTCAATGATAATCAAAGTAAAAAAAAAAAATCAATTGTCAGGGATGATCTGAGCGACAACTGTGCATAATGGTCTCCAGCCACCATCACCTCCAACAGATTATCATTCGGACAGACGTTGAATCATTACAAATCATTGATGTCAATTAGTGATGCTGTCCAAGAAGAAGCACCCGCATTTAATCGTAGATGAAGTTTTTCGCGGCGATAAGTTTTAAGGCATTGAAATATCAATCCGTTTTTGATATTTACGACTAGTTATATCAAAATAGATCTCAACAGGTCTAAATGTCTATTTTTATATAAAACTGACTCAAATCATAATCCCGGTTAATTGCCCACCATGACTCAAATAGTTGTATGCTTTGTTGAATTAATTAATTTTCCCACTGATAAGGATGGTATAGATTTGTATTTTTTGGAGAAATAGATCTACTTGAGAAATTTACAAAAAAACATAAATTGTCCATCTTATTATATAGAAGATTTAATTAGTACGGTGATCTTTATTAATTAAACAAATTAAATTAAAGACATGGTTAAACGCGCAAAAACATGCTTTATATCCTATTTTTTTTACATAAATATAACGTACTATTTATTACAACTTATTCCCAATATACTAGTCGTATATATTTTTCATCAGCGTCCGATATCATTTGATAATATGTATGCAATCAATCGATCTAGCAGTAATTTATTTTGCGCCGCTGACTTCACGCAACTGAGCGCCGATCTAGAACACTTGTGTAGTTTTTTCCATATAAATACGATACCCTATAATTACTGCAAGTCCTCTAATTTAAGTATCCGGTAACTGAATCTTGCCAATGGTTACAGTCATTATTTTAAAAAAAGAGGAAACTTTAGCCTTTTCCAAAACAGAAACATTGCTAACCTAGGATTTGGGTTGTAAGTGTGCACTGAAAAGTATGCACTAAACAGGTTAAGCACTGCTCAATTTACTCAACTCAAAGTGATGTAACCATGTGTTTTGTATACAAAACCAAAACAGCTACCAAACCTTAATTCCTTTTACATACCATTTCGGTAATATAACAAAGATAAACCCCTGCACCCGGGCCCACTCCTAAATTAAGTTATATTGGTAACAACGGCTACTACCCAAACTACTATGAATATTTTCAAATGTGTCCATTTAGTGACCTTATGACATTTTCTCTGTCTTAAGTCGAATATCACCATACTATTCACAGTATTTAGTAATTGGGTTGCAAACGATTGATTTTCAAATATATATATTGCATGTTTAGCAAATTTTAGAGAAAAAAAATATATATTGTTAAGTAATCGTTTGACTTGATCCCTTCCCTCGGAACCGAAATTTGATTGGTCTTACATTGATTATTTAATTACTTGTATTTAATCTATTGAAATAATAAATGAACTTGGACGATATTAGTTGGCGGGCGCTGCATGTGCCCTCCTGGATGCATTAAAGGTGTTTATTTAACAAAGATCAGAATAATTCAAATCAGAATATAATTTAACCAAATGAGTACTTGCTCAGTTAAGCCCTTATATATCTTTGAAGATGCCACATCCTCCATGTCTGTCATTTTATCGCTTTTTTCCGCAGCATAATCCCTTGTCTGCCACATCCTTCGACGCCTGACAAAAGGGCAGTAGAAATCGTAGCTATCTCCAACTACTAACAAGCTTTACCAGCAAAAATATGAATATCATACCAAGTAGTCAAACCAAAGCAATACTAGCAAATACGGATAACTGAAACATACAACTTACATAAAAAGCCAGAAGTGCCTGGAAAGTAAGAAGAGTTCAGTGATTTGAGAGGAAAGTGAAGAACAACAAGTGTGTAAAGTGAATACTGACGCTTAATTATATGATATGACTTTAGTGTTTGACATTTAATTTTATGATATGACTTCAGTGCTTGACGCTTCATCTTATGATACGGCTTCAGTGCTTGACGCTTTATCATATGATATGACTTAAGTGCTTGGCGCTTCATCTTATAATATGGGTTAAGTGCTTGACGCTTCATCTTATGATACGACTTCTGTGCTTGACGCTTCATCTTATGATACGACTTCAGTGCTTGCGTTCATCTTATGATATGACTTCTGTGTTATTCCGTATTACGTAGTAAAACTAATAACAGATTATTGGATAGTGATAGTATTAGTTTTAATAGAACCTTCATAAAACTAATTTCCTTACCGAAATAGTGATAGTGTTAGTTTTATGAATCCTAAACTAATACGATTGAGGGCAGGAAATGAACAGAATGGGGCAAACAAACAAAGTCAAGCTTGCAGCACATGAAACAACAACAAGAGGTAATTGTGAAACCTTGCAAGTCACAATTGCATGTGCTAATTATTACTTAGATCGGGTATATCTAAATTAGTTTTCATAAAATCAAGATCGGCTAACATTTTAGTGGGAAGTCCACACATCCAATCTACATCCTTAAAGTAAGGTTCAAACAAAGTTGTCTGAATTATTATTTTCCAAGTTTAAGCGCTTTTTATAGAGTGAGGAGGAGAGTGGTAAATCAATAAGAACAACCTAGCCGATTATCTTTGGATTTAGTACTCTAATAACCTTTGTGCATGCGTGTCAGTGGGATGTCTTATTTCTGTTATCCTGGAAGCTGACAAGACGTGGAATACCGCTGCTAGAAGCGAAGCTGAGAAGTTCTGACGTAACGAAATGCCAGTGCTGTCTACCATTATCCGTGAGTTGAGATTATACAATATAATTTTTCTTTTAATAAGTTTTGTAGTTTGATCAAATATAACACAAGTTCGATCATTGTAGAAAAATATATTTCAGTGAAATAAACTGAAGATACCTGTTCTTGTCTGTTAAATTGATTATTAATGATTATTTGATAATTGAATAATTTATCAATACATTACTCCATAAAAACCTCATCCGATCAATCAATCAATCAATCAATCAATAAATCAATCAACCAATCAATCAATCAATTGATATGTAGCATTGTCTGTAAACTAATAAACATATTTTCGTATTTAAAAGCCAAATAGAAAACATGATTTTTCAATTCAGTTGGTTTAAAAAAAAGGCTAAATAAAGTCATCTATATGAAGAAATATATCCGAATGGTCTGAGAACAATAGCATTTTGCGAAAGTCATGACACGGTTACAAAATACAATGACTTTCTTGGTATTCAAACTACTCCCACGTTTTCAACAAAGCTGAATATCATTTCCTGAAAATAGTGGGCAAACTATCGAGTATGTTTTCAAAAATAGGTAATTGATACCGATACTGACAATCGATGATCGATTAACACTAGTTCAATACAAAACTAAGGCTAATTGGCTCGTTTGACAAGACTGTATTTTTTCCCATTTTCTCAAAATATATCAATGGATCAAGTGAATACACGATTATGTTTTCTTTAATCATTTAACTGATATCGATATTTACAATCATTGTTGAAAAACATTTTTTTAAAGTAACAGCTTGTTTATATTTATATATAATTAAGATTTTATATACTAATTATGAATATATATAGACAAAATATATTAGCTCCGGTCATTGGGTATAATGTTAAAATTGGCAATGTGTTTTATAAACGGGAACGGAAGAACGAAAACAAATATTCAATAATCAAGCATGCACCTTTAAGTGTGGTAGTTCGTAGAACAATGGGGTTCTTTTTGTGTGTGTTTATCATGGAACAAATATATTGAATAATTGAACAGCGAGGACCATTACAATACATGCCTCAAAAGTAACCGAGAATGCACGTATCTCACGAATTTGTCATTTGTTCAATGATTTATTCATGTCTAAAGTTCAGGATCAGGTGTTTCCAATTGGACAATTATATTATCCCGTACTATTTAGTTAGAACAAGAAGAAGAGCATTTTTGTTTAAGGTCAACATAACCAATCGACAAACATTTCACTATGGTACAAAGCATAGTTTAAAATATCGATATAACGTTTTTACTGTTTATACTAAACGAGTTTATTGGCCTAAGCAAACTATTACAACAATATAAAAGTATAAAGCATTCGAATGAGTACAAATTTAAATACGGCATACTTATATCTTAAATTGACAAAGTCTTCTTATTCATCCGCAAGGTACTTATTACAGTGAGAAGAGCTTAGCAAATGTTTACAGTTCTTTCATGAGAGTTACTGAACGAATGCAAAAAACAACAACAAATCACTATATCATATATGGCACAAGAAACAAAACAAGATTAAAGCCTTTGCACGGTTAGCGACAAATATAAGAATTAAGAGAGTGTCTTACCAGTACTATTCGATGAAATTGGCTTGTGTTAAATAAAAAAACTCGTATCATGTGAAACAAATGAACAAACAAACTAACAGTTTATTTGCTATAAAGCCACCAGCCCATGCAAACGTCACACAATACATACACGAAAACTACTTATGCAAATTAGTGAGCATGGATTAAATAAAAGCATCTGTCAAAACATAGATAAAGTACATTTTGATACAAAGGCATTGATAACTTATATATACAATACGATATACTAACAGTCGAAACTTGTAACAAGTATGTAATGTTTATTCCTGGAAAAGTGAATTTCTCTTTTCAAAAGCTGAGTATAAATAGTGTGCAGTTTTTTTCACAACTTTATCAATATTACAAGACATCAATATATTGAACTTAATTATATTTGGGTTCTCATAATATTTTTTTTATATATATTCTTGTCTAGTAGTATCAAATAAAGTACACACCAAAAGAAAATGATATTCTGTCTATACATCTTAACAATGAGGACAAAACCTTAACCATCTTTCAACATTCGTATAACGGCCACGTTCAATTGCTAGCGTATGAGCTGAAGCTCGAAAACGAGCATACACACAAAGACAATTTACATACGCTTCAGTCTCAAAATTGGATTTAAAGCCGATATAAGCTTGTAATTTGGCACTATTTATACAACTGCTACGCCATGACTGAACATATTGATCTTTAAGTCGTTGTAAGTATGTTGCTATAAAGCATTTTATTGGTAATACACTGGGCTTCCAAAACATAACCAAAGCCATTTGAAAATTATTTTTTTCTTAAGTGGGTTACCAAATTCACTTAACCAACAGTATCCAAAGATTTCAACATCGTATAACATTTGTACACATATCTATGTTTTGGCATACTTAAAAAAATTAACCAATAGCATATAACACGCTTACAAGAAAAAAATATACAACGGGAATCGACCACAGTTTCCTAAAATTGGAGCATCACATGTGAAAAGAGGTACAGAAAGAAACCTTTTACAGGCATAGTTGTGCACTCTTTCGACACCTTCATGTCTATGTAATCCCCAAATTTCAGACCCGTACAGTAATATAGGTACAACTTTTGTGTCAACACTTTTGAAATAACTAAGTTTTTGTAAAGGCATTAAATCATACAGAGAATTTAATAATGATACAAGAACCCGTCTGAACAATGAATTATTATGTAATTATATACTGTTCCATGTGGCGGGGGTTATATTTCAATCAATCTTCCGTAATAAAAGGTATCTAAGACACATTAATTTAGTTGCCGACTGTTCCAAGTCAGAAGCTACATCCATATATGAAGACATTTTGATGAATGTGCAGTGATGTTTTCTCGTTCAGTCTGAGGCCTTAACCATGTGCCTCAAAACATATTCGTGAAGGTGTTTACTACAAGGCTTGTCTCTGTAGTTTCCATCTTTGTAGTAAGAATTTTGGTGACACCAATCGTTCTTGTGTGAGTGTGATTGGATGGATATTCTCATTTTATTCTCGGTCCCGGTTTATTGCCTTGATCGTTTGATTTATTTATCTAGTGGTTTTGATTGAGGTTTTTATTAAAGCATAGTAATTGCTGTGTGACGGCCAGCTTCTGCAAAAACGTCCCAGAGAAGGTTGCTTAGTGATCCACCCAGCTTTTTGATTAACAGAAAAGGAAATAAGAAGAATGCCCACATAATAGCAGCCATCTTCCATCCATGTTCTTCTTCGTAAGAAGTACACAATTTTACTATTTTATATATGTCTACAACCAAGCTTTGATATATTTGTATCAGCACTGTGGCGGTGAGAACCTGACAGCTCCTCAGTATACCAATGGCACATTCGGTACAAAAATGTTCACAGTTTAAATGACACAAGTTATATTGCGCCTCACGGTTTGTTTTACGTTGCTTTTCCGCGTTTTCAGCAACGTCTTCCAATGTATATTCAGAAGTAGCATATTGTCTGATCAAAATCGTGTCCAGATCGTATACCTGTTCTTCTCGTTGAATACGTTCCCCATGATCGTGGTGCTTATCAGGAGTGTGTATTACAACAAGTGTTGCTTTTCCGGGACTGGGGTTTTTCTTTACCTCTACGATTATAGCATGGTGTCTATAAGGGCAACGGCCACACAATCTAACTCCTCCTGGAACGGAAATGTGTTGTCCTCTTTTTAATTGAGTGGCGTCTGCAGGCTTTACATCATCTATGCCTTGATGAATGTTCGTGATAAGTTTGAATAACTTTTCATAAATACCAAACGCTTCATTCAAATTTATTTTATCATCCCATGTTCCCACCTTTTCTGTATATAATACACTCAGAGGTTTTGGTGATGTAGCAAACGGTTGAAAAAAGGAGCTTACGATAGTTTTTAACATTTGGGCCTCGGGTGGGGTCGGCTATGAAAGGCGCAAATTCCAGTACTTTTAAGCATCGAGTTGAAGAAATTGTAACAAAAGTCCAGGTTTTAAATGGCTTTGCTCTGATGTCCTTGTCAAGTTTCTGAAAATCAATTTTAATACGACCATTACTCAGTTATTTTTCTTAAAAAATTGGAATAATCCCTCGAATAGCATTTCTTAAATTTGGAAGAGTTACTGATAGCACTGGTACATTATATTGCTTGAATTGAATAACATTTGGAATGCCCCGATTGCAAGGCCAAGAAACGCTTTGAAGGAGTATGTTCTCGGATAGTCGCGAATTTAAGTTAAGTTTAAATTAAGATAAAAAGTGTATTTCTCGTGTATTAATTGTAAATAAACACCTTACACTCTGAACCCATTGAATAACAGTGTGCATGCAATACACAAGTTACAGCAGACGTCATGTATTGGTGTGGTTATAAACACGACTGTTGTTCTGGTGAATAATATTAGTATTGAAATATTTAAGTTTACTATAACGATACCGTCATTTTAAGGAAGCATCCGAAAAATTTCAAAAATATAATTCGGAACAACAGGAAACGAAATTTAATTCCAAGTAACTAATGTACCAGTCAATTGTAACCACGGTCCCCCAGGTCCGGGGGTATACCGGGTATAGCCGTTGAAATGGGCCGTGTTTTAACCTTCCAGGTGGCCCCGCAGTGCCGGGTGAATGCGGTGGTTTTGTCATCGCGCCAAAAATAGCGGTTGATGGGCCTTACCTAGGGTCCCTGAGGTGCGGGGGCATTTTGCGGGAATTTTACCAGCAGTTCGTCATAGCAGGACGGGGATTTTACCCGGGCTTGGCTGGACGGAAAGGCAAAGTCCCCGCTATTCCCCGGACCTGGTGGGGCCGTGGTTACAATTGACTGGTGCATAAGAGCTAATAATCACACGTACATATCAAATAAGCCAACAAATCAGGAATTCGTCATCCAAAAATATAAAAACAGGTCGATGTATAGTCTCTCTGGTATGAATTCCATACATACAATAGGTGAGGGACAACTAATGTTTGCTAAACATAACCGAACACGAAAGTAAAAATGTTAAATGTAAAGTGTTGAAGTATATATCTATATCAGTCGTTCTGAAATGTTCATAGACAACATTTTTTGCATTGGCCAACATTAATATAATTTTCTTTATAATTATTATTAGGCATTTGAGGCCGTCAAAGTATTCCGATTTAATTGCTTCTAATGATTTTGAATAAGATATGAGGTTTCGTTTGATCAAAGGGAAAACATACTTTATTGGCTAATTCTGAAAATTAGTTACGGTATATCCGAGGAATGCAATATCCATTTGGTGTGACCTCACCCTTCCTTTTATAATTCCAAACAGCAATTTTTACAACTTAATTTTCTGTAATACAATAACGCGCTTAGATTTATTTGCTATATATTTGCTATATGGGCATGGTATGATTGTTCCGCCGGGTGAATAGTTACCATTACGTGCATTTCTCTTTCCTATTGCCCTACTTTGAACTATGAACATATATTTAAACGTTTGTCATTGAACAAAACCTACATAAAATGAACAAGGGTATAGCAATTGGATTAATATATTTGTAATATATAAATATCTAATACTTACTGAATGATGTTAAATCACACACAGTTCAATATTTTTAAAGAATACGGAGATTTGAACACTAAATGTTTGAAGTTTAACCACGAAAATGGACTGGCAAATAACGCTATCGTCTTAATTTCATAGATCGTATTCATGCTATTGGTGCATTCTAATACTCATGTTACAGTTTAACAATAAAACGCATAATAGCGCATTGGTGGGTTTAGTTTGAAAGTTTTTTTTCTTCTATTTTACATTGTTATTATCATAAACGTAATCATTTGCTTTACAAATGATTGCTGTTTTTCACGCCTGTCAAATTCTTCCACCATTGTACCAATCTAGTTCCAATCTAATTAGGATCTTATCTTAATAGTTAAAAGCTTTGATCATGATATAAAGCTTTTATCACGATCTAGGACTTAAATCAGATTGCCTTTTCCTTTCGTAAAATTTAATTATGGTCGTAATATTTCCTAATTATTCCATGCATCTACGATCATTATTTCATATATTTAGCCCAAATTTTACTTTTTATAGTTTTTCTTGAGAATTTCCAATCAGAGAGATTATCAAATTTTAAAATCTGGATATTTTCATGTGGACAAAATACAAGACTTCTTTGCTATCAATGATAGAAACACAAGCCAGTTTACTTTATCATTTCATATATCGTGTGTTCGCTTGTATACTGTGCTTAACTTCAAGACCACAACCTCAGATTTTAGAATATTTTGACAACATCGTTGTGGTAATTTAGTTTCTTAACACAACCCATCACGGATTTTCAGTAATTTCCGGTCGGAAAGACGATGTTTATAATGCACTCACGTTATTCCTTAGGCTAACTATGTACTGGCATATTGCATATTATTGCGTGTGTGTCTATAAATAATACTATATAGTTGATGAGACACTTTCAGAGGTTTGCAAGAAATAAAGTGGATGATAAAAAGCAAAATCTAAATTTTGGATTTATTATATCTTAATAAGAACAGACACGTTGATGATTAGTTGTCCGGATAGCGCAGTGGAGACCAGGGTTCGATTCCCGGCCTGGGCGCATGTGATTTTGGTAAGTGGTCACCAAGCCGAAAAAGTGAGTTTTCTCCGGGTACTCCGGTTTTCCCTCATCTGAAGATCAACCTCTCGCTCAACATCGTGCCAAAACGAGTGACTTAGCTTAAGTTATAATTTAACTTTTTCAAATTGTTATAAAATGTACGTATTACATATATAGTGTTTAAACTAAACGTTTATGACCCTTCAATTAAAGATCGGTAAGTTAAACAAAGGTTTAATATATATTGCATTACATCAAGATGTCTTCAAAACGAAAATGGAAACAAAACGGACAAGCCACGCAGCCATCATGATCACAACGATCATGATAAAAGGCAAGAATAAATGCGGTTTTTTGTTTGTTTGTTTCTTAAAATGTAGAAAAAGGTCAAATATGTTTATGCAAACATAATAAAGTGAGATCTGGGATAAGGCTATATCTTCAGAAGAAATTCTAGAATAGAGTATAATTTACACATTCTTCGTTAGTGTTTTCGTTTCCCATCGTAGAAGATCGCTCCTTTTTCATCTCCAGGTAATATGAATAACTTCTACGTCAACGTTGTAGTCGATGTTTGATGTTGACAAAACTTCGACAATACTATGAAGATGTTTGTGGGTGAACATTCCTGCGATATTACCAGCAGAACGAAATTGTCCTGGTACAGCAAAATTCATTCCGCGTTTTAAATCACTGAAACATTCAGTTGTAAAGCCCTGAACATCACTTCACATACACAATTTAAAATTGGCTCCTTATCAATATTAATTGACATAAATGATCTAAGGTGAACTTATGTATTTTAAAAAATACCGTTCATTAACCTAACATTAGCAATAAGCAAAATATTTGTTTGAGTCCGTGCGAACAATTTGCCATGAACCTTGATATTATATCCCAACAATCTAAGCTTCCCGACTATCACTCACGACGCTTCTACTCCATTGTTGAGACATATCAAACAAAACATCACGTAGTGTTTAATCATTTTCGTAAAGAGATATAGTTGTAAGGGAGTACGCTTCTAACCTCAGAAGCTTCTTAAAGCTATCCACTTTTGTCACAATTTAGGTTGAAGAAAGAGGTACAAACTATCTATCATCGTTTATAATACCTTTTAGATTGATATGATTAAAGTAAGGAGCCGATATACTTACTTGTACAAAGATACAAAGCAGATTAGTTGAGGTAACGTTTTACTGGAGTGCAGAGATGATTTGGCTTATCCGTTTAAATGTGGTATATTTAATTTATTAAGTAGTCTTGCTCAAAGGGAAAAAAGAAACCTTATCTTTACAAAGATTGGATGTCAAAGTTACCTGCTGCATTTTTGGCTACATATCAAGAGAAATGTGATGTCTTAATGACGATAGTTCAATAGTTGTATCGTTATATGTCTTCTAGTTTGATGTTTGCTTTGCTTTGATAACAGGACGTTGGCTACGTTTAGGCTTCTGAACTTGTCTCTTAAGTTTCATGTGTTTTCATAATATACGAATACATTTCATTGAATGAAATAAACGTGTTTGAATGTATCGATTTAGCAAAAAGTTCTACTCTGATTTTCAATGATATCATGCGATTTTCTTTATAATTACCAAATCAGGTCAACTGTATTGATAATGGTTTGAATTGGCGGCAATAAAAGTACAAAAACGTATTCAAGGATATTCGAAACTTGATGTCAAACTGACACTTGACACCTCACGTAATTTTCGTATCATTATATCAACAAAGACGCACTCGATAAAGAACCCGATTATAAAAGCGTTGTAGATCATGATTGTTTCGGGACAATTGATTTTAAAATGCTCTGATGTACAAGTTTGAGATTATATCATGAATTTCTGTATCAGTATGAAAGGCCTTGTCTACCAAGGACGAAACTTGTATAAACTTACACATAGTACCTGTTTGTGTTGTAGAAAATACGTATCCCTCTTTGCATCTGATAGTTGATTATAATTAAATGAAAACAATAAAAGCCATGAATAAACATCTCACTATTAAAGTCTTAATCTTCTAAAAAGCTGTCGGGCTGAAATTAAATGACAGGAGAAATGGATCCGTTTTAGATAAACCGTATATTGTGAAAGTTATCATTACGTTGTCATGTTTCAATCGCCTGTGTGTGTAAGTTAATAAGAGCACAATATTTCAATCAGAATAATATGATGTTTCAAATATTATTGTATCATATTGTTACTACGAATGTATGGATCTAATATGATGAGTAAGAATGGCGTTTGCTTGTTTCATTGTACGGGTGTCCACGTTTGCCAAGAGTCCGAACGAGAGGAATTGGTCTGTTAAGCCCATATAGTTCTCTTTGCAGATGCTCTGTGTCAAGAGTCCAAACGATAGGAATTGTTCGGTATAGCCCATGTAGTGCTCTATGTAGATGCTGAATTAAGACTCCAAACGAGAGGAATTGTTCAGTAAAGCCCATATAGTGATCTTTGCTATGTCAAGAGTCCATACGGGATGAAACGTTCATTTAAGCTCATATTGTCATTTTTGCAGATGCTGGGTCAAGTATGGCTAGGAGGGCATTTTAGCTGAAATGTTGTGCTTAAGATCATCTCTAGCTTTTTTGACAAATTCACAATCAAATTAGGGGTGAAAAAATGAAATTTTAGTATCAGGATGTTCATTAACTTAAGACGAACAGGATGATGGATTTAATTTTGGAATTACTAAAATACTTTTGAAGAAAATAGGAATGAAAAGATTTTTCTTTGTTGTCTGGATTTAACCTGGATATTGAATATTGGATATTATCTATTTATTGGATTAAATTCTGACACTGTTGACACTTACCCTAAAATATATAAATCATGAGTTCAAAAGAACAAAGGGACAAAAAGACCAATTCAAAATATTAGCCCCCGGGCAAAATATCAGCAAAAGGTGATGAAAAACCAACTGCCAAACGGACAAATTCTGAAGTCAGCAATGATAGCATGGACAATGGGGCAATACAGAGACAGTTAGATGTGGTGAATGAAAACCTATTAGAACTTAGGGGTGATCTCAAACATATGCTTAAAAAAGATGAGGTAGAAAACTTAATCACCAGTACTATATCAAACATTTTAAAAGAGTTGAAACAAAAGACTGAAGATAGGATCATGAGGATGAAGAAGGATATTGAAGAGGATATGAAGGCAAAGATTGATACAGACATTGAGAAACTGGTTAATTTAAAAACCAAGGGCCTGGAGGACAAAATTAATAGTTTGGAATTTGACAATAATGCTCTTAAGGAAAAGCTGGACAGGTCTAAGAGTTATTACACTAAAGAAATTGACAGGCTAAAAGACAAGGCAAATGAAAATGGACGTATCAGTCGGGAAGCCAGTAAGAAAGCAAATTATAATGAACAGTATTCAAGAAAATATATTATCAAAATCATGGACATTAAAGAAGATGGTAATGAGACGGAAGCATTATTGTCAACGAAGGTGATTTACATTCTCGGGGACCAGGGTATCAAACTTGAGAGCCATCAGTTTGTTGCTATCCACCGAATTCCGGGCGGACGTGGGCATGCCAAACCTGTTTTGATGAAGCTCCGTAACAACAATGACAAGGCCATGGTGATGAGGAAGAGACGGGAAATGAAGACTGCGGGTCATCGCCTCGTTGACGACGTGACCAAGATGAACACGGGTCTGATTAGCAGACTAACCCTTCATCCAGCCATTGACAGTGCCTGGTATTTTAATGGTGCAGTTTACGGACTTACTGGCAGGAAGGAAAGAATAAAGTTTGATGTGTATGACAATATTGATGCTGTTATGAGAGCTCACCGAGAACGGAAAACAGTGACATCATAAACTATTTACATTCAATGTGACTGGATAAATTACCTAATATGTGCATGGATTTAAAATTTAACCAGTAAGCAATTAGCATTTGCATTTCCTTTGAAACCTGTTTTTTAAACTAAATTGACTTCAATTCATGTTAAAGTCATATATTTTTTATTTTTTTTATTTTATTTGCATAGTATTTGAAACAAGTTTACATGTGCATAAAGAGTAACCATGTGCTCCTTATGTTTGTATTTTCACAAGAGCGCCACCTATAAGTCACTGTTAGTATGTACTCATTGGACTGTATACTACATAATTATGGGTTTTTACTAGTGATAAAAATAGAGCGGCAGAGGTCATTGGTCATGTCAAGTTACAATTATTATGTGCTCACTGATCTGTCAATATGATTATATCAATATGTCATTCACTGTTATATAAATGCTTCATTGATCAATAATTGTAGTCATACAGGTACTACTAAACCTTTGCTGTTAAGCTTTACTTAATATCTATTCAGGTTATTTCGCTGATAAGAGAGTTTTATCTTATCAATTATTGTAATAAGATTTTATTATACTTGGGATTGTGTTTTTGGAAAAATTGCATTTTTTTCTGTCTTTTCGACATGTTCATTTTCTCTTTGCACTTATTTTTATGTTCTTGTATATTGAGGTATAAGTTGTTCATGCATTTTTGTCTATACTCAGTATTTACCTTTTACTCTGATGTATGTAACATTAAACTGTGGTCATTCACTGTTAGGAAAATGATAAATAATAAAGTTTCTGTGGGCGATATTTGTAATGACTGATTTAAAAATTATTACTTACAACTGTCGAGGTCTAAAAGACAACAATAAAAGAAATGGTTTTTAATTTTCTAAAAGCCCAAAAGGCACATATTTATTGCTTACAAGACTGTCATTTTATACCAAATATGGAAAAACAAATTTACTCACAGTGGGATGGTCAATCCTGTTATCATAGTTTTGGTACGTCAAACTCCAGAGGAGTTTCTATTTTATTTACAAAAAATATTGACTGTAAAGTACATAGGATTGAATGTGATCCACATGGAAATTATGTAGTGCTTGATTTGACCTATGGATTAAAAAGGTTTACATTGTGTGCGCTTTATGGCCCAAATTCAGATAGGCCAAGTTTTTATACAGATATTTTCAAATTAATTGACAAGTTTGAAAATGATTCTTATATTGTTTGTGGTGATTTTAACCTAGTACTTGATGTTCAGTTAGATTACAAAAATTATAAAACTTATGATAACAAGAGATGTTTGTCAAACATTATGACCCCCTGAGCGCCATGTTGTCAGGATTAAATGGACAATTGAATGAAATATGCATGGACCGAAATGACAGCTGATTTGTTACTGTTTTAAGATTATGACCATTAAAGTGTGAGGATAAAGTGTGTTATGACCGTCATGACCTTTGACTCTATGAACTCAAAATCCAGAGTCATCAGCTGGTCACCAGAAACCTAAATGTCAAGTTTGAGGGCCATGGGTGCAGGCATTGTCAAGTTATCACAAGACAAGTTTTTTTTCGTTCAAGGTCACTGTGACCTTGACCTTTGACCTGATGACCCATTAAATCATAAGGGGTCATCTACAAGTCAGATGCAACTCCAAGTCAAGTTTGAAGACCATGGGTTCAGGCATTGTTGAGTTATCACTCGGACCACCTTTTACCATTCAAAATCACTGTGACCTTGACCTTTGGCTCTATGAATCCTAAAATCAATAAGGGTGATCTACTGGTCAGGCTTAACATCCATGTCAAGTTTAATGATCATAGGTTCAGGCATTGTTGAGAAATCAGTGGGGGAAGATTTGTTAACTTTTTTGCGTTAAAGGTTACTGTGACATTGACCTTGGCCTGATGACCCCCAAAGTCGATAGGGGTCATCTACTGGGCAGGCCCAACCTTCATGTCAAGTTTGATGACCATAGGTCCAAGAATTGTCGAGTTTGCTTTCAAGGTCACTGTGACCTTGACCTTTGACCCCTAAAATCAATAGGGGTCATCTACTGGTCAGGCCCAACCTCCATGTCAAGTTTGAGGGTCATGGGTGCAGGCATTGTTGAGTTATCACTTGGACAACCTTTTATCATTCAAGGTCACTGTGACCTTGACCTTTGGCCCAATGACCCCTAAAATTAATAGGGATAATCTTCTGGCCAGGCTCAATCTCCAAATCAAGTTTGAGGGCCATGGGTGAAGGCATTGTTGAGTTATCACTTGGACAACCTTCTACCATTCCAGGTCACTGTGACCTTGACCTTTGGCCAGATTACCCCCAAAAACCATAGGTGTCATCTCCTGCTCAGGCCAATTCTCCAAGTCAAATTTGAGGGCCATGGGTGCAGGCATTGTTGAGTTATCAATCGGACAACCTTTTACCATTCAAGGTCACTGTGACCTTGACCTTTGGCCCAATGACCCCCAAAAACAATAGGGGTCATCTACTGGTCAGGCCCAACCTCCAAGTCAAGTTTGAGGGCCATGGGTGCAGGCATTGTTGAGTTATCACATGAACAACCTTTTACCATTAAAGGTCACTGTGACCTTGACCTTTGACCCATTGAGCCAAAAAACAATAGGGGTCAAATACTGGTCAGGCCCAACCTCCAAGTCAAGTTTGAGGGCCATGGGTGCAGGCATTGTCACGTTATCACTCGGACAACCTTTTACCATTCAAGGTCACTGTGACCTTGACCTTTGGCCCAATGACCCCCAAAAACAATAGGGGTCATCTACTGGTCAGGCCCAACCTCCAAGTCAAGTTTGAGGGCCATGGGTGCCAGCATTGTTGAGTTATCACTCGGACAACCTTTTACCATTCAAGGTCACTGTGACCTTGACCTTTGGCCCAATGACCCCCAAAAACAATAGGGGTCATCTACTGGTCAGGCCCAACCTCCAAGTCAAGTTTGAGGGCCATGGGTGCAGGCATTGTTGAGTTATCACATGAACAACCTTTTACCATTAAAGGTCACTGTGACCTTGACCTTTGACCCATTGAGCCAAAAAACAATAGGGGTCAAATACTGGTCAGGCCCAACCTCCAAGTCAAGTTTGAGGGCCATGGGTGCAGGCATTGTCACGTTATCACTCGGACAACCTTTTACCATTCAAGGTCACTGTGACCTTGACCTTTGGCCTGATGACCCCCAAATCAATAGGGGTCAACTACTGGTCAGTCCCAACCTCCAAGTCAAGTTTGAGGGCCATGGGTGCAGGCATTGTCACGTTATCACTCGGACAACCTTTTACCATTCAAGGTCACTGTGACCTTGACCTTTGGCCTGATGACCCCCAAAAACAATAGGGGTCAACTACTGGTCAGGCCCAACCTCCATGTCAAGTTTGAGGGCCATGGGTGCAGGCATTGTCACGTTATCACTCGGACAACCTTTTACCATTCAAGGTCACTGTGACCTTGACCTTTGGCATGATGACCCCCAAAAACAATAGGGGTCAACTACTGGTCAGGCCCAACCTCCATGTCAAGTTTGAGGGCCATTGGTGCAGGCATTGTTGAGTTATCACTCGGACAAGCTTTAAAATTATTTTACCATTAAAGGTCACTGTGACCTTGACCTTTGACCCGATGACCCCCAAAATCAATAGGGGTCATCTACTGGTCAGCCCCAACCTTCATGTGAAGTTTGATGACCATACATCCAGGGATTGTTGAGTTATCCCTTGGACAAGCTTTGGTCTACCGACGGACCGACCGACCGACCGACCGACCGACATACCGACATGCCTGTGCAAAGCAATATACCCCTCTTCTTCGAAGGGGGGCATAATAATAAACATGCATGTCAGACACTACAAACAATTATTTCGGATAGGCATCTTACTGATTGTTTTAGAGCATTGAAAGGAGATATTAGTCAGTTTACATGGAGACGACCTACCCCTCTACAGCAGGCCAGACTGGATTTTTTTCTTGTTTCTGATGCTTTATTGCCAAATATTAGAAATTGTGATATACATATAAGTTACAGATCTGATCATTCTATAGTTAGTCTTGATTTAAAACTACAAGAAGTTAAGCATGGGAAGGGCCTCTGGAAATTTAATAATTCGTTGTTAAGTGATATAGAATATTTAAATAGTATTAACCAAAAGATTGAAGGAATCAAACAACAGTACTGTTTACCTGTATATCGCTTGGATAAATTGTCCGAAATCAATAATAATGAAATTCAATTTGTGATAAATGATCAGCTTTTTTTAGAAACATTGTTAATGGAAATTAGGGGTAAAAGTATTTCCTATTCAAGTTATAAAGCTAAAAGTAAAAATACTCAGGAAAATGATATTTTAACAAATATATATAAATATAGAAAAAAAATGAATGATGAAAATAAGGATAGATTAGAGGCTTTACAGAATGAATTAAGTACATTAAGAACAGAGAAAATAAGAGGACATATTATCCGATCAAGAGCAGAATTTATTAATAATGGTGAAAAGCCAACAGGTTTTTTTGTCGGCTTGAAAAAAATTACTCTATCAGTAAATGCATTCCTTTTATTGAGAAGGAAGATGGCTGTTTTGTATATGAGCAAAATGATATTTTAAAAGAAACATCCTTGTTTTATGAAAAATTATACTCTAAGAGTACTTCAGAAGTTGACTATAATATTGAAAATGTCTTGAATGAATGTTCTGTTCCTAAACTGTCAATTGATCAGGCACAGTCTTTAGAAGGTCTTATAACTTTTGAAGAAGCCTCTTCTTCCTTAAAAAATATGAAAAATGATAAAAGCCCGGGTTCGGATGGATTCACTGCAAAAAAATTTAAGGCTTTTTGGTCTCGTATTGGATATTTTGTAGTTAGAGCTGTAAATTTTGCTTTAGAAAATGGATCAATGTCTATTACACAAAAACAAGGTATCATTACATGTATCCCAAAAGATAATAAACCAAGGAAGTTTCTTAAAAACCTTAGACCTATTACCTTGCTCAATACAGTTTATAAAATTGCATCTGGTTCCATTGCAAACAGATTAAAGACTGTATTAGATTTTTTAGTTGCAAAAGACCAAACTGGTTTTATAAAAGGAAGACACATTGGTGAAAATACTAGGCTACTATATGACTTGATGAAATTCACTGAGGATAATAATATACCTGGTCTGTTAATGATGATAGATTTTGAGAAAGCGTTCGATACTTTGTCTTTTAGTTTTATTAAAAAAACTTTTTCTTTCTTTAATTTTGGACCAATGTTTATACAGTGGATTTCTTTGTTTCTGAATAATACTGAAACTGCTGTTCAAATGAATGGTTTTCTGTCAAATTTCTTTAAAATTGGGAGAGGGTGTAGACAGGGAGACCCGATAAGCCCTTATATTTTTATTTTGTGTGCTGAAATTTTATCAATAAAAATAAGAAATTGTAAATCTATCAAGGGCATTTCAGTGGACGGTGTTGAATACAAAATATCTCAATTTGCAGATGATACATCTCTGTTACTTGATGGATCAGATTTATCATTGAATGCTACCTTAAAATTATTACATGATTTTTCTTTATATTCTGGCTTGAAAATTAACTTTGATAAGACACATTTAATATGGATTGGTTCCCTAAAATATAGCACAAGGTCAATTAAAACAAAATATAAATTGATCTGGGGAGCTACACAGTTTAAATTATTAGGTTTGATTTTTGATGTAGATCTTAGAAAAATGATAGAATTAAATTTTACTAGCAAACTAGAAAAGGTGAAGATATGTATCAGTTATTGGAAAAGAAGGAAGTTAACTCCAATTGGAAAGATCACTGTTGTAAAATCATTGTTATTACCCATTTTTACACATATTTTTATGTCATTGCCAAACCCTAGTACACATGTGTTCAATAAAATCATAAATATGTTCTATGATTTCATTTGGGATGGACCCCATAAGATAAAAAACTCTGTTTTAGTAAAAGAGTACAGTAATGGAGGTCTAAATATGATAGATGTCGTAGCATATTGTAATAGCTTAAAACTCTGTTGGCTTAGAAAATTTGTGAATAGTGAAGGAAAATGTTATGTGCTAATGAACTCATTGTTTGATGTCTGTAAAGTATTTAATACAGGAAAATTGTTTGCTGAAAGTATAATAAAGAAATTAAAAAATAATTTTTGGATTGATGTACTAAACATATTTAATAGCTACATTGATAAATTATCCACTGATACTGTTGAGAATATACTAGATACACCTTTGTTTTACAACCATCATTTGAAGATTGGTAATAAAGGTATTTTTGTCAAAAGTCTTTATAATAGAGGAATACGTTTTATTAAAAATATTGTTGATGATACAGGCAAATTTGTAACAAAGAGATACTTAGAGAATTGTACAGGGACAAATATAAATTTCATATTGTTTGAAGGTTTAATTAGAGTTGTTAAGAACTACATTAAAACATGTAAAATTACATTTAGTAATAATGATAGAACTCAAAACCCATCAATGTCATGTTATGTTAAGGATATTTTGCTTGAAACCAAAGGAAGTAAAAAAAGTTTATAATGAATTGATAAAAAATAAGGATACTCCAACATGTCAGGCTAAATGGGACATTGTTTTCCAGGATGTAAATTGGAAAAAGATCTATGGATTGGTATTTAGTATTACAAGAGATACATATATTCAATGGTTTCAAACAAGAATCATACATAGGATTTTAGCTACAAACTAACTTTTGTTTAAAATGAATATTGTTAATGATAGATTATGTACATTTTGTTTGTCTGAAGAGGAAACCTTGATTCATATATTCTGGAATTGTGAGATTATTCAAACCTTAATAAACTGTGTTAAAGAGTTTTTATCAGCCATAAATGTTTTTTTCCCATTAAATTGCCAGACATTTTTGTTGGGAACCACTTGTAAAAAATCAATTAAATATAATATACTTAGTTATGAAATTAAAAAATACATATATCTCTGTAAAAGGAGAAAAATAAGACCATCCTTTATTGGTTTAAAGAGTAGTTTAAAATTTGCTTGGAATATTTATGAAAAATCAAATATTAATGAAACAGAACTTAAAAATTGGTCAGTTGTAAAATTGTTTATCTAGACCACATACGTTTTAAAAACAGTAAAAACTTATATACTTTGTACAAGAGCATAGTGTTTATATTTTCTTTACTTTTTTCACCTCTTTGCTTTGTTTATATATATATAGATATATGTTTATGTGTGTGTATGTGTATGTATATATATGTATGTATATGTGTATATGTATATATGTGTTTGTGTATGTATGTGTATGTGTATGTATATGTATGTATATATATATATATATATATATATATATATATATATATATATATATATATATATATATATATATATATATATATATATATATATATATATATATATATATGTATATATATATATATATATATATATGTATATATATATATATACTTAGATGTGTGTTCACCCTTTTAGTTATGTCATACTTGTTTTAACATCTGAAATAGAAATAAAAAGACAAGGATGTAATATATAAATTCAAATTATAGATGATGTTTTGTTTAAGATGGTATCATTATTGATATAACTAAAATTTAATACACTAGTATGTATAAAATTCCCTATCTTTATGAAATGTGTTGTGAGGTATGTTCCTGTGGTGTGCCCCGAACCACGCATAACATAAATGTACGGGGACCCTTTAACACACTAAAAAAAAAAAAAAAAAAAAAAAAAAAAAAGTATGGCTATCCCTTCTTTTGAAAGAAGAGCGGAAACAATACACAAACTACCTTAGACTTCTGTGCCGTCTGGCTTCAGTCAACAGAAGAGTTGGATATAGAATATGGAGGCCCGGGATGGGACAAATCCTGACTACAATAATACGTTTTGATAGGTTTGGAAAAAATGTGTATTAAAAAATATAATGCTAAAATGTTGGTAATGTATCGTCTATAGAACTCTCTTTACAAACTGAGCTGGATCAGGACAAAAAGGAACAATGTAGATTGGCAGAATAGTATAACCTGTAGCTTATGTTTTCGCCAAATATGTCAGTTCGGGGCGTTGGTTTTAACACAAAATATTAAAAACATGAAGATCATTACGAAATAAGTCTTAAAAGGAAATAATTCACAACCGCTGGCCGAAAAAGAACATAACTGTTACCGCGGTCTGTAGTCATGAACAAATCCATTTGAGACCATATCATGGGTGCATGAAAAGCCTGATTCCAAGCAACGGTTTGACCGTAAAAGTGTTGAATCAAAGTATCGTTTCCTGGGTAGAAACCAGTACTGGAGCTTATTTTGTGATGCCGAGAAAAATACCTCAGGTGAGGACCTCTTGGATGCAAACTACTGGACCATTCTTACCCTTAATAAAAAACAAAGAAGTGTTCTGACCGCATCATAACATCATTATTTGTAGTTTAAATTGTTAGCAATTTGTTCAAGGCGCAATGAAAACGTCACACTTTAAATAATATATAAAAGCAAAAGTAATTATTTCAGCGGATTTTTATTCAAATTACAACAAAAGTTATCACAGGCAGTGAGGAACATTCCTTTGCAAATGTATCCGCCGCTCACATGAAAGGTTATGGGTTCGATCTCAACCAAGGAAGCATTCCCATTGCCACTCAAAATGGTACTGAATTTTACCTAAGAAAACTGACTCGAGTGTGTTTCTATAAGCTATTTGTTCGTCACAACATTGACAGGAAATGAATATAAACCTTAAACATGTCATAGTTATATGTATGGGAAAAGGAAGCGATGTTCTCATGTTTCTGTATATATTTCCCTATCCGGTAGTGGAGATCAAGAGACATTATATAGAGGTTGTCCAGTTAGCGCAGTGGTTAGCACACTCGCTTCTCACCAATGCGACCCGGGTTCGATTCCCGGCCTGGGGGCATGTGAGTTTGGTTAGTGGTCACCAAGCCGGACAAGTGGGTTTTCTCTGGGTACTCCGGTTTCCCCGACAACACAAGTCCACACTCTCGCGCAACATCGTGCCAACGAGAGTGACTTAGTTTAAGCTATCATAGCTTCCTTCACAATTGTTGTCAAATATATAATGTTTAAAGTAAGAGACATTTTTCAGCTGATTAGTACTTTATTCTGGTAAATAAACATCAAATAGATATGACCGTTGGTTAACATTGGCAGTTGTGTAACTTTGATTGGAAACTTAAAAGAAATGGTGGTACGCATGGGATGTTGTGAAAAATATATCTTGTCTTGAAATAATAATTGGAACTGGTATGAATTCAACTGACTGACTGAAACATTAGGTTGGAACATTAAAATATTTTATTGATTTTATAAATGTAATGACTGTTTAAAATAAAATGACTGAGTGAATAACAGCGTTGTCGATACTGATCATATTTGCATTTTGACATTCAAATGAATTTGACCTTGATTTTGAAATACATAGTTCTGTACTTCAATATGAAGTACGCTATAAAACATCGATTCATTAAGATTTATTATGCGTTGCGTGGGAAACTTTGAGCCTTGGGTAATTTAAGACGCGTTTATATGGTAATTGAGAACATTGAATAGTTTTAATGTAATGCAGGTTGTTTGTGTTAAAAAACATGAGTCATAATGAGATACAAATACCGACATGAATATATTCAGAAATCCGATCTGTAAATAAGCTAGTGTTCAAATAGCTCTGTCAACCACAATGATATTATAATGCTTGGTGAACCCATGTAATTTTGGTAGCACTTGAACTATTATTAGCTACTGATTATATCATGTAATATACATGATTAAACAAAGAGTGATTGTAGTTTGTATGTTTGCTTTTTATTTGAACTGAATACATAGCTGTGTCATTGTATACAATATACATAGAATGCCCTTTCAAATCATACCAAAATAATCATCCAAAAGCAATCACATACATGTGGATCGGATAGCGTAGACACACCAAACACCCATAAAGCAGTGCAATATCTTAATATGTTTTTAATGATAAACAGACCATCTGTACAAATCGTCGATTATCTGAAGGGGCAAAAAATGTACAATAAACCTTATTTATAGCAGATTCTTAAACCTTTTAAAAAGGTCTACTTACAGCTGAATTTCGTTTACTGCAAATAACATGCAAACTGTTTAAATGTTTTCAAAACTTAGGTAATTGATAAGTAACCAATGTTAAAGAATCAAAGTATGTGCAAAGATAATATACCACGATCGTTTAAGTGACAAAAAGATGGATAGGCTTAGTTAGATTAAGACAAACCACGCACACACAAAGCCAGGAATACATTGAAATACAATCCTCTCTAATCATTGGTATAACTCAGATGTTAAGTCTTCACGAATAAATCATGGTCATGTTGATTAGGAGACACTGTTTCCAATGTTTTAGTAAGTTTTAACAAACTTAATGGCTGCCTAACAATTCACAACCTGGTAATAATCTATCACGGTTGTAAATACTCCATAGTATACCCATGATTCCTAAACCTGTGAAAAGTTGTTTCCAGTCTGAGATCTGATGACTTTTTTTCTTCCAATTCAACCAGCTATGAACAAAATGTTCGCAGTTGTTAGTGAGAACATTATATTCTTGTTTTCTTTTACCCGATTGATGTTCGAAGTCATCAAGTGCTTTGTCAGCTACATCGCCAAGAGAAATTTCTGGATGTTCTATAATTAGTACATCACGTGTTTGATACGTTTTATTTTCTTTGCGTATGAGATTTCCCTTTTCGTCTCTCTCTCCAGTAACATGAATAACTTCTAACGTGACGGATGTATCATCACTTGGCAGGACTGCTAAAACCACAGCATGATGGTGGTACTTTCTCACCTTAAAACTAGCAGATTCATATTGTCCGGGTACTGCAATATGCATCCCTCGACGTATATCAACAGCACTGTCTGGTCTATACATTCGTGTGCACTCTGAACATGACTTCTGTGAACCATCTAGGAGCATACGTATCTTTGATAACATTGTTATTTATTTTTTTTAACCAGAAAGCGTTTTCTCCCCGAAATTAGCTATAAGTACCTTACAGCGACCAAGTTCTCCTGAAAGACATATATTTCGTTCAATTATGACTAAAGCTAAAATGAGGAGTATAACATCAGTAAATTTTAATACGGTTATATGGGTAATATATATTATTATACATACTTCAAAGAAAAGACAAAATGTAACTTACTTGTTTAATTATAGTCCTCCTCTACTTAAAAATATATTACCATGCATAAAGCAACGCGGTAGTCCAATGAATGCGACAATGGGAACTGATCAATTTAAATAATACACAATTTGATTCAACGACCTATTTTCCAATACGTTGTTACATTATACTGCAATGAATAAATTCCTCCCGCTATTCCTTGTTCACAGTATCTGATTGGACCAGCAAGCAAACTCATGCAGACAGTTTATCTCAAGTAGCCGGTGCATATACCATAGCATAAACATATATTATCAATACATACATTAGTTTAAACACAATGTTGTCGTTCTAAGTAGCATTACATACGTAAGGTTTGAAATGTTAATTGCATTTGCCATATCTCCATTGTTTGTTCGCACACGAAAAGTGCGTCCTTTTGATGATTGGAATAAAAACATAAATGCACATTAATTGATAACAAAGAAGACAAAATAACATCTAGAAATGTGATCTAAAGAACATAAATAAACCGTCAACATCCTTCAACAGACACCAGCCTGTTTAAAACCTTATGGTATATGGAAGTGTTTTTCGTATAAAATGACGCCGTATCAAATTGTTTTATGTCGACTTGACAATTTATAACACGACATGTTGTCAACTTATTAGCATGATATACACTTCCATACTACGTGATCACAACATAAGTATACACAATATATTCTTCATGCTACCTGGTCACCTCTTGCGTATATATGGTATACGCTTCCATATTACATGATCAAATTTACAATTCGTAAGGAAAACGCTTCAATACTAAATGCTCCCATCATAAGCATAGACGATATTCGCTTCCATAGCCCATGACCAAATTGTCTGTATATACGGTATACGTTTCCATACTCCATGACCAAATTGTCAGAATATACGGTTTACGCTTCCATACTACATAACCAAATTGTCCGTATATACGGTATACGCTTCCATACTCCATTACCAAATTGTCAGTATATACGGTTTACGCTTCCATGCTGCATGACCAAATTGTCCGTATATACGGTATACGCTTTCATACTGCATGACCAAATTGTCCGTATATACGGTATACGCTTCCATACTAGATGACCACATTGTCGGTATATATTGTATACGCTTCCAAACTACAAGACCAAATTGTCCGTGTATACGGTATACGCTCCCATACAACAGGACCAAATTGTCCGTGTATACGGTTTACGCTTCCATACTAGATGACCACATTGTCAGTATAATTATATTGTATACGCTTCCAAACTACATGACAAATTGTCCGTGTATACGGTATACGTTTCCATACTACATGCCCAAATTGTCTGTGTATAAGGTATACGCTTCCATACTACATGACCAAAGTGTCCTTATATACGGTATACGTTACACTTCAACATACCAAATTGTCCGTATATACGGTATACGCTTCAATACTACATTACCAAATTGTCCGTATATATGGTATACGCTTCCATACTAGATGACCACATTGTCAGTATATACTGTATACGCTTCCAAACTACATGGCCAATTGTCTGTGTATACGCTTCCATACAACATGACCAAATTGTCCGTATATACGGTATACGCTTCCATAATACATGACCAAATTGTCCGTATATACGGTAAACGCTTCCATACTACATGACCAAATTGTCCGTATATACGGTATACGCTTCCATACTACATCATCAAATTGTCCGTTTATACGACTTATGCTTCCATACTTCATGACCACATTGTCAGTATATACGGTATACGCTTCCATACTACATGACCACATTGTCCGTGTATACGGTATACGGTTCCATACTACATGAACACATTGTCAGTATATACGGTATACGCTTATATACTACATGGCCACATTGTCAGTATATACGGTATACGCTTTCATACTACATGACCACATTGTCCGTGTATACGGTATACGCTTCCATACTACATGAACACATTGTCAGTATATACGGTATACGCTTATATACTACATGGCCACATTGTCAGTAAATACGGTATACGCTTATATACTAGATGAACACATTGTCAGTGTATACGGTATACGCTTATATACTACATTGCTACGTTGTCAGTATATACGGTATACGCTTCCATACTACATGAACACATTGTCAGTATATACGGTATACGCTTATATACTACATGACCACATTGTCAGTAAATACGGTATACGCTTCCATACTACATGACCACATTGTCAGTATATACGGTATGCGCTTCCATACTACATGAACACATTGTCAGTATATACGGTATACGATTCCGTACGACTTGACCACAGTGTCAGTATATACGGTATACGATTCCGTACTATATGACCACATTGTCAGTATATACGGTATACGCTTATATACTACATGACCACAATATCCGTATATACGGTATACTCTTATATTCTACATGACCACATTGTCCGTATATACGGTATACACTTCTATACTACATGACCAAATTGTCCCTATATACGGTATACGCTTCCATACTACATGGCCACATTGTCAGTATATACGGTATTCGCTTTAAAAATCCATGACCACATTGTCAGTATATACGGTATACGCTTCCATACTTCATGACCACAGTGTCAGTATAAACTGTATGCAAACACATATAATCATTTACTCACTTATTCCTTGTTTAAACCACTTACTCTCGGCTCCGTCATTTACATTGTCAACGTGGTATCGACCGTGAGCTGCACATCGCCGTCTTGCAAGACTGGTACCATACAAGTCCTTGACGGAAATAACTCAATTAACCCTGTTCATATTAAAATAAAAAAATATATATATTTTGTTTCTCAAAGGGAATAACTGGCAACAAAATAAATGACCAGCACCCGGTCGAGTAAACACTGGAAATAGAGATTGACAATGCGGTTTTAAAGAAGGATGTTTAAATGTGAAAAATTCGGAAATAAATAGGGTTGAGATGGGCGGAAAACGTTTTTTTTTTCTTCAGCATCCGACATAATAATATTATCTTTATCCACCAAACAATAAACCTCAAGTGACGCGTTAGAAAAAAAGTTTGATATATATTATGAAAATATAAGGAAACGTTTTACTCCGAATATAGTCCAAACCGAAGTACTGCTAAAGGTTATGGTAATAACATTTAACTATCTCGCACATGTATGACCTTTGTTGGCGGTGGTACATTTCGAGTCAAGCAAAAAAAAATAGTTGCTAAGGTTTCTGAAAACTATATGACAATACAATAAAAAAGATATAATATACCCATTATACATATCAAATCATGCCCGCTATATCTACAAGCGAACAGCGCAACGAGGAGAAATGAATACGAACATTTTAATATCTGCAAAGGCAAACATCAAAAAAGAGCATTAAAGCTGCACTCTCACAGATTGAACGTTTTGACAACTTTTTTCTTTTCTGTCTTGGAACAAGCCAATTTTTGGGAAAATCTATGGAAACCAGTTCTATAAAACTGCTGACAAAAAATAAGATCGCAGATTTTATATACAAGTTCAAAAATGGATGTTTTATGCATTTTTCTTAAACCGTTAGAAAACATCAAGACTGTACAATTTAAACTTTATAACTAAATGTCTTTGAAATTAGGTGTGCGTAATATCGTTATATCTAAATGTTAAAAGAGCTTGAAAACTCAAAAACAAATAAAAATACAAATTCAAAATTGCTAATGATTCATTATGAACGCAAGATCTTAACAAATAATGTTCAAGCATTTAAAAGGAAATGGTAATGAAAATCTGTTAGTTCTACCTGTAGCAATACTATTTACATCTCTAAAATCACAGGTTTATACTTCTCGATGTTAATGTCACAATGATTGTAATAAACCGGCTTCAAAAAGTCCTTCAATATGACTAAAATCCTAAAACTGTGATCACTGAATAGTAAAATGATTCTGGTGCGTGTTTCATCATTCGTAGATGTCAATTATAAGTGGCCCCTAATCAACCAGTCCTGCCGTTTTTCTTTTTCATCCAGAAAGTTTCAACCAGGCATCCTCACAACGATTAATGTTATTGGCAATATTATGGGCCCAATTATTACTGTGAAAGTATACTTCAATTTGATTCTGTGATTTGGTTTTCCTGAGTAGTTGTTAATAAATACACAGTCAACACCACTCAAAACTGCTTGACTCGAAATCCTTGTTGGCTCGAACTGGAGGTAAATGACCGATTTCTTTATACTGAAGGTAAGCATTTCCGGGCGCGCGTGCGTGCGTGTGTTTACGTGTGTGTGTGTGTGTGAGTGTCACTACATATCAGCTACATAAAAATTAATCAAATATTAAACAAATATTTGCATATCATGCAAGAAACGTTTTCCATTTGTTTACACAGCACTGTGCCTCTCGTGTTAACGAACGTAAGCGTATTCATTTATTATACTTTAATATGCTGTATAACTATGGCAGCGGCGTATGATCTCTGTCATGACCATGAACACCAGAATAAACAGAAGGCCGAAAATTAATTCCATATAAATATGAAACGAAAACAACGAAACAATGATTACGTTTTCAATCATTCTCAGTAGCAACCAACATTTCACAGGTAATCATTTACAGCGGACGAACGTTCGGTTGTCAAAATAATAGACTATTCTTATTCTTCGAAGAGAATTAAAAAAATATCCTAAAATGTGTGGTAAATTAAGACAGATGAATGTTTGTTGTTATGTTTTTCAAATTGATGTATTTCTATTTTCTGTCAGCAATTTAACCTCCATTTTTATGTCAAGAATATAAGAACCCGAATACACATTTGATCCTTCAACAGATATGCAATATTTTATATCATTTTAAAAAATCTTTAAGCTAGAAACTCTCTTAAATGTACTTATAATATACACGTTGGAATAGTTGCTTTATGATCATGTTTAACTCAATTGACTTTAACGATCAAAACAAAACAAAAACTGTTCGATTTGTGTACGGATTAAAAAATATTAACCTTTATAAATGGGAATTTTGAAATAATTGCTACGTGGTCACAATTTACCCCGTTAAAAAACGCCAAAATATTGGTAATTCATTTTTAAACTGTACACAATTCATATGTTTTTTGTTTGATCACTTAGGTCAAATGAGTAAAACTAGTCCACATTAACAGCCGCTTCAGAGTCTTTGACGATTTTTGATTTGGCGAGTCTACGTTTAGGGAACAAAATAAGTATCAAAATGTTAAAAAAAGTTCCCTAAACGCGCATTGTTGTGGCTAGAGTTAAACATGATCATAAAAAAGTATTTTTGGCATCAACCTATATTCTGCGTCTGTATTATATAAAGCAAACCTAAAATGAAATTACGGTGATAAATAATATGATTATTCTTTAATGTATAAAGTATTTTGAAATGTTTGAGTTTCCCTCTTGACTGGAACAAATCACAAAACCCATGTGCAAAAGTAGAAACATGAATCGGCTTTCGTTCTTTCTACATAACACTGTTTCAAAATATATATTATAAGTATATTTCGGAATTTTCTTGCTTTAAGATTCTTTAAAATTATATTAAATATTGCATATATGTTGAAGGATTAAATGTTTATTCGGGTCCCTTATTTTCCTAACATAAAAAATGGAGGTTAAATTGCTCACAGCAAATAGAAATAAATACAATTTGGTTAACAAAATATATCAATAGGACACAACATTAATAGATCTTAATTTCGTATCATATTTATATGAACTTAATTGTCGGCCTTCTGTTTGTTCAGGTGTTCATGGTCATGATAGAGATAATACGCCATTGCAATAGTTATATACAATGTATCTGGAAATATTCTGTATTGTACTTAAATATTATTTCGCTCGTAAACATGAGAAGTAAAAGTTTGTGAAACCAAAGCGATAATATGTCAGCTGCAGGACATGTAAACAATTTGTTAAACATTCCGATTCATTTCCATGAAGCTTGATAGTAGTGAAAGAAGGTTATTTCGGATGTTATTAACACACGCACGCATGCACGCACATACGCTCGCACGCACGCACGCACGCACGCACACACAGAGAGAGAGAGAGAGAGAGAGAGAGACGCACGCACGCACGCACGCACGCACACACACACGCAGACACGCACGCACGTACGCGTTATACTCGCAAAATGAGAATGTAATCCTCGTTAGAGCTACCCTGGTTTTAAGCGTGCACCAGTGTAAAGCACTGTCACACAAGATCTCCCATTTAACGTCCTTTCCGAAAGACGTTAAGTATCTTTTCAGTGGTGCGGCTGGGAATCGAACCTGCGACCAATGGATTGACAGTCAAGTGTGTTACCACTAAACCACGGATCCGCCACACGTACGCACGCAAAATATACCTTATCTTTATATAGCGTTGGCTTTTATGATAAGTGTCAGCATTCAAGGCGTGTGTGTTAGCTATTTGACACTCTTACCTACAGTTATTTCCCATGTATTGTGGTATATCTGGATATCTTATCAGAGTGTGTCAGATTGTTTGAAGGGAGTTGTGAGACGTGGAGAGTCGTCACTGCGATATGTGTGTTAAATTTAATCAATCAACTTATTTGTGCAAGTGCAACGATATTAAGCAGTGTGTGTTTATCTATACGTACATGGAAGAGATTAAGGTAACTTATGAAGGCTGCTTTGCTGATTTGTATTTGTATGATTTTACCTTACGGCGAAGTCTTGTTTTATTTGGTATACAACCCCGTTTAAGAAGTGGTCATGTATACGTATCCGTTTAAGTAGTGTTTCGAACTATCTCTTATTAGATTCACTGATAGTGCTGAGGTGCTTGAACGAAAATTCCTTCTGTGTGATACTCAAAAAAGATCATATGAACGAAGCATGACATTCGCTCCCTCAATCTGACGCCTGCCCATCCACACATCCAACCTGCCGTCATACCCGTCCGCCCACTCATTTACTTAACACTCAAAATCCACCCACAAACTCACCCAACCAACGTACTGATTAGGTGTATTCCTTGAGCAGCAGAATAAAACGAATAGCGAATGGTGGTATTCAGATTCAACAAAACTAGTTTTCTTGTGATTTTTTTTTTCGATCATGCCGATCAGCTCAAATTTAAGAGGACATGAGCGCCATTGCAGTATAGAAAATAATCATGCAAATCCGATCATAGTTTCGTTTAAACAATTATAATGTATGGTCGGCCATATTTTTGACAAACCAGGCAATGAATATATCGGCCCTTAAACGTCTGTAAGTTACAGACTTAAAATAAATCCGACAAACTTAAAGTCTGAGGTACATACTTCTATGAAAATCAGTTGCATGGGATAAAATCCTACTTTTTACCCCAAATATATCATAAAAAAGCAACTAAAATTAAAATGCCAACCTGTTGTGACGATCATAAGGACTGTTTTTGGATGATTTTGTAGTGGGCTTGTCCCTTTGTCAATATTTTAAAGTACAATATTAATACATGTAATGTATGATTGGCGGCTTCATTCAGTAGGCATATCGGGGTTGATATTCAATACAAGTCTTGATTGGATATAAGATTGTAGTTAATCGGATTTTTTGAATGATAAAAATAATGGACATATTAAGTAAATGAAGTTATATTGCATATTGAACAACCCTAGAGTGATTTTAATATCAGGAGTAAACTCTGAACATATGACCCTAATATAGTCGTGGGGTAAATACCGGAATGTTCCAAATCTTCTCTATTTCAATATCATTGGATATCTTCAGAGGTTTTAAAATATGTATTTTAAGTCGAATTTTGCTTAAGAGCACAAATACAATATTTGATACATTTTTGTTTTATTAAATTCTGTCACCTATTTCACATATCATAATCAGCAAACAAATACATTTCAAATGATATCAAAATTTTATGGGGTCACCAGGCATCATTATACGGGCTGACAGAGAAATAGCAAAATAGTGAGTCAGATACTATTATATATTAGAAGTTCAAGTGTTATTTCATTAAAACTTCTTTTCTTTTTTATAAAAATGTAGTTTCTATCTATAGTTTGTTCAAGTCGCTACAAAACAAACTAAAGTATTAATACGATTTCTTCAAGATTTCTTGTTTAACTTTTGTAGAACCATCCATACATTAGTAAATGCCACTGTAGATGTGTGTTTACTTGGGTCCCGTGTCAGTTAAAATAATATTTCAATATTCGCATAGAGGCCACGTACCTCCCATTTGTATTGATATCAATTTAACAACCCTTTTGTTAGCATTGTGTTGTCTGAATTGTGATTGTATTCACACATAAACGCACACAAAAAGAAATAACACAAAAAGAACGGTTTCCGGCGCTTAATTGTTTTGTTCATCTTTCCGTGAAAAACATTGAATTGAACGTTTGAATACGTTGCAATAATTTATCAATAAGAGTTAAACCATGTGAACAGTTTTTCAAAATAATGTGCATAATGGCCTTTGGTGACATTGGCCGTGACCAGATGTCATACATTCTAACTTTACAAACAAATTCGTATGAGCTTCGATGACCTTGACCATGACGTGTTTACATTGTTTTTCTTTGATTTGAATGTAACGCATTGCCATTTGGACAATGTGTACAGTTTTGCAAATATATATTTATATAATATATATATATATATATATATATATATATATATATATATATATATATATATATATATATATATATATATATATATATATATATATATATATATATATATATATATATATATATATATATTGACTGTGTCTTTTTGAATCTACAGCAAGTTACAAGTTTATTTAATTTCCAAACATCATTATCACACAAGGCATTGCAATATTTTCCAAGAAATTTTCAATACTTTATCTCACGGGAGCGGTTTCGAACCAATTAAGCCCTCTTGTTCTCTTACATAACCAAGGCTGCGAAGCATGCCTATGCTTAAACATAACAGAACAATGAACTGAACTTTTTTTCACAAGAAAAAAGGCAAACAAGTACATTGTATGTGGCGACAAACACAAAACGGTAAAGGTACATTCAAAATATAAGCATATGCAAGCAATGTTTGTTTAAACGAAAATATATTTTTTAGCATAAACACAACAATTCATTTACACTTTGTTTCATATCTGATGTAATGCAACCTAGATACAAAAACGAAATGTGTATTTACTTTAAAATAATAAAAGAATATTTGTGTAAGAATTACAAATTTTAATAGTAATGAAACAAAATAAAATATTCAGAGCATGAAAAATATAATACTTGCACAAGTTGGTAAACTTTGCATACGTGTGAAATATATAGACTATAAAGCAACATCAACAAAATGCAGATCAAGATATAAGTAACAAACTGTTATCAAATTGTAACAAAACATTTATATTAGAGAATACAATTGCAATAAAACAAAATCATCATGGCAATAACCAATAAAGAAGCAAACAAAAAACGACATCGAAATCATGTCTCCATTCCTGTTACTTTCGATCATTTCCTTTTATCCATAAAATATTATTTATTAGAATATGATATACATAGACAAAGCAATTCACCCAAAACTTGCATATACTCATATATAATCGCCAATGTATGTAAAGATATAATGAGTGAACATGGAATGCCAGACTCAACTGCTCACATACTGCTTAATGGTATTAGCATCGACTTCTTTCAGAGTGTGGTGACAATGAACTGGTTTAGTTCTACCATGTAATGTGTTTTTTTTTCAATTCGCCGGTATGAGGAAAGCATGTGTATCATAAATGTATAGCAGGGCGAACAATCAGGATAAAAAACTTTTGAAATCACGAGGAATTAAGTGTTACTTTCATTTAGGTTTTGGCAGTAAGTGTATAGTTAAAGTTTGAATTTTTGAGTTCAAAGTTACTAAACGTGTGGAACATGTTAGTTATAAAACATGGATGATGGTAATGTGATTTAAAAGTTAGTTCTGTTTTATTCGGTTTAAATATGTCTGTGTGTTGTTTTAACAAATGTGTAGATGTACAGTTGGTTGCCCAAGTACTTAAACCATAATTAAATTTGAAATTAATATGCTGTGTGTTTATTGAAATAAATGCTGTTTTATTTTTGATATGTTAAAGCATGCCTATAATAGCTCATCCTCGAACCATAAGATGAAACCTTGTTCTTTAAACCTTTCACCTGACACACCCTTCTACCGGTCACATGATATTCAGATACACATTTGTGTGAAAACAATTGAGATCCCGACACTTCAGATCCAGACACACACTTCTGCATCTCACTACATATCCGGACACACATATTTTCCTCTCTCTTGCAATTCAGACACACACACTTCTGCCTCTCACTTCAGATTCAGACACACACTTCTGCCTCTCACTTCAGATTCACAAACACACTTCTGCCTCTCACTTCAGATTCACACACACACATCTGCCTCTCACTTGATATTTAAACACATACTTTTTCCTCTCACATGCGATCCAGGCACACGCTTCTGTCTCTCACTTGAGATTCAGACATACACTTCTACATCCAACTTGATATTCAGGCTTACTCGTCTTCTTCTCACTTGATATTCAGATATAGACTTCTGCCATTCATTTGATATTCAGATACACGCTTCTGCCTTTCACTTGATATTCAGACATACACTTCTACATCCAACTTGATATCAGGCTTACTCCTCTTCTTCTCACTTGATATTCAGATATAGACTTCTGCCATTCATTTGATATTCAGATACACACTTCTGCCTTTCATTTGATATTCAGACATACACTTCTACATCCAACTTGATATTCAGGCTTACTCCTCTTCTTCTCACTTGATATTCAGATATAGACTTCTGCCATTCATTTGATATTCAGATACACACTTCTGCCTTTCACTTGATATTCAGACATACACTTCTACATCCAACTTGATATTCAGGCTTACTCCTCTTCTTCTCACTTGATATTCAGATACAGACTTCTGCCATTCATTTGATATTCAGATACACGCTTCTGCCTCTCAATAGATATTTAGATACACACATCTGCCTTTCAGTTGATATTCAGACATACACTTCTACATCCAACTTGATATCCAGGCTTACTCCTCTTCTTCTCACTTGATATTCAGATACAGACTTCTGCCATTCACTTGATATTCAGATACACGCTTCTGCCTCTCACTAGATATTTAGATACACACTTCTTCTGCCTTTCACTTGATATTCAGATACAGACTTCTGCTTCTCACTTGATATTCAGATACAGACTTCTGCCTTTCAGTTGATATTCGGATAAACACTTTTGCCTTTTACTTGATATTCATATACACACTTCTGCCTCTCACTTGATATTCAGATACAGATTTCTGCCTCTCATTTAATATTCAGATACAGACATCTGTATCTCATTTAAAAATCAGACACACACTTATGTACCATACAAGATATAGATAACTAGTTTTTTATGTGCACTTTCGCCCTACATAATAACATAATTTCGGATATGAATTCAAACTAACAAACTTGTTTTTGCTGAGAATAGTACGTTTTTTACATAAAGAATTTATATCTTTATAAAATAATAACAGATAAAAATGCAGATATGTAATGTAATAGATACATTTAATAAGAAGGGCTTTAAACAAATATCCTCTATATGTTCTTTGATGTATGCAAGGTTTATCAGCAATTAGTCTTGTAAAGTCATTTACTCAGCTTTGTATCGATCCTTTAATCCAATCACTTTCTGAGATGATTTTGAGCCTTTGCAACAAATATACCATTTGTTTTTATTTAAAGTTGGCTTGTTATTCAAGTAGTTACAATTATTCTAATAACTATATTTTAAAAAATGGTAAGCTTAGACCTAATATGTTATCATTAATAGTTTATGTATTTTCCCTTGAACTCACGGAAATGTGTCAAACTCAAATAAAACAGTTTCAATATTGAAACCACGATTGGGTTAGTTTGTGATTATTTTACAAGAAATATATTCAAGAAAGGCTTACATTATTATGGAAATTAATAACTTTTTAATGTAATAATCGTAGCATGAAAAAAATCAAAACCATATCTCCTTTTCACATAGATAAAAGAGATGTGTAGTCATGCCAGAAACGTCATGCCACCCATTGTTATATTCAATTCCAAGGCAATTTTCACCCGTACCTCCATCCGGCTGTCCCTCAGCAAAATGCTCATATGCCCAGACTTCACGTGACTCCCATTTCCACTCTTCGTTTCCATTCCTATCGGTAGCTCCAATAAAGACTTTACCATTTATTCCATTAAGCTGTGCGTTGATGAAGTCGTCTTCCTCCTTACTCGTTATCGAAGCAAGCGATGCGTTAACCTGCTCGCATGCGTACTTTGCAGCGTCCCAGTCTTTGTTGATACGAAACAGCTTGTAACAGGATACGTCAAACACGGACCAATCCACTTCACACTATCAAAAACAAAAAAAAGATGTGTATAATGTTATGTTAGTCATTGCGGAAGTTAAGTTAGTAACGCATGACCTGTAATTCACTTGTGTCATATCTTTGGTACTGGTTTGAGTAGATGATTAAGATGAAATCACATTCTTAAACTGGAATCAACTAAGTCATTTAAACTTACAAGCGAAATAATAGCATAGTGATGTTTGGCTGGATAGCAATCCATGATAAATACTGTTTGGGTTTAGGTTCTTTTGTTTGTATTTTGGGTTTACCCATGATGATGGTTTAATTTATTTAAACTCACACTCGGGCATGGTCAATTCTGCGAGTGCCCCGATAAGATTTTTAGTCATATTAGGTGTTTGGAGCATAGTGTACAGACAGAATGTTAGCCTGGTAAGCAACCTGTTATTCTGGTTGATAATGTTTAAGCTACTACGCTAACCTCTGCTTCTGCAACTCCTACTGCTACTGCTAATATTGCAACTTCTGCTATTACTACTTGTCATACTTCTACTATTACAACCGCATCCTCATCATCCCCATTTCTCTTATACTTAGCATACCACTACTACTTTTACCCTCACCACCAACACCACCTTTACCTCTACCAACGCAATCAATAAAATTGTTTCCATAGCAAATGAAATATTGTTAATGTTTTAGAAATGATAGTATGCATAAATATCAGACTTGTTTTCAATGACCGATGCTGCATTTATAAAGCTCTTATGCGCGTACAATATATCTCGGGTTTGATTTCCGTTTTTGGGGCGTAAGTTAGTTTTAGTTTGTGGTCTCCAAGCCAAGTGGGTTTGCTCCGAGTACTGCTGTTTCAAACTTAACACATGACCATACTGTCGGTCAAAATCGTGCCAACGAGAGTGACTTAGCATAAGTTAATTCAAATATGGTTTTCTCCAATTGATGTTAAATAAATCAGTTTATTATTAATTGAATAAATTATTATACCTCAACATCAAAACGTATGGAATCCAAAACATACAAGATAAAACAGCAGCATTGACATTTAAACTTGATAGAGATAAAATCGAAAACTCATGACACAATAAAACTACTTTAATAACCTCTCATAGTTTGTGTTATTATATGAATATGAGTTAGAACAGTATTTATTATTTAAAATATGACCACCGCCCTTAACACCTTCAATTAAATACACCTACTTAAACAAACTTTATTTATGTATTAAAATGTACCACACGTACATACTGAAACACTAACAAACCTTGCTTATGAAAACCTTCCATTGGTTGTCGACCTGCCATTGCACCGCTCCCGTGCTTTTGCGTGACATCAGTACACAACTGCCAGTAACTTCGTTGTATCGAGCCGCGTCACAACCTGTGTCGGACGTGTGTTCATAGTCAGAACACAACGTCAGGCATTGGACGACCGATGGTGCGGTGGTCAAATTCAAAGAATTGCCCGTCATGGTTTTACCACTATATGCCTTGTAGACTTTCGAAAATAAAAGGGTTCCCATTGCAAAGCCTAAAAGCTGTAGCAGCGAAAGACAAATCATGGTAACATTCATTTCGAGGAGCAGCTCAATGTTCACGAATATCGCAAAAAAGTTAGGATTGAAGACGCCTTAACAATTTCCGAACAATTTCGTTGCGCAGCTTGCTCAAAACTAAGATCAACACACGGCTTCAGCAATATATGGTGGTTCTTTGAAACCTTAGCTACCTCTGCAATGGATACCCACACAAATGTCTTTTAATGTATTCAAACTATTGGAGCTCGTTAGAATCAATGAATAAATGATTCAGTTCATTTTTTGTTTAATTATTGATTACTTTAATAACTGTAACTATTCCTCGGGGAACAAAAATGTACAAGTCATTAAGGTCTTATTCAAAATTTAAATAAAAAAAGTTTGTTTTAACTTTTCAGACTTTCCATATATAATATATTATGTATATATATAAAATAATATGTATATTTGACATGTGAAGTCTCAAAATGAAAGGTAAAACGTTAATAAAGAGTTAAATAAAGGATTCACTGCTTTGTTTTCAACAATTACAAAATAAAGGTGTCAAGTACGTATGTTTTTGTATTTATTGATAAAAATCAAGCAAAATACTATGAAATTTACGAAACTGCAATAATATATTTTATTTTCTGTTATGTTTTGTTGTCATAACGAACTTGTCCAGCTGTTTTAATGATTGATATCTTGAATCGACAGCTAGGTGCGGTAGCATATTGCCTTTGGTGTCGTCTGCAAAGCATTGCAGTCAAAAAAGGATTACATTGCCCTGCGTCGTCGTCCTCGTCGATCAATAACTGTTGAACGATTTCGTGTTCAGTATTCAATCTTAGAGTGTCAATTGACCATGGTCAGTAGATGATTCAAAATGGCAAGGCCATTGTGACCTTAAATGCAATTGCAATCGGCCCTCCCGACACGCGACACAACCGATTTGCAGACACTGCAAATTGATCAGATAATAAATTTTCTTCTTTCATTCATAGAATAGTATTGGTGTTATTATTCACACAAATGTGATGTTGGACTTTTGTTTTGGGAATTGTTCAAGAATTCTGAGACTCGATGAGCTATTTTCCGACATAAATGAGTTTTTCTTCAGTAATTTATATCGTCCTCATTAATATTTAGATACGACAATTACCGTTTAGAGGATGGATCTCTGAGGAAATCATATGTCAGGGTTACACCATATAGTACTTGAGTAGTAATTCAACACTTACGGACGGAAAGTCGAATGAGCCAAAACAAATTGATTTTTATAATTAGCTTCATTGTAAAAGTTTCATCAAGTCTACTCCTATTTAAAGGGGCTTTACTCCGTATGATGAAATAGCGAAAGAAAAAAATGCATTGAAACTTATTAACTGAAGTACCGCATAGTACACAATTAATTTATTTTTCACAGTTTTTTGGTATTTTTCCATTAAAAAAGATTACCATGTATGTCTACCTAGTAGAATTCATTCCTTATTCGTGATTGGCTAGTCGATGTTATCTAGCTGAAATATTCCAACCGTTAAGGGTAAGCCTTCGTAGCACAGTGGATACAACAATGGAATGCAATTTTGGCGACCCCGGTTCGATCCCGGTCTCCGACTCTCTTTTTTTACATTTTGGTATTTTTTTTGGCAATTATGATTTCAAAGACCAAAACATTTTAGTAAATAATTATCCTGAGATTCGTTACAGAAAAAACATTTTAGTGTCAATCTGGTGTACAGTCCCTTTAAGGATTAATTAGAGAATTCCAATCTTTTATAAACAGACCAAACGCAATTCACTAATGACATTTTAATGGCATAATTAGTTGAAATTGTAATGAAACATTCATCGGGCTTAACTAATATTATTAAAAGATGTTTGATTGCCATATACACAATTCACTAAATGATATATTAATGGGATAGTTAAACAAGAGATGTTTGTCAAACATTATGCCCCCCTGAGCGCCATGTTGTCAAGAATATTTGAACATTTTTTAAAAAGCATTAGTAACGCTTTTAGCCATCAAACATACATTTTCAAACATAAATATGAAAAACTATGATCTGATCTTTTGTCCTCAGTGATTAATTCAAACGAAAAATCAAACAAGTAAAAACATTTCGTATACATTTATCATGATCATATACACTTAAGATGAGGACATCATTCTGTTAAACATACCTTTAAAAGTATTGTCTACACTTCAGCATAGGTGCACATAGATCAACGTATAACTGTACACTATTTTCCAAGGAATTTCTGTCCTATTGTCATGGTATATAATGTGTTTGTGTCTGGTAACAGTTCACTGAATGAATAACAGGGGATGGCAAATGTCCAATCTAGTTACAAATCTGTTGTGTTGAAATATTACTGTGGTTTTTCCAATGTGGTGATTGCATAATAATGGTCTGAAAAGTAGGTTGGAATGTAGGTACAGCTGTTGTAGCGACTCTGAATTTCTCTTGGTAGGTATATATGGTCCAAACATGAACCAAGTGTGTGTGATGCCTTTGGTTGTCTGAATGTGAATGAATACTTCTCCATTAATGACTGTAATGGTTGATAGTCTGGTACAAGAGCATCAACATTAAAATCTCCTAAGAAAACTGTTTTTTGTGCATTTTCAATTGTATGCAGTACAATCTCTAGCTCAAACAAGAGTTCTAAGTATGACACTGACGGTGACCTGTAGATAAGTATTAAGTCTAGAGCTGAACTAGCATCATGATGCAGTCTTACTCCAAGTGTCTCAATATGCTCTACTTCAGGCAGCACTATTCGCTGACACCGAAACTCTTCTTTGAAATAGCAAGCCAGTCCATGATAATTCTTATGGGTGTCTTGTGCTGCCAGAACACTGCTGTAGCCTGGAATGGTGTGTCTAGGGGTCTCGTTAGTATACAGATGAGTTTCTGTGAACATCAGCATGTCTGATAAATTGCAAATTGGATCTGCTATCACATCTGGAAAGTGCAGACGCAATGATCTTGCATTGAGGAGACTTACAGTGAAAATCTCACAGGTCACTGGATCCTGCAAACAGCTGTATGGGCTTGGCAACAGCATGGTTTCCTGTAACCGTGTCATCTCTTTCTGTACAGATGTACTCTGTGTTATTTTTTTAGAATCAAAATTTAGCAGTTGTAGGCCTTCCAGTGATCTGCAACGACTGAGGGCAACATATGCCTGTCCAGCACCAAACTTCTTCTCAAAAGATACAACCAGTTCATCAACTGATAATCCCTGTACTTTGTGAATGGTGCATGCAAATGATAATTTCAGTGGAAATTGAGACCATGTGATTTGAAGACTTGATCTGTTTGACGATGTTGAAAATGAAACATCAACTCGTTTGATAGGAACTACATCTTGACTGTAGGAGGACAAGTCCATCGAAGAGGATGCTCTTGCTGCAGCACCAATGTTTGGTTTATCGAATCTAACTAGAACAGCATGAACTTTAGTAGAATTGGGGAAAAAGTCTACTATAGTCCCTTGTGCACCATTCACAAGTCCATCTTGTACATCAATGTTTCTAATGATCATTATTCTTGCATTTTTGCTCAGTTCTAGTGTCTTACTAATTCCCCCTGTTTCAGTTGTCCTTTCAGAAACAGTGTAGTCTTTCAAAGATGATGGTCTCTTTTCACCTCTTGTTAGTACAACTATAGGTTGTCCCATTTCTGCAAGTCTCTCACTGTTTTGTTTATCTGCTTGCACATTTGTAGCAAATATATGTAGAGCCTGTCTTTTGTACTGTGGATCAGAAGGCTGAATATTTCTAGTCTGTAATATGGTTACATCGTCCACTGTCTGCTTCCCCTCACGGAGCCTGTTAAGTAGTGAGGCAAAGTTAATATCATCTTTTTGACGCATGATCTGGCTCAGTTCAAATATACAAAAGAGATTCTTCCATACAGATCCTGCAAGCCTTAGCATGATGTTCGACGGAAGTTCGAAGACATATTTACCTATGGGGCGGAGCTGATACAGATCCCCTACAGCCAAAACAGAGACACCACCAAATGGTAGTGCTGAGTCCTTTATTTGCTGCAATCTTTTGTCAATGTAATTGAAAGCAACTCCACTGACCATTGAAATCTCATCAATGATAACTATTTTAAGATGTGAGAGTTGTACTCGTAATCGATTGCAGGTTGAATCTGATAGCTTTGTGTATGTTTCCTCTAGTTTTGTTGGAAGCTGCAGAGCTGCATGGGCTGTCAAACCTCCAATGTTGAATGCTGCAGTCCCTGTTGGTGCCATCAGCAGAATCTTTGGCTTGGTTGGGTCCTCACCTGGTTTTCTGAGCTCTCTGTTAATCATGTTATAGATTGCAGAAATCAAATGTGACTTTCCTGTTCCCGCCCCTCCAGTAATGAAGATATGCTGTGGTTCATCGACATTTGAAGTCCAGCTCAATAAATGTTGAAATACTATTCTTTGTTGGTAATTCAAGGACTGCACTAACTTTCTGTACTCTGTCTCATTCAGTAGATCAGGATTGACTTCTAGGACTGAGCGAAGAACATCACCAACAGGTTGGTTAGCTGGTGTGAATGTGGCATTTTCATTTGCATCTGGATCTTGTATAGCAAAGTTTTCATCTGATCCATAACCTTCTTCAATAAGGTCGGCTTCAGTGTGTTCAGTCTCAGGGGCTATTTCATCCCAGGCATGTCGAGGTGGGCCATATTCCTGAAACTGTGACAAGGCTTCCTGTACTAATTCTTCATTTTTCATAATCTGTCTGAATCTGTCTTCTATATCATTTTTCTTTGACTCATAATGCTCACTGTAAGTTCCAAAACCTCCTAACAAATCTTCTGTTTCATCAGACCATGGCATGAAGAGGAGCATACGGTTGTAACAGAATAATTGTAGATCTTTTGACTGTGAACACTGATGGTACCTTATTACAGCTGGAGACATGCGTCTTTTCATTGTGCCCAATCCCTTTAAAACAATGGTTTCCCGAGTTGGTTGCGTGGTACTGTCTATATTCTTCTGTTTCACACTTTGACTATTAACACATGTGTCCAGACTTTGGTCAACCACTAGATATGGCTCCTTATTTGTATTTGTGCTAGGTCTAATATAATAATCACTCTCAGAAGAAGGCAGGGCGTCATATGTGTCACTATTGGACTGGTCAGATTCAACATCTGACATGTTACAAGGACTCTGACTTGTTTGGTCACAGGAGGTATAATGAGTACTCGATTTGTGTATGTTGTCGGCACTTTCATCAAAACTGTGGCTTGGTTGTTGGTCACATTTAGAGCATGTTGTAACCTCTGGCGTGCAGCATGAATGTTCTGATGGTTTGTGATCAGATAAAGATCCAGGACTCTTACTTGGCAAAGATTGAGGGTGATTCTTAGACAAATTTGGGGGTTGCTTTTCAAAGGTTGGATCTGAAAGTACTTGGAAATGGTCATTGTCATCTTGCTTTGTGTCTTTCTTTTGGAGACCATACCACATTGCAAACTCTGCAAGACACATCTGCTTTAGGTCTGATGGTCTAGCAGCATAGCGGTCAATGATGTTTGTTGAAAACACATTCTCATCATCATCATCCAAAGCATTCAACTGTTGTTTGGATTTCAGAATTCTGATTCTGTTTTCCGGGAGTCCACTTGGAATCCAGACAGTTGTAAAGTTTGAAACATACAGAGGAAGGCCCAGGACTCTGTACGCAGCCTCTTGTGCACTTACGGTTCTAGCATTGGAAAATGCAAAAGCCACTTTCTTCATCTGTTCATTTACTTGAAGGTTTCTTGTTTCTTTACTAACAGCCTGGAGAACAGTGCCAACCTCTCTTTCATCTTTTGTGATATAGCTTGTGATGTATGCTATAGCTGCATATGGGCTAGTAACATACTGCAGATCTGTATTGGCCTTCCACAACCAAAGAATGTCGGGATTGAAGTTGTTGATACATGTTTCACATGGATCACGTTTCATGAAGACTGTTGGAGTTTTTGTAGCATTCTGGAGGGCTTCATAGTACACATCACTGGTGACATTGCATTTCTGTAGAAGGTCGTTTACATTTAGATTGTCATTATCATAGTCATCTTCTTGTAAGCAATCTTTCACTTTAGTAAGTATTTCTATAGCAGTCTTCCTTTTCTCTTTTTCATTCTCATCATGGTCTGGCCTTGAAAGAATAATTCTATCAGAGACTGGTTTAGGGAAACTGAACCTACACGCATCTCCTCTCTTTGAACATGTGGCCGTATGCCTGTGTGTCTGAACATCTTTTACTAGATTAGTCAGTTCTTCATTATCTTTTGGCATATTGGCTTTGATGTATGAATCTACAAAGGTGCAAATGTCTTCACTTGAGTCATTTGGGTGAGGGGCATCTTCTACCCACAGTATAGCATGGGCATGGGGAGATCCCCTTTGCTGGAATTCTATGCGGTAGAAGTACCTGCTGATTTTTCCAAGGGGGCAAGCTGGTGACAGGATTACATCAGTAAACAAACACTGTAGTCTGTGATGGAAATGTCTTGCAGCTGTTGTAGGATTAGATCTAAGTAGAGAACATCTTTCTTCCCAAGTCATTTCTCGGATTTCTTCATTGGATAATGTTCTTCCTTGTTGCTTTGCAAGTGCCTTCAGAGTATCTTCCCATCTCATATCTGCAGCAGACAGGGTAAGGAACCAGGTGAAAATTTTGAACTGTTTTACAGCAGCCAATAGTTCAAACATCACCTTCTGCCAGTATGGTGGACTGCCTCTTATTGGTTGCAGAAACCTGTAAGCATCATCTTTGGTAAGCAATGGGCGAATCATGTCTCTATTTTTGAAGAATCCAGCATTGAACGTTTCGCCGTCATGGCCACTTTTTGATTTCCTCAAGGCAATTGACATGCAAGAGAGGATCTGGTGCCATTCAGATAGGAACTGTGCAACAAATAAGTACTCGATATTTGAGGCGAAGTGACCACCTTTCTCAAGTATTCTTCGTTGAAAATATTTCTTGACAGACAATTGAACTGGTCTTTGGTATTTGTACCCAAATTTACCAGAGGGAAATAATGTTGGAAAACAAAGTTCTTCAAAGTTTTCATCTCCAAGTATGGCCAATGGTCTTTTGCCTTCACCAGGAGCTATAGACACTATTCTGCTGGCATCAAGTGATAGATCTGTTGGTTGTACACAGGTTTCAAACTGGACATTGTGCGAGGGGTCCTCAGAAATGGGTGTTATTTCCTCTGTGTCTGATTCATTAGTACTGTCTTCTTCTACTGTATCATTATCATTTTCTTCTTCCACTAGAGTACCTTCAGTTGCTTCACCTTCTGGTACATTACCTGTCAGTTCATTCCATGTATCAACATCTTCTTCTACACATTCATCCACCCATGTGTGCTTAAGCTGTATTGTACTGTATAGAACATTGTTTTGCATAAGCCAATGAAGTGCACCAAGAATTTTTTCAGGTCTGATGTACTGGAAAGAGTAGTGGCCTTTATACTCAACTTTGCGTTTGAGTTTTAATGGAACAAGTCCAGCTTCTAAGGGGGTTCTCGGTAAGTTTTCCGCAACTGTATTTACTTCTACCGGGATATTAACCACAGCACCTTTTATAGCATTCTGTCTACCTTTTGGTAAGGCCAAGAGCTTCATGAATGGGTATCGTTGTGATAATAATCTTTCTTCTAGTGTACTTAAATCTTGTAAATCTTCAGGTATAGAAGGCAATTTCAAATTGTTGGCATCTGACTGGGGTGGCATCTTATTCTGTCTTATATAACGTAGACATGTTTGACAGAGCCATCTTTTACCTTCTGCAGTATCATTGATGGACAAACATTGAGCTAACAGATCACTACTTGCTCTTTTGAAAGACACATTGTCAACACATACAACTGATCTCTTATATAGCATTCGACTGCAGCAAGTACATACATATTCTGGATACTGATTAATATTTTTAGTAAACTTCACAGAAGCTTTCTGCAAATCAAATTCTTTCTTTCTATAGTTCTGCTGTTCTTGTGCTCTTTTTTTCTTTGCCTTTTGTGGATTAGCAGTCATTTGTTTTTGTCTTACTTTACATTGTTCATCACTCCTTTTGCGTCTGGCTTCATAAAGGTTTTGTTCTCTGTGTTTTTGTCTTACTTTACATTGTTCATCACTCCTTTTGCGTCTGGCTTCATAAAGGTTTTGTTCTCTGTGTTTGTGTCTTACTTTACATTGTTCATCACTCCTTTTGCGTTTGGCTTCATAAAGGTTTTGTTCTCTGTGTTTGTGTCTTACTTTACATTGTTCATCACTCCTTTTGCGTTTGGCTTCATAAAGGTTTTGTTCTCTGTGTTTGTGTCTTACTTTACTTTTTTCAACAGTTTGTTTGCGTCGAGTTTCATTTGCGTCTTGTTCTCTGTGTTTTTGTCTTACTTTTGTTTTTTCAACAGTTTGTTTGCGTCGAGTTTCATTTGCGTCTTGTTCTCTGTGTTTGTGTCTTACTTTCCTTTTTTCAACAGTTTGTTTGCGTCGAGTTTCATTTCCGTCATGTTCTCTGTGTTTCTGTCTAACTTTATTTTGTTCATCATTTCTTTTGTTTCTTGCTTCATTAAGGTTTCGATCTCTGTGTTTCTGTCTAACTTTATTTTGTTCATCATTTCTTTTGTTTCTTGCTTCATTAAGGTTTCGATCTCTGTGTTTCTGTCTAACTTTATTTTGTTCATCATTTCTTTTGTTTCTTGCTTCATTAAGGTTTCGATCTCTGTGTTTCTGTCTAACTTTATTTTGTTCATCATTTCTTTTGTTTCTTGCTTCATTAAGGTTTCGATCTCTGTGTTTCTGCCTCACTTTACTTTGTTCATCACTCCTTTTGTGTCTGGCTTTATTTATGTCATGTTGTCTTTGTTTTTGTCTTGCTTTACGTTGCTCATAGGCACGCTTTTGTCTTGCACAGTCAATATCTAGTTCCCTTTGTTTATGTCGCCATCTCCTTTGCTTTTCTGCTTGCTTACTTGTTGCAATTAACTGAACACACACATTGGTATTTTTTGAATTGTTTAATAATTGAGTTTGTTTCTGTAACTTTCTTTTGGCTTGATCATCAAAGTAACTTTTCAATGAATCACTCCTGAAAGTTTCCTTTTCTTTTGGAAAGTCTGTTATTGTCCCATTTTGCAAACACAGCTTTAAATGATTTCTTAAGGCATCCTGGTCCAGAATAAGATGGTAGAGTGATTCACCGTTGACTAAGAAGTAAGCATTTGCAGCAGCAAATACTCCACAATCATCAGATGTGCCTTGACTTTGAGGGACAATATATTTTATGCTTAGTTTACCAAGATCACCATAAATTCTTCTAAGTTGTGGGATAAGACGTTGGACTCTATTCGTGTTTTTCAGTGAATCAAAAACAGTGATGGTGTCATTCTGTTTAGCACTCACAAGGTAGTGGTCATTTATAAAATGTATTTGCACAGCATCCACACCTTCTGGTACAATCTGTCCTGTATGTATGTTTTCATTTGATAGTTGCTGCTGATAAAGAACTGATGGTGGTATCAGTCCATGTGTTTGTGCACATTGAGCCTTCAACAAGGCAGAGTAGTAGTCCAGCACTTGTATGTCAATATATCCCATCATAACACTGCTTGGATTTAATCCATAGAATATATCCTGATGCTGAGGCTCGGTTTCAACAGGCACACTAAATGTTTGAGGTGCAGGGGCTTGACTGTCTAGTTGAGAATTCACTGGTTCAAGGGGCATATCCATACTGCTATTAGGAACCACCTGAAATCATAAAAAATGCTTTAATGTAAAATTTAAAAGACAAACCTGCAGAAGCTATGACATATGTCAGGCAGAAATTATAGCACTAAACATTAACACAATGGTATTTCAAATAAGGAGTCCAAGATCAGTAACTGATCAAGCAGGCATCTGATAAAGATCTCCTTTGTTTGATAACATGATTAGAGGCAACTGTATATTTTCTTGTTAGATCACTGACCATAAAATCATGTTAATCTCATTCAATTGGAACTACAAACGAACAACATAAAATGTTAAAGATAGAGCAATTTTTGAAAATGAAGAACAGCACTTAGTCTGAGAAAGTGAATATGTGAAGTCAACAGAATTTTTTGTCCACAAACCAAAGTCAACATCATACCCAAAAAGTATCTTGTACTCATATATACTCAACTTTACATCGCTTTAAATTTATTTCCTATGGGATTTTCCTTGTATGTTAAAACGTGCATACAGCCCTGAAATTAGTGGTTCAACTGCAGTAACATTTACAGATATTCGTCCTTATTCATTGATAGGTGCAGTCTAAAGAATTCAACTATTTAGTATGTCAAATTTCTTTTTTTGCTCAGTATAGATATAAATGCTTTAACCTTAAGAAACAAAAGTACCTTTTTCTGCTTTCGCATTTTGTCCAAAGCCCTCTGTTGCCTCAGCGATCTTTTTTTTGTCTTCGGCATGGTATACTTGGACCTAAAGTTTATTTTTATTAATCAAACATGAACATGACAAGTAAAAGAGCTACATTGTATTGATTGGTAGCATAGTTGTTTTTTAAAAACTGTTACTTTAAAGAGCTCCACAAAATAATGTGTACAACATAAATGTTTAGTTCTTTACAAAGACCAGCCTAAAGACTGATTTTGACAAGCACCATTACGAATTTTAACAACTAGGAAATGTGGTGTCGAGGAAAAAATAGCATGTACAAAATTATTCTTTCTGGAGCTCTGAATTAACAAGATCTTGGTAAAAAATGGTTCAAAATAAACAAATCAACTTCTAGTCTAAGCCTATATTCATTGAAGAAGACTAAATCAAAGTACTACTGACAGCAACTATTCAAATGATGACAACTATGCAAAAAACCTTACAATGTAGCTCTAAAAGAAACATGGCATATATCTACAAAACAATCTCTACAACAACCATAAAAGTGGCCACTTTTTCATAATTAAAATAAAAATACTTTGGCTTAACTTTAGCCATATGTTTAACACCTTAATAAAGAAATAATTGTCAAAACCAGAACAATCCAACACAGCCTTTAAAATCTCAGTTATCTCATACAACCCTTTAAAAATCAACTGTCCTGCAATTATAAAATATTTGTATTACCAAACTTGACACCTGATATTGGCAATATCAGGTGTCAGTTTTAAAATATTTTTGCTGTAGTTCAAGCCATATCTTTATCACCAAACTACACAAAATAGCTGTCATTGTCTTCAAAGTCACACATCCGGTCACTGTCAGAATCCAAATAGTTCCAAATAGTTCCAAAAAGCATTTTATATTCAACCAAAATGATACATCTTTAAAAAGAAGAGCAATTATATCCCATGTCTTGATACTCATTCGAAGTCAATCTGTTTTCTCTTGTCCTTCCTTCTTGTCTGGCCATATGTCTTATAATGCACTAGCATCCAGAACATCTCCACTAGCATCCAGAACTTTTCCGCTAACATCTCCACTAGCATCCAGAACATCTCCGCTAACATCTTCACTAGCATCCAGAACATCTCCGCTAACATCTCCGCTAGCATCCAGAACATCTCCGCTAATATCTCCGCTAGCATCCATAACATCTCCGCTAACATCTGCGCTAGCATCCAGAACATCTCTGCTAGCATCCAGAACTTCTCTGCTAGCATCCAGAACATCTCTGCTAGCATCCAGAACACCTCCGCTAGCATCCAGAAGAACTGTGTCGTCATCCTCAGTCCATTTCTTCAGTTCTGCAAGTTCAGTTAGGGCTACATTTCTCTCAGACTCCAGCTTCAGAGTTTTTGATTGTAGGCGGAGGATCTGTTCCTGTTTATTGTAGGCGTCTTTATGGAGGCCCTGGTTCTGCTGTCTAAGCTTTTTATTCTCCATTATAACTGTTTCTAATGATGACTTGCAATTGTTAGCAGCCTTATCTAGGTCATCTGTGATTCTAATCAGTTCTATGTTAGCGTTTTCTACACTTATTTTCCCTTGTTGCAGCCTGGCAAACAGTCCAGTTAGCTGAAGGGAACATCCACTGATTAAACTTGGTGTGTTCATTTTTCTACAAATATAAAAATACAAGATGTTATAAAGCTGTTAAAGGATATTTAAAGCCCCTATTAGTCGCCTTTTACGATCATGCAAGGGGTAAGCAGTGGTCCAGATTCTTATGCCATGCAGACAAACCCCAGAACCACATGGGGGCTTATGTTAAGCATTGTAAGTATTATCTTGAACAGTATATTAATTATATGGGATTTTAGTTGAAAATAGTTTTATCACAGGCCAACTTCTTAGTGAAATTGACCTTAACAGTAGGTCAAACTGGGCAGCAGCAGGAGCTAATGGTCCCCTACCATCACCAGGATGTAAGTTTTTTGGAGATAATAAGAGCTGGCTGATAAAATTTAACAAAATTTGGAGATAATAAGAGCTGGCTGATAAAATTTAACAAAATAAGGTCAACGACAACGCAAAAGCCTGGTGTTCGGCAATAGCTTCCCAACTTTCCTAATGACCAGCCCAAACAGAATAATTATAAAAAGGAAATCATTTAGCAAACTTACCATGTTTGAAGTCCTTAGGCATACTTACAGGTATAAAGATGAAAATCCTTTAGGAAACCCGTTTTTTTCATGTTGTTTATCAGAACTTGTTTATCAGTTCAAGGTCACATTAACGTAAAATTAATAGGGTTCATCTGCTGGTCATGACCAATACGCCTACCAAGTATGAGGTCCCTGGGTCAAAGCGTTCAAGTTATTGATCGGAAACCATTTTTCATGTAAAGGTCACACTGACCTTGACCTTTGACCCACTGACCTCAAAATCAATAGGGTTCATCTGCTGGTCATGACCAATAAGCCTACCTAGTATGAGGTCCCTGGGTCAAAGCGTTCTCAAGTTATTGATCGGAAACCGTTTTTCATGTTAAGGTCACACTGACCTTGACCTTTGACCTCAAAATCAATAGGGTTCATCTGCTGGTCATGACCAATACACCTACCAAGTATGAGGTTCCTGGGTCAAAGCGTTCTCAAGTTATTGATCGGAAACCGTTTTTCATGTAAAGGTCACACTGACCTTGACCTTTGACCCACTGACCTCAAAATCAATAGGGTTCATCTGCTGGTCATGACCAATAAGCCTACCTAGTATGAGGTCCCTGGGTCAAAGCGTTCTCAAGTTATTGATCGGAAACCGTTTTTCATGTTAAGGTCACACTGACCTTGACCTTTGACCCACTGACCTCAAAATCAATAGGGTTCATCTGCTGGTCATGACCAATACACCTACCAAGTATGAGGTTCCTGGGTCAAAGCGTTCTCAAGTTATTGATCGGAAACCGTTTTTCATGTAAAGGTCACACTGACCTTGACCTTTGACCCACTGACCTCAAAATCAATAGGGTTCATCTGCTGGTGATGACCAATACACATACCAAGTATGAGGTCCCTCGGTCAAAGCGTTCTCAAGTTATTGATCGGAAACCATTTGGTATTCCGACCGACCGACCGACCGACCGACAGACAGACAGACCGACCGACCGACCGACCGACATGTGCAAAACAATATACCCCACTTTTTTCAAAAGGGGGCATAATAAGCGTAATGAAACATTAATGAAGCTTGACTAGTATATCTAAAACATTGATGATTGAGTTTTGAATTGGGAATACGCTGGGGCAAATTGTAAAATATCGGTTAATTGTGTAGTTAAGCTAAAGTTAATAACCAAACTATTCAATGATTCGTTAATATTTATGCAAATAAATGAATTAAAAAGCCAAGCAGTTACTCATTAATGTAGAGTGATTTAATATCTCGAGATATTTTGATCACAGACTTTGTGTCTGATGATCATTCGTCTGTTTCAAGAGACACTGTTGCCAGTTATGTGAGGGGAATTTCGTTTGTACAGGTTAATGCTCATACACACGTAGTACGCCATCCGTCCGAGTTAAAATGTGAATTACTACTTAAGTACTATATGGTGTAACCCTGACAACACAGATCGGTTACATTGATAAACCAAATGGGTGCGCTGTTCCATATTGCTCATACAGTGCAATTGAAAAAGCACCTTATTTAGGAGTGTGCTTTCAGCACTTTGATTTGAAAACAAGCCAATAGACATTTGGATGTTTTATAATGGTAACGATCAGATATTTCAAATCGAAATCTTGCAAAATGTAGCCCAGTACGAAATGGTTTTATCGTAAGAAGGCGACATTGGAACATTTAAGTTCAAAGGCGAATTATTAAGACTTTAAAAATAAATTATTCATCAAGTTGAAGATCCCAACTAGAAGCATCACTATCAGAAAAGTTGTATTTGTTATGTTGTAGGTCCGAAGGCGATTCTAGTGGGTTTTAGATATGTTTGGTTTCAACATTGATATACAATTGATATGCACCAAGACCAAAGTATGCAAAAGAAAAATCGGACTGGCTTCTTTGTCGGTAAATCGGCAAGCATCCGTCTTACGAACGTGCACTCGGGTCAGGAAACACATACTTGATGTTATCAATTCAAATTAAAATGTTATTTATGTATCTACACGTATTATTAAATTTCTCAACAAGAGCAGGGAATTCACATCTTGAGCATGTTTTAAAAATGGTATGCAAGTAAAGGTGCATAGTTAGCACACAATGGTCTGCGAGAACAATTGCATAGTTAACTACCGAATGTCTGCAAGTAAAAGTTAATAATTAGCACGAAAAGGCCTGCAAGTAATATTGCAAAGTAAGCACACAAATTACTGCAAGTAAAGGTGCATAGTTAGCACCCAAAGGTAAACCGACTTTGTGCTTGTAAAACTCGTGCTCAACTAGTTAGTGTGGAGGCAAAATACCGTGTAACTACTCAATTAGTCAGTGTGGGGGCAACAAACCGTGTTCCTCGTGCTCTAGTAGTTAATGTGAGGGCAATAAACTCGTGCTCTAGTAGTTATTGTGGAGGCAACAATAAACGATATACGTGCCTAAGTAGTTAGTGTGGAGGCAACAAACCACGATACTCGTGCCAAAATAGTTAGAGTGGAGGCTACAAAGCGCGAAACTCGTGCCCAAGTAGTTAGTGTGGAGGCAACAATAAACGATACTCGTGCCCTAGTAGTTAGTGTGGAGCCAACAAACCGCGATACTCTTGCACAAGTAATTAGTGTAGAGGCAACAAACCGTGATACTCGTGCTCAAGTAGACAGTGTGAATAAAATAAAACGTGTAATTACAAAAAATTTAGTGTGGTGTTGAGGCAACAAACCGCGTAACTCGTGCTCCAGGAGCTATTGTGAACAAACCGTTTAACTCATGCCAAAGGTAACTAACCTTATACCTTAATACTAGTATTACACCAACATAGATAGAATCTAATGTGTACATTGACCTTGATACAGTATAGTTTTACATAAGTTTTAATGGCAGTTAAACAAAAGATAAACTTCACTATAAACTTTGCTTTATACAATACTTTATGCATTTTGGGAAGCAAGTGTTAGTTTGTTCGATCTTTTAACGCAACTTTAAACCGTACATTCAGTATCACTTTTAATTGCATGAACTGCATCATGTTGGTTAGGATTATATTTACGAGAATAAAACCAAACATTTTGTGTAAAGATTCAACCTCATCTAATAAAAATATAATAAAATAATAAAATAAGTAAATATTTTAGAGGTAATTGTAATTTTTAGAAAGTTAGCGGCGGATTATTTTGATTAAAATACAAGTAATGCATTTTCTTTTCAACCAATAATGATATTTCCTTTAAATAAGGAAACAACGCATTCATAAGATCACCTCTTTTACTCAAGATAGTGAAGTATTCATTAAAGTATCTGTCGATTCGGCTATACAGGGGTTGATAGGGTCGGGATCATAGACGTACTTGGGCTTTACCTATTTGTTTATTGTATTATTATTATTATTTGTTTTATTATAAAGTTTCCTTAAGTTACCTCGATAAGATTTTCCATTTACGTTTTTTTTTATTCGGGATTTCTGGGATAAGAGTATGGGTGTGCACACAAACTGGTTTGAACTCCACGTAAATTTTACTGACCATTCCAAAGCGGTGCCTAACAATCCTTAATAATCATACCTGTTTTTTTTATATAGAATACATGTTATGTGTTGTTTGTGGAGTCTTGTGATGTTGTTCCATGTTTCTGTATTGGTTTGTGTTATATGTCTTTGGCGCCTACTTTGTGCCATTAAACTGGGTTTCATGTTTAAACTTTTGGCTAATGAGCTTGTTTCTGTAGTTTTTAATAAATATTGGTATTCAATATGCAACTTATGTCAATATTGTCGTAAAACATTATTCACTTCATACCTTAGATTGGTCCGTTATTTATACCACGCAGTCCGATTGGCTACATTGTTCTTAATTCAAATTTATACCACTATTGAATACCATCACAGGTATCAAAATTTGTATTCGGTATTAAGGACCTTTGTTCAAATTATTTCTAAGAAAGTATTATCTCAATGTTTAAATCTCAAGTAATAATATGACTTACACAATTGTAGATTACCTTAAGTTGAGACAGTTTCCGGAAGAAGATGAAGTCTTAGAACAGTCGCCATTCAAACGGCTTTAGCATAATTAAATATTAAACTACGAATTGGCCTTTTATATTAGTTTTATAACATATCTTAATAACTTTTTTAATGCATCGAAATGATGTCTGGTCGTTTCTATATGGAAACATTTAAATTAATATTGATAATATAATTTTAATCTGTACACAGATCATATGCTTTGTTTATTTGACCATTAGTGTCAAATGAGTTAGATATAAGAACTCTTTATTTCAAAACACTTTTAGTAATAGCAAGGGCTTGTGAGAGCTATTTTATAGATTTAATACCCATTAATAGCTGCCTAATGGGGCCTTTATTAACAGGTAACATTAGCATTTTTCCATGTAAATCATGAATTATTCAAGAGTTCCCCTTTACAAAGACTGGCAATGTTTTATTTATTTTTTTAAATACCGTTCTTTAGATGTAGATGTTCCTAGTTACCATCATATGGTATTTTTATTGCACAGTTGGTAAGATCTGCTTGAATATGTACAGATGTCAAACATTTCAGCTCTCACAGTAAACTTATGACGGAAAAACTTCTAAAACAGGGTTTCAGATGTTATAAATTAAGAAAAAAAATGGTCATTAAAATATTAGTATAGTTCATTCCGATTTTTTATTGTGATGTTTGAAAGAAAATTCGTAAAATCAAAATCTTTCCAGCAGGTAGTTGGGCGGAAAGACTCAAAGAATTACTTGGATTTTATTTAAACCGTAGATATAAAGGCATTACTTTGAAGAGCAATCGCCTTCTAGTTTTTGTAAATGAATTTCTGAAACGAAATATAGGGTTGAATATAGCATCCTTACATGACTAAGCTTTAAGTCCTTTGATTTTATGAAAACTTTGTAAATTCATGTTTTCTTTAAAACCTTCTTTGGCTGAATCGGAGTGTTTTGGCATGTGACGTCATTTTCTTCAAATGTTTTACATAGGTAATCATAAGGAAGAAAAGATTAGCTATTATATGTTGCTTTTTTTCATAAAATGCCATGTTCAATAAAATTCAAAATATGAGAGAAAACAAATTTACAGTTTGACCTATTTTTGTATGCAATGCCCCCGGTATAGAGTTTGGTCATGAAAAACTGACTTATTTTCTTAATATCAAGGCATTTTATGAGAAATAATTTTCTATATTAAAAACTATAGCTGTCTCTAACAAATGTTATAACGTTAATTATGTAGTGGAATGACAGCTTTTCTGATAGTGCATTGTTTATTCCCAGTTGGCTGATTATTCCTATACGGATAGCGGTTTCAGTTCCGTGTTAATAATACTCTGCAGATTCATGTATGTAATATAAGGTGGTTAAAACATCCTATGTTAAAGTAACTTGATTTGTTTTTCGGACATTTGAAACCCGGACAATATCGATTTTCCGAAACTGTGCAACGCGACACAAGTCAATGCAATATGCCTTGATAGAAAGTAAGTAAACGAAGGCTCATGCTTATTAAAAACTACCCAGTATTTAAAACGTGCATGTCTGACAAATGTTACTATTTGGATTAACCCTGTGTGTGCACATAGAGGCTGATGATTATGTACTTATCCTGAGCTTGGTTTTGAAACATTTGTCATTTTGGGTGGAGAAAATAATACGTGAACACTGCTCATGTCCGGTTGCATAATGTCAAGATTTATAACGAAAAAATCACGTTTGAACATCGCAGTTTATGAAAGTATCCATCTTAAAAAATGTTATACGAATTGGTAACTGCGCAATCTTAAACTTGGTTATCCATATTGACAATGTATCATCTTATCCATACATCCATCATTCACTATATATGTATGCAGTGAGTGCTAAGCGAACTTATGAAAGAAGATTTCATCACATTCTGGTCAAAAAGCAAAGGCATTTTTTCAAGTGTTACAAAATAAGGAATGGTTTTAATTGCCATATTTTTTACATTTTTCGACTAACAATGTATAGTGGCTTTGATTTCTTTAATCTTAAGAAAAATGTGTTCCTTTTCCCTCAAAGTGACACTAGTTTCCCCTATTATTATTTTTTTTTAAATGCAAGCAGAATTTTAGGAAATTATAATATTTCTTCATAAACACTGCTCAAATTATTTCCATACCAAATAATGATGTAAAGGATGTATCTTTTTCTCTTACAAAACATCATTCATTGAAACAAAACAAACAATGACATATTGAAACGTTTTAATGCTAGTACTCCACAATAATATTTATGCGAAGAGCTACAGAAACAAGCTCATCAGCAAATCTTTAAACATAAACCCGGTTTAATGGCACTGGGTAAGAAGACATAGAACATAGAATAACAAACAAGGACCATGGAAGAACAGCACAAAACTCCACAAGCATCACAATGCATACATACTATCAATAAAAACTAAGTATGTTTATCAAGGATTGTTAGGTACCGCCTTGGAACGGTCAGTAAAATGTAAATTTACTGGGGGTTTAAACCGGTTTAAGTGCACAAACCTCACTCTTATCCCAACAATTCTTAATAAAGATAAAACGCAAAAGGTAAATCTTATCAAAGTATGCATTAACTTGAGGAGACTTAACAATAAAACAAATAATAATAAACTTATAGGTAAACCCCAATTAATAAATGATTAGAGATCCCAACTCTATCTACAGACGGAGGAATACAGTTTAGAGCACCTAATACAAAATCTTTTCAAAGATTTGATGCAGTCATTGTTTGAAACTATAAAATAAAAGATCTAAAACTGTGTGATCTCTCTCTCTCTCTCTCTCTCTCTCTCTCTCTCTCTCTCTCTCTCTCTCTCTGTATATATAAAAAGTATCACATAATAATTCTGTAAATAAGATACTACAGGGGAGGGAATTCAGAAGTATAATACTTATTTCATTCAATGCGGTTTTTTCCCTTCTCCCTGCACTTCTCTAGCCGTGAAATTTGCTAAATGGACGAATTATACCCAGTAGCATTGTATGTTAGATAGAATTATCCTTTACCATTAACCATTAATATGTACCATACATTTGAAAACTTATATTGGCGTTTATACTCGAACTTCTTTGTAAGCTGAGTCGAAACCATCTGCATTGATATGTATTTGTGTAAGTTAATAAAATAAATCACTAGAATACAACTTTGGTTGAATCTGAATACAACCTTTTGCCTTTTGCTATGATGCACGTTTTATTCTGCTGCTCATGGAATACACCGAATCAGTTTGCTGTGTGGGTTAGTTGTGAGTGGGTTCTGAGTGGTAAGTGAGTGAGTGGGCGGGCGGGTATGACAGTAGGTTGGGTGTCAGGACGGTCATGCGTAAGGGCGAGGGAGCAAGTGCCATACTATCATATTCATATGATCTTTTTTGAATACCACATAGAAGGAATTGTCGCTTAAGCCGCTCAGTATTATTAGTGCTTTGATTCTAATAAGAGAGATTGCGAAACACTACTTTAACGGATACATTTACATGACCACTACTTAAACGGGTTTGTATACTAACTAAAACAAGACTAACGTTCATAAATTACCTTTATTGATATACACACTGCTAAATATCGTTGCACTTGCACAAAATAAGTTGATTGATTAAATTTAACATTAATATTGCAGTGACGACCCCCCCCCCCCAACCCCATCTTAAAGCTCCCTGGAAACAATCTGACAAACCCAGAAAACATATCCAGATAAACCATAATACAAGTGAAATAACTGTAGGTAAGAGGGTCAAATAAGTAGCACGAGTTTTATGTCACACATCCCATTATTAAAATGTTTCTGCCTTGGTCATGAATGTTGTCACTTCTCATAACAGCAAACGCTATATAAGATAATATATTTTGCGTGCGTGCGTGTGGCGGATCCGCGGTCTTGACTGTCTATCCATGGGTCGCAGGTTCGATTCCCAGCGGCACCACTGAATAGATACTAATCGGCCGAAATTCAATTTCATGTAAATATGATACGAAAACAACGACACTATGATAAAATAAGTTACGTGTTCAAACATTCTCAGTGGCAACCAAAATTTTACAGGCAAACAACAGTACACCGGTTGTAAGTTTGGTTGTCAAAATAATAAACATACTGTTTTTATTCTTCTGAGAGAATTCAAGAAGATATCATTAAATTAAGATATATTCATGTTGTGCCATATTGATATGTTTTTGTTAACCAAATTATATGTTTTTCTATTTGCTGTCAGCAATTCCACCTCCATTATTAATGTCAAAAAATAAGGACCCAAACAAACATTTGATTCTGCAACGCATGCAATATTTGATATCATTTTAAAGAATATATAATAATAATATAATATACACGTTGGAATAATGTTATGTAGAATGGACGAAAACCGATTCACTTGTGTATATTTCACAAGTGTTTTATGATTTGTTCAAGTAAAAGAGGAAAACTCCAACATTCCAGAAAACTTTACACATTAAATGACGTTTATAGTACTTAACACCGTAATTTAATTTTAGTGTTGCTTTATATGTTAAAGACGCAAAATATAGGTTGATGCAACAAAGAAGAGTTTTTGATGCATTATCATGTTTAACTCATTTGACTTAAATGATCAAACAACAAAGCAAACCAAAAGACCAGTCACTAAGTTCAATAAAATACGAAACATTACACATTTTTTAATAAGTATAGGCGATTGGACCATGTAAAAAAGTTCTGCAAGCGACTGTTCAGTCTGTCTGTGCATGGTATTGACTTGAAGGTTTGAATACATATTTTTTGCAATGATTCATCAATAACATTTGGACTAATACTTATTTATTTAACAAATTTCAAAAGTGTCGTTTTGACTACCCTGACCATGACGTGTCTTTATTATAGTTTTTTTTTAAGTTATCGCTTTGACATTTGGACAACATTTACAGTTTTGCAAACATATTAAATATTTTGGACGTTTCTGTTTTAATCTACAGCAACTAACAAGATGATTTAAACTCTAAACATCATTATCAGATTAATGTGTTTTTTGTGCATAGGTTAACATTTTTAGTGTATGGGCTTTCAACAGTTCAAAAGATAAAACTACATAAAATGTTTCAGAAATTCTTTTTTTTTTTTTGAGATTCAATTTTTCGCATTAATATCAGTATCTAGCAAACATAATACTTATGAGCCGTTCCAACATGTGATGCTGTTATTAGGAGTTGAGCAAATTTAACGAAGGTAAATTTAAGATTTCAAATCAAAGAGCATTTGGATTTTTCTGGAAATGTCCTTATACAAATGAAAATGTTTTTGTAACAAAATAGCCGGTACTTTGGGGTGATTGCAGCTATTTTAAGGAAGTCTTTTGCATTTTTGTTATCAGGAATTGAATTTAATCCACGTTTATTTTATTGAAAATATTTCTAATTCGAAATAATATCATCAATAAATCACAAAATGCAAATGCGTTTTTATCCTTAGCTGTTAAAATCTTCTTTCGTCAAACTCCATATTACCTAAACACATGTCACATATAATGAATGTTTTACTCCCTAAAATGATTGTTCCTCAAAACTAAATAAACTAAATAAAACATGAACGTTTGAAACTTTTGAAATTTTTGGCCTTCCGTGCCCACGCTTGCACCGTGGAAGGCGCTTAAACGAAGTAATGTCATATTTTCGATTGTAGAATACACAACAGTTTATTTTCACTACAAATTGTGTCATAGCTCATGTAATGTAGATACAAACAAAAATGTGAATTTGCTTTAATACATTAAAAGTATATTTGTATTAGAATTACCCATTTCAATTGTAATAAAATAAAATATTCACAGCAATGTGAATAATTTTAGGCACGCACAAGTAAGTAAAACATTCGTACTAGTGAAATATATTTAAGCTATAAAATTCAGATCAAGATGCAAGAAACAAACTGAAACGAATCGATTTGTATTTTTACAAATATTTAAGGAATGAATTGCGGGGTTGATGTCATTATCGGGGTATGAACGCAATTGGGCTGGTCAAAGTGTGTGGAGTCCGCGTACTTTGACCAGCCCAATTGCGTTCATATCACCGGTAATGACACCAACCCCGCAATTCATTACTTATATTTACACCAATAGTTCATTATTTCATTCAATAATTGTTAACAAAATTAATTCATTTCAGTTAAGAAAATCTTTCAGTAATTCTTTCTTACCCATTCTGTTTACAAAAAGAACGACCCGACTATAACCGGAAACATTTTTTTTCAAATGACTTCACAATAACGCGGGAAAAGGTCAACCACTTGAAATGACCTTTAAACGTAAAATAGAAACCCTTTTGGCAACAAAAAATTTAAAATATAATAAATTAACACTTTCTAAAATGTTGATTAATATTTTACGGGACCTGCTGACACAAGAACAAGATCGATAGTTTTCATGTATATTGTTATGCGATGAATTGCGATCCGAACATATCCGAAGATGTTGCGTTCATCGATTGATGAACGCAATTGCCGAAAGGCAGTTCATTTAAGGAATGCAAGTTGAGGTGTAAATATCTTGTTATAATAACACTCTTATTTAAGCATTTATAACAAAGTTTTCATCATAGCATTAAACAATAAATAAGCAGTTGAAAACAACAGTAAACACAACGATGTTTAACAACTAAGTCGTGTCTCCATCTATCTTACTTTCAAACATTTCGTCTGAACCATAAAATATTATCTATAAGACTATTGAATAACACCAACAGTTTAAGCCAATGAAACTGCAGATAGGCAATCATTAAGTATTAAACAGACTATTAAGAATTTTTCATTTCACGGATGTTTAAAGTGACACTCTTATTCAAAATCAATACATATACATGTATAACAAACACATATTTTGAGCGATAATACTATAACTACTTATTGAATAATGCATTTATGGAAAATATTAATTACTTATAACGAGATTTTAACCGTGTATTTAATAGCGGAAAATACAAAAATATTAAATGATAGGTGAATGCTAAAAGATTTACTGTGATTTTCTATCGTGTCATAAGGTAGATATACCATGTTTTCTGCACCACTCTTTCAAATTAAACTCGGTATCCTTCATAAGAACCTTTAATTTCGACATCTGTTTTAATTGTGCCCAATCTTATTTGTGAGTAAGAGTGCATCTTTAAAGATCTGCTTACTACCACTGATTTGAAAATAAAAACTGTTTTATACAATTTGAATATATCATTTTGTTGTTTGACTACATGTGAACATGTCCATTTGGTTGCCCAAAAGCTTAAACCAGAATTAAATCTGATATACATGAAATGATATTGGCGCTTTGAGTTGTTTTTAAGATAAGATATAAAGTGTGTTCAGTGAAATGCATGCTGTTTTATATCTGATAGTTGACAAGCAACCTTATAATAGCTGATCCTCGAACAAAACGATTATCCATTTATGTCCAGTCTTGAAGGAGACAGTCAAAACAATGTTTAACACTTGTTTTTTAAACATTTGACTTAAGATTCAGATACACGCTTGTGTATCTCACTTAAGGTCCAGACAAGCACTTCTGCCCCTCACTTGATATTCAGATACACACTTTTGCCCAACACTGGAGATTCAGATACACACTTCTGCCTCTCACTTGATATTCAGATACACACTTCTGCCCAACACTGGAGATTCAAACATGCACTTCTGCCTCTCACTTGATATTCAGATACACACTTCTGCCTTTCAATTGATATTCAGAAACACACTTCTGCCTCTCACTTGATATTCAGATACACACTTCTGCCTCTCACTTGATATTCAGATACACACTTTTGTCTTTCAGTTGATATTCAGAAACACACTTCTGCCACTCACTTGATATTCAGATACACACTTCTGCCCCTCACTTGATATTTAGAAACACACTACTGCCTCTCACTTGATATTCAGATACACACTTCTGCCTCTCACTTGATATACAGATACACACTTCTGCCTCTCACTTGATATACAGATAATACTTCTGCCCAACACTGGAGATTCAGATACACACTTCTGCCTCTCATTTGATATTCAGATACACACTTCTGCCCAACACTGGAGATTCAAACATGCACTTCTGCCTCTCACTTGATATTCAGATACACACTTCTGCCTCTCACTTGATATTCAGATACACACTTTTGCCTCTCACTTGATATTCAGATACACACTTCTGTCTTTCATTTGATATTCAGAAACACACTTCTGCCTCTCACTTGATATTCAGATACACACTTCTGCCCCTCACTTGATATTTAGAAACACACTACTGCCTCTCACTTGATATTCAGATACACACTTCTGCCTCTCACTTGATATACAGATACACACTTCTGCCTCTCACTTGATATACAGATAATACTTCTGCCCATCACTTGATATTCAGATACACACTTCTGCCTCTCACTTGATATTCAGACATACACTTCTGCCAATCACTTGATATTCAGAAACACACTTGTGTACCTCAACAGTTCGAATACAGATAACTACAATTTGATGTGTACTTTCGCACATATTTAACTTATTTGCTGATATGAATTAAAATGAACGAACTTGTTTTTGCTGAGAGTAGTATAGTACATAACCTTTTGTGTATACACATACATATCTTGATATATTCGGTATTGTTAAATACGCAATGCATTTTATACATTTAATTTGAAGTGCTTATGTTCTTTTATGTATGCAAAGTTTTGTTTTTGCAGGAATAAGAATGTATGGAAGCAATTTATGCAGCCTTTAATCCAATCAATTTCAGAGATAGTTTTGTTCCTTTTAATCATAAAGTCCAGTTTCAATATTGAAACCACGATTGAGTCTGTTTGTGATAATTTTATAAGTAATATATGCAAGAAAGGAATACATTTTTACTGAAAATAACTTTGAAATTTAAAAGCGTACCATGAAGAATAATAAAACCATATCCCCTTTTCACTTATACAAAACAGATATCGACGTGCCAGGAACGTCATGCTATCCATCTTTATATTTATTTCCAAGGACGTTTTGAGACCAGCCTCCATCCGGCTGTCCCTCAGCAAAATGCTTATAAGCCCAGGCCTCATTCGACTTCCATTTTCACTGTCCTTTCATTTGTTATCTCCAATAAAGACTCTATCATTAATTGCATTAAGCTGTGCGTTTATGGAGTCGTCTTCCACCTTACTCGTTATCGAAGCAAGCGATGCATTAGCCCGCTCATATGCGCTCCATGATTTGGTGATACGAAAAAGCTGATAACAGGATACGTCGAACATGGTCCAATCCACTTTTCACTATCAGAAACAAAAAATAGACGTGTAGGTATGAGTTATAACGGAGGATTAATTTGTAACGCATGAACAGTAACACTCTTCTGTCATATCGTTGGCACTGGTATGAGTAGATAATTCAGTATGACATCACTTTTTATAATGTCATCAACTAAGTCATTTAATCTTACAAGCGAACTAAAAATAATGACGATGTTTGGCTGGATAGCAATCCATAAAATAAACTGTTTGGGTTCTCTTATTTGTATTCTGTGTTTACCACGATGACGGTTTTAAGTTAATTTATACTCGCATTCAGGTTATGCCCATTTGGCGAGTGCTCCAATAAAAGTATAAGTCATATTAGGTTTATGGTGCAAAGTGTACAGACAGAATGTTAGCCTGGTTTGAGCGACCCTTGTTCTTTAACGTGTACCAATGTAAAGCGCTGTCACGAGGGCCCCCATTTAACATCCCTCCCGGAAGACGATAAGTTTTTTAGTGCTGCGGCGGAGAATCTAACCTTCGACCCCTTGATTGACAATCAAGTATGTTAAACCACAGATCAGCCACAGTCACACGGTGAATTGCACGCTGTATATAATAGTCGACCATTTAGTTTCAAACAACTCGCCTGTTGAATTGATGATCGATTATGACCAAATACAATTGATTTTCGCCAATTTCATGCCAATTCAATTTTTGATTATAATCGATCATCAGACCATCACTAGTTTTAATATTTCTATAACAAATACTGCATCTGTCCACCTGGATAAAACATGAGGTTTAGTTGTTAACAACACATTTTCCTTTCTCGGTGCCACACCAGATGAACAAGATTTTATTTCATTTCAAACATTCAAAATACATGGTTTCAATGAAATAAGTCGAATTGACCCTTGATCATTGCAAAAGCTCATACATATTCATATATATATTTATATGTCGATCATAGTCAATAGGTCAAATGTAAACACATTTAGTATTCCAGCATGTATAGCACATAGATAAACTATACACACAGAGAAATGAAAGTAATATATGCGTTTAAATTCAAGGCTTAAACTCTTTATAAATTATTACGCTACCTAGTTAACTCTTTCCTTATTTCAAAAGCTCTAAATACAAAAACTGCAAGATTTTTAACTACATTAACATTCTTCGACATAAAAAGCGCAATTGTTTTATACATGCTTGGATGACGACAATAGTATCGAGGTAAGTATCTTTGTCTAATATCGGTATACATGTAACATTAAAAAAGAAAGTGGAATTCATCTTCTAAAATGTTACAAGATGGACATATCCTATTATCAATATCTGTACGGTTCCATCGACCGGTTTCAATACTTAATCTATGAGATGCGATCGATGAGGTTTAGGTGTTAACAACACATTTTCCTTTCTCGGTGCCACACCAGATGCGATCGTTGGTGACAATGGTGATAACGGAATTGTTGAAATAGAATGTTCACATTCAGCAAGAAATATGACAATAGCTGAGACATGTAATGAAATTCCAGAATTCTACTTACAAATTCTTATTAAAAGACACACACTAGTACAATGTAGATTCAAGATTAACTGATGATAACTGGGTGCAATTTCTGTTCATTGTGTACATTGTGTAAAAACATACATTTTTAAAATAATCCTGCCAGACATTCCATTGATGTCTGATATGTTGAGCAGATTAGCAGAAATGTATGCTTACCATGCTGTGCCTCACTTGTGTTCTCAGGGAAAACTGTTAACATTCAGAATTTATCTTAATGTACTTACTTACATGAATTTTCAATCTATATGGAAATCCAAGTCCTCTCCGCCTTCCTCTGATAAGATATCCTGACTGAAAAAAGCTCATTCATGTCGAACAATAGCTCATTGAGCCTGAGAATTATTGAACAATTCCCAAAACTAAAGTTCAACATCACATTTGTGTGAAAATTAACACCAATACTATTAAATTAATGATAGAAGAAACTTTAGTATCTGATCAATTTGCAGTGATATTACCGCTTCATTTGTGGCTTGGATAAGAATATGTCTACAAACATGCTGTCAGGCTCAAATTGAGACCGCTTTTGGTATACACTGGATGTATTGTTTGTTACCAAAGTATCAGTTGTCAGAAATTACTGATCACAAATAAATGATTGAATAGTTTAGATAAAACAAATAAATACATAATTTGATATCTGCATTGCTTGTTAAGGTATTGTTTCCCGCCTCAATTAATTCATGTAACGTAAAATATGCCTTCTTTGAAATATTTTAACTAACATCAACATTTAGGTTGTCCGTTTAGCGCAGTGGTCAGCACACTCGCTTGTCACCAAGGCGACCCGGGCTCGATTCCCGGCCTGGGCGCATGTGAGTTCGGTTAGTGGTCACCAAGCCGGACAAGTGGGTTTTCTCCGTGTACTCCAGTTTCCCCCATAACACAAGACCACACTCTCGCACAACATCGTGCCAACGAGAGTGATTAATATAAGTTGCAAAAGCTTGTTTCACGATCGTTATAAAATTAAATAAGTTTAAACTAACTAACAACACATTGACAATGTAACGCTTGCCATAAAGCTGCCATATACAAATACCATTCTTTCAACCAAAAAAACACAGTTAATTTGCTGAGTTTTATTGCAAGATCATTTAATGCAGGAGTGTATTTAATCAGTTGAAAGGCTTACTTTAGTCAATGTGTTACAGATTACTTTTATTTTATTTAAGGTCACGGAAAGAACTCCTGTATTCACTTGGTCAAATGATTTTCCAACTGAAAGCGTAATGCAATAAATATGAGCAGAGCGTTTTAAAACTATACAATTAGATAACAAATTCATCGGCTCGATGTACTAATACTTATTTCAATCGATATCAAAACAATATTATTTTACATGAGTATTTTTTCTCGCCCGATGTAAGGGTTGCCTTCCTAAGTTTCTTGGCTATAAAGGGTTGTCCATAACCCCGTTTTCGGTACAATAACCAAACCAGCTACAAACTCTTCGTTAAGTTGGCCTTACATTTCCTTTTGATACTTCGCAGAATACTTGGTAGCATTTAACTTTGTTATTGTTTGTTTACTCTTTTTTCGACTAGTTTTATCTCCTGGTTTGAACAACGATGCGTTTATTTTCACGGGGCTATATCATGGTTTGTAAATTGCACTTTTTATAGAAAACAATATTTGCTACGAAACGAAGTATTGCAAACTATAAGGAGTAGCCGGCTCGAACCCTTCAACAAATTTTGATATATGGTCAAATATTGTTTTTAAAATTTTGAAAAGTGTTAGTAACGCGATTTCACAAAAGGCTGTAGTGTGACTGGTTGATTATCACGTGATGCTAACAAAATGTTCATAAAAAGTTAAATATCCATCAGCTTGTATACTAGTCCTTGTAGACGAGTGCATATTGTATCAGATTTCATTTTGTTTAATTTACCGTACCAGCGTTGTTTCGCTACCCACTGCCAACAGGTTTTATCAACCTTTTATTGCATTATTTGCAATATATTTATCAAAGATATCTGTTTTAAAATATATGTTTTAAAACTGTTTAAGGAGCGAGACCCTTTAACACTATTTCATCTTTGATTTTGCTAAGGCGAGTTTTGTCAGATACATAACTGTACAATGACTGCATCGTACCATTTAAGAGTTGATACTGATGCTTAAGATTGTTTCAGTCGATTAAATGGTGTAGTTGAGTATTTCAAAGTATGAAATTAGTTTAGCATATGTTCGTTTAACATTATTCTTAACTGTTTTCAAATCGCTACCTCCGATGAGTCATTTTTTTTAAATTTTATAATTAATGAAAAGTGGTTTGGCGAATGTAATTCGCATTTTGACTAATTAAATCAATCCCTTCTGAGTGTGTGTTCCAGTGAACTAACCGTTCCAAGGCGGTAGTCACATCACTTATTGATAAAGCTATGTTGATGCATTAATTGTGTTTGTTGTGGTATCAGTATTTATTTTCTCTTGTTCAGTGCTGTTTGCGCCCTTGGGCGTCTGAAATGAGAATTCTGTTTCGACTTTGGGTTTATCCCTGTAGTTGTCATTATCTTCACACACACACACACACACACACACACACACACACACACACACACACCTCGCGCGCACACGCACACGCACACACTCACGCACACATAAACGCTCACGCAACCACGCACACACACAAACTTACATAACACTATAAATTTTATAGGGAATAGACAAGCATTATAATTTTGGACGATCAATATGACAGCCATTTAAGTCTCCTCTTTAATAGACCAGGATTGAGGTAAATGCAGAATTTATTTCTATTAAAAGCATTTAACATTATACAGCTATATCTTTTTAAGAGACTTTTACATTTTACATGTAAAAACAGGTGTCTCCTGTAAATACAGAATAAGATAATGGTAGTGTTACGACAATGGTAAACGTTAATATTATTTTTCAATTATGAATTCAAACATAAAGACACTTTTTTAGGTGTTTCAGGGATGGATATACAGACCAACATACCGTATTTACATCCCTGTTGCCCCACCAGGTGACTGCACAGTGTGTGCGCGTAAACCCACTAAGAAACGGATGCCCACATATGCCGCGTTTGTCGCAAAAGCAAGGGTCATTATTTTGTCCATTCCCCATGGATGTGCATCAGAATTATGATATGGATATATTATGTGCAGCGGCGAACCAAACACCAGGTTCACAATTGCATCGCATGAAAATATTTCGCCTTCTTCTTTGATTCTAGGTGAACTTCTTTTAAAGTTTTGAATGACATAGGTTAAGAATGTCATTTTTTTTCTTATTCAAGGGCCATAATTATGGTTTTACTAATTGCTATGGAAAACAAAATCCCATGTGCACAACTTAGTTAAAATAGTATTTATTTCAAATTTACATAAACAAGGTAATTTAACAGCAAAACAAATAATAAGGCTCGTAAATCAAGTTACTTAAACGTATGTAAATTCCGTTCCTAATAGCTGTTTAGTTCAATAAACTCATAATATTCAAATCCGATCAAAATGCTTACAATAAAATTCGAATCTCCTTGAACTTGATATAAACCTCTGCACACAAATATGTCCTTGTTTTGTACAAAAGTTAAGCGATCGTTACCGAAAAGTAAATTATGAATGGTTGGTGCACATGGAAGGTCATTGAAACACCGCTGTCTCTGGCTGGAGTATAAAGGGTGTATCATGAGGAAATGTGAAAGCATCTTCATTTGTTCATATACATAAAGGAGAGTCAATGATAGTTTTTCTGTGAAGATCATGGTTAAACGAACTACACCCAAGTCTTAAACGTCAATGCATGATTTGGTTGCGGCGTGAACCGACATTATAAATTGGTAGGGGAACGTTTCCAGAGTATCTTAGTGGATATCGGACCTGAGACTGGATGGAAATCAACGACGATAGATATTCGGGTGTCATGCCTTTGCTCATCTTATTAAAAAGGACAAGCCCATGTTGTTTTTGTCTTCTAATTGCAAGGGGGTCTCACTTCAAATCAGCCATAAGACCCTGTATGTTACACAGTTTAGAGGCACCGGTAACTATCCTCGCTGCTTCGGTCTAAATTGCCTCGAGTTTAATCTGTAAGTTAGCACTACAGTTGCACCAGACAACGTCCCCATACTCTAAAAGGGGTCTTATGAAGCTTTTATACATTTTTCCAAGGCAGGGACGAGAAAGTATGAATTTTAGGGAACGCATTATACCAATCTCTTCCATTTTTTGTCGAGAACGGAGTCATATGATCTTTCCATTTAGCATAATCAGAATGGCAGATATCAAGATGTTTGCGAGAACGAAAACTTTGAATTGGATTATTGTTCATAAATAAAGAGGGATGAATCTCTCTATCACGTTTCCTAGAGAAACTAATTGACCCTGGTTTGGAAGGATTGAAAGTGACAAGCCAATTAGGTGACCAAGTAGATCATTTGTATTATGTTTCGTGTGAATAAAACGAAAATGTATATTTATGTATGTAGCAAGGTTCATATATCCGTATTTTATCCGTTTGTGTGTTTGGTATGCTTCCGTATTGTATAGTGTCTTGTATTGTCTGTGAATTTGTTGTCGTGGTTATTGTCCTATATACTCATTCTACTCTGAATCTTCGACGACGCAAGTCATCGAATATAACATTTGTTATTTATTACATAAGCATACCCGCTCATATCTTTGAGCAGTAATACTGTAGTTCTATGTATGTAATTATTATTAAGACGTGCCTGGTAAGTTTGTTATTAATATGTCTTAGAATGTTTTATGTATAAGACCGCGGAGTCTCCGCTGATATATGCCGATCACTGCCCATTGTAATTGTATTTTGTGATTTATTTAGTAATATCATTAGTATATACTTTCTTTGTTTTATTATTTATCATATGTTTTAGATCTCTTCAAAATCGTCTTAAAAAACAATCGAACTTTTAAATTAAGTGGTCGTCTCCACCCATCCACAACATGTATCTCAAATGTATGCTTTTTAATTCAAATATTGCAAAATATATATTTGTGTCTGATTTCAGTTGAGATAAAGATCAACTGCAGTAGAATTCTTAAGTATTCCTTACTCAGGACTTGTTTCTGTTAACCAGAACTACATTACTCATTTGAATGAGGTCGATTCGAAGACGTGCCTCGAGGTGAAGCATGTATTTCCGGTTTTGGCCATTATCATGTAACATCACACGTTAAAATGAACAAATATCAGCACAAACTAAACATACACTGCACGTTATCATTTCTTTCAAACTGGAATCTAAGGAAAAAAACTGTCAACGCGTTTTTGTATTCATCGCTGAATCCTGTTATCTGAAGAAGAAATATACTTTTAATGTATTATACAACAAAAAACTACATTTCTGCAAATCGGTTGAGTCGCCTGTCGTGAGGGCCGACTGCAATTACACGAAGTCGTTCAACAGTTGTTGATCGACGAGGATGACGGGGCAGGGCAATAGAATCCCTTTGTGACTGCTATGCTTTGCAGACGACACAAAATGCAGTTTGCTACCGCACAGCTGTCGATTCAAGATATCAACCATAAGAACAGATGGACAAATTAGATATGAGAACAAAACACAACAGAACATAACACATATATATATGTATTTCAGTTTCGTTAACTCCAAAGTATTTTGCTTGATTCGAATGAATAAATACAAAAAAATACAGACTTGACACCTTAATTTTGTAATTGTTGAAATAACCATTCAAGTCCTTTATTTAACTCTTTACTAACGCTTAAGCCTTAAATTTGGAGACTTAACATGTCAAATGTAATACATATAATTTAATATATGGTAAGACTCAAAAAATAAAAAAGCTTCCTTATTTTAAATTTTGAATGAGGCCTTAAGGCTGGAAAGTCAATAAAAGGTTAGATAAAGGATTTGTATTTTTTGTTCCCGAGGAATAATTACAGTGTTATAACAACCAAGCAGTTTAAACAGAAACATACTTCAAACAACTGTTGACAACGGTTGAATACCTACTACAGACAACAAATATTAAAGACTTCAAAACTGACGTAATTAAAGTAATCAATAATTAAGTAAAAAATGAACTGCATCACGTATTCATTGATTCTTAAATTATATGAAGCTCCAATAGTTTGAATACATTAAAACACATCTGTGTGGGATTTATATATTCCATATATCGCCTAGGCCGGGTGTCGGTCTCAGTTTGGAGCATGCTGCGCAACGACATAGTTCGGAAATTTTTGAGGGGTCTTCAAATATTCTCATTTTTTTACGGTATTCGTGGACATTGAGTTGCTCTTCGAAATGGATGTTACCATTTTTTGTCTTTTCCTGCTACAGCTTGTTGCCTTTGCAATGGGAAGCGTTTTATTTTCCAAAGTCTACAAGAGATAATGTGCAAGTACAACCATGACGGGCAATCCTTTGAATTTGACCACTGCACCATCGGCCGTCCAATGCCTGACGTTGTGTTCTGGATATGAACACACGTACAACGAACGATGTGACGCGGCTCGATACAACGAAGTTACTGGCAATTGTGAACTGGTGTCACGCAAAGCACGGGAGTGGTGCAATGGCAGGTCGACCACCAATGGAAGGTCTTCGTAAGCAAGGTTTGTTTATGTTTCTGTATGTACGTGTGGTACATTTCAATAGATAAATAAACGTGAAAACTTTAAGTAGGTGTAGTAAAAATTATGGTGTTTGTGGCGGTGATCATATTTTTGATAATGAATATTGTTCGAATTCATATTTATATAATGACACAAAGTATTTATACGCGATAAAAATTATTTCCTTTCATTGCGTCATGAGTTTTCGACTTTATCCCTAGCACGGTTAAATATCAATGCTCTTATATCTTATATGTTTTTGATTACCTAAGTATTGGTGTTGACGTTCAATCATTTATTAACTACATGATAATCTTTTTTAACATCAATTGAAAAAAAAATCAAATTAACTGATGCTAAGTTACTCTCGTCGGCACGATTTTGCGCGAAAGTGTGGTCATGTGTTAAGTTGAAAACAGGAGTACCCAGATAAAACCCACTTGGCTTTGAGACCACAAACCAAACCAACTTACGACAAAAACGGGAAACAAACTTGAGATATTTTGTACGAGTATAACAGCTTCATAAATGTAATATCGGTCATTGAAAACAAGGTTGATATTTATGCATACTGTCCTTTCTTAAACTAAAATATTTTTCCAATTTAAATGAAAACAATGCTATAGAAGGCGATGGTAGATGTAACGGTGGTGGTGGTGAGGTTAAACGTAATGGTAGTATGCTTAGTATAAGTGAAATGGTGATGACGATAATGCGAGTTGTAAAAGTAGAAGTAGTACAAGTTGTTATAGTAGAAGTATCAATAGTAGCAGTAGCAATAGCTGTAGCAGTTGTAGAAGCTGATGTTAGAGAAGTAGCTAAAACATTATCAACCGTAATAACAGATGGCTAACCAGGCTTACATTCTGCCTTTACACTATGCTTCAAAAACCTAATATGACTAAACTTCGCACTCGCAGAATTAGCCTTGCCGGAGTGAGAGTATAAAGAAACTTTAACCAGCATCATGGTTAACAGAAAATACAAATAAAAGAACCGAAACCAAAAGAGTATATTTCATGGATTGCTATCCAGCCAAACATCGCAATGCTATTTAATTCGCTTTTAAGATTAAATGATGCCATTATACGAATGTACTCACACCAGTGCCAACGATATGGCACAAGTGAGTTACAGTTCATGCATTACAAATTAAACTTCCGTAATAACTCATACATACACATCTATTTTTTCGTTTCGGATAGTGTGAAGTGGCTTGGACCATGTTCGGCTTATCCTGTTATCAGCTGTTTCGTATCAAGAAAGACTGTTACGCTGCAAAGTACGCCTGCGAGCAGATTAACGCATCGCTTGCTTCGATAACGAGTAAGGAAGAAGACGACTTCATCAACGCACAGCTTAATGGAACAAATCGTAGAGTCCATATAGGAGCTAACGATAGAAATAGAGAAGGACAGTGGGAATGGGAGTCGCATGAGGCCTGGTCGTATGAGCATTTTGCTAGTAAACAGCCGGATAAGGGCACGTCTGAAAATGTCCTTGGAATTCTATATAACAGTGGGTGGCATGACAGTGGTTCGAGTGAAAATCTGTTTTATCTATGTGAAAAGGGGTTATGATTTTGATTTTCCTTCATGTTACGCTTATACATATAAGAGTTATTTTTTTCCATTATAATGTATGCCTTTCTTGAATATATTTCTTGTCAAATAATCTCAAACACACGCAATCGTGATATCAATATAAAAGCTGCTATCTGATCTTTTGTCAGCAATATTATATCATTGGTTTGCAGATATTTACGCAAACATTTGCTCTTTATAAGACAAAAAATAAAAAAAAGTTGTAAAAATGGTAAATCTGTCAGAGTGCAGCTTTAAAACTGTTTTATCTGAGTTTGACACATTTCCGTGAGTTCAAGGGGAAAATACAAAACAATATTAATAATTATATGATAACATATTAGGTCTAAGGTAAACATTATTTAAAATATAGGTATTCAAAAAAGTAACTATTTGAATAATAAGCCGACTTTAATTCAAAAAAATGGTTTATATGTTTCAAAGGCTCAAAACTGTCACATAAATTGATTGGTTTAATGGATCGATAAATCGCTGAATAAATACTTTTCATACAACCTAATTGCTGATTAACTTTGCATACATCAAAGAACATAAGCACTTCATATTAAATGTATATAATGCATAACATATTTGCATTTTTATCTGTACTAATTTTATCAAGATATTAATTGTACACAAGTCATTTACAATACTATTCTTAATTTTAATTAATATCAGCAATTAAGTTTTTATGTAGGGCGAAAGTGCACATCAAACACTAGTGAAAGGAAGAAGTCTCAAGTGAGAGGCAGAAGTGTGTGTCTGAATCTCAAGTGACAGGTAGAAGTGTGAGTCTGAATCTCAAGTGAGAAGTAGAAGTGTGAGTCTGAATCTCAAGTGAAAGGTAGAAGTGTGAGTCTGAATCTCAAGTGAGAGGTAGAAGTGTGAGTCTGAATCTCAAGTGAGAGGTAGAAGTGTGAGTCTGAATCTTAAGTGAGATACACAAGTGTGTATACTTGTGTATCCGAATCTCAAGTGAAAAGCGTTTAACATTTTGGTAACTGTCCCTAACAATTTGTACATTAAGATATTATCTTATGGTTCGATGATCAGCTATTTTAAGCACGCTTTAAACTATCAGATATAAAACTGCATGCATATCAATGTACATATTCATATCTAACTATAACTAAAAAACTCCAATATGATTCCAAACATTTCAGATTTTATTCTGGTTTAAGCACTTAGGCAACCAAAATGGACATGTACACATATAGTCAGACAGCATAATGATATATTCAAACTGGATAAAACATTACCTTTTTAAAAATCATATGTATGTTAAATATCTTATATTCATTTTAAACATGTACTTTTACCAATTCATTATTAACTCTCAACACACACTTTTAAACAGTCAATCCATGCATCGGTGTGTAACAATATATTGTATGCGTCACACCAAATTTGTTCATTTATGATACTTATGCCATATTGATCACATGAGTTTATCTACTAATGAAACATGTCAAACCCATGTTGGAACAGCTTTGACACAAGTTCAAAATAATACATATACGAAGGTTAATCTATCTAGGCATACATCATTTAAATAAATTGTTTCAACTTGAACTACATGTTATTATCATCAAGACGACACGAAGCACAAATGTCAAAGCAGAAACCGATATGGTTCGACGTTTATGAAGTTTATCTAGGTACCTCTCAACACCTTTTACACCTAATCATGGTAAACATTACATAACATAATAATTTTATAACATATCGTTATTCAGCATTAAACGGCATATGTACATTTATACCCATAATGTACAATTTTAGTACAATATAGAACAGTAAACACAGCTTTTGTTACAGCGAAGTCAAGAAAGGTTTCTAGTAAATTAACGTTATGTAACAAACTATATGGTAACAATTTTAATTGTTCAAATTCAAATAGGTTGAAATTAACATTTTGATAACTGATCCATTTACTGACGTGGTCAACTAAGCAAGACTACAATAAAACATATATAAGTTACAAAATACGATATGAATACTACTAAGCTGTACGTAAGCAGTTGGAGCTGGCATTCCATATTAACTCATTATATCTTCACATTTATCGACAATTATATTTGGTGACTTTGGGTGAATTTCTTACACTGTTTTCGATCATTGTTTGTGTAGATTATGTAATAGTTAAATGATATGAAGTAAAAAAAAAATCATGAAAAAGATTGGGCCGAGTGAGCGTAGCGAACGAGCTTTTCCATATTCATTAAGAAATTCCTTCAGGTCCATCCAATTGACTTACAATATAACCACATTGGCTCATACATTGACAACGCAAAATATGACGCATTTAGTGTGAATCGAATGAGTGGTTGTAGGCGGACCTTTTAAAACCAGCGACAGGTGAAATTCTTAATGATAAACTCTAGGTCTTAGTGATTGCCTATCTGCAATTTCATTGGCATAAAATGTAGGTTGTATTCTTAAGTCTAATAGATCATATTTTATGGCTTAAACGAAATGATTAAAAGTAAGGGACGCATGATTTAGATTTAAGATATCGTTGTGTTAACTCTTGTGTCTGCTTATTTATTGTTTTTTCTTGCCATGATTACAATATTATAGCTTTAATATGAGTGCTTTAATATGGGTGTATTTATTACAAGATCGTTGTTAAAATATACACAACGATTCTTTTCAGTTTGTTTCTTATAATTATAATCTTAATCTGCATTTTATGGAAGTTGCTATATAGTGTATATATTTCATATGTATGAATTGTTTCCTTACTTGTGCGTGCTTAAAATAGTTCACATTGCAGTGATTATTTTATTTCATACTGTTGAAATTTGTGATTCTAATACAAATATACGTTTAATGTTTAAATGTAAATACACCTTTTTGACTGCATTATATGAAATATGAAACAAATTCTAGTGAAAATAAGCTGTTGTATTTAATACTATATAATATATTATATATTTTCCTTTAAATTAACGATGGTTACATATTCTTATATACTGTATATTATGTACATTTACATTTTTTGTCTTTGTCGCCACATACAATGAGCTTAATTGGCCTTTTTCTTGTGAATAAAAGTTTAGTTCAGTGTTCTGTTTTGTTCAATCATATGGTATGTCTATGCGGCCTTGGTAATGTAGAAAAACAAGAGGGCTAAAATTGTTCAAAACCGCTCCCCTGAGATAAGGTATTGTAAACTTAAATGTTTTTGAGAATATTGTAATGGCAGGTTTGAAAATAATGTTAAGAAATTAAATCCCAAAGGGAACACTTACTTTCAGTATGAAGAAAGCTGTCCTTTACATCCCGTTCGAGCCAACTATGAATTCGAGCCGAGATATTTTGAGCCGACGGTGTTCGACTGTTTATTTATTGACAAATAGGAGAGCAAAATTATAAAATCAGATTGAATTATACTTTCACAGTATTAATTCGGCCAATACTTTTGCCAATAACTTTAATCGTTGTGATGATGGCTGGTTGAAACTGTCTTGATGAAAAAGATAATGGACAGAACCGGTTGATTAGGGGTTCTATTCTAATTGACATGAATGATGATATTAAAACACGTCTCAGAATGTAATTGCTATTTTTTATTGCATTTTAAGGATTTATAGAAATGTTGAAATACTTTTGGAAGACGATTTTTGACACACATGATGACATTAACATCGAAAAGACAAAACCGATGTTGTAGGCCGCTAGGCATGCAGACGTTTATAACTGTAAATCGGAATCTACCATTGGCAGATCGGCATAATATGTTTAACAAATGATCGCAAGGGAACATCAACTCGAATGATGTTAGAACTGCGGTGGTCAACGATCTAATTTACATAACGACTCTGCTGTTAAAGATACAAAGAATTGCATTCTGCATAAGTAGCTTGCTGAATGTAACGCTGTCACGAGTACGCATGATATCTTGTGCGGTTAATATAGTGCGAATAAGCTTCGTTGTTCAATAAATACGCCATTAAAATCAAAGAAAACGAAATAAATTAATATAAGAACGAGTGGTTAAGTGAAATATGAAACGTATAATGCCCTAATAATTTCAAAATGAACGCTTACTGAATAAATATAGATAAATGTATATCTTAATTGACAATTTAGACGCGGCCGGTGACCTAGACACTATCGGTTAAAAGTAAAATCTGGGTCGTCGGATTCGGACAGGTTTATTAACCCGAACAATTCATTAAAATCAGGAAAAAAAACATAAATCGAAGTGAAGATGCCATTAAATCTTCATTTTGTGTATGATATCAAACCAAAATGTTTTAAATGAAAACATGATATTGTTCTTACGTTTAAAATAGCCATTCAATCCAGAGTCAAATACCTTAAAAAATCAACTTGGACATTCATCTTGTCGCCAGGGAAAATAATTGTTCCATATTTTATTTTGATATGAACAGGGTTAATTTAGTATTACAGCAGTTATTTTCATCAATGACTTATCTAGTACCAGTCTTGCCATACGGCAATGTTCTGCCCTCGGTCGTTAATGAGTCGACAAGTTGAGTAAGTGGTTAAATCACGCAATAATTTCGTACATACTAATTTGTGTTTACATACACCTTAACATCCCTTGGGACGAACCTCACGCATACTAGTAGTTAGAATTGCCGACTAAGTAGATCTTATTTTTATTATTACACTTTTGTCTACAATGGTAAAATCCCATTACCCGAAAAAGAGATATTTTGACTATCAGAAACATTCGCAAAAAAATTGACACGTGACCATACAAAAATCACTGTCAGGTCATGTGACCGCAGTGACATTTTGAATGTCATATAAGAGCAAATAACTGCTTTAATATTTTAGGATAATCATGACGTGATTCCCTAGGTAGTGATGTCACTATTCAATATGTACACAAAAACATCAGACGACAGGAAATTTACGGTGGGATAATCATGACGTGATTGCCTCCCTAGGTAGTGATACAGTAGTGATGTCACTATTCAATATGTACACACAAACATCAGACGACAGGAAATTTACGGTGGGATTTTGTTCTAGATATAATTATTTGACTTTGTTTATCTTGTTGAACTTGTTGACTTAAATGAAATTAAAAACATTTTAAAACTTATTTGTATACTTAATTTGTTCGGTATAATAAAATATATATCATATGGCAGCATGTATGACATTGATATTGTCAACCCTCGAAACAGAATGTCACCCTCGGCTGGCGCCTCGGTAACATTCTGCTCTCGGGTTGATAATAGCAATGTCACACATGTTTTATATATATTAATTATTCTTTTATATTCTCTTTTATTCCACTTCTCAGTGGTTCAACAATATTGTATCATATTTACACACTACTTTAGCTATTGTACAGACTGATAGTGTCATGAATTGGCATGCTTTCCTTATGTTCTTCATGAACATTGCAAATGTCCTTTTTGCCAGGGGTTTCTCAGTGTACCAAATTTTAAATCGAGATAGATTTTCAAGTGCATGATTGTCCATTCGGTTAAAGAGCATATTGGCATTGATTTTTTGTTTACTGATGAACAGCCCGACAACTTTCACAGGACATAGAGCCTCTCGTGTGGCATAAATTCTCTTTTCATGGAGGGGACTTTTTTGTTCTCGCGCCACCTTGGTGATATTTTTCTTTGGTTTCTTGGTTCAGAATCAGGAATTTTCCATCAGCATCCTCACGGAACTCAATGCTGTTCTTCCGAAGCTGGTAATGGAACTCCAGGCCTCTTGTGACCAAATGAATAGCTATAAGGAACCATGCTGCCTGTCTCAAAATGATTGGAGAGTTCAGGTTATCGGATTTTTTTCAGATCATCACATGAGACGATTTCCTTATGCTGGGTTGGACGAGAAATTTCCATCCTACTTTTTAAATGTCCATCAATGGTTCGACTAGATTTTGTGAACTCTGGGTCACGTACAATATCAATATTCCTGTCAATATTCTTAAGAAATCGATTAATCACACTTCTAATGACTCGGCAATTTTTCTTTAAAAAAACACCATACTGTGCCATTTACGGGGTTTATGTTTAAACTTTTGGCTACTGAGCTTGTTTCTGTAGCTTTTCATTTAAATGATTATGTTAATTTATACTATAACTCGGGTAAGGCCTATTCGGCAAGTGTCGCGATAGGATTTTTAGTCATATAAGGGTTTTGGAGCAAAGTGAACAGACATAATTTAAGCCTGGTTAGTGCCACCCTTGTTCTTTAACCTGCACCAGTGTAAAGCGCTGTCACACGGGCATCCCGGAAGAGGATTAGCATTTAAGTGATGCGGCGGAGAATCGAACTTGCGACCCTTGGGTTGACAGTCAAGTGTGTCACTTCTATACCACAGATCAGCCGCGGTGATTGCACACCTTCTTTAATAGTCAATCAATTAGTGTCAAGAAGTGTTGATTCGGTGTATATTAGTATTGAAACTTAATCGTTTAGTCTCAATTAGTGTTAATCCGTAATAGCTGGAAGCATGATGCGTCGAACATAGTCCGTCCCGCCTCACACTTTTCAAAACGAGACAAAAATATTTATATGTGTAACTTATCGCGAAACTTGTTGTTACAAGTATAGCCAATAGGGGCCTCGCTCATGTTTTTACACCAACCGGTAATGTATCTTAAACACCTATATTATAATTATTTTACTTTTAAATACCGATATTGCAGAAACAAATACAAGTAATAAAAGTCTGATTTGAGTAGGGAGCAACCCCATGCCAATGAAATAACTATTGCTACTGCTACTGCTACTACTACTACTACTACTACTGCTACTACTACTACTACTACTACTACTACTACTACTACTACTACTACTACTACTACTACTACTACTACTACTACTACTACTGCTACTGCTGCTGCTGCTGCTGCTGCTGCTGCTGCTGCTGCTGCTACTACTATTTCTACTACTGCGGCTGCTGCTGCTGCTACTACTACTACTGCTATTGTTACTGTCACTGCTATCGCTACCGCTGCCGCTGCCGCTGCTGCTGCTGCTGCTGGTACTTCAACGAGGCGAACTTTGCATATGTTAATATCAATCTTTTCGAAATCGTTGTAAAATAAATAAGTTTAACTTCTAGATAATAATTAATTGTACGTCAACATCAAAGCGTATGCACTTAAAACATTCAAGATTTAAGAACTTTGAATTTAAACATTGATAGGGGTAAACTCGGAACTCGGAATGAAAGTATATACATTACATCGCATATAGATACTTTGAGTCATTATATGTATATAAACTTGAACAATATCCATTATCAAAAAATTGATCACCGCCCCTAACACCATTATTTTTACTTTATCTACTTTAATAAAGTGTTCACGTTTATTTATCTACTGGAATGTATCAAACGTACATACAGAAGTATTAACAAACCTTGCTTAAGAAGATCTTCCATTGGTTGTCGACCTACCATTGTACCACTCCCGTGCGTTTGCGTGACATTATTTCACAAATGTCAGTAACTTTATCGTTTTGAGCAGCGTCACAACCTTTGTTGGACGTTTGCTCATAGCCAGAACACAACGGCAGGCATTGGACGACCGATTGTGCGGTGGTCAAATTCAAAGAATTGCCCTACATGGTTCTACCAGTGTATGCCGTGTAGACTTCCGAAAATGTAAGGGTTCCCATTGCAAAGGCAACGAGCTGCAGCTGCGACAGAAAAATCATGGTAAGGTTCAATGAGCAGTTCAATGTCCACGAATATCGCAAAAATGAGAAGTTTGACGCCTTAAAAAATCCGATCAATTTCAATTTCAAATTCCCAACTATTTCATTGAACAATTTGCTCCAAACTGAGAGCAACACCCGGCCTCAGCAATTTATGGCAGTTCGTTGCAGCTTTAGCGACCGTTACGATCCCCAACCAAAGGTGTCTTAATGCATTCAACCTATTGAAGACGCATATGATTTAAGAATAAATGAATTAATGATGCAGTTTTAATGTTTAAGCATTGCTTTCTATATTTAAGTCTTCACTATCTTTCGTATGTAGTTGTGTTTCATCCGTTGTCAACTATTGTTTGAAATGTTTGGGGGGTTTTCAAACTGCCTGATTGTAATGACACTGTAATGATTCCTAGGGTAGTATAGAAAGCCTTGTTACCCTTTATTGACGTTTCAGCCTAAAGGCCTTATTCAAAATACTAAATAAGAAAGTTTTTGTTTTTTTAACTTTGAGACACAATATATCTTATGTTTTACATTAGCCATGTAGGAACATATTGAAAATCTTTATTCATGAATCAATAAATGTTCATGAATGACATTATAGGTCTATAAACAATATACGTTGCAATGCGACGAAGTATTATGTTTAACTCTTGAAGAGTTCTACAAATGTTACAAAACTCCGCTTAAGAACATTTATGGAACTGAATGTGGCCTTAGTGTTCTTTGACTGTTGCAGATTATAAAATAATTATTTTAAAATTTACAAAAAAGTCAAGAACTAGACATCAGTGGTAAAAGACAGCGGATTATCATTAAAACAAATAACTTTCTATCAATAATGATATTTCAGGGAAACAAGGCATTCATATGAACACCCCTTTAAATCAATTTAGTGCTATATTCTTTCAATTGCGTTAATTCAGCTTTTGTAAATGTAACGTATTCAATATTCATCTTAAATTAAAGTTAAATAATTTACTACAGTCATTGGATTGGTCCGTTATTCTTACCACTCATCCTGATTAGCTGCATTGTTCTTAGATCCAGGTTTGACCAATATTGAATCACAGGTAGCAAAACATATGTTTGGTTTAAAGGACCTTTGCTCAAAATAGTTCTCAAAGTTTAAATCTCAAGTAATACAATGGCTTACACAATTGTAGATTTCCTGGAGTTTAGACAGTCTCAAGAGATAGATGTTGTCATAGTAATATCGCCTTTTCAACGGCTTTAATAACAAAATATTTTAGTCAAATGAGTAAAACATATTGCACTCTTATTTTAAAATATTTCCTAAGCATATTTTAAAGCATACGTTTTTCAAAGCAATTTATAGTTTTCAATTACTGCAATGTCATACCTAATGGAGCGCTACTTCATCAATATATTAGTATTTTCATAGTATGTGTTATTCTAAAGTTCCACTTCACAAAGTCTAACAAAACGTGTTGTCAAAGGGAACCCCATATTTGTATAAATCAATGACATAAAGCAACACCATGAATACCAAACTGATGTTTGTAATGAATAAAATATATAGCGAACTTGCTAACCTCATTTGACAAACAATTTATTGTGGTTTTGTATTGATTGCTGTTATCTTAAGAAAGATATTTCATCATTCTTTACCTCGAAGTGATTATGAGACACTGGTTTTCTCCATTTTTTCACAATCGTTTTAAATTTTATATTTCTGAAAAAAACAGCAAATATCAATTAAAATATTTTTTTCTTTAAAACTGCTCAAATTCGTATTGCACCAAATAATGATGTAAAAAATGTATGGGTTTTTTTCTTTCAAAATGTAATACCTCAAAACTTAATGAACGATGACATTTTGAAACGTTTTACTTAAAAAAAAACTGTCAAATTTTAGATACATAACATTTATATATTATTGTACTAACGGCACCAGTAACAGGTAAATATTCAGGAACATTTTTGAATATCATTTTATAAAAACTGCTGTAATATTATATACAACTATTTTTCTCCATCAATGACTTTTACTGCCACCACTGATCTTAATATGAAAAACATTAAAGGCAAACGCTGGCGAATTACTTCGACAAGCATGCTTTCCTTGTATATTTTGTCGGACAAACAACAGAAAGGTTTACTTTTCACATTTTATTTTTTTAGGTAGTGTTAGTCATACGAAATTATCCTTAATATACCGCTTTACGATTACGAATGTGTGAATTATGTATATCAATCACAAGTTATAAAACTACGCCATTGTTGTTCAACGTTATATAAATCATTTTATGTACAGCGTTCATTAGGACAATGACAGCAATTGGTACATCAAACACGTTATTTCCATGAACACATTTAACCAGGATTTTGTGCATCGTTATTATAGTTTAACTTTGAATTTACAACTTACAGTATAAAGCGGTATGAAAAAACAACAACACAAAAAGAGCAAAAGTATTATGATGATTTTATTATAAAGTTAAAAAACACAGTCGTCAAAGGTATCATCATTTATGTTCATTTAGCAAAAACACGCAATGTGCATATCAAACTATATATACTAAAAACCAAAGATATTATGTTTATATCAAACGATGTAAAAGTACAAGTTTGTGTCGAACATGGAACAATAAAAATGATGTTGTTTAAATATCCAAACACGTTTGTAATGGTTGCAAACTATTTTGCTGATTATAAAACTAATGTGTGCCTTATTCTGTAGCTTCTTTCCCCAACATCAGTTTTGCAAACGATAATTATAAAAATCTCGCTAATGAAGCTGGTAAGGAAGTTTGAATATGGCATTACTAGTGTGTATGTTTCATCTACAATGTTCCGTAATTCAAGTAAATCTGCGAATCCATCTCTTGAGCCGATTGCAACGTCATAGACCCTCTTACTCGTCATATAACCATGTCGGAAGACTTCAGTCCAGTCCATGGATAATACTCTATTTTTGTACTTAAGCAAAGGTGGGTGGCCTAAAAGCAAAACATTTAAATTAACATATTAAAGCAACATTTTTAATGTCAACCAGTTGGTCTCTTTCAGCTTTTTATAACTTTTATGAAATTTGTAACGTGTGCTGAAATACCCGAATACCGTGGTTAAATTGTAAGCCCAAGAACACAGGCCCTGATTTGCCTAGACGATAGCAGGTCGATTATTGGCTTTAACCTTTTAATCGATTAATCCTTTAAGTGTAAGCATGCATACGCCTTTCCTTAATGAAGTCAAATAATTCAAGAATAAAACGACCTGTTTGTCGTGAGTATGAGCACATATGTCAGTAATAGTCAAACCAAAGTACTATAATATCTTATGTGGTGTTTTCGGCCTCCAGATACATTGCTAGACATTGAGGAATAAAGACGACCCAACACGACTCGCCCAATTATTTCGAGGCGCGGCAACTATTATTTACTTTCACACAATAAATTAATGTAAAGGGCCATTAAATGTGAGCAACCGTTACCTGTCAATTCTGGTTTCTCTTTCACAACCTGTACATAACTGTGAATTGCCTTGCTCTGCATATCAGCTTCATTTGTTGCTCTAACATCCGTTCGGTACTCCCCGGTTTGTAGATGTTGATGTCTAACCTCTACCATTGTGTGTTTTTGGCAGGTTTCCCAGTTTGTTATGGTTGTGTTCCCTTTCATAATACGATATTCATATTTGCTTACACCCTCAGGATCCCCAAAAGGTTTCCATTCAATGACAAGTTTTGAAGTATCCGTTTGGATGTAGCTACCCATGTTCCCAACACCACTAGCTGCAAGTCCGTCGACAGAAAATGTCACTGATGGAATAAAGGCAACTGTTGCTTCATGATGAGCCGGGGGTTCTTTAATAATGATCAATCTTTCCGAAAAGGCTGTTTGGGATAGTTGAACTCCATTAACGCAAGTAACCGATGCTACTAAGCTGTCTCCATGTTTAAAATTCCTTGCCGGAAAAGAACATCGAGAAATATCATCGGTATGTTGAATCTTAAATATATCAGAAACTCCTTTTCTTGATCCTGAAAAAAGAGAATGTACAATCAATTCTTAAAACTAACTAACAATTAACATTTAGTTTTGACGATGCGATTTCCGTAAACATTGTTTAAGTTATAATGAAATAATAAATGGACAGTATAAGTGCTCAACGTCATAAAGATGCAATTAAAGTATTACCCAGTGAGCAGTAACAAAACTTCACACCACTTTCATCATCTATTGTTTTCCATGTTGCGTTAACGAAGATATGCTTTTCTTTATGACCCATGTTCGCAAATATTTGCACATGCGTTATATGTGGTTGTGTTCTATCCATTATAAACGGCTGGCTATAATAAAAAGAGGAAATGCCAGCATTGTTTGTCGCTACATATGTGACATATATTGAAGATCCGTGTGTAGCTTGTACGCTGAGTACACCGCTGATGCCAAACTTAACGTCATGAAGTTGTTTAATTTGAAAACCACCGCGACTTTTTCCGATTCCCACTTGAACCTGAAATAAGTATATGTGAATAAGGTTATTCGATACAAAAGAGTCTGCGTCGATATTATCTTTAATATCAATATTTGTTATCAATAAAAATAAATTTTATACTATTAAAATTAATTAATTGTGAGTTTACTCTTTAAACGTGTGTTAAACATGGTCAAGTTTAATTTCGTTTTGTTGAACAGCAGGGAATTTAAGAATCGACTCATAACAAGATGTTAATGTATAATTATAAAAAGATACGAAACATTGATAATTCAATTACAAAATATTTGTTTTGAGTGATAGTTTGTGCATGAGATTTACAAATTTTAGATATTAAAGATGCACTCTTACTCCCAAATAAGGAAAATAACAATTGTTTTCATTTACCTAAAAAGATTGAATACACATCGAAAACCATGGTTATTATGAAAGATATTGTGTTTAATTCAAAAGTAGGTGCATAAACTACGGTATTTCTTCCCTTATAAGAAAATCGTTCATCTGTGTAAATCTTTAAGGGCCTACTATTAAAATCTGTGCGTTTTCAGCTATTAAGTATACGTTACAATATTGTTATCAGTAATTGATATTTTCGATAAATGCTTTATATTTGAGTAGTTAAAGGTTAATCACTCAAAAATTGTCATTTTTGTTAAATAAATTGCAAATACGAGTGTCACTTTAATATTTGCATCCTCATTTGTTTATCAAAATATTTGAAATAAGCCAACCTTTTCGATAAAACTCTCCGGATCCAAAACTTGAGCATAAATAGCGACTTGGTCAGAATTGATTTGTCTAGCGTGAACAATACGTTTTTCATCTGTTGCATGTGTCATATTTTGACACTGTTTAATTGCAAAATGTAGTATTTCAGATTCTGGTGAGCCACTGTTTATACGTATGACTGTTTCATTCTCTTCATTTTCTGAGTAAAAATGGTAATCAAAGTCATACGTTCCATTATGGTTCCTGGTAAATGCTATTGGGAATCGATTATGTCCGACATGGAGTATATAATTACTATCGCGAGTAAGGTTTCCAAATCGCCCTTCAACCTAATAAACATTTCCAATGGGTTGTTGAATCGAAAACGCAATCTCCTTTTCCATTTTAATACTGTTCCTGTCAACTACTGTTTGATAGGACCCACAAACGAATCCAGCGGGCGGAGTAGTATCTACGACAAATTCACTAGATTCTGCTATTCTGCTCATATGGCCCGCAGAATCAAATGCTTTGACCAGTACTTTATATGTATTCCCTTGCTTGATGTTAACGTCCTTAAACTGTATTTGTGTTTGAAGACCAGTGTACTTGAATGTTAAATTATCGTAATCCGTGACTTGGGTATCTATCATTACGGCGGCATATGTTTTAATTCCGGCACTGGTATCTACAAACCCATGCCAGGAAGATCTAATACCCTTCCCTGGATTTTGAAACTTTGAATCCTGATGGTGTTCTGTATTGAATATGACGCCCGCGGTAGGATTGTCGATATCCACAATAAAACCGTCGGAGCTAATTGTTACATGCAAACCAGCGTTGTTATAGGCGGTGACTGTAATAAATACACGGGTTCCATGCGTCAGCCGTAGGTCATCAAAAGTGTACTGAGTTGACAATTGTACGTTAGTATAGGGCACTATATCACTTCCTGAAATGAGAAACGCAAATTTATTGGGTATTTTGTAACAAAATCATGATAACGGATAAAGGCATTTTTGGCACTTTATCGCCTTCTTAATTCGTCTCTAATGTCCTCCAACTGACTTTAAAGGGATATTCCAAATGTCTTTCAATATAATGCATGGGGTGCTGTCGATATGTTAGTTTACTTGATGGCTTGACACTGTTTGTTTATATATACTGTACCATTTATGGTCGTCCCAAGTGATACAGTGTAGTGAGTGATATGTCCTTGTGTTTCCTGGAAAACGTTTTCCCAGCATCCAGTTATTGTGTCGTTCCAATCGATAACGTCAAAATCCTTATAACAAGTTGTGTCTGCATCCTTGATAAATTTTCCCCTTTTAACTTTCGGAGGAGTATGGTCAATAGTAACAATAGGTGACGAAAAATCTGAATATTCAAATGATGAATACCAGGCACGTACATAAATAACGTATTTCGCTCCGTGTTGCAAACGTCTGTCTCTTTCTAAACAGTGTATAACCTGTTTGTTTTTACCAACGTCTTTCCAAGGCATAACATCATTGTCAAATATACCTTCTCCAAAAGAATAATTATACAAACCCATACTCCACTCAAATCGATGTATTTTATAAAGCAAACGACTAAAACTAACATCCCATGATGCAGCTAAACAAGAAGAAGATGGCGATATATCTTGATGTGTTTTGGAGAGGCCGGCAATAACATGAACTATTGGGTATCCTCTGTTTGTTGCAATGGAAACGTCAAGTTTACTGCATTCCACACTGTGTTCAGTCTTAGTGCATGGTTTTCCAACAACAGCGCACGTACAATCATTATTGCAATAGTGGACATCGCATGAGTGTTTTTCTACTTCAAGTACTCCTTCTAATGTATTGGAGTTTTCCATGGCAACGACGGTAACCCGAGCTATGCTGCTGTTAAGGCCAGCATGGTTTTCTGCCCATGCGGAGAGAATAATCTTGTCTCCGTTTTTAAGTTTGGCTTTAAGTGTCACCGTGGCATTGGTTGTTTCGAAGTCGTCATTTGCAGTCGCTTTCTTGCGGTGTATCAATGAAAGCAGTTCACTTGAACTGTAATTTAAACCGGCCGTAAGGTAGTACGCTTTGACACCTGACTCCTGATCAGAAAACCCATAAAAGGAAAGGGCAAGATTAGTTATAAAAGTGTCGTTTGATGCTTTAAAGCCTGACCACGTCATTGGCTGTCTAAATCCTCCTGTGATTGGGGGTGAATGGTCAATCAAAATACTATCTGAAACAGCTTCGGAGCAATGATCAGCCTGATTACAACTTGATACTGTCATGTAGTATTCATCGCCTGAATATAAACGGTTTCCATCTTCAAGAATTATAGTGATATTTTCTACATTACCCGTAATAAGATGGTTTATCGGAACATGACCTTCATGGTGTGTTTTTAGTGATATAATGTGTTTGGTAATTGAACTCTCTTTGTCCTCAAATTTCCAAGTTAAACGCAAAATAGAGTCATCGAATTGTGCCTTTCCGTTTTGGAGAGAAGTATAGTCTCTTGAAATTTTCGGTTTTTCAAGTAAATTTGGAGGTGATGTGTCAATCCGGAAACTATCAGATGACTGGTTTACATATTTTCCTGCATTGTTGTATGCTATGATGGTGGCAAAAAGGTCAACATTTTCAGGTAAAATAACGTCTGTCCATATAAAATGACTTTGAAGAAGTACATCTTTGATTGGAATAACATCACATGCAAAACGTTTTGTGCCAATACAGGTTTTGAAGCGATGAATCCCTGACTGTGGATCTTCAAATCCTTGCCATTGACCATGAACAGATGAACTGTGGAAAAATTTACTTAAATGCTTGTAATTAAATGTAAACCTTGTACAAGTTATGAATTATTAAATATGTTATATAAAATCAAAAGTCCAAAAGAAAAAGTCATATACGAACATATTGCAATTGATGAAATCCCTCACCTGCTTCCGATACTTTTTTGGTGTCGATTGTTAGATCCAACATATACTATCCCTTCTACTGGTGGGGAATTGTCTAAAACTATCCCGTTCGATGTAACGTCTGTACATAGATTTGCCTTGTTACAAGCTCGCACGTTGATATGATATTTTGTACCATATCTAAATGAGCCGTTCCATCTTATAACTGAAATTATGCAAATATTGGGGTTTTGAAGTTCTTAGAATTTTTTAATGGCTTCTGTTCGTAACGAATAAATACGTTTTGGACAGGACTAACACATATATGTTATTTTTGGCCTAACATGAGCGCTGATCTTTTTGTAAAAACAACAACAAATGAAGTTTGTTTTGCGATTGATGCCCACTCCATATCAAATAAGGATTATACATTCATAATCATGTTTTACATGACTTACTATTTATTTTGTATCATTTGTCTCCTTATCTCTAGTGATGTAAATATGAAATGTCAAAAAGGACATCCATACGTGATAAATGATTGAAGAAACAAATGACATAAAAAAAACTTTGAGATATTGCACTTTGTATTCGTTAGCAAATACTTGGAAAAAAGTAAGTCTAAAACATCAGTCTGGTATGCTTACATGTATTGAGCCCAACATCTGTCATAATTTTAATGTCATTCAGAAAAGGGCGTGTCCCTAGGCCAACAAAATAATTCAAAATTCCACTTTCGCTGTCATTCAAATGATTCCAACAGCCTTCAATAAGAGTACCAGCGGTCTGATAATTTTTGTCGGTCTGCAGATATGAAATATTACAAAATAATATAACGTACAAAGGCATAATGTATTATCTTATTTCGCATTATGTCATGTTTGTTTTGTCAATACACATATGATCTTGTAATTACAAACTCATAAATAATAACATTTTGCATACTTTAAACGAACTCGAAACTGTATATTTGTTTGAATGGACCTGTGGCTGATATAGCAATATAATGTTTGTCATTGTAACTGCGCACGATATACATATTGATATATTAATATACATTATGATAATTCAAAGGCTCAAACATCATGAATACTTACGCCAGTACTACAATCTGTTGTACCATCTAGGACAACACCAGAAATCGGTGGGCTTTTATCCATAACGAAATGTTTTGATTCCAAGGACGAAACAAGCCCAGCTCTGTTTACAGCCTAAATTATTCAAAGTATATGTCTATGGGCTCATCTTATTAACGAGGGCACTACATAATTTCAATCATAGAAAAGCCTAGAGTAATTTTGTTTCAAAGTAAAACTCACAGCAATCAAGAATAAAGGATACGAACAATCGATCTTACGATGCGACCGTTAATAAGATGGATCAAATGTGGGCATTACTAATTCTGGACTGTCTACTTGAAAACTTTACGATACAGCTTATCATTAAAACAGATATATTTCTGAAGATACTCAGAATATAACAAATATGGTTTACGTTATGTACGGACATTTTACCTTTGCAATTATAAAGAATTCTGTGCCGTCTTTTATGCCGTCAATAAAGTCCATTTCGAAACTTTTGACGTAATATTTTACAAAGGGAATTATATCAGGACTGTTTGGACTCGTTCCGTAACCAACCATAAAGTAATCGATTCCACTTTCCTTATCGTAAAAGTCGGACAAGATGATTGTCGTTGATGAGGATATAAAAGTGACTTCGTAAGATGAGTAATCATACATCTCAATAACGCCTTTTATAGGAGGGGTAGTGTCGACAACAATGGGTTGAGACACCACATCAGACATATGTCCCGCATAGTCGAAAGCTGAAATAATATAGTACTATTAATATCAATGACTATTATTATTATTATTATTATTATTATTATTATTATTATTATTATTAATTATTATTATTATTTATTATTATTATTAATAATAATAATTATTATTATTATTATTATTATTATTATTATTATTATTATTATTATTATTATTATTATTATTATTATTTACAGGCAAAAGCTTACGTACCTTGCACAGTTACAAAGACGGTTTCTCCGTTTGTATAGTTTTCTAATAAGCATGTGGCCAAACTTGTCTGTCCCACATCCTCCATTTCCTTTTTGTCGCTTACATAGGGAACCGTACCTAAAGAAATGGAAAGGTCAAGCATTTTTCTCTAAATACTGATTAAACTTTAAAATTGATATAAAAGTCTTTTTTAGAAATAGATACTTGTAATAATAATTTCATTTCTATTCAGATTTAATATTATTAAGAATTTGCATATAAATAATCGTTAAAGGTCATTCTTATCAAAGGCTTAAAATGCCTCGCAAATAACGCTTATAAATTATTAAGTAAAATTATTTACTGAGGTATAATTCCCGTTAAATAGACAAAGGAATGTGATATTCACTAATACGAAGGGTATATCCCATTGTTTAGAAATGGATACCAACAGTATATCGTGTTTTATAATATGCTTTCAGTAAACTGTCCGTAAAACATTCTTTTTTAGTTACGTCGAAAAATGGTATCTTCACGAAAAAAACTGTAACGCTTCAACGAAATTTCAGCGCAAAAGGGAATTAGTCAAGTCCTGATCAGCACGCAGCTTTGTTTGAAAAGTATAATTTGACAGCATTATTTCCAATGAAAACGATGGTATACGAAGCATATAATAATAATAATAATAATTTATTCATACCAATTCCATAACGATAAGAACTTATTCTGCTAACATATCCAAAGACAGACGAGTCGATATTGTCTTGAAAATTCTGCCAGCGAATCTTTATCTTTTGAGGGTTACGAATATACCCATTTGTATTCTCCACAATAATTTGACCAGCATCCGGCTTTTTTGTATCAATGATAAAACCGTTACTACAAACATTGATTTCGCTAAGGTGCTCAACGTTATGTTCCCGTTGAATACTGGAGGCATTCGCATGCGCACAAATAAAATATAATACATTATCCAAAACTGCCTTCATATCAATCTTGATATAACCGTCAGAGTTTTCGTCCGCGTATATGCAGTTCGGATTGATGTCGCAAGCCGTTTTTGAAATAGGGGGAGTGGTTGATTTTGAGAGTGACCAAGTTGTCATTTGTCCCTGTCTGCCAAGAAGAAATCCGGCAACATCGGAGCCAGTATTAGCAATGTTTAACTCATTGTCTGCAATAATCTGACGATTGTCACCAACATTTAAGCTGTGCATAATCTGAAAAAATAAAGTACAACCTTTGTTATAAAACTTAAAAACAACAACCACTTTTAAATCATGTTACAAACCCCTTGATATTAAACACACAACTAACAAACAAACACAGTTTTGGATGGCACTGAAGGTTTTTTTTTATTATGAAACGGCTGTTACATTCTTATTGTTGAAAAAAAATATATAATCTGCGTGTGTATGACCAAATTACTATATTTCCTTAAATAATTCAAGAGCAATAAATTCTAAGTGAATTTATAATATGATCTGTACCTTCTTAACTGTTTGCCATGACATTCCGTTGATATCAAAATCAAGAACGGTATCTTTTATTTGATTTTCAGCATGTGCATATTGTGTTGGTCTGCAGACGGTTATGCTATTGCCGCATTTTGAATATGCCCTTACGCACCCAAATAGCGTTGCATATATATTCACTGGTAGAGGAATGCACGTCCGTACCTGAAGTGAACATAATAAATTTTTACGTGAGCAAATCGAAATAAAGAAAACAGCCATATTTTCAAGCAGCAGCCTTACAAACAAGTATCTTCAAATGAATAATAAATATACGATGTTACCAAATTAAGAACATTAAAAAAAATACAATTTGTTGATTGTGTTGTGTTTAAAATTATATTTGATAACAATTAATGTGCTATATCACTACACAAATAAATCTATACCGTTGTTGTGTTCCTTCCAATTGTCTGCCATGCTATTATAGTATGAATTCCTCCAGCATCGCCTGCGATTGCCCATTGATAACAATTTATTCCACTTGGCGCATAAAAATCGATCCAGTCTAACACAACGACTGTGCAAAAAGGTGTAGCTATATCAACTGATAGTTTTATACTTGTGACAGTGCCAGTCGGTAATATGTCCTCGAACACCACTTGTTCACTAATGCTTTTCGTGCAACTTGCCTTATTACAGAATCTTGTTTGCAGAAGATATGGTCCAGATTCTTTCGGAATGTCTAGGGTGTGTTCACCATCTTTTGTTGAACGTATAAAAGCAGAGGTTGCATTTTGATCATGTTCAGTCAAGGCGAATTCTGTTACTAATGATTTTGCCAATACCCTGGAGTCCAATTCCCATTTGAAAGAAAATGACCGGCGTTTGTAAGAATGGACAAAATATGTGTTTCTAGTACTTTTGAAGATTATTTCTGGTGAACAATTGTTTTGTGTGCATTTAATGCAGCCTATTTCTTTAAGCGATGTAAACCCTTGGAGGTCTTCGTCAAGAAGAAAATCGTTTTTCTCAATCTGAATAGACGTTGCATTGTATTTTTCAAATTGATAGTGTATCCCTATTTCACTGGGTATTTTTTGACAATATATGTTTAGTTCATTGTCTACCAGTGCAAAGACAATTTGCTTTTCATCAATGTTTGCGTGAAATGAGTTAATCACTTCCGTTTCGTTCAGAATAATGACGCCGTTTGAACTCGAAATTGTTTCCCCACCAGAGCAAGAGGCTTTTATGAGAAAGAAATATTTCATGTTGAAAATTATTTTGCTTGAATTGATGCAAAGTATAGACAAACTGTCTGACGGTTGGAAATTCACAATATTTGCGGATGTATTTGTAGTTCCGATGCCTGTTGCAATGGATATATTCTCGTGATGGTGAAAACCTTTCCAGAATGCGCACAGCTTGTTCGGAGTAAAATGCACAGCTTCGTCTATAGTTTTATCATTTGACTTTGGGTCAACGTCGACTATGACTGCATGCCCCGGTGCAAATCGTGATGGCACAGTAAACGGTTTAGTGGAAAGAATGGAAAAGTGACCAGCTTTGTTATAAATGTACATCTTGGCTATAAAGTCAAGACCAAACTCATTATCATGTGACTGCAAACGAGTTAACGGATATTCAATACACCCACCAGTATACTCTTTGCATGCAGTCGATTCGTCAGCTAGCCATTCATGAATCGGTGATACAGGAATTTCATTGTGAACTGAAACGTGTTAATAAAACACCAATTATACCGCTTTTAGTGTTAACCAATCATAATCGACAAACAGTTTTACAGTGTCCTAAAATAATAGCCGAACTCTTCATACCAACAAATTAAGTGTCTAACTGTATCGTTTCGTTGAAAATTCATACACTTTAGTGTATGTAGGTATCATAATACATTATTATTAACACACTTAGGGTTTAAGAATTATTAACACACTTAGGGTTTAAGAATGCATTTTACGGAAACAATAAAGCAACAACTCATACATACAAAACTGAAAGTTGATTCTATCAATCCCTGAAGGCTGCTCGTTGTCAACAAAAGTATCATTTTGCCAACCAATCAATAAAACATTTTCGGAATGTGTAATGATTGGGATACCAAGAATGTTTGGTGGTGTTTCATCAATAATTATTGGCCCAATAGATGTAAGCGATTCTGCTCCTGCCTTACTCACAATTTTCAAGTGCACGAAAAACTGAACTCCGTTGCTTATTCCTAGATGATGTTTGTGAAAGTGCCCAGGTCTCACAATTGGTTGAAAATCAATAAATGATGGCAGGATTTTGTCTGCATTAGATTTACCAAATCCAATGAACACTCGCTCGATTTGACTTTCATATTCGTTCACATCCCACGTAATATAAAGTCTGTCATGAGGAATGTATATTTCAAAGTGTTTTTCAGAAAACAAGGGAAGATGCCTACAGCTGAAGTCAACTTCTTCATTACTCTTACTTTTGTTGAAAGAAGCGAATGGAAATATTTTGATAATTTCTGAAGAATTATTATCGACACATCTTTTACTGCACGCATTATGAACTCCCAATGACACAGTCGACAAAGCATTTGTTAAAAGCCATGTGGCATTCTGTCCACAGAAAATAGATTCCTTTATCTTTGCGTTTTGAATATGAAAATTCCTTATTTCCGGGGATTTTATAAACTTTGTTATTCCATCGGAGCATGCAGGCAACGATGCTTCCATCGCATTGTTAATTGCAGCAACAGTTACATATACTTTGTTGGTAAAATTTGCTGGAATCCTTATGCTGTTTTCGGGAAAATATACATCCTTCATAAATGTGACATTTTGTGCAGCTCTTAGTGAGCTATTAGATATGTCGTTTACGCACAAGCAACGACCAGCGACGTATACTTTGAACAATTTTATCCCGCTTTCATGATCAATATATCCGTGCCAATTTGCAAGAAAAGAATCCCCATCAAAGTAGTCAATATCAGGACCGTCTACCGAACCTTTGAATTTACAAAAAAATAACACTTAATAGTTAATATGTACTAGAACTTCAAATAGTGTAAATTAAGTCAATTTACTGCAATGGTTCCATTCAATACACTTTGTGATTAAAACACAGACTACATCGATAATATAAAAACAGCTGTTGTATTTTTAAGTGGATTCATTAGTAATTAAACGTAAAAGATGATCACCACTCCACACGGACCCCATTGACACGGCATATCAGTGAAAACACTATTTTCCTAAGTTAAAGTTCAAGCACAACTTACAATTATTTTACGCAAAGATAAATAAAAGCAAGGAAATAGTCTAAATGCAAACAAAACGATGAAAAGTAGAGATTATTCAAAATAGTCGTGGTCAAAAATAACGATTTTTATTAAGTTTAAATAATTCCTAATATGCTTCAACCCTGGACTGGAGTTACCAATGGTATTGTATTTTAAATTGCATATTTAGAGACAAGTTAAAAATGTATAAACCTTGTTTTTTTCCATTGGTATGGTTAAAGATGGCCAAATGTGATTGATTGGCCAATATGTATGCATTAATATATATATATCATCAAATAATGTAATTCAATTGTGTAAACTGGCCAAATTATAAATTATAACTGGGCGGTTTGTTACAATTAACTGAAGGGTTACCTTCTTTCACGATGCCTTTTTCTGGAGGAGATTCATCAACAAGAATGTCAAGATGTCCAATATTTGACAGAAAGGCGTTGTTTGTTACTTTAATGGTAAAATAGTAGTTTCGGTTGTGGTCTCCAATGTGATTGTCATTATAAACAAGTCTGGCAAGTTCGGTTGTTGCAACTGTGTAATTTTTATACTCGCATTCTCCGACATCTGGGCAGTAGCAGTTTTCAAAGCATGTCTCCTGCATCAAAAGGTCATACAGTTATACACATTTGTAGTTTAATATAACATAACTAAGGTATACAGCAAACTCCCGAGGTATGCATGCATGAGATTTGTTTCTTGTTATTACAAATTATACATAAGAATGTTAATTTTCGTTCAGAATGGCATTTATATATATACATGCTCAGTTTGTACCAGACTAATAAAATGGTAACATGTAGTAGCAAATGATTTTGTTGTTTCATCGTGTTATTTGATTATTTATACAATTAACTTATATTAAGTATAGGGCCAATTGTTCAGAACTTTGTTAAATAAACAACGATGTTTACGGCTTCGTTATTCACCTTCAAATCGTAACTGCTCTATACGTTTCATATATACAAGTGCAAACTGCAATATTTCTAAATTGCAAAAAAACTGTTTCGGCCTTACTGGTTTGTATTTAAATATGTGAGCACATTATCAAATATTCACGTTTTTTATGTCGTTAATGACGTTCTTACCTTGAACAGTGTTTTTGATTAAATCAAATACATATTAATACTTGCCTGTACTGCCACATATGATGATTACTACAAAGATTATATATACATGTTTCAATCATTCGTTTTCAAAACTGTTTTGTCCGATTTATCAGCAAATCTATTTTGAACTAGATGCAATAAATGTCGGAAAATAACGACAGGTACATTAATCTTGAATCAAACATATGAGGTAAGACCTTATCAGCCTTGAGCAAACATACTCCTTTTCAGGATTTTATGGCAAAGCACGGTAAGATAAGTCCTGTCACATTTGTTTGTGTTTCTATAAAAACAAGGAAGTGTTGTATTTTGCCCATATAAACGAAAGCACAGTTTAAATATTTGTTATCTGTCTCATAAAAGATATCGAGTATATATAACATCTCGACAAGGAAAAGGGTAACTTAATCACTATGGATGGTAAATATAAGATGAATAACAGAGTAACGTGGGGGAAAGGATGTGCTGATATAAGCAAGTTCATGACTGATAGCAGTAATGCCCGATTGAAACAGAATTTCAATAAAACCAAATTTCAGGAAGTTATCATTTTTTGTCTAATTTTCAGAATTTTTTGAAAACACGTTTACAATGAAGTTAGTTATTTGTATTTTCTCCCATTGCTATCCCTCCCATGACTTTTGGTTGCACTTGAATGAGGAGCCAAACACAGCCAAACTTACATTGTTAGGCCGCATAATCGAAAGAGAGCCCTGCGCAAGATTTGATGCAGCATTCATGGTACCAAGCCGCCACTCAACCTGTCTGATACCACTATGAAGGTCATACGCGTCAAAACCAAGGTTCATTTTGGACAAGTCCTTTATGTTGTGGACGAACAATGATTCCTGATCAGCTTTGCGCAACCATATATGTTCAATGTTCGGAGCGGATCTGTCAATATGGACGGTCCTTCTCTCTTTAACAGAATTGTTTACGATATCGTCTGCTTGAATTATCAATGTATATGTTTCGCCGTCTGCCATGTCCTGTCTAACGCAGTGTGTTTGGTCTTCAAAATTTGAAACCACTTCTTCCGATCTGAGAGTCACATTATTTAACGATAGCGAAAACTTAAACGCGACAATCCCATGTACATGTGTGGTACCAGACACAGGAAGGATGCCTGATGATTGCTCGTAAATTCCGCTGATAAAGGGATCTGATTTGACTGGTAGAAATAAGTCATTATTTATATAAAAATCATTGTAGAAATAGTCTTTCCATGACAAGCAAACGTCGCTGTGGTGCGTCTGCCATTCAAATTTGGTATCTTTAGAGGCAGATGACACGTAAAACAGACTTTCATTGTCTGATTGTTTTATGGCCGAGGAGTTGTCGACAAGAACAAAACGCCTACATTGTTTGATGTTGTCAGCAATATCCTTTACGTCAAGATGGACCGAATAAAGTTTCGGGATTTTTGATAGCAATGGTACATCAAACGCTAAGGTGTCATTTACGATACGTGAAAATACAGTTCCGGTCGTTACTATAATTCCACCGGACACTTCATTGATACGAATTTCGTATGATTCTATACCAGAGGCAGCTTCCGGTGTATAGCCTGGTGGTATTGTATCAGCCCATCCATCGAAACCTATACGTAAAGTTGCCTCACGGGTCACACGAGGGGTAATCTGCAAAGGTTCTGTTAGTGACGTTGTGCAGCTATTTGTAATAAGACAATGCTCAGGGGCTCCATTATCGTATCTGTAGCATAACTCCTCAGTTTTTGTGGTTTTCTCGTACGTTTGTATTTTGGTCACTTTGTCCGTGGTGAAATCAAATCCTCTATTGTATCCACCGCCGTTAGTAGTGAATAAAACACATAACCTAAACAAATACACATACACGAATAATGTTTACCTTATTTAACATTTTTATATTGAGGTAATACGGATATAAAAGGCTAAGTTTCATTATACATAGACAATTCGTTAAACGTATGCATTATAACAAATTAGCGACGATTTGAATTCCAGCTTATGCCAATTGCACGTTTATAGTCATACTACGTACCAATCCCCGTTTTGAAGATATAATTTTGAGTCCTTGACATCGAAAGTAGACACTTTGTAAAATTGTGAGGTTGAACTGAATTCATTATTTTGAAGAAGGCTAAATATTTTCTGCGGCATTTTTGGTGCTAAAAATAGAATGTTAACGTAAATATAACGTATAAAACTCTACCAAATTGTATCTACTTTACGAAATAAGAACGTAAATATTACGTATAAAACTCTACCAAATTGTATCTACTTTACGAAATAAGAGATTTTAGGCTGAAATAATTTAAATGATAACTAAAAGTACCTCCGTTGGTTTTCTTTTGAACAGTCACTAAAAAGTCAACAACACCAAAGCGTTCCTCTTCAATGAAGTCCGGCCTGTCATATCTTGTAAGATTTATCGGAACTGTAAAATCTGCTGCTACATTGACAGATATATTAACAGGCTGATAGTTGCCATATATGTCACTGTGATCCGAGCAAATACCTGTAGCCGTCTGTTTCAGTTCACCATTTACTCCTCTGAAGGATGTTAAACATTTTTCGATACTTGGTTGTGTGGTTACTGGAATGGAAATACAGGTAAATACTTACCGTTGTTTCAACATGTAAATGTAGCTAAAGTATGGGTGTATTAACTTAATATGTGTGTGACCGTTAGGGAAAGTTTCTATACTATACGTTTGCATTTTGTCTCTGCAGAAGTTCTGATTTCCTTGAATCCCGCATGACATTGACATTCGGACGTAAGGCCATCCGCACCGCAACTTCCCGGCCAACACTTGTGAGTATCGAACGAACACATTCCTAAAAAAACAAAAACATGATCCTTTATAGTTCTAGAGTAATATATTATCTTATCCTATTATAGTTTTATCTTAGAAGTGTACTTACTGTAACATTGCGTTTTGTCATTAGATAATTTGTAATGCACTCCATTATCAACACAGGACGTGCACATTGTCTTTGATGGAGGGTAACAATCTTCAGCGGCGCAGTTGTCGATTAAGAAACACTCTGAAAATGATACTCGTAAGCTTTAGATTTAGAAAGCTATGTCAATGTCAATATTGTAAATTACGAGCATTAGAGCATAGAGCATATTTGTCCATATATAATGGATAATAACAAGAAATGTGTTGATCAATAAATACATACTCTGACAAATAAACTCCTGTTTTTGTGAACATAAATAGTCGTTCAGTTTGTTCTTAAATCCATCCACGTGACGCATTTCGACACAGTCTTCCCCGGCGAGTGCATCTGGTTGGCCAGATGCATAGTATGACGAAAAGATCCCGTCCTGTGCTTTTCCTTTGTCTTGTTCCCACATGAGTTGATTATTTCTCCTTTTTGCGCCCAGCCACACTCCTCCTTTACACAAAGTATGTCCACCTTAAACAATTACAATATTGTCCATGTGATATAATACAATGATTGAAAAAGTAAGGGACATGTACATTTCTATAACTGAACTACACAGCTAATGAAATATTAACAAATATTAATAAATGTCTCCATACGAGTAAGTAAAAGATACAAAGATTACTTGCATTTATCAACTACGCGTAGACTTGCCATTACAAAACAAACCATTCGTACCTTCACAAAATGGTACAATCAATGGTATAAAAGGACAGTTTTAATATTGTTGGTCAAAGGATAGCCTTTTTGACTAGAAATGTCGTTCCTGAGGGTGATGTCCTTTGCTTAGTTATATCAACAATCATAATATTTGTTTTATTACCGTTCGTAATTTTATCAACGGCTCGTTGCGCTGTGTGAAAGGTTTCGTCATCAGCAATTAAATACAAAACTCCATTATCTTGACTACAGGTATCTCTTGATCCCGTCCAGTCCTTGCACGAAGTGTACACTTTATAACACACGTTTCCGTCAGATGTGTAACCAGAAGGACATCTCTTTGACGCTACAGAACATAGTAGAAATTTTAACAGGACATAATTGTGTTTAGTGATGTTTTGATATTTTAACATGCTAATGAATTCATGTGTCAATTTCGATTTTTCGATCTCCCTATTTTGCTTCATAAATATTAACTCACCTTATAATCAATACAATGAAATATATACAGTGACAAGCCTAGAAGCTAAAAATTTGACGGTGATCATGTTAAAAGGTACTAAAGACCTTCATTCAATCAACAAACGGTTCGTTAGACAACAAATACTAATTGTACAAATATTACTACATCTTCCATAAATCAATTAATGATAAAGTTTAGGTTACCAAGTGTAACTTCTAAATCTTAATCAAATAAAATATTAAAGATAAAAATAAGCAAGTTATAATTTCATACTGACAATACAAAATAAACATACTTACATTGCACATAGTTTCGAGCTCCTGCAAACAATAATAAGATATACAAAATATACTTCATGGTGAATGACTTATTCTGTACTGAACAACATTTTATTCTTATTTTAACACTGCGATATTTGCGTTAAATTTAAGCAATGAACTTCTTTTGTGCATGTGGAACGATATAAAGCTTTGTGTTTATCTACAAGGAAGAGATTAGGTGATACATGAACGTTGCATTACTTATCTGTAGGTATATGATTTATACACTATGGCGAAGTCTTGTTTTATTTGATATAAAAACCCGTTCAGGTATCGGTTATGAATACTTATCCGTTTAAGTAGCGTTTCGCAATTTAATGAGTATATATATTGAGAGTGCTGAGCGGCTTGAGCGATCTAGTGATTTATTATTTTATGCCCATCATCTCAAATTTTATGAGAAGGTAAGCACAATTTTAGTATAGAAAATAAAACACTCCTGCAATTCCCTAATTAAGGGAGTTGAACAAATTACTTACAAATATTCATTTTTAAACCAATCATCCGTAACCGAACTATATGGCAATAAGAATCATTAGAATGTTCATTAGCATATGACGTATATACGCAGGGGTAGTTAGAGAGAGAGGGGGAGATAGAGAGATAGAGAGAGCGAGAGAGCGAGAGAGCGAGAGCGAGAGCGAGAGAGAGAGAGAGAGAGAGGGAGGGAGGGAGAGAGAGCGTATTAGCGACATCACAAATTAAGAGCCTTTTTTACTGTGCCGTATGTCACGGAAAACTTGTGTTTTCCTATTACACAAAGTAATTGAAATGTCCCGTATTCTTCTGATAAGATATTTGTTTTTATTATTCACATATGTGTCGGTTGACAAAGATTGAAGACATTACATTTTATTTTTTTACTGCGTATTGGTTTGGTATTCGTCTTTATTTACATAAATAAAAAATCGCTTGCTTCTTATTAGATACCACATATTGAATGTGTATCCACTTTTTCTTTTTATTGCCCTTTGCTTGAAACAGTTTTTTGAAAATTTGGTTCCCTTTACGCATACAAATATATATGCAAAACAAATGTATAATAGTTTTTAAACATGCAATGTTAAACCCAAATGTATTAACAAGGCCAAGACTAAATACAAAATTTGTTAGGTAAGTCGGGATATTTCATTTAGTGGAGTTGTTCTGATTTTTATTTTACAATGAAAACCGTTGACATTTTGATATATATCGCAAAGGAAGGCAAATAGCAGGCTGAAAATTTTATCAGATGCCAATAAAAAATTCAGGGTCGGGTGCAAAAAGGGGTAGGTCGGGAAACCTAAAAAAAGAATATTCCGCCTAAGAAACTTTCATTATTCGATTTTAAGAACTCCTTAAATGATATGTTCTCTGGATCCGTTTTATTAATCGAATGGTCCGGTCGCTTTTTGAATCGATATTTCGGTGAAGTAAGAATACTTATTTCCAAATAAATAGTTGCATGTGTCTGTTCAAACATTATTTATTCGATTTTCAAGCAAAACGTTCAGTTAAGTTTATAACACTTTCATCACATTTAACCAAAACATGATTTACGACTAAGATCGACTTCATTGAAATGCTAACATTCTTATCTGTGAATTCGGTGTGCAGACAAATATATTTATTTTACTCAGACCTCTAATACTTATCTGTAAAATTTTCTTTTTGTGCTATGCAAGAAAGTTTTTTTTAGTTTTAGTTCAAAACCAAATAATTTAAACAATAAAAAGGTAAGTCGCGTTTATCTTTAAAAAAAATCACTCATTTTGAAATGTGTTGTTATTAATTTCTCAGATTGAGATATTCATGATCATTTTCTTCCTTCCTGATTGCAGATTTTAAACTGAATTCAAAAAACAACATATATGAAATATGTGCATTACTCAGGCTTAAACAAATATCAGTATGAAGAAGCATTCTCAATCTTAAATATAGAGAGTACATCCTGGAACACATACAGGTACTTGGCATTAAAACAACAGTTCACTTGCAAAGTAAACGTACATCTGTATGACGTCTTAGATTAAATACCATTTTACATGTATATGCTTACATCATTCGTAAACGCTGTTGATCGCCTCATTTTCAGGAGCATAATAATATTTGTGACAACGTTGCTAACAAGTTGATGGTATTTTGTACAACAGTTTAGCAATTAGCATTCTAATATGTTGATTATAATTTGCGTCAAAGATTTGATACACTTTTGCCTTTGATATTTTCAAACAAAAAGGAAATGCATTTTTAGTACGTATGTACGATTTAATAGGCTGGGGAAAATGCAGTTGCTTTTCACAAACGTGTTTTACTGAATGAACTTCGTTTTCAAAAAAAATCATCAGTTCATTCTTTACTTAAAATATTCCATCTTAACCTTTTTTATATCTGTCAATACATACTTGTTAACAATGCATTGGCTGCAAATGGTAGCTTCGTCAGTTATTCATTTGATAACAAAACCATACAAGTTGAGATCGTATTCAAAAGCAATAGAAAATGTTGGATTGTTTGATTTATGACTGTGTATTAAATATTAACGGCTGAAAGATCTGTACTTATATCATTGCAATATATAGGTAAGGTAGTTCGTGCTATTTTTATGCTGAGCGGATTGAATTGCAAAAACATTGTCTTGAACTGTAAGAATTGGCTTACATATCGGTCAGTTAACATATCAACATTTGAAGTGTTGATATGATATGGTAGAGGACGAGACAGCATGTGCAATTAACAAAGAGATATATTTGGAAGTTTTCAAGAGTATGTTACACGAAGTAAACGAAACAAGCACCAATGCATGAACAAAATTGCACAAACATAGTATGAACACATGCATGAACGTAATCTTACAGAGTATATTCCACCATTTCAAAGTTCAATTAATATCCAATTGGAGACGGTTCTTGGATCTGATCTGTGGTACTATAGGGGCTGGTCGGACAATTTAGGATATGCCTCCTTCCAGAAGCCAAAATAGTTTCATCAAGTTCTTATTCTAAAGGGGTTTTTGGTTTGAGGGCGGGTGCTCTCTCCCATATTTGTTTTTGTTAGTATAATGATGGGAGATGTGTAACTATCATAATACTTCTGAAAACAAGTGATTTATAATGCATTCGTTAATATTTGCTTGTCAAATACTGGTATCCGAATCCAAGGTGCTCTTTTAGTGTAATTTGACGTATGCTCGGCATTCGGAATGACACCATATGATCTCGAATTCGGGGTACCCAGGCGGGGAGGATATGACACCCTCTAGTAGTCGTTTAATTTTCTACAAACAATAAGGCGTAATCACTTTAAAACACTTGAGATTTGTTTGCTTGCCTGTAAACATTAGAAACCTGGGCATTACATTTTAGTCTAAAATCGTTTGCTACACCTTTTTCACCATCTTAACATTTATTCCATTCATGTTAAAAGTTTGGTTGACATTTAATGACCATCCATTATAAACAGAAAAATACAGTTACAAGCCCAGTAGTCGAAAATGTAAAAATAAGACCTGTTAATTGGCACAAGGCAAGGGCCCAAACGACAATGAACTATAAACACAAACATATTAACATCATAAATACTTCTAGCATTGCTTCTATCAAAACAGGTCCCAAAATTATAAATCTAAGATAAATGCAGCCATCCGGAACGAATGTTCGAATTCCGTAGTTTTGAGTTATAGCTTTTAGTCGTTATCCTTAAAAAAACTGCCAGATTAAAAGACTGAAAATCCGGTTCGAAAGGTCAAACAGCCCAGATTGATTCTATCTGGGCCGTATGGTCCACTTATCTGGGTCATTTCAGATCAATCGATAAGTCATCTGGTCCGTATGGGTCACGTATCTGGGTCGTTTTCGATCAACCGATATGGGTCGTATCTCATCGGCTGATTTGAGACGTACGGTCCGACAGTCAGTGCCTTATCGTCTTGGTTCCTGGCCATGTGGTCTTTCAATCTACACCGTATTGTCCGCCGATCGGTTCGTAACCGTTTGTCGTCTTTCTAGCATGACTATTTTGATCTCCGAATAGCCGTTTTGTCTATTAGTCCGTTGCGTTGATTAGTCATTGTGTAAGTTAGTTCGTGCTTAGGAAAGTGAAATATTTTGCTGTATTTTAATTGTTACTTTGATTATTTTGATGTAGCCGATACAGGATTCGAAAATACGACAAACCGATTATAGTGGAACTGCTTTCTGTAAGTGTGTGGCATTTTTTTCCAGTATTCACTCGGTAAACTTACACAGACTTATGGCACTCTTTTAGAAATTCAACAAGCACGCACATGCTGATATATTAAGTACCAATAGAACATTTCCCATTTCCCACAATTTCTGTTGACTGCGAGTAACTACAGACCATATTTCACAGCCCGCACATCATGAACTACATAAAAAAATATTGTTACGAATCTACATAGCTTTGAAAAGCACTATTGTTAACTGCTTTGTTTTCACTAAAATTTGTTTAAAGAGAATAGAGACTCATAAACACATACCAGTTGTCCGGTCAGCTCATGCACTTCTTACAAAAGGCAATCCGCACGTGTGGTCACAAGGCCGGACAAGGGATTTTCTCCGACCGCACGAAACAATGCCCCGCTCTCGCGCAACATTGCGCCAACGAGAGTGACTTAAAATACGTTTATATAACTCTGTTAACAATCGATGTACAAACATAAAGTTTAAGCTGAATAACTTTATCGATAATTCTATAAAATTAAAAAGATTGTTGGTTATTGCATTCCATGTTTCGCTAATTGAATTCAATACTCATGTTTGATGTTCTAGTATTTGATATAAGTATTAGTTAAACCAAACTATCAGATTGTTGTCATTAAAATCGTTTAAGAAATAAGCCAATAGCTGTGCATACAGTTTGTACAAAATGGAAATGAGTTGTACGTACGTATGACGTAGGATTAAAACTTCCGTGTAAGCACTAGAGCGTTTATTTCCTCACCTAATCATTCATGTTCAATCAGCCATTGGTCTGTAAAGAATGCATAGCCAACGAATGTAATTATTATAACGCCTGAATGTATGGGAGTACGTGATTACAATTCCTAATACCAGTTGGGAGAATTTTATACACACAAGTAAGGGTTATCATTTATCATTAAAGACCCAAAGTAAAAACTTTCGACTTTGATCAGTATATTTTCAAAAACAATTTTAATGGTTTAAGGAGACTCCTTGAGCACTTTCTTCTACAATTATCTTTGAAAGTGAAAAGTTTTGACACAATAGGAAACTGAGTTTAAAGGTAAGCAATTAACCTGTTTAACATTAACATACACAAACATTTGCATGTTAACATAACTGTACGCTGCAATGGTGCCAGCTTACGAAATAATCATAAATTGTAGTTAAAGTGTTACATCGCACCGGTTTATGTCTTAAGTCAAGGGTAGAGAAATCGTCTAGCAACCCAGAGGTCACGGGATTGCACCCTACTGCGTATCTATACCGCCTTAGTTTAGTTTTATTTTCAACAGTTTATTTATTAGAAAGACGGAAATATTCTTCAAAATTTTCCAAAAGCTTAAGAACCATGTATTGTAAAGGCAATATCGTACGAATGTTAAAAACGTACAACATTATTTACATTATGAATACTACTGTACATTAAAATAGTCATTATTTTATATTTTTAAGTGTTGCAGTCCCGTAGACTTTTCAATATATTGCTAATCCTAAAGCGATATATTCAGTCGTTTATGCATCTTAATTAAAAATTGACTTCTATAATCAATTCAATAAATTCAATGGTATATATTTTCAACATGCTAAATTGCCTTTAAATGTTTATAATATAACGGACGATATGTGTTCAGGAGGATACGGTTTAGACTTTAATAAATAAGGCAATGAAATGAAGAATAGCTACGGCTCATTCTTTACCAATAATGTACACGGTAATTTGCCAAAGCCGTAACGTATATGTAACGCATTTGATCGTTATATATGTAATAACAACGTCAAGTAGCGGATCCGTAGATTAGGGGTAACACCTAACTGTCAATCAAGGAATCACAGGATCGATTCCCCGCCGCACCCCTAAAAATACTAATCGTCTTATTTGAGAGACGTTAAATGGGTGATTCCGTGTGACAGTGCTACACACTTTTGCACGTTAAAGAACCAGGGTAGCTCAAACCAGGGCTACATTCTGACTGTGCACTATGCTCCAAAAATCTGAAATGACTAACAATCTTATTTGGAGCACTCCCGAATGGGCAAGGCCCGAGAACGGGTATTAAGTAAGCTTACACACATTGGGGATGTGTGAAAGTTTATTTTAAAATGGAGGTTCTTAATGTGTTTTAATTAAGACCTGGAGTTCCTATTGCAGTACACGGACAATACCACTTTGATATTGCGAGTTCACGAATGCACCATACAGGCATATCGCTGTTGCTATCAATGTTGTGTTAAAAGACGAAGCTATTGTCTTTGTAGATGTTATTCATGTCTTTGACCTGAGAGAAAAGGAGGAAATCGGTTGACAAAGAAGACACGGTATCGTATAATGGATGTTCTAAGCATACCATATTCACCTATTACTCCAAAAGAGTAGCCAAAAAACGCTGAAGACAACTTTAACAACCAATATGATGCAAACGATTACGCTGCAAACAAAAACATTTCTGAACATTAATGGTCCAAACAAATTTAACATCAATGGCTTTAAACGGGGTATTGTTGGCAGTTGGCTTACTTCAGGTGCCAGCCGCAGCCTTTGTCATTTTTAGATGTCGAAGATGAAAACACATCATATAATTATGTTCTAGTGTTTGGAATGACTGCAAGTGTATTTGCAAAAACTGTTCGTTTCTGGTCGGAAACACATTAAGACTTAATAATGTTTAGCCTTACTAAGGTTAGTCAGCACAAAGTATTACCACATTATTATTTTAAATGGCTAAATTAACACTCATGTTAACTGTTGATGCCCGTTGACACCTTATGAGTTTTAGTATCGTTTAAACAGGTCATCCAGATTATCCCAAATATATATTAACAATAACATGCAACGTTTAATGTAATCAGCGAATGCTGTCATTGTGTTCAGCTGTGTATTGGCTGGGCTCTTTCAAAAAGACATTGAGTAATTGGTGACGACTTGATTAGTTTTTAATAACGCATTGAGTCTGAGTTTGAGACTAAATACTAAAAGCTGAAAATCCTGACCTGATTTTCCAGTGAAATAATAATGATTAAAGAACTGAAGTTACAAAAATGCTGTTTATATTTTATATGACTATTTTTACTTTTGTGTATTCCCCATTTGGCAATAGGAGTGATATTAATATGTTTTAATCAAATTCAAAATTCATTATTTGAGTCTAAGAATACGCACCCTGGATTCATGTTGAGGTTCGATTGCATTATTGCTATGTCAACCAATCAATGGTATGCTCTTCTACAATGTTAACGTTTAATTTACAACCAAATAATCATACAATTTAGAGTGAGCAGTTGAACTGGATACCAAACGTACACATTCACGTGATAGTCCGCATGCTATGTTGTACATTACATAACATGGCAGACTATCCAATAGTCCTCACCATGTACGTACCCTTATCACACGATAAATGTGTTTTGTATTTCCGATTATATGTGTATTTATAAGATACATACTCAGGGGAAATAATCTTTTCATCGTTATATATATATATATATATATATATATATATATATATATATATATATATATATATATATATATATATATATATATATATATATATATGGGTTAGACCAGAAAATAGTCTGTGTTTATACTTATGGTACACTACGTATACAATAATGTATAATGTTGATGCCTTTAGACCCCATGTGGTTTTGGTATATTCATTTGAAATGGTTTAATAGAAAGAGGAAGAATATATCAAAATTATACAGATTCAAATAGAGTAAACAAGCTCAAAAAATGCTAATTCCGTAAATAAACTTCGGAATCCAGATGGCATATTTTCATCTTTAATGTATTTTTGGTCAGTTAGTTCACATATAAGCAATAAGAAAGCAATATCCTTTCATATAATATAATACTACATGGGTTGACACGCATCAACATTTAGCATTACTGACATTATGGCTGGATTAAACGGCAAGCTTATTTGCATATCGGATATACAAATTTACTATCTACACAAATTATCGGTTATTTGTATAAACTTTTTGAAGCGGATTTCGTGACAAGAAATATAGTGGTGATCACCCTGGTTAAATATTTGTTCAATAACGTCACTGCTTCTGCTTTTTCCAACATAAAGCACCCAATTTCCGTCTTGAATAAACCCAATGTTGACCATCCCCTGCTAAGGTACACGCCCCTCGTGCCGACCTGCTTCTACATTGTAACCATGTTCGTATCGCACTTCATGACCTTGGCCTACATTATCTTCTTTATTTTGTGCCACATTGTTAACGTCCGCATTGATAACATTGTTTTCTTCAACATCGGCTATGTTTCTTTTCCTGTCTGCAAGGTCAAATATGATCTTGTCCCAGAACAGAACATCATCCGTCTGTACATAAGTGAATGTCTGTAAGCACCTATTTAGCTCCTGGTCAATTAAGGGCTTGTAGAGTTCTTCCTTGATGACCATAATCAAATGTCGTTTTTTCTTTGTTATACTTTGGGTAAACGCAGCTTTAAACTCATACTTGCACCATTGCGATTGCAAAAACTCGTTTGATAATATCAACACGGTATGATTACTCTCTCTGACCTTATCGACGATGTTATCAGCAATAGATCCACCTACAGGAATGTCCCTATGGTGGATGCACAGCTTGAAACCAAGGCCGTTATTGTCAATAGGAAGTTCCAAACGAGGCAGTAAAGTATTGAACACCCAAGCACCATCGTGCTCACTGTATGCGATAAAGGCATCGTACATTTTGTTGCCATCTTTTATCACTTTTCGACATGGTAGGCTTATATGCAGGCGAATAAAGGCCAGAATCATTAACTCCCTTCTACACTTGATCGCCAAAATGACTAGAACAGCATCAACGAGAACACAACAGCTAAGAGCAATGATTGGACCTTCGTTGTAAATTATATCCAGTACATCACAAAAGTCCACATGCAAAGAGGAGAGGGCTGTGATTTTGAAACGTTCTGGCGTCGAACATTGTATGTCACCAAGGTATGAGTATTGTTTCATCAAATTACTCGTTTGATTGTGCACAACTTCCACAAGATGTTTAAGTTTACAGTTACAGTGTAGAGGGTTGTGTCTCAGATCAACGAATACCGTGTTACTGTGAACCCCCAAAGCATCAAAATCTAAAAAGTTATAGTGGTTATATTGTTATGTCTTAGATCCAAAACCCCGACACCATCGGAGGCCAAACCATTATCCGACAAGGTTGCGAAATATTTTATTATGTTGTTAGACATATCCAAATACATCATTTTAGGAAAATATCTCCGCCATTGCAAAACCATTGGAGAGAGTTGAGTTATTTTGGAATGTGACAAACTGTAGAACATCAGGGATGGGTAGCTCGATCGTTCTGTCTTGAAGAATGTGTGGTGTTTCGACAAAGACCTTGAATGACTTTCGTCAATGTAGCGTAGCCTGTCGAATGAACACTGTCTTCTCTCAACCTTATAGTCTTGTCCAAACTTCGCAATTTTTCGTAACATTGATTTCTGTTCTGCTGATATTTTCTTGACATTTGGCATTCGCATCCCATTCCCAAATCGATCAAACCGTGTTTTCCTTGATGATGATTTTACATGAGTTCCATCAGATTCGAAATCACCTTTCAAACTTAATAAACGAGGAGATCTATTCAGATTTACTAATGTATTTCGTTTTGGTATTTCAAACTTCTGCCGATTATTCCTTTTAACATACTTCTCCAGTTGTTCGCCACCACAATAGTAATGACTATTCATGTTTTTATATTTCTCAAGCACGTGTAAAAACTGCTCATTTTGTGTGAGTGTTACGCTATCTGTCAAATTATCCGCTTCGCTGTGGGTCTTGTTGTACTCTGCTAGAAAGTCGACCAGCGTACAGTTATTAATCGAGACGCTCCACAAGTATCTAGCCCTCGCCGGCCAAGGCAAGGACACCGTCGCGTTTATAGAAGTACATTGTATTTCCAATGCAAAATTCAAAGAGCTGTTCGCACGCGCTGGTAACGTCATTTGCAATTTTGCGACCTCTTTGGTTGAAACCCATTCCCTGTACGACGCTAATGACCAATGATCGTTCGCTCCAAGGTCACATGACAAACGATACGACCACCTACTTATAAAGTTTGATCCAATTATATATTCGTAATGAATTTTGCACAGATTCCGCCACTGCTGTGGTAGATTCACGTATCCATAGCTCACAAAATATTGGTAGGTGTAATATTCGACCCAAGTGACACTTTAAACATGCAAATCCAGAGTACGTTGGAAAGCAGCCATCGCGATTTCAGCAATAATCTTACCATCATATTGATATCAGGTGTTCACAAAACTTTCAACATTTTATCTCAAAACAATATAAAATGAATACGAAATTGATCATCATATATGACCTTTATATAGTTGTGGAAATGATTCCCGCATATTAAGGGGAATTACGCTTAATTTCATCTCTGTTTTCATTTTATGTCTATATTAGTTTTGTCAGTCGAATAGAATGGTCGCATGGAACATGTCTTCATAATAAACATAATGTCAAATTATATAACTATGATATCCTAAAAGTTGTAAGACAATTGATTTGTCCGTTTTAAATATTTCTTTAGACTTTTTTTTATTTGCACCTTTCTCAATAGACTTTAAAGTGTTTCAATATCTTCGAAACCCCGTTTTTCAATCAAGGAACATCATTAGTATATCATTTGAAAACAAATAATCATTTAAATTGCTTAAAAAATGGACGCAATACATTTTATTTAATTTATTAAACACTTTATGTAAGCATAATTATGATATTTCAATAAATGAATTCCATTAGCATTAACTATATAAATAATACAGCTTCAACACAAAACAAAATAAATCTTAAAGACGTTTTATTAAAAGAACGTCTTAAACGTATGCAGTGAATAAAAACTACTTTTTGGCATTTTGGTGAAATGTAAAAAAACGCGTTTTTCTATGTCAGTTTTTCACAGAAAAAGTTATTTAAGGTATGCTAAAAATATTATTCATGTGTGTCCGATGATGATAGAAAAATCCGGAACGGAAACGAATGACAGATATTACTAAAATAGTGTTGTTAAATTTAGGCTGAAGCCATACTATTGATTCAAAACATTATTTCCTTTAATGCATGATAGATTGGATGGAAACAAATCAAAACCACAGAATATCCAAACAAAAAAGCTTATGCGTTAGCAATTAACTTGCAATCGCTGTTTACTTATTGAAGGAGAATGCTCTGTATGTCAAACATATGTTCGTTTGATTAAAATGATCAATTATACACTTTTTGTCTCATAATGAAAATAACAGAACACATAATCGAGCTGATATTTGACTGTAAAGTTATCATTCAAGGACTTCATAAAACTCAAGCAAGCGTTAAATATACCTTTCGTTTAGTTTAGTTTACAAGTTATTACAACATTATATTAATCACTCTCGTTGGCAAGATTGAACGCAAGAGTCTGGTCTTGTGTTGTGGGGGAACCGTAGAACCCGGAGAAAACCCACTTGTCCGGCTTGGTGACCATATAATTTCAATACATTGACATAATGTATCTACATGTAGGATAAAGTCCATTAAACTTAAAGACTGATTACTAATATTATACGATTATTTACTTAAATCCTAAATAATGATTTTGCAATCAAATTATATTTTTACAGCTAATAAATAAATATAATAAATATATGTAGCAAAATATTGAAACTGAAGATTTTACTTTCTGACCTGTGAATTCGGTCTTCAGACATATTTGTTTTACTTGTCTTCTAAAACTTATCTGTACAATTTTCTTTTTGTGCTATGCCAGGAAGATGTTTAGTTCTAGTTTAAAACCAATTGATTTAAAACCATAAAATGGTATGTCGCGTTTCTCCTAAGAAAATTCACTCATATTGAAATGTGTAACTGTTAATTTCTTAGATAATCCATGTTTTGTAAGGCTGGAAGTAAGACCTAATCAAGTAGACAATATGTATTCTTTGAGATGTTAATGATTATTTTTCTTTCTTTCTGATTGCAGATTTTAAACTGAATTCAAAGAACAACATATATTAAATATGTGCGTTACTCAGGCTTAAACAAATATCAGTATGAAGAAGCATTCTCAATCTTAAATAAAGAGAGTACATCCTGGAACACATACAGGTACTTGGCATTAAAACAACAGTTCACTTGCAAAGTAAACGTACATCTGTATGACGTCTTAGATTAAATACCATTTTACATGTGTATGCTTACATCATTCGTAAATGCTGTTGATCGCCTCATTTTCAGGAGCATAATAATAATTCTTTACTTAAAATATTTCATCTTAACCTTTTTTATATCTGTCAATACATACTTGTTAACAATGCATTGGCTGCAAATGGTAGCTTCGTCAGTTATTCATTTGATAACAAAACCATACAAGTTGAGATCGTATTAAAAAGCGATAGAAAATGTTGGATTGTTTGATTTATGACTGTGTATTAAATATTAACGGCTGAAAGGTCTGTACTTATATCATTGCAATATATAGGTAAGGTAGTTCGTGCTATTTTTATGCTGAACGGATTGAATTGCAAAACATTGTCTTGAACTGTAAGAATTGGCTTACATATCGGTCAGTTAGCATATCGACATTTGAAGTGTTGATATGATGTGGTAGAGGACGAGACAGCATGTGCAATTAACAAAGAGATATATTTGGAAGTTTTCAAGAGCATGTTACACGAAGTAAACGAAACAAGCACCAATGCACGAACAAAATTGCACAAACATAGTATGAACACATGCATGAACGTAATCTTACAGAGTATATTCCACCATTTCAAAGTTCAATTAATATCCAATTGGAGACGGTTCTTGGATCTGATCTTTGTACTATAGGGGCTGGTTGGACAATTTAGGACATGCCTCCTTCCAGAAGCCAAAATAGTTTCATCAAGTTCTTATTCTAAAGGGGTTTTTGGTTTGAGGGCGGGTGCTCTCTCCCATATTTGTTTTTGTTAGTATAATGATGGGAGGTATGTAACTATCATAATACTTCTGAAAACAAGTGATTTATAATGCATTCGTTAATATTTGCTTGTAAAATACTGGTATCCGACTCCAAGGTGCTCTTTTAGTGCAATTTGACGTATGCTCGGCATTCGGAATGACACCATATGATCTTGAATCTGGGGTACCAAGGTGGGGATGATATGACACCCTCTATAGTCGTTTTATTTTCTACAATTAATATGGCGTAATCACTTTAAAACACTTGAGATTTGTTTGCTTGCCTTTAAACATTAGAAACCTGGGCATTACATTTTAGTCTAAAATCGTTTACCTCACCTTTTTCGCCATCTTAACATTTATTCCATTCATGTTAAAAGTTTGGTTGACATTTAATGACACTCAATTTTCCATCCATTATATACTGAAAAATACAGTGACAAGCCCAGTAGTCGAAAATGTAAAACTAATACCTGTTAATTGGCACAAGGCAAGGGCCCAAACGACAATGAACTATAAACACAAACATATTAACATCACAAATACTTCTAGCATTACTTCTATCAAAACAGGTCGCAAAATTATAAATCTAAGATAAATGCAGCCATCCGGAACGAATGCTCGAATTCCGTAGTCTTAAGTTGTAGGTTTTAGTCGTTATCCTTAAATTCACTTGTAAAAACTGCCAGATTAAAAGATTGTAAAATCCGGTTTGAAAGGTCAAACAGCCCAGATTGATTCTATCTGGGCCGTATGGTCCACTTATCTGGGTCATTTTAAATTAATCGATAAGTCATCTGGTCCGTATGGGTCACGTATCTGGGTCGTTTCCGATCAACCGATATGGGTCGTATCTCATCGGCTGATTTGAGACGTACGGTCCGACAGTCAGTGCCTTATCGTCTTGGTTCCTGGCCATGTGGTCTTTCAATCTACACCGTATTGTCCGCCGATCGGTTCGTAACCGTTTGTCGTCTTTCTAGCATGGCTATTTTGATCTCCGAATAGCCGTTTTGTCTTTTAGTCCCGGTCGCATTGATTAGTCATTGTGTGTGTTAGTTCGTTGTTAGGACAGTGAACTATTTTGCTGTATTTTAATTTTCACTTTGATTATTTTGATGTAGCCAATACAGGATTCAAAATACGACAAAATGAGTATAGTGGAACTGCTCTCTGTATGTGTGTGGTATTTTTTCCGGTATTCACTCGGTAAATTTACACAGATTCTGGTACTCTGTTAAAAATTCAACAAGCATGCACATGCTGATATATCAAGTATCAACGTAACATTTCAAACAATCTATGTTGACTACGAGCGACTACAAAAAATAAAAATAAAAGAATTCAAGCCCGCACATCATAAGCATGAAAAACTATTGCTACGAATCTACCTAGTTTTGAAATTCACTTTTGTAAACTGCTTTGTTTTCATAAAAACATGTTTAAAGATAATAAAGACTCATAAACACATACCAGTTGTCAGGTCAGCGCATGCGCTTCTCACGAAGGCAACCCGGTTTAAAGTCTCGGCGCGTGTGGTAACAAAGCCGGACAAGGGATTTTCTCCGGACCGCACAATACAAGACCACACTCTCGCGCAACATTGCGCCAACGAGAGTGACTTAAAATACGTTTATATAACTTTCTCTACAATCGATGTACAAACATGAAGATTAAGCTAAATAACTTTATCGATAATTCTATGAAATTAATAAGATTGTTGCTTATTGCATTCCATGTTTCGTTAATTGGATTCAATACACATGTTTGATGTTCTAGTATTTGATATAAGTATTGGTCAAACCAAAATATCAGATTGTTGTCATTAAAATCGTAAAAAGAAATAAGCCAATAGCTGTTATATACAGTTTGTACAAAACAAAAATGAGTTGTACGTACGTATGACGTAGGATTAAAACTTCCGTGTAAGCACCAGAGCGTTCATATCCTCGACTAATCATTCATGTTCAATCAGCCATTGGTCTGTGAAGAATGCATTGCCAACGAATGTAATTATTATAACATCTGAATGTATGGGCGTACGTGATTACAATTCCTAATACCAGTTTGGAGAAATTTATATAAACAAGTAAGGGTTATCTTTTAAAATTTAACACCGAAAATAAACACATTCGACTTTGATCAGTACATTTTCAAAAACAATTTTAATAGTTTTAGCAGACTTCTTAAGCACTTTCTTCTACATTTATCTTTGATAGTGAAAAGTTTCGACACAATAAAAAAACTGAGTTTAAAGTTAAGCACTTAATCTGTTTAACATAAACATACACAAACATTTGCATGTTAACAAAACTGTACGCTGCAATGGTGCCAGCTTACGAAACAATCATAAATTGTAGTTAAAGTGTTACATCATACCGGTTAATGTCGATGTCATTGCTCAGGGATATAGAAATCGTATAGCAAAGGCGTACATCAGTATTTACATTATAAATACTTTTGTGCAATAAAATAGTTAGTAATTTATATGTTAAAGTGTTGCAGTCCTGTAGATTTATTCAATTTTTTGTTAATCCTAAGACGATATGTTTAATCGTTTATGTTTCTAAATTAAAAATTGACTTCTATAATCAATTCAATAACTTCAATGGTGTATATCTCCCGCGTGCTTTGCCTTTAAATGATCATAATATAACGGACGATATGTGTTCATGATGATGCGGTTTAGACATTAGGAAATAAGACACTGAGATGTAGAATAGCTACGGCTCATTCTATACCTATAATGTACACAGTAATTTGCCAAAACCAATGCGTAAATGTAACGCATTTGATCGTTAATATATCAAATAACAACGTCAAGTAGCGGCTTCGTTGTCTAGTGGTAACTTTTCACTGTTAATCCAGGTTCGATTCCCCGCCGCACCACTAAAAATAATACTAATCGTCTCCCGGGAGGGACGTTAAATGTGTGATCCCATGTTACAGTGCTATTCACTTTTGCACGTTAAACAACCAGGGTAGCTCTAACTAGGGCTACATTCTGTCTGTGCACTATGCTCCAAAAATCTAAAATGACTAACAATCTTATTAAGAGCACTCGCCGAATGGTCAAGGCCCGAGTGCGAGTATAAACAAAGCTTACAAACATTCGGGATATACGTAAGCTTATTTAATACTGGAGGTTCTTAATTTGTTTTAATTAATACGTGGAGTTCCTATTGCAGTACCCGATTAATACCACTCAGAAGGGTGAGTTCAGGAATGCACCATACAGGCATATCGCTGTTGTTATCAATGTTTTGTTAAAAGACAAAGCTATTGTCGTGGTAGACGTAATTCATGTCCCAGACGTGAGAGAAAAAGGAGGAAATCGGTTGACAAAGAAAGAAACGGTATCGTATAATGGACGTTCTAAGCATACCATATTCACCCATTACTCCAAAGAGAGTAGCCAAACAACGCTGAAGACAACTTAAACAACCAATATGATGCAAACGATTACGCTGCAAACAATAACATTTCTGAACAATAATGGTCCAAAATTTCTGAACATCAATGGTCTTAAACGGGGTATTGTTGGCAATCGGCTTAGTCCAGGTGCCAGCCGCAGCCTTTGTCATTTTTTAGATGGCGAAGACGAAAACACTTCATATAATTATGTTCTAGTGTTTGGAATGACTGCAAGTGTATTTGCAAAAACTGTTCGTTTCTGGTCGGAAACACATTAAGACTTAATAATATAATATGTTTGGCCTTACTTAGGTTAGTCAGCACAAAGTATTACCACATTATTTTGAATGGCTAAATTAACACTCATGTTTACTGTTGATGCCCGTTGATATCTTATGAGGTTTAGTATCGTTTAAACGGGTCATCTACCTTATCCCAAATATATATTAACAATAACATGCAAAGTTTACTGTAATAAGCGAATGCTGTCATTGTGTTCAGCTGTGTATTGGCTGGGCTCTTTCAGAAACACATTGAGTAATTGGTGACGGCTTGATTAGTATTTAATAACGCATTGAGTCTGAGTTTGAGACTAAATACTTAAAGCTGAAAATCCTGATGGTCCAGTAAAATAATGATGATTAAAGCACTGAAGTTACAAAAATGTTGTTTATGTTTTATATGACTATTTTTAATTTTATATATTCCCCATTTGTCAATTGGAGTGATATTAATATGTTTTAATCAAATTCAAATTTCATAATTTGAGTCTAAGAATACGCACCCTGGATTCATGTTGAGGTTTGATTGCATTATTGCTATGCCAACCAATCAATGGTATGCCCTTTTACAATGTTAACGTTTGATTTACAACCAAATAATCATACAATTCAGAGTGAGCAGTTGAACTAGATACAAAACGTACACATTCACGTGATAGTCCGCATGCTATGTTGTACATTACATAACATGGCAGATATATATATATATATATATAGGTTAGACCAGAAAATAGTCTGTGTTTATACTTATGGTACACTACGTATACAATAATGTATAATGTTGATGCCTGGAGACCCCATGTGGTTTTGGTATATTCATTTGAAATGGTTTAATAGAAAGAGGAAGAATATATCAAAATTATGCCTATTCAAATAGCGTAAACAAGCTCAAAAAATGCTAATTCCGTAAATAAACTTCGTAATTCAGATGGCATATATTCATCTTTAATGTATTTTTGGTCAGTTAGTTCACATATAAGCAATAAAAAGGCAATATCCTTTCATATAATATAATACTACATGGGTTGACAGGCATCAACATTTAGCATTACTGACATTATAGCTGGGTTAAACGGCAAGCTTATTTGCATATCGGATATACAATTTAAAAAAGTGAAAAATTACTTAAACGATCTTCACAAATTATCGGTTATTTGTATACATTTATTGAAGAGGATTTCGTGACAAGAAATATAGTGGTGATCACCCAGGTCAATTTGGCAATCTTTGTTCAATTACGTCACTGCTTCTGCGCTTCTTTTCCAACTTAAAGCACCCAATTTCCGTCTTGAATAAACCCAATGTTGACCATCTCCTGCTGTGGTGCACGCTCCTCGTCCCGAACTTCATGACCTTGGCCTACATTATCTCTTTCATTCTGTGCCACATTGTTAACGTTCGCATTGATAACATTGTTTTCTTCAACATTGACTATGTTTCTTTTCCTGTCTGCAAGGGCAAATATGATCTTGTCCCAGAACAGAACATCATCCGTCTGTACATACGTGAATGTCTGTAAGCACCTCTTTAGCTCCTGGTCAATTAAGGGCTTGTACAATTCTTCCTTGATGACCATAATCAAGTGTCGTTTTTTCTCTGTTATACTTTGAGTAAACGCAGCTTTAAACTCATACTTGCACCAATGTGATTGCAAAAACTCGTTTGATAATATCAACACGGTATGATTACTCTCTCTCACCTTATCGACGATGTTATCAGCAATAGATCCACCTACAGGAAAGTCCCTATGGTGGATGCACAGCTTGAAACCAGGGCCATTATTCTCAATAGGGCGTTCCAAACGAGGCAGTAAAGTATTGAACACCCAAGCACCATCGTGTTCGCTGTATGCGATAAAGGCATCGTACAATTTGTTGCCATCTTTTATCACTTTTCGACATGGTAGGCTTATATGCAGGCGAGTAAAGGCCAGAATCATTAACTCTCTTCTATACTTGATCGCCAAAATGACCAGAACAGCTACACCTAGAACACAGCAGCTAAGAGCAATGATTGGACCTTCGTGGTAAATTATATCCAGTACATCACAAAAGTCCGCATGCAAAGAGGAGAGGGCTGTGTTCTGGAAACGCTCTGGCGTCGCACATTGCATCTCACCAAGGTATGAGTATTGTTTCATCAAATCACTCGTTTGATTGTGCACAGCTTCCACAAGATGTTTAAGTTTACAGTCACAGTGTAGAGGGTTGTGTCTCAGATCAACGAATACCGTGTTACTGTGAACCCCCAAAGCCTCAAAATCTTCATAAGTTATAGTGGTTATATTGTTATGTCTTAGATCCAAAACTCCGACACCATCGGCGAGTAAACCATTATCCGACAAGGTTGCGAAGTATTTTATTCTGTTGTAAGACATATCCAAATACATCATTTTAGGAAAATATCTCCGCCATTGCAAAACCATTGGAGAGAGTTGGGTTATTTTGGAATGTGACAAATTGTAGAACATCAGGGATGGGTAGCTCGATCGTTCTGTCATGAAGAATGTGTGGTGTTTCGACAAAGACCTTGAATGACTTTCGTCAATGTAGCGTAGCCTGTCGAATGAACACTGTCTTCTCTCAACCTTATAGTCTTGTCCAAACTTCGCAATTTTTCGTAACATTGTTCTCTGTTCTGCTGATATTTTCTTGACATTTGGCATTCGCATCCCATTCCCAAATCGATCAAACTGTGTTTTCCTTGATGATGATTTAACATGAGTTCCATCAGATTCGGAATCACCTTTTAAACTTAATAAACGAGGAGATCTATTCAGATTTACTAATGTATTTCGTTTTGGTATTTCAAACTTCTGCTGATTATTCCTTTTTACTAACTTCTCCAGTTGTTCACCACCACAATAGTAATGACTACTCATGTTTTTGTAGTTTTCAAACACATGTAAAAACTGCTCATTTTGTGTGAGTGTTACGCTATCTGTCACAATAAAGACATTCAAATTATCCGCTTCGCTGTGGGTCTTGTTGTACTCTGCTAGAAAGTCGACCAGCGTACAGTTATTAATCGCGATGCTCCACAAGTATCTAGCCCTCGCCGGCCAAGGCAAGGATACCGTCGCGTTTTGAGAAGAACAGTGTATTTCCAATGCAAAATTCAAAGAGCTGTTGGCACGCGCTGGTAACGTCATTTGCAATTTTGCGACCTCTTTGGTTGAAACCCATTCTCTGTACGACGCTAATGACCAATGATCGTTCGCTCCAAGGTCACATGACAAACGATATGACCACCTACTTGTAAAGTTTGATCCAATCATATATTCGTAATGAATTTTGCACAGATTCCGCCACTGCTCTGGTAGATCCACGTCACCATAGTTCACCAAAGTGTTCGTAGGTTTAATATTCGACCCAAGTGACACTTTAAACATGAATATCCAGATCACGTTGGAAAGCAGCCATCGCGATTTCAGCAATAATCTTACCATCATTTTGATATCAGGTGTACCACAAAACTTTCAACATTATATCTCAAAACAATATAAAATGAATACAAAATTGATCATCATATATGACCTTTATATAGTTGTGGAAATGATTTCCGCATATTAAGGGGAATTACGCTTAATTTCATCTCTGTTTTCACAGTATGTCTATATTAGTTTTGTCAGTCGAATAGAATGGTCACGTGGAACATGTCTACATAACAAACATAATGTCAAATTATATAACTATGATATCCTAAAAGTTGTAACACAATTGATTTGTCCGTTTTAAAGATTTCTTTCTACTTTTTTTCACATACACCTTTCTCAATAGAATAAGTGCTTAAATACCTTCGACACCCCGAGTTGTCAATCAAGGGAGATCACGTTAAACAAATGTCAGTGCATTAGGATAACATTTGAAAACAATTATCGTTTAAATTGCTTTAAAAATTGGACGCATTACCATTTATTTATTTTATTATACACTTTATGTAAGCATAATTATGATATTTCAGTAGATGATTCTCATTAGCATTATCTTTAAAAATAATATAGCTTCAACACAAAAAATATATACATTTAGTATATTAAAAGAACGTATGCAGTGAATAAAAATTACTGCGCGTCATGATGTCAGTAAACATCATCGCACGGTGACGCATTTTGGTGAAATATTCAAAAATGCGTTTTTCTTTGTCATTTTTTCACCAAAAGAGTTATTTAAGGTATGCTAGAAAAAAATATCAATCGTGTGTGTCCGGTCAGGATAGAAAAATCCGGACCGGAAGCACATGACAGATATATTTAATAATAGTGTTTTTTAAATTTAGGCTGAAGCCATACTATTGATTCAAAACATCATTTCCTTTTATACATGATAGATTGGATGGAAACAAATCAAAAGCACAAGTATCCAAACAAACAAGCTTATGAGTTAGCAATTAATTTGTAATCGCTGTTTATTTGTTGAAGGAGAATGCTCTGCATGTCAAACATATGTTCGTTTGATTGAAAATGATCAATTATACACGTTTTTGTCTCATAATGAAAATAACAGAACACATAATTGAGCTGATATTTGACTGCAAAGTTATCATTCAAGGACTTCATAAAACTCAAGCAAGCGTTAAATATACATTTCGTTTAGTTTAATTTAGTTTAAACATATTTATTTTACAACGATTGTGAAACAAGTTAGTACAACATTATATTAATCACTCTCGTTGGCACGATTTAACGCGAGAGTGTGGTCTTGTGTTGTGGGGGAAACCGGAGAACCCGGAGAAAACCCACTTGTCCGGCTTGGTGACCATATATATTACGTTAAGCATTTCAATACATTGACATAATGTATCTACATGTAGGATAAAGTCCATTAAACTTAAAGACTGATTACTAATATTATACAATTATTTACTTAAATCCTAAATAATGATTTTGCAATCAAGTTACATTTTTACAGCTAATAAATAAATATTTTTTTAATTATATTATATATATTGACGTCATATGCTAAACTGTTTCCGGTCTTTAAACAGACAGGTCAATAATGTGTTTTTGAATTGCTTTTTCCAGCATTATTATGTAGTCATACGATAATCTGTTTCCGGTCTATAAAAAGACAGGTCAATATTGCGATTTATTTTGTCTACGAAATTACTTTTCGTCCAATCATGGACGGTTTATTTATAGATCATGTAATAAAAATGTTTATTGAGAATTTCATCAATAGTTTTATTTTGGTGTGAGATATTTAAGTTTCTTTTCTGAATTCTAAGGCAGACTTGATCCAAATAAAAGTTAATCGTGGTTCGGACTGCCTTATCTTAATCGAAACACCTCGGCCATTCAACAGATATCCGCAACAGATAAGACCTCGGAATTATTACGGGTCTTTAAAATAATAGTCCATCATGGCGGCGCCCATATTGAAAACGTGTTTATGTGTTTTCAACCGTCATTAGAGACATCATTAATGTTTAAGGGAGGATTAGTAGTGATATTATCACGGTCTTGAAAGTTCATTTTCCAATTCTGTTTTACTTATTCAACGAATGTAAACATTGCTTGCGTAATCGAATGGGTCTACTGAGCGTAATGGTAATTGAGTTAACTTCGACGGCGGCCTCATCAGATTTTCGTATGTCTTGAAGCCTATTTACGAGATCTATCCCGAAGCTCGCCGGAGATGACCGAGTGAGTTGTACAAAAACGAGTGTGTCTTATATGTGTAGCAAGTGTGAGTAAACACCAAGATTACTTTTTAGAAAAAAACGCTTGTCTACCGCCCCCCCCCCCCTCCCACCACTCCCAAGCATTTTTTTATCTGAAAGTCACTGTGACCTTGACCTACTGACCTCAAAATCAACAGGGGGATTATACTAATCATGACCAATATGAAGTTCCTGGGTGCAAGCAATACTTGGCCAAAATGTCAACTCGACGAAATTGTGTTGAACGATGACAGGTTGAAATTTTGGCCAAGGATTGCATCATTAAATTACAAGCAAATCTAAAATATTTCACACGTGTAGAACAAAGAAGTATGATAGTCTTTTATAGGCTGAGAAATATTTTCAAATATTTTCTGTAAAAAAGTTATTTACAAATTAAAGTCACGTACTTTATTGTTAGCATCGGTTGTGACCCGTGGTGACTCAAGTGAGAACCCCTTTAAGTCACGTGAATCCTCACCTTGACTTCTTTACAGTATTCGATTTGCGAGCAATTTTAGATAGTTCTTCTTTACCATTTCAAACTTTGTTGTTATTGCTTCAATCTGGTTTGAAAAATGATAACCTCAAGTTTCGTCGAGCTTTACTTTTTCGTAGAAATGCCGTCTTTTTCAATCGTCGTACATGCCAACCAAAACGTTCTAAAATAAATTGCACCATGGATGTGCCATAGTAGCCAGTTGTTCGTTCATTTGTTATTAATACTTTAAAATGACGAAAATCGCTAAATTATATTCTTTAATTTGTATTTTGCCAAGTTTGTGTTGTTTGAATTTTTTGCTGAAACAAAATTGAAATTTAACAACCCGTCAAGTAACGGTTAGAAAGAAAATTTAACGATAGCCAGGTTTAGAGAGCGTACGAACAACTGGACACCGGCACCATAGTTTTGTATGTTTCTATATGTTGAAGTCCTGTAAATATTTTAATTCACGTTTTCTTAATCACATATACCTTTGTCTCTATGAATTTAACCTGATCTTTATTCTTAAATCGTTCTTAATTGTAATATGTTAAGGTAGTTTTTCTAAAATGATTTAATTTGACACAGAATAAAGTAGAATTGGCTATTGTCACCTTAAAGCTGCAATCTTACAGATTGGACGTTTTGACAATAATTATTTCTTTGTGTCTTGGAACGAGCCATTTTTTTCGAAGACGCATGGAACGATGCAGTCACATAAGACTGCTGACAAAAATCAGATGGCAGGTTTTCATGTTCGATAGTTGATGTGTTATTTTCTTAAAGCGTTAGTAACGCTATTAGCCATAACACATTAATTTTCGAACGGAAATATAAAAATTTGCGATATGATCTTTTGTCAGCAGTCTTATATCAGTGGTTGTTCGATATTTTATAAACGCAAATGAACGGCTCATTCTAAAACAAAAGTAGAAACAATTGCCAAAACGGTAAATCTGTGAGAGTGCAGCTTTAAACAGTGGCGCCAAATCTTGTGATTCGGAGAAAATGAAAAAAAATATACACATATTATTTTCATAAATTTTGTGCTTTATGTATGAATTAGTACAAAAAATGTCATTATGTATGTACCATCTGCAGATATTATCTTTTCTTAAAGGTACACGCTGATGTTTTGGAAAAAAAATTGTACGACGAAATAGAGTATGACAAATCATTAGGAGTGTTAAAACTAAGACGGCACCAAAAGCTTGAACCCTTCAGCAAATGGTGATAGTGTAAGCCACGAAAATCCCCAATCATCTACAGAAATACAATGTCCGGTAAGCGCAGTGGTAAGTGCAGTCTGCGCCTTGACTAGGCAAGAACCGTTCGTCCTGGGCATAAGTGAGTTTGGTTTGTGGTCGGCTAGCTGGACAAGTGTATTTTCCCCCGATTATTCCCCCCCACCCCGCACACACTAAACATAATGCTACAGTACCTGTTTTAAAATAGATAAGTTTAAACAAATTATTGTTAGAAATACTAACTATTTGTACTTATACTGTATATGTTCGACACAAAAACGGTATGATTTAAAAATTGTAAAGGACCGTAAAACGTGAATATGTATACAGTAACCACTTCACAAATCTCATGCCGAGTTATCCATGACTGATGCCTTCTACTAAACACACCTTATTTCTAGAAACTAAGTCGCCCATATACCAAACAATGTGATTCCGAGATTAATCACCTTCCATGCATGAAACAGATCTCATTCCGAGATAAAAAAAAAACGCTTTTTGTGGACACAAGCATATACCAAAACATTATCATAAATATGAAAAATTGCATAGATCTACATTCAAATATAACTGAAGAGCAAAATGATATACCAAACACTATGCAGGTTGTTCAGAAGTTTGTTAAAGTTAACAACGTTGTTAACGCTATCGTTGTTAACTTTCGAATCATAACTGCTCTGAAAATTAATGGATACACTTGTGGGCTGCATTTCTGACGAGAGTCCGTGAGTCGCCTCGCGCGAGACAAATTTCTCTGGGATAACAGTCACGGCGCCTCCCGCGCCACAAATTAAAGTTAAAAGTTATTAAAAATTACCATTGATGTGATTTCTACTTCCTTTAGACTGAAGAAATATTTCATTTCACTCGTAATTTTCAACGCACAAACTACATCTTCATGTCATATAACTACGCAATAGCACAGTCCTATAAACTTGGTCCGTGGCAATATTACATTAAAACTTGGACCAGATTAAAATCAGATAATGAAAAAATAAAACTCCGATAATTAGGCAAGTATAATGTTTGTTTATTATATGCTGCCTATGTTTTAATGCGTTACCTTCTTTAAATAAAGTTATTATTATTATTATTATTATTATTATTATTATTATATGAGGAGATATTAATAGGATCCTCATCTGTGATAACACGTGCACAGACGCCGGCTTTTTTCAATCCATGGATATGTTTTTAATGACGCGATCTAACTGACTGAAGGTAAACAACCGTGAAAAGATACTGATCAATTTCTTTTAGGATTGTCTCTCTTCATGCATTGCCGTTGCCTGTGGGTGTCGGTTCAAAAAGGCCCAGTAGGCCCGGTCCAGAAAGGCCTGTTCCAGAAAGGCCTACTTTTAAATCAAAGGAAACACCTGTATTGTGTTTGAGGGTGTTGTACTTTGATAGGATTAGCGATATTTGTCTTTAATGAGGTGATAATTATCGTTTCACATTATCAGTTGCGGTATGTCTTTGATATTTCACGGTTAGTAGTGTTAGGCAGAAGAAGTGTGATAAAGATATATTCATACTATGTAACACATCTTTAATAATATAATCAAAATAGAGTAAATCAAGTTCAAATGTATAAATTAAAGAACTATGTTCCAGATGATTTTATTAGTCCAACATATGTCTTTGGTTATGAGTTTTCCGTGCATATTGTGTTCCAAGGAAGTAAGGCCGCGTCAGCATCCTTGGGAATGTGATACCTGCCATCGCTGGCAACAGGTAAGACTTTGAGATAATACATATTGAAAAACCTGATGGACAACTGATGAGGAATTTGAGAAGTGGTGGATCAATTTTATTTTTTAAGTAAGCTAAGAACTTGTATATTGGAAGTAAGAATATTGCAGTAAACGGCTTAATATACAGGCTTTAACGGTATACGTCTTTTATAAATTGCCAATATATGTATAACTGAACAAGTATATTGCGTTACCCAATGTATTTATGAACCATGTAAAAAATCACTATTCACTTCAATGTAGATATATCATGAAAAGACGTATGTAATGTAGAGAAATATTACAGTGTCCTGTATTTGGTATTGTTTATTGTGTAATATGTGCAATATTTATCCTGTTAATCGGGACTATCTGGTCTTTAAATATTTGATTTATTTGAATGTATGTTATGTATTTGAGCCTCTGAAATGTATTGTCTTTATCAATTACCTCAATTATTTCATGTTGTGCATGAATTTGAGTGAATAAATGTGATGACTTGACTTGACTATTGGGTGTTTATTTTATGTCCCTATGACATGTATGCCATAGGGTCCATTGACACGCATTTCACACATTTCAGTAAAGGTGTTAATATTTGACCGGATGGCATTTAGCTGTCACCTTGGAGATATGTGGTAAGTAATACACAAAGCATGTTTTAGAAAATAGCAATTTTGATAATGTATTTTAACCTCGTGTTTTCAATTCACGAAAATGTTTTATTCAGGAATTTCCCTTGCTGCGTATCGGGAGGCGACAAAGAATGAGGCGGGGTTGACGTTTGTGTGCCGTCCGTGTCTGCAGCCATCCACTATGGTTAAACAATATTTAAATCCTTCATTGTATTAAATCAAAGGCAAATTTGCAGTTAATAATGATTTTAATCAAAGTATATTTTCTATATTTCCAGGGTGGCACAACCGTCTTAACCAGAAAGCCGGAGGGAGTGAACTGGGATTCTACAGGCTCGTGCCAGTTCTTCGCAGAGAGGCCGAGCTCTTGCAGATGTCTGTAGAGTCGGAGGACTTGGAGAGAGGAGGCAACGTCCGTTGTCTGCGTCAAGACAACACCATAAGGACGCTCGCAGACGAGTACTTGAATGGAGACATGAGGAATTCTGAATATCTTGGAAGGATTGGAGATGTATATCGTCTGCGTATGTGATTTGCTGCCACATCTCTCAGTCAGCAATCCTGATTCATTGTTGCATTGTTGAACACATTAACCTTGTGAAAAATGCATTATTATGTCTGTCAATAAAAAATGTCACGCCGTTTGATTTGTTCTGTACCCACTGAAAATGGTGCAATTCCGAATTCCTGAAATGATTTAAAATATCATTTAAGACATTATGCCATTTTTAATAAATATTCACTTCTATATATCTAAGATAACGTCAGTTATCAAAGATAAAAGATCAAACTGGGCCTTTCTGGACCGGGCCTTTCTGAAAGAGGGCCTTTTTGACCCGCATTCCTTCTGTGTTACCTCCCCTTTTCCTGGTATTTTTTAACCTTTGACCTTTACCTCAGTCGAACGCATACGATAAAATTTATAACGAAAAGTAAATCTTGTACCTGAATAAACAAATGCAAAAAAAAAACTGGTGTCTTAAATGCGGTGTTAATTCAAAATGTTCTTGTATATATATGTATTTACATTCGTCGGAAGTCAAACTGCGTTGCTGAGAAAGAAAATGTAAAAAAGTGCATGCTGGGAATTTAAACGTACCATAACGACTGAGGTAAAGTAGGTCAACATTGGATTGCGTGCACAGCTCGATACGTCATAACAAGTCTTTCATTTGCGTGTGTTGTTTATGCTGCTGATCTTTCCCTGCCATGGATGACAATGCCATGGGTAAGTGCTAATATGTAGGATTGGTTTTCATAACTCAAGTCTATCGTGTTTTCATGCAGAATCCACGTGTTATATGGTGTGTTTTGTACACAAAATCTGCCCGGGCGGTGGCCATTTTGTTTTGATTTCCTCAGTGGTTTCGAGTAATTAAACGATGTGTTTATTAATTTATTTTGCTTTTATGTGGTGCTAGATTAAATGTATAAGTCATTTTTTTCAATAAGCTCCACGAAGATGATCTGTAACTCGTACATTCGCTTCAATATTTCATACGCAATTCTGACCCCTGTATGAACCACAACTTGAACTTTTGAACTCAATTTAACCGACAAGCAAAATCAGATACAGCAGAATTAATATCTTAATTTCTTACTTTAGAATGCATTTGTTTAATTCTTCATATATAGATATATTTTACTACATCGTTGGTGCATAACCTGGTTGTTCTCTTTATAAAAGTGCTCTAAAGTTTGTTAACCTTTTATTTATTTGTGTGGTGTCAGTGACCAGAAGTGCATTGCCTCTTGCAATGATGTCATCTAAGATCTATATACAGACACATTGGTTGGTGTAGTTTTATTCTCGGAACGCCATCCTGTTTGTCCAATGTGATATTGATTGTGTGGCTTCACATGTCACAGTAATAATATATTGCTTTTGGATATTTTGTCTTATTAACCCTTTACTTCATAGATACGCAATTTTACTTATCTATCCATAGCTTCATAGATACGGATCTTAACGTTTTATCCATAGCTTCATAGATACGTAATCCTACGTATTCGTAATGTAGGGGCATTTATTTTCATACCTGATGCTTGTTTATGCGCTATAAATTCATATTCATAAAGTATAAACATCGATAAATACAATGCACTAAAAAAAACACTATGTTACTATTTAAAGAATTTCGGAAAATCGCGAAATAAGGTCACTGGTATCAAAGATGCGTAAAACGTTGACTGCGCAGGTTTGTGGGCATTTCTGTCTCGTTTTCCTCGTGGAAATTTACACAATACTGCAAGTTATAATTAACTACCAATAATACAACTATATTTTATTGATCACGCGCCTGACGTCACAGGTCATGGTTCGAAAACGTGTCAAAATGTCGGCCATGTTGGATAAACAAAAAATCATCTGGCTTGTATAAACAAAGGCCATAAATCATTATATGGGACATATGTGTCACTTCTGTTTCGCTAATCCGGTCATAAAAATGCGCATCTGCTTCTACAAATTGAAAGTAAGTACAAATGTGTTATACAATAATGACTATCCCTATTGTTAAACTTTGACATGACCCAATTTAACATCGATCAGCTGTTGAAACACGTGTTTTCGAATACACAAGAATGCAATGTAGAGCTAATTTCTGCCCTTGTTAACTTCAGTTTAAAACAACATTCCTGAATAATGTCATTTATATTTCAGTGTTTGTCTGACGAATCGGAACATTCTGGCTTCAATTAAAATGAGTTTGAGACATTGAGTACGACGTCGAGAATTCAGACCTCGGCGTCACGCACACAAGGATACGAGAAATGAGGATTTTTAAAATCAAACCCAAATGACAATACATGGACATGCAATAAACGATATAAATTTAGTAAACAATAACATGCAGGCCTCATTTAGTAGTTGAATAATAACTTTATTTGTTCATTGTAGTGTTAAATAACCGAAAGTTATACGTACTGTGACTGTTGATCAACTTTTTTTTTCTTCTGTATCATATATATAAATATACCGTGCTTCTTTGTTGTGAACTATTTTTTAATTCTGTCCATCTTTGTTTCAATTCAGGTTGCATTAAATGAATTATAAAAATATGTTGTTTATATAATATTTCGTGTTGTGTTTGATTAATAAAAGTGTAATAAAAATTAATTTTCATCAAATTTGACATATTTTTCTGTTTGTTTATGAATATCATGCGGAAATAATTTAGATAACAAAATAAAATTTATATGACTGGATTGGAAATTTAATTCTCTATAAACTTTACATTGATGACTTATTGATTAAACCAAAAGAAATACTAAGAAAATAGGTTTGTAATACATTAGGGTTAAAATTCCAATAATATCAATAATCTCCTATGAAGTAGGGGTACTGATATGAACTGATAAGCCATGAACTGGCAGCCTGAAATGGCTTAGGTTTACATGAAGTAAAGGGTTAAATACACTTTGATAGACATAGTGTGTCTGCATTTTCAGTATTATGTAAGCTATTTACTTACTTTTTGGTCTGTTGTAATTTTTTATAAACTGAAGTGATAAAGTTAAACATTTAAACATCGAGATGATCTTGATGAATTTCGGATAAAATGTGATGACATTACAATATAAACAACATATTCAAGACCAGTACATGTGTGTTCCACTGGATTTGTTTCCATTTTGATTGAAATTGACAGCACAAGCCTGAAATTCAATGGGACTGTTGTTCATATAAAACAACAATAACAAAAATAGTTGGAATTACTAACAAATTATTTTGAAAGATTAATTTAGAGTATTTACATTAAAATGTCGAAACATATTAACGTTTTAAGCATTTGGCCAAGATATAAAATCAGCTGATTTTGAGTTTATTATAAGTTTGCTGTTTTCATTTTTAGATTCACTAGACAGTGGTGTGAGTAGTGGACCGGGTATGTCTATGGGTATGGATTTGGGTGGCATGGGAATGACGAGCCCCATCTCCTCTGTCGGCTCTGTTTCACCTTTGACCTCTCCTGATATCAAACCTGACATATCGGCGCTCTCTGTCACCTCACCGCCTGGCCAGTACTTCAGCTATGGAATGCACCCCGGGATGGCCAACTCAACTGGTGCGGGTTCCATACACTCGCCTCCTCTACATTCACCCTCCTCCTCCGTCACATCACCCTCCATGATGTCAATAGGGTCCCCTGGGTCTGTAGGATCACCCCCAAACCCACACATGCCCCACACTACTCTAAGTAACAAACACATCTGTGCGATATGTGGGGACAGAGCATCTGGAAAACACTATGGGGTATACAGGTACAGTTTTGAATTGCTTATTATACATGTACATAATTATGTTTTTTATAACAAACAGATATAAAATATATAATGGTTTGTTTTCATTCATTTATTATCCATTCTATTTCATTGTCCCTTGACTATGACATTTTGTGACGTGACAATTGTGAACTTAAAACCTTAAAAACGCTATTAAACTTAAGTTGATTATCTCAATTGTCTTATTATCTCAAATTTTGCAATTATGTAATAGATAGATGCAGCTAATACATAATACATAGAAATGTATATAACAATTTGTTCGGAGTTCAATGATGTCAATCAGTTATTTATCATAATATATGTGCAAAGTATGTAAATGTATTCATTTATCAATTTGCACCTTTTCCCCCTTCAGTTGTGAGGGTTGTAAGGGATTCTTCAAGCGTACAGTAAGGAAGGACCTGACATACGCGTGTAGGGACGACAGAAACTGCATGATTGACAAACGCCAGAGGAACCGATGTCAGTACTGCAGATATATGAAGTGTCTGAATATGGGCATGAAAAGAGAAGGTATGTACAGAAGGCATTCAGTGTTGTTGTTTTTTGGGGGTGGGGTACTGAAAATGTTGCTGAAGAAGGAAAAACCCTGTTTGTTGCTATTTGCTAAGTCTCTACAAAATTAAAATTTATGTTACAACATAGATCCAATTAAGAAATAAGCCATTTGTTCTGAAGGTTGAAGTAAAAATATGTTTCAGGTTATTCCAACAGTGTATATTTACCTCCTTCTGAAAAACAATAATTCAAGTTTGGAAAGAAATATTACATAATTAAACAAACCATCTCTGAAGTTTAATATGACCTGAAATGAGAAGAATTCTTATAATTTGAAGGTTTCAATAGTGTTTGCCATACCAATCCTTATTTTTCAGGCCTTTTCCCGAAACAAACCTTTTTCAGCCTTATGACTAAGATCCTTGAATGACTGAAACAGGCGTTAATACATCAGACTTTGATAAGAATGACCAGTTTGGTGCATAAGCTAATATGGCCTGTATGAGGTCAACAATCCTGATGAGTGTCTTGATAGCTGTCATGTTACTGATGTTCAATTTTTCAAAGAATTGTTGTCATAGCTTGGTCTTGTCGTGGGGTATTTTCCTGTTGGATTCTTGCATAACTTTGATCACCTTTCCCTTCACTCGTCTTCTTCTGGGAAATGGCGCTTTATTTACATGTACATGTTTACTAATGATTAGTAAACATGTACATGTGAATAAAGCGCCATTTCCCAGAAGGGAAAGGTGATAAAAGTTATAACAAATTTTTAGGCCGAAGATGAGAAAAATATGCCATTAGCATATTTTCACATATTAGGCCTAAAAAATTCACATCTTAGGCCTGAAAAATTGTTGGTTTGTTTCTGGTTACAGGCTGAAAAGATATTAGGGTCGGTAAATAGGTTGTTTTTGTGCACAGTAAACAGTTCCTTCTGGTTGAATTCATCCTTTTCATTTCAGGTGAGATTAATGTTCATATTTTGATATTAGACAGTAAATTCCTTTGGACTCTTTTGAATCACCAAAATTTAAAAAAAAAATGACAGTAAAAACACTGGCAGCTAGGTTATTCAAACCATACTAATTTTTTTGCCTTATGATTAAGCACCATTTTCTAGGAATTGTTCATTCACTTGGAGATATGCAAATGATAGAGGACATTCTAGAAAAAAAGACAATTAGCAGGCTTTCATATAGCTGTTTCCATGACAACTTCTTTTATATTAAGACCAAGTTTTAACTCTGAAATAAGGCATGTAGTACGAAATTAATTGCCTTATTATGTTATTTCTTATATTTCCATTGACATCTTAGAAATATTATTGTGACACAGTTATGGAAGCAGTTTAATTTTTCTCTCATTTTTAGGGATGGTCTTCTTTAAAATGACAAAAATAATGAAAAAGACATTTTTAGTTTGCGAAACTATGATACCAACTTACACATATAGGGCAGTAGAAGTAAATGTTATGACACCCATAACTGGAGATGTTGAAATATCGCAAGTGAATAAAGACATTCTTGAGGGTTGCGGGTTGGGTAACCAGGGCTTTTTCTGTAGTACCCATGGGTCCAACTATCAGACCCATTCCCAAAGCAAAATATATGATATTTTTCCCAATCTTCAGAAAAAAATCCTAATTAAACAAAAGCAAAAAAAACAAAACTTTTTTATGGAAGTCTTTTTACCTGTACTGGTTCATTCAGCATCCTAATTAACTATGTGTTATGTGATGTAAAGTTTTGGAAATAATTGAAATCAGAAATTATTAATATTCATCACATTCAGAGATCAGTATGAAATATTATGTGTCATGATTTATTGCAATAGAGATTTATACCCCAAGGATTGATATTTCAGCCATTTGAGGTCTTTTGAAAGGGAAAAGAAACTAATATAAAAAAATTCCTAATTCTCAAGAGACTGAAAAACTTGTTCTTTTAACTGTAAAATTTCCTATTTAGGAATATTCGTGACTCAAAATTTCCCAAAATGTCTAGGGTCTTTTCCCAAAATTGGCAGAAAAAGCCCTGGGTAACTGTTCCATATCATTTGGTCAGGGACAATGTTCAACAAGTAGCATACATTGTAAGTGAGAAGCATTGTAGTTGATTTACATTGTTGTTATAGAATGGCTACACCCATTTTTCTTGCTATTGTTAAGATACGGCAGTTAATATGTAGACGAAAACAAGGAAAACACCCTTTCATTACTCATTGTATAGAAAGTGCTTGGTGTATGCTAATGTACATTTACATTATTGACCTGAATTTCTAATGAAATCAGAGATTGTTTTATTGCTATGATGCATATACTGCCTAAAGGACATTCTCTATATAATGCAACTTTTGTTTTCCCTGCTTAAGACTGTTTTGTGCTAAGACATCATTACAGATAAAGATAAATTTGTTACCAAATGGATGCATTTGCATTAACTTATTATAATTTTATGATATTTTCTGAATAAATAAGCAATGGTTTTAAAAAAAATACAATTTATATAAAATACTCTTTTAAGCATGACACTGAATTACATGTCACACGGAAATCAGCCCAGTTTACCCAAATATACATAATATATTCAAAGTTTTCTAACTGCATCATTATGTGACATACGGATATGTGTCTAAAAATCATTCTTTCAATTGTTACTCATAGAATAAATGTAAACACATCTATATTGAATTATAAATGGCAGCTGCATCATACATGTATATTGAACTCCCCATTTGATCCAGCTGTTGCTTGAAACTGTCAAGCCTTGGTTTCTTTGCAGGTGGTGATGTCTAAGTTCTTGGGGGTAAAAACTGTTAAAGATAATTATGCAAATGAAACTGGGCACACATGTTGCCAAAGACAATACTCACATGCATAGCAAAGCCTATGTCTTTGTTTATCTGAAACAAGAAATTAGCATTGGCTCCTTGGAGCTCAGCTGTTTTGTTTATCGAAGATGACTTTTTTGAAACCTAGATAGAACTCAATAAAAAAAATAAACCAAAGCCTTTCTTTTAACAAAAGGGTTCATTAAATTCATCGACCAGTAATGTATCTAAAAAGTTATATGTAAATGACTTAGTCTTTTAAGCAGTGTGATTGTCTATCCTTAATTCTAAATACAAGTGTCTTAGTTTTTAAAACTGGGTGATAGTCTGTTATCAGTTCTAATAAGCCCTAAATGCAAGTGGTTTAGACAGGGTGATAGTCTGTTATCAGTTCTAATAAGCCCTAAATGCAAGTGGTTAAGACAGGGTGATAGTCTGTTATCAGTTCTAATAAATCCTATAAGCAAGTGGTTAAGGCAGGGTGATGATTTATTTCTGGTAACAGCATGAAATGTCGATGCATCACAGCATGCATCTCTTCTTCCTCAGCGGTGCAAGAGGAGCGGCAGCGCAACAAGGAGAAGGGTGAGGCGGACAACGACTCCTCCGTCAACGCAAACGCGGACATGCCTGTGGAGAAAATACTCGATGCTGAGCTTGCTGTGGAGCCAAAAACAGACACCTACATTGACGCACAGGTCAGTAAACTGGAGTCCCTCACTCAATTTTGTATTGTGTACTTACTTGCATCCTAGGGACCCCCAAATAATCTTACATTGTACTTTGAGTGAAAAACAATATACTTGAACCCATATTAATGGACCCCAAAATTTTCATACATGAGAGTATCATGACTCATAGCTGATAAATCCTTTAGAAAATAATGAGACTGTAAAAAATTAACAATGTTCAATAAGTATGATAGCAACATTAGTTGTGACTTTTTAGTGCGTGTTTTTTAAATAATTTTATAAATGAACATGTATCATAAAAAATATTTGTAAAAACATGTCTTAAACAATTAACAATCTTATTTACAATGATGAAATCAAGTATTGTTTCATTTTTGCTTACAGAAAGACGCTGTGACGAATATCTGCCAGGCAGCAGATAAGCAGTTGTTTACACTGGTTGAGTGGGCAAAACGTATCCCACATTTCACAGAACTGCCCCTCGACGACCAGGTTATACTGCTACGTGCAGGTAAACAAAAAGTACAGTCTGTCAAACAATCAGTAGTCAAAGAGTCTGAAACTGCTTAAAAATGATAATTTTGGACCTTAAATAAATGAAAAAATAAAAACCCTTGGTCCCAATTACAGGAAGAAACCATCCAAGAGAATATAAAAAGTGACTATAGTTTTTGTTCTGCACATTGAATTAAGATTTAGAATTTTTACTTTTCTTCCAGGCTGCTCACTGTTATCAATTTGTCAGTATTGCTTAACTTTTTTTACTAGAATTTGATGTTTCTTAGGGGCTATCAGCCATGATTTTATTCAGATCTGCTATTTTATAAGTTGTGATGGCCAAGTGGTAAGGGTATCAGACTCTGGATCAGAGGCTCCTTATTTTGATTTCCTTCCTTTCTGTGATAAATTGTTAACATCAAGTAGGAATTGCAAACCCCTGAAAATCAATAGTAAAAACTGGTCTGATTTTGATTCCAACGATACCATGACCTTTTTACCTTAAGGCTGGAATGAACTGCTGATAGCTGCGTTCTCTCACCGTTCCATCTCCGTAAAGGACGGGATTCTACTGGCAACAGGCCTACACGTTCATCGTAGCAGCGCGCACCAGGCCGGTGTTGGGACAATCTTCGACCGCGTACTCACAGAGCTTGTTTCCAAGATGCGGGAGATGAAGATGGACAAGACCGAGCTCGGCTGTCTGCGTTCAATTGTTCTCTTCAACCCAGGTGGGAAAAAACATGATTGTTAGGGTTTGCAGGTTGTTTTGCTACATTAACAAGAAATGTTCAATTCTTATTTCTTTGCCACAGGTTCAAGCAATTGTTATGTACATTCATTTTAATAATATATTTCATCTCTTTTTGGTCATGTCAGAAAATGTACTAAAAGGGCAAATGCAGAATGTAGTAACAAGGCCTGCTGAGTTATCATTTGCAGCTTGTGTACATGTAGATGTAGATATCTGGATATTGTGCCAACCTAGAAGATGTTAATTATAAAGTGTTTCAATTTTATTTCTGTTTATTAGATGCCAAGGGCTTAACGAGTGTACAAGAAGTGGAACAGCTACGAGAGAAAGTATATGCTTCACTGGAAGAGTACTGCAAAAATCGATACGTTGACGAGCCTGGCCGCTTCGCAAAGCTTCTTCTGCGCCTGCCTGCGCTAAGAAGCATCGGGCTCAAGTGCTTAGAACATTTATTCTTCTTCAAACTGATCGGAGATACTCCAATAGACACGTTCCTAATGGAGATGCTGGAGACGCCCAGTACTGCATCTTGATTGGATAAGGATGCCCAGTACTGTCTCATGATTGGCTGATTAAGCCCAGTACTGCCTCCTGATTGGCCCTCAGATGTGTGACTGTTGCACATTGAGATTGAGAAGGTTGATGTTTTTCTATTGTTTATGGGAGTTTGCTGTTGAAGGATAGCTGTAGTGGATGGAGTTCTCTTTTATTGACAGCTGAGATATTTTCATTTGAGGAAATCAACACGTTTAACCATTGTCCAAAATGACTTCTATTTCTTTCATGTATGTAATCAAGCCCTCAAAAAATCCTCATGTGGATGTTGTAGTCATTCACAAGTCTGTAATGTTTGGATTTGAGATGATGTGATCATGTTATAATGATTATGTTTGAATCACAGTCAAATTTTGTGATTTACTTGTTAAGTCAACTTACAAGGATAAGGATCATACATTTAAATTGAATAGTTATGGTCTAATTTTCCTAACCTTTTAATGCATAATTGTCATAAAATCAATTTCATGTGCTAAATATATTTACTGCAATGAACATGTATAGAAACACCGAAGAATTCTATATAAACTTATCCTATCACTAATTATAATGACAGCTTTGCTCATAAATCTCACTTGATATTAAAAACATAAAACTAATGCTTATATTCATGATATATAAACAGCTGTTCATGAAAACACTCGATGGTTTACTGCTGGATATTTTTTATTAATGAGACGTTGTCTGCGTAAACAAGTTCTGAAGAGGTAAAAATGACATCTTAAATATTGTACCCCATTAGCAGGTAATGGTTCTGCTTTTATTAAATTTTTTTTACAAAAACCTATCTAAATTTAACACAATGTTCAAAAAATACATTAACATCTAATAGCTCTTATATGTTCAATGTTTGATGATGATGCAAATGACTTCACAGGATTCATTCCTGCAGGCAAAGTCACATATAAATTGCTTAATAACATATATGAAGAGTTCAAATTAAGTAACTGTTTACGTTAAATTAATATAGCAGAGCAGTTTTGAAATAAAATTAAAATTTCTTATTCAGAAGCATATGTAAAATGTTGAAATTAGCTTTACATGTAATGATAAGCTTTTTTTTCTTCTTTAATTTTTGACTCATTTCATAATAATTTTTGACTCGTTTCATAACCACAGGAATGCCATTAACAATTTAAATACATTTAAAATCAATTAAATATCACTACGAGAGATTAATTGTAATTGATTAAAAAACGCAACAAAAATTAATTGTTATGTAACAATATATAACAGCCAATCTTGTTAACGTATGGAAGTGCTATGTTACATTTGATTTTAGAGGTTTTATTATTATAATTATAATGTTGTTTATTCTCTTATATGTATATACTTAAAACATGTTTTGTGTAGAAATGATATTTTAATGGAGAAGTTTGTTATATACATTTTACTGTTGTGATAAAAATTCTTGTTAACAAGTGTTACAAAGGCTTTTGTACATATATAATAAGAGTGTGTGATCATGAAACCTTGTGGCGTAAACGTACAGTGAATTACTTCTAGCTCACTGATTGGTTACATAAAAACCATAGGGGGCAGTATTGGTCAGGGGCTGTGAAAACAAATTTAAGTTTGATAATTATTTATTCTTGGTCATAATGAGATGTATTTTGCAAAAAAATAAGTAAGACTGGTCAGATTGCCCAAGAATGTAATATTTTTATTATGATATGTCATCAGCCGATTGCGGGTGTTTTTCTTTGTCTCCTAGGCAAAACAAGTACAGATGTGTTTAATCTTATAGAGCTATTGAAATAATTGAAACCTAAGAACTAAAAGGGGATTTCACTCACAAGGGATGTAACTCGACCCCCTAGTCCACGGCATAAAGTTCAAGCATTTTAACTTTCAGCTGTGGTTACCCTAGATTAAATGTACATAATATTATCCATTCAATTGTTTCACTCTCTCTGACCAATACTTCAATCTTAATGTAAATAGGAACATACCAATGATAACTTAGTATGGCATAAGCTTTTACTGGAATAGGATATTCTATATTACCTTGCCACAGAAAAAGCCATTACTCAATTTTCTGTGCATCCCCTGGATCAAATAAACTTGAAATGAGTGCAAACCATATATTCGACCTTATATAAGGCTGTAGATTGAGAATACAGTATGAAAGATATAGTGTGAATTTCATTTTTAAGCCTGTTTGTTGTTGTTTTTCTTAGTTGTCTTGTCGTCAGCATGGCGTTTTGAAAATTTTAGCCATAACTCAAAACATACAAATGAAATTTTGTTCACTTGTTGCTAGAGACAATACACATATGTATAGCAAATGCATGGACGCTCGCTATGCCATGCTCTGGTTTTGTCTTGCATCCAGAAAAATTGTGCTCAAGTATATTTACTTCAAAAGAATTCTAACAAATTATCTATAAAACTTTGTTTCATTATCAAAAGTAATGATCTCTCTTTTTGCTGTACATAAGCATTTGGTTATAGAATTTAATGATGTGTTGTCTTGCATTATTCTAGCATTTTCTTATCATGCATTGAATCATTTATCTTGTTTATCATATCTAAATCCTTGCAAAAATACATGGTTGATTTTAAGCACACTGCTGGCTATTTTATTAAATATCTAGGAGCGGTTTCATTTTTTCATGATACTTATCCTAAGAGCGACTTCTTTCCTTCTTGAGATTTATCCTTGGAGAAGTTTGGTTCTGACATGAAAAGGATTGTAATTCACTCCGATAATTAAGACCAACAGGCTCTTGGTGATCAAACAATATTATGCTGCATGTAGACAAATGAATTCAATGAAAAGGTATATTTTAACAGATAAATCCATTGATATTATTGTGAATTGTTGCAAGAAACATGGATAAAATTTGTTTCATTACTTTCATTGGAATATTGTTTCTTTTTCATGCCAAGCATGTATTTATGAGTAATAAATCGATTCGCGTCATGTCATTTTAGCCTGCATTCATTTGTTGTATCATTTTAAATTGAGAGTCCTATATATGCCATAATTATTGGCATTTTCCAGCTGCCTCTTAATGCAGACTGGCGTGTAAGATAGATTGATGACAGATCTCCAATACAATTCCAAGCAAATGACGATATATTTTCTTCTTGAAAAGGCAATAATACAAATGACATTAGTAAGAGAAGACCAAAATCATTAAGTTATATTTATGGCACCCTTTAACCAAGTTTTTGAGATAATACTAACTGTTATAGCATGTATTATTGGGTGTATTATTTCAATCACGATGGTTGCTGTTGACATAATTATTTTTGCTAAGTTGTTAAGGACAGCATTCAATAAAAAGCATGCATCTTCGCACAGTAGTTATATTTATAACTGTAACGCCTATTCTTCTTGTAACCATTCAGATATGGAATATTAATGTGTAGTCGAACATGAAGAAAATGCTCTCAAACATGGTGCATTGCTATTCACAATACTGTAATGTAGGGCCAGGTCCTTTTTCATGTGCTGTTATTTAAACAATGACACACACACATAGGTAAATTATTGCTTTTGGTTTTGATTTCTATGTCTGATCAATAATTTAAGGTGCTATATGAACACACTGCTTCATAAAACATAGGTTGAAGACATGAGAAAATTATTAAATTTTACCACAATGTGTTACACATAGTAATTCTAATGACAATGGGATTATATAGGCTTGAATTTGCATCCTTCAGTTGAAATAAGTTTTTGTCACTTAAGATTTGGTGTTTATTTTCATATGAATAGATGAGGTAACTCAAATCAAAACATTTTGAAGAGTGTTAAAATACATACAGTGGAACCTGGTTGGCTCGCACTCAGAAATTCAAGGCAAGCGGGAATGCTTGCCTTCAGTACAAAGAAATCGGTCCTTTACATCCATATTGAGCGAACGAGGAATTCAAGCCAAGTATGAGGTCAAGCCAACAGGGTTTGACTGTACTTTGGCACATTCATTTTAGCTTTTAATGTATCATTGTCATGGACCTGGCATGTAGGCTTTATATTGTGATTTTAACAAGCTGGTATAGTGTCATTGCACAAATAATAGTGTTGTTTAGAAATGTACATGTATATTTAGATTTGTGATCATCAATCAATCCTTAATAAATGCTTAAAGTACTGCTTTTTTGTCTTCTATTATTACAAACTGTGACTTCTAGGTTATCTCCCAAGGATTGTTTATAAGCTCCAACCCCCCACGTTTACATGTGTACACGTTTTTTTCAGCAACAAACATAACCATTGTGAGAACTGAAACTGCCATGTGATTGAAAAGCACTGGAATTTATTGATATTTTAAATTTGTTAATATTTATTATGCCCCCCTTTCAAGAAGAGGGGGCATATTGCTTTGCACATGTCGGTCTGTCAGTAGACCAAAGCTTGGTCCGAGTGATAACTGGACAATTCTTAGAGGTATCAAACTTAACATGAAGGTTGGGCCTGACCAGTAGATGACCCCTATTGATTTTTGCCAAATTTTTTGGGGATCATCAGGTCAAAGGTCAAGGTCACTGTGAACTTTAAAGGTAAAAGGTTGTCAAAGCTTGTCCGAGTGATAACTCAACAATGCCTAGACCTATGGTCAGCAAACTTGACATGGAGACCGGGCCTGACCGGTAGATGGCCCCGATTTTTTTATTATTTAATTATAAAGCCATTAAATGTTTACTTTCAAAGGTTTATCAAATTAATTTAAGTACAGTTTCAGTATTGAGGCACATAAGATAACATATTTTGTTTAAATATTTTATTTTGAATTTATCATGACAATTAAAAAACATCAAATCAAATTATTCATGTAATGCTTTTATATGTGCAAGGTATTATATGCTTCAATTCAGTACACAGGGGACAATTTTTTTCATATGGATAGCAAATATACCAGATTATAATTTTGTACAGGAAATAAGTACCCTAGTGGAATAGCTGGTTGTTAAGCTTCCTTTTCCAAAGAGATCACAAAGAAAATATGAAAACAAATGAATAAAAGACTGTTGAAAACATTAACACAATGAAGTCTAGGAAGCACAGAGAATGACTTAGGAAAGATCAAAAGTTGCAGAAAATGTATGACAGAGATCGAGATACTGAGAAAAAGAGCAGAATTTGCCAGGTATTGCTCAAACGCTAAGAAAGAGGACAAATAGATCCTATATGATTTACAAATAAAAGAAAAGAAGAAACTAAAGAAGAGGGGCAGAGAAGAAATAAAATGAAGCGAAATGAGAAAACAACAAAAGTCCAGAAAATGACAGACAGAATAAAAGGAGAAAGGTTAAAATGATATGGTATGAATACACACAGTTGAAGCAGCATCAGTTCAGAAAAAGCACAACATGCAAAACAACCCCTTCGGAGGGATTCCATGGCATGGGCCTCCACAATTAACTGTCTGGTAAAGAATGCCACACCAAAGTGAAGGTCTTAAAATAAGTAATGTTGTAGAAAATTACACAATTGGTGATGTCTGTCAGTCATAGTCATAGTCATAAGAAAAGTAGGCAAACTAACTAAATCAGGAAAAAAATAAAAAGGCAGCTAGTATAAACAAGCAATGCTAAGAATATGTGGAGTTGCAAGAAAAGTCTTTGACAATTTGAGCGCCTAAAAATGGACCAAAGTAAAACCATGTCAAAGCCAGGTGAATTTAAATCCTTGTGGAAACCAAAAGTTTAGAATTTTCTTGAATTTAATTCTTGAATAATGCCTAATAAAATAGATACTATTCTATTGAGTAGGATGCCAAAGGCAAAGAGGCATCTTTTAAATTTAGACATGTGAATTAAATTTAGACATGTTCACATAAGTGTTTAATGGTAACAGGTGCATTGAGACCTAAATCTTTATTCCACTCTGTGACATATTTTATTCCATTGTTTAGAAATTTAGTTTTGTAGGCTCTAATATAATCTTTCAAACATTTACAATATTGTTTCAAGCTTTACTGAAATTATTGTAAAAATGTTTACCAGGTAAAGTTAAATTACAAAAATAATTACATAATTAAAAAATATTACTTGCATTATGATTTGTGCCCGGTGCACCCTTTCCATTATTTAACTAAGTATTAAACATGTATGTATTCTAGTACTTCATATTACCATTGATGATATTTTCTTATTTTTAGACTCAATATGAAGTAATAAATGTTATATATGTGATTGTTTGCTGCAAGTTGTTCTCTTAGCTACTATTTTCCATTTGCATCATTACATGCTGTCGAATTTTGAGGAAATTGTGAAAAATGTGATACTGAAGAAATTTTGAGGAAAACACTCTATCATATACACAGAAATGTCTTAAGTTGATCACAAATCATTATTTTATTAACGTGAAAGTGAATAATAATGCATATTATATTGGCTTTCAATATGTGTCCCCTGTGCACCGAAAAATGGTTCAATTTTGAAATGAAAAATTTGACAATTGTAAGTTACAATACATTCTTGAAATTTGGTATGTGGTCTATAAAGATGCATAAGGTGAGGTTAATCTAGATTTTTCCCTTATTTGATTCTTGTTTTAATTACAGCAAAAACTTTGTGAGGTAACAATTTATTTTTGGTTTCAAATTTAGACAAAATGTGTTGATTTTTTTATTTTTTCTTAAACAACTGAGTTATTATGCACATGACTACACACAGGCACCAATTACTGATTATATAATTCAGAAAAATCATATGATTTATGCAAGGTTCTTGTCATAAGACACTTTTATAAATCAACCATATTGTAAGAAATGTTCGCAATATTTGGATTTAAGGTCAAAATTTTTTTTATTTGTATTTCCTGATACTTTCCCAAAGTTGTTTCTGTGTAATTTGAAGTATTTACTTTCATGTAAAATAGGTGACAATCATGAAAACTGGGTTTGAATTTTCAACCCCTATGTCACACTTTTGCCTCATTATTTTGAAAACCACCCAAATGGCTTATCTGTCCAACGAGGTCTTTCGTGGGCAGTTGTCATGTTCCTGTGACAGCTCTTGTTTTTATTGGATTGGTTTGCAAATACTATAAACCAGTGAACAGAATTTTCTTTTAAAGCAATGGTTACCACTACATACATAACTATATAAAAGCCGACGTTCCTTCATCCGTAAAACTTGTACAGTGAACCAATGAATCAGTATATCTCTGCATGTATATAAATATATACATTCGCAGTACGTTAGTAGTAAATTCAAAGATAATGAGTCATGTTTCGTATACACGATGTTGTTTAATAAATGACATAGTTTCGGTTTTCGTATCCCATGTATACGTTTACGAAAAATAGTAAAAAATGGGGGGAGCCTTATAGTTGTTTGAATAGTTAATACAGTAAGTACTGTTTAGACATAAGTTGACAGTTTGTGTACTTAATTCTGGTTTACCAACTGAATAACTAAAGAAAACTTGGCCACTTCATTCTTGTTATGGGAGTTTGTCATGACTAGTAGATAATCCCTATTGATTTTGAGATCAGTAGGTCAAAGGGCAAGGTCGCAGTGACCTTCATATGAAACACGAAATGTTTATGCTAAAACGGCTTCCGCTTAATAACTAAAGAACGCGTTTACCCAGGAACTTTATACTTGGTATGCCGGTTGGTCATGACCAGAAGATGACCCTTATTGATTCGGAGATTAAAAGGTCAAATGTCAAGTTGCGGTAACCTTGAGTAGGTTTCCTCTGAATAACTATAAAAATGTTTGGTTCCATAAACTTCATTATTGGTATATCATTGGTCATGACTAGTAGATGACCCCTATTGGCTTTGAGTTTAGGAGATCAAGGTCAAGGTCGCGGTGACCTTGAAGTGAAAGAACGGTTTCCTCTCAATAACTTAAGAACGCTTGGGCCCAGGAACCTTATACTTGGTATGCTAGTTGGTCATAATCAGTAAATGACCCCTATTTATTTTGAGATCACTGATCTCTTGCAGTAGGTGTTCACTGTTAAATACGGGTGAATAGGCCAAACCTCATTGTCACTGTTGGTTCGTTTCCAGTCCAAAAGAAAAAAATGTATGTCCATCATTGATTATTTATCAGCAACGACCACACAATGGGGGAGACAAGCGTCTGGGCTTATGACAGTTGAATTTTTAAAATTTGACCAAATTCACATTGTCGGCTCTTTTGCTTAGGCATTTCTTGTTCGACGTTTTAAAGCATTTTACTGGCATTTTTTCAGCTGAAAACACTGCGTTGTACAAAGCAATATGATCTTCATTTTTCTCAATTAAGAACATCTTTAAAGTGACACTCTTATTCAAAATCAATGCATACACAAATATCAAATTTGACTTATATACCTTTAACTACTTACTAAATAATGCATTTATGGAAAATACTCATTACTGATAACAAGATTGTAACCGTGTATTTAATAGCAGAAAGCGCAAAAATATTAAATGATTGTTGAATGCTAAAAGATTTACTGCGGTCTACTATAGTCTCATGAGGTAGAAACATCGTGTTTTATGCTCATTTCCTTCAAATTAAACTCGGTATCCTTGATAAAAACCATTGTTTTCGACATTTATTCATCCTTTTTGATAAATTAAAACAACTTTATTAATGTTGGTAATCTTATTTGGGAATATTCACCTCCCGCAATGGTGGGTGGAGGAATGGAGCGAAAATCCCAGGGATTTTCTCCCTGCTGGGGATTATGGCAAGTATGCAGCAGAAGTTGCAGAGTTAAGAATGGCGGGTATATCGATCATGACATTGGCAGTCAATGCTGATAAGATGGCCACGTCTAAATTTTGCTCTGGACTTTTAGCGTAGTTTTATGGATTTTCGCAATTATCCAGTGAAAAAAGGTGAACTATTTGGGGAATACGTGTTTGTGGGAGCTGTGTTTAGTGAGCTATGGGAAAATCTAGCAGGAACAAAGTGTCTAAACGTAAAAGGGGTAGCAGTACGGATGAAGAATTTTTAAACATAAGTAAAGTATTATAAGTGGTGTGAAAACAATAAACCCCTATTTAGAAGAGATTTGATAGCGAATTTAAATACTATGAATACTATATTCAACGATTTGCACTCTTCACGGCCATGCGACATTGATAAATTGGTCGAAGAATTTTCGTCTGTCGTGCTTAAAAGTGCAGACCCGTATTTTAAGAAAACGTATTTATTGCAAAGCAATAGTAATAGCTACATAAATAAATCCTCAAATGCCTGGTTTGACCACGAATGTTTTACGGTCAAAAAGGCGTATTTAGAGGCACTAAATAATTTTAACGTATATAAATCTGAATTAAATAGATCAGTTTTGTGTGATAAAAAGTGTGCATTTAAAACGCTTGTTAAAAAAGAAAAAGAGAGCGTATAGAACGCGTAAAGCTAAAGAATTGTACGAGTTGCGAAGTAAAAAACCAAAAGAATTCTGGAACCACTTTAAATCTAAGAAACCCAGTTTTTCAGACAATATTGACACCGAAACATTTAAGGAATACTTTGCCGGTCTGTTCAATGATATACGTTCTACACAAATAGACGAAATAGATAATTTTATCAACGATACTGATTTTAATATCGATGACCCCACATTTGAGGCACTTAACGCTGCCATAACTCCTGAGGAAATTCGTCTTGCTGTAAAAGGTATTAAACGTAATAAATCCTCATGTCCGATTGATAATTTACTAAATGAGTTTTGTATCGATACTATAGATATTTTAGTCGGCCATTTAACGGACTTGTTTAACATCATTCTCGACGGAGGTTATTTCCCTTTGTCTTGGTCATACGGTTTCGTCGTACCGATACATAAGAAGGGTGACGTTAATGACCCAAACAATTATAGAGGCATTACCTTAGTTAGTAATCTAGGAAAAATATTTACACGTGTGCTCACTAAAAGAGTCGAAAATTGGTTCGATGAAAATAACTTGCTGTCGGATGCCCAGTTTGGTTTTCGAAAGGGATCTAGCACAGAAGATGCAATATTTGTTTTACATAATGTTATCGAAAATGCCATTTTTAATAAGTTACGATTACCATGCGCATTTGTTGACCTAAAAAAGGCATTTGACTCTGTTTATAGGAATGCTGTGTGGTACAAACTCTTTAAAATGGGGTTGGATGGGAAACTACTTAATATATTTAGAGCAATGTATTCTGTGGTAAAATCGTGTGTCAAACATTGCAATTCAGTCTCCGATTTCTTTGATATTTCTATTGGTTTACGCCAAGGACAAAATAATTCGCCGGTTTTGTTTGCATTATTCCTAGAAGATCTAGAACTGTTTCTACAACAGAACGTTGACTGTGGTATTAGAAAATACCTCACTCAATTACGTGTATCAGCTCACAGGTTACGTATTGAAACTGGCAGGTACGGACAAAACAGACTGCCAAGAAATGAAAGATTATATTTATTATGCCATACACAGGAAATTGAGGATGAATTTCATTTTGTTATAAAATGTAACTGTTTCGATGACCTACGTAATTTTTTTATTAAAAAGTATTTTTATGTAAAACCCAGCATGTTTAAATTTACTCAACAAGTTAGTAGTAATAACAAAACAACTATTGTAAATTTATGTAAATTTTTGGTACAGGCAAATAATAGAAGAAACCTATTAATCAATGATATTGTTTAAGTCGTAACCATACAATCACTGTCGTGACCACTAATCATCTGCATTTCCATAATGTATCTAAATAACTAGATAAACAGCTTCTTATATCTATTATTATCAATATTGTTATACGTGAACATTCTCCATATTTCTTGAGCTATCTTGAATTGTTATTGATATTGGCTACCTTGTAACGATGATCACACGCATGAATATTTTGTTTAATTGTATATATTTGTTTGACGAGATGCTGTGTTGCATAAGTCGAAATAAACTTCTGTTCTGTTCTGTTCTGTAATTTTAATGAACTATGAAGCTCAGCTGCTTCGAATGAAAGGTCGGAGGTATTAACAATAAAACATTCATTTATGGATCAATAATTAATTGTACAGTAGACCCTACCGGTGCAGTAGTGTGATTGAAGTTGAGTTTTCATTTTAAAGGTGTGCAGTATTGGTTTACACTTGCCTAGATGCAAACACATTTTTACTGTACACAAATATTTTATTTTTTTGTCGTTTAGGTCAAATGAGTTAAATATCATAATGCATTATATTTAAAAAAAGAATCATAGATCAATCAAGTGTAAACTATATGTTGTGCCACATTAAAGGTAGAAATAAAATAAAAATGGATCTAAATCGCTTTCAAAATCTTGCTGAAGATTAAGGACGGCCAGAAGATGAAGTAATTTAGAATTGCACCTTTTAAATTATGCTATGTCAAAGTTGTTTATTGTTCTTTTTCTTTTGTTTACCCCCCCCCCCCCCCCGACATGATATTTTTTAAGCATTAATGGTTACAATTGAAAAATTCCATGTTTGCATATCCGACTCATATCGATACGATACGATATGTTTATTGTGTAAAACATTATACAATGTTCATAGCACATAAACAAGTTAATCATATGAAGGGGGAAAAAGTACACAAACACATTTTCTGGAGCTAATATTTGCAATGTTATAACATCCTATTATAGTAAGTATGTGTGTGCTAAGACATTAAAGCTACAAGATGAAGAGTGTTTATTTAAAGTTGCGCCATTCTTAAGTAATCAACATATTATGTCTCCATTTTCGTTTATAATTTTGTGCTATTCGCTAACATTGAATACATTTGAATACCATCGTCATTATTACACAATTTAGCCGAATATATTTTATTTGTCAACTTGAAGTTTGCAATAAATCTCTAGCTGTTTAAGAAATCTGATGCTGATTATTTTATTTATTTTTGAATTTGGTTACATATGAATTATCATCGTATAATTTCTAAACTTTATTAGAGCCTTTGCATAACAATCATTTATTCTATAAAATTGCCTTTATAAGAAACAACAATATTTTTAGGGTTTGAACCGAACAGTAGCCGTGCGTGTGTAATAAAACTGGCTTATCCGTTTATCATGTCCTTAACGAGGGACATTCGCTAATCTCTGACACGCGTTGTATAACGCATTTACACCCTTCATGGTATGACATTATTGTGTATTGTCATAAACCTGTTATGAAAAGTTCCTTGACAAAATAAAATAATAATAAATATACTTCTGAAATATTCGGAAGGCTATTTTACAAATGAAATATAACAAGAATCTTTACTTAAAGTCGTCATGATCGGTGGCCTACGATGCTCCTAATTTATAAAAAGTAAGAAATCTCAGCTTATAAAGTTCCACGAGTTCTACAACAACCAAATGTACATGCCAGTGGTGTCTTTGCAATTGCTAATGCTGTGGAATTTTGTTTCAAAACTGGCTTTTTAAAAATGGCTATGTAAATACAAATATCAATTTCGTTGTAAGTGAAATAAGGGAACATCTAGTCAGCTGTCTAGAAAATTAAAAAATCCGTTTCATAAAAAAAATGAAAAGTCGCGATCTCAAAGACTTTCAAATTAAAACATTCTGTTCATGTGAAATGCCAGAATTCGTCGATAGTTTTGTTATTTGCGAAAATAGAAAATGCACGAAAATATTCCACATGAAATGCGTCGGCATAAAAAAACGATCAGTTGATAGAAATACATAAGACAACTGGTCGTGGCCGTGCATCTGCTGCAACAAAATCAATAGTTAAACAAAAGAAAAATAATAGAATTCCTGAAGTACTGAGTTAACTTACAAATTTGATTTACATGTAGTCATGCATTGTTTCTTTTTGTATTACTATTATCAATAGTATACGTATAACATAACTGAATTTAATATGAAAAAAACACACACAATGTGTTTATTATTCATGACATTAATTTTAGTACATGTGCATATTTTATGTTTTTATCTTTGCCTCAATTTATTATTTGTTTTATTGATATACAATATGAAATAAATGGTGCCATAATTATCATCAACTATCTCATGTTTTAATCAACTGTAATCTTTTGTAATCCTGTTACACACCACGGTCATTAACACCTTCTCGATCACGCCCGATAGCTACTATAAAATTTGGAAAACAGAGACCGTAGGAGACCGGGACCGGATGAGACCGGGACAGGGAAATAGTATCGCCCGTTAATGGTGCAATGTAGCCTTCGATTATAAGGTATTATTTAAACGGTAACGGGACTTACCAAAATAGTAAATAAAAACAACGTGAAACTAAGTTTCATTGGATTTTTGCATGAAATGGAGAACAAGGAAACAGATTCAAAGAATTCTTCGTCAGAACAAAGGGTAAAAACAAATACAAGTCTAAAATTAAAAACTATATTCTTTCACTGGCAGAATTTTCTGTGATTGTAACATGTTTTCGCGACATGTGTGTTCATACTTCTCACTCGTGTACATTCGAAACGACTTTTTATTTACTTTCCTGTGAACTTAATGCCGTAATTAATGTTTATTAACATAATTTACATATGATTTATTGAAAAAATACAGTGATATTGCAGTCAATCGTTATTGTAAAATCTTAAATAGCAGTCTTTTTTTCAGTAATTTATATTAAGTGTCCATGACCGGTAGGTCATATATGGCATATATTTGCAAACTATATAGCCCAAAATGGCAGACCATTTATTTTGCCCAGGTCAATTTGCCTATATTAAAGTTAACATATGGCCAGACTTTGTGAATAGTCTAAAATAATAGACAAGTTATACAGAATTCTTCCAATCCCTAACATCTATACGGGTTTGTGCAAAAACCGGTTGGGTTTGAAGAATATTGAAATTGTATTGAGTGAAGTATTTTATGTTTGAAATGGATAATTAAGGTTTATATTCATATTTTACCATGTAACTGCAAAGCTATTTTGCACAAAACAAGCATTAAATGCATTAAAAAACATGATTTACAGGTTTATATTCATATTTTACCATGTAACTGCAAAGCTATTTTGCACAAAACAAGCATTAAATGCATTAAAAAACATGATTTACCTTTTCAATAAAACGAAACTTGAATGACACAGACAACAATTGTGCCAAGCGGAACAACTTGACCCAATCGTTATAACTGGGCCTCCTCCGTCAAGCTTCGAGATAGACCTCATAAATATAATCATAACAACTCGGCCATGGCCAAAGTGTTCCGATTGTTGTAAAACTGTGAACTGCAATCTTGCAGGTGCCCTTCATGTATATATGGTTATGCTTTGTCAGAATGAAATTAAGAAAACCCATCAAACTCATAATAATTCATTGGATATTTATTAATTTTGTACGGAAGTAATATAAAATAACACGTTCTGGTAATATTTATTGTTTTTTATATTTTATAGACGCAATATGCTTTAACCCGGAATCCCGATCGGAATAACTACCCACTTTTGGTACTAAACAATTTGTACGTGAAGGATTTGCCATATCATAAATCGTCAAAAAATCTGCCAACAAACTAGCCACAATAATTAGCGTTTAGGGAACACTTTTAACATTTGGATATTCATTTTGTTCTCTTAACCCCACAAGTCGACTGATTGATACCAATGTAAAATATATTCTTTGACTGTAACCACAATATTTAACACTGCATTGTTATCCATAAATTCAAACACATAAATTATTTTAAGCCAACACCTTTCACTTAATACTCTAGCGTTTCATAAAACATTTATTCAGATCGGTTTCTGTCAACAAAGCATCGCCATATTGGAACTATCTAGCAGGTGCACATTATCTTGCCACTCAATATACTAAAGCACTGGGATCTGTCATTCTTGGATAGGAAAGCAACAAGTGGGATATGGGAGAGTAGAGTCGTCAAAACAAAATCATCAAAGACTCTGAAGCAGCTGTTTATATTTACATCTGGTTAGAACCAGCCACGCAGTAAGCTCAGTTGTAAGAGCACCAGGCTAGTTTTCCGGCGGTCGTTGGTTCGAGCCCCACAACGCTCACACTTTTTCTCCCAGGTGTGCTTTAATGGTGGCAGTGGTAAACAGTTAATTCAGGAGTGTAGTGTGTGTGTGGGTTAGAACCAGCTGCCCAGTTAGCTCAGTAGGTTAGAACACTGTGCTAGTTTTCTGGCACTCATGAGTTCGAGCCCCACACTGGGCACACTTTTCCTCCCTTAACTTGTGTACTTAACTTGTTATTAAAATTGATGCAAAGCACTGATGTTCAGGCTTGTTTATCTTTCTTGTTGGGCGTATTCCTTCAATTTGCTCTTCTTGGGCATATTCCTGTCATCATTAAAGGATATTTTTATTCCCCATGGAAAACCAATTTTCCTTCTGTGGAAAACAATTTTCAAACAGTCTACACATATAATTATTCTACCATCGCTTTTATATCTTTAAATAACAAGAAAAAAAGTAATTGAATTTAAATGTAAATATTGTATTGGAAACTAAGATTTAATTAAATTTAAGATCAGAATCCAAGTGCTTTGATTGGACGGTAAAATTTAAAATCAGAATCCAAGTGCTTTGATTGGACGGTAAAAATAGTTGACCAATAGACTGAAGTAATCAATGAGGCATGTCTGAAGATAAGAATTATTTTGAATATAGGCCCTGGTTTTTAAATCTCCGCAATGTGGTCTTTCAATCTGGCCTATAATGTAATTCAGCCTGGTTTTATTTTCTGCCAATCTGGTCCATAGCATCACAGGATCGTCTAAATATCCTGAAAAGAATGCTTGACATGTTTCATGTTTTGTTTCATTTACCTGAATTTGTACCATTACCACTAAAGTTGATTTTCTTATCAAATAAAAAAAAATGTTGCGGGGTGGCTTCAGACAGGAGTGGACTGGAATGTGTGATTTTTTTAATATAGTTGGTATTATGGGAACATTTGGCGAACAGTTACGTATTAATATATATGATAACATTTTGTATTAATTTTCAGGTTGCAGATAAATCCAAGTTTAAGAAAAAAGTTAAGCGTTACTATGACATACAGTCAGATGAAACCCAGGATACAAAGAAAAAGGTAACAATCTTTTATTCTTTATATCTAGAAAAAAGGCAAAAAAAGAGCAAAGTGATATTCCATGTATTGTGATGTATTTGTTGTTCAATTAAAATGTTATCACTCAATTATGGTCTCATTTAATGCAATCATTGCAATGTGTGTGTGTTCTTAACAAAATTACATTTAATTCAAATTGTTGTTTTCTAATGTAAAATAACAACACAAACAAGCATCTATGTATGCCCTGCAATGTTACTTTAAGACCTAATTTTGCTTGTCCCTGTTCATATAAAATATGCTTCCATTAATATTTTTTTATCATCTTACAGAAATCTAAAAATAGATCAGCCTTCAAAATGATGAGTTATGCAAATCCAGGGGAGGCGAGCTTGCCTCAGAAAGTGTATAAAGTGGACATTGCGCGGACAGACAGACACAGGGTGTGGGAAAAGAAGCAACAGCACAAACTTAACAAGTTGATTAACAGGGAGAACATGAGAACGGTAAGATTGTTTGTGATCCTGTGTTGATTATGACAGTGCTCCAGCTAGCCCATTTCCTGATGCCTTTTATATACATGTGTAGGTAGTGCCATTTGACCTATTTGCTCTGTTATAGCCTTCATTCCTGGTAGTGCCCTTTTTATTATCGGAATTGTCACCAAAGATTGCAGTCCTGTAATCCTCTGTCTTACATGAGACAAATTGCGCATACACATGAGGGTAGTGTTTTTGCTAGGCATTTAAAGAGCACTGCACTAATGGCATGCTGCCCTTTTTGCCGTTGCAAAAACGTGGGGATGCCCTTTCTTCTTGCCATATGCCTTGTCATTGATGTTTGACAACTTAGTTTGAGTATTTTTGTAATGAGAAGACAACATGTATTTTCATAATTATTAAACTTTCAGTCCAATAATTGGGTCGCATGTATTCTCATGAAAATAACTTTGAATTAATGTTACCCCTAGTAAATTTATGATTGTTTAAATGTTACATGTACCTAGAGTTATTATATGTTTTAAGGAATATCACAGCTCAACGACTTTAAAGAGCATTTATCAGCAGGTGTTTGGCATGAATCATGAAAGAAATGTGAAAAACGCATATATTTTGGAAATATGAATGAGGTGCCACTTTGGCAGTAAAGAAATAAATCATGCTTTTTATCCCTCCATGTTCCAGAAGGAGGATCCGTTTCCCGGGGAGAAGCCAGTTCCTCTGGAGACCATACAGAAGTACAAGCGTGGAGACAACATTAACAGTGTAGGTTATTTCTTCATTAGTAGCGATGAAAGCAAAACAGTTTTAAATGACATAAAGACGCAGATAATACCTTTTTTGCTTTCACACTTATAAATTTACACTTAACCTCTTAGGTGAAAAATGCACTTTCAGATACACGTAATATAGTGTAGATTTTATTGCTGAACGATGTTTTACAATAATGTAAATAAGAATATAAACATTGAAAGCAACAGGATAGAAATTAAATGTATAAATTTCTTTAACAGGAGATGCAGCAGAAATTTATCTGAATAATATGCACGATCAACTCCATTTACCTAGCATTATAGTTAAGAGTATTGAACTTAAGTTTCACAGAAACATAAATACTTAGATCTAACTAACACAATGCAATCTTCATTTACATGTATGTGTTTTGGAAATGGACTGCAAATATGGCTCCTGTTATATGGAAAAAATGGCACTTTTTCATTGTTACAAAATATTGTGCCTTATAAGCAAACAAACAAAGTTATTTTGAAATACTTTTGAGTATTTCTTGTGTGTATTACTATAAAGTTGATTTTAACTTCAATATGAGCCGCATCGTGCGATTTTGGGCCTTCGGGCATAATTATTATAAATGAAATAATCATGAATAAAAAGTGCCATATATTGTGATTTTTTCTATGTTTATCAATTTCTTCCAAACTTCTTTCTTTTAAAGATTTGTCATTGGTGCATCATTTTCTCGACGATTTATGACCATTGGCTTACTCATGTTTCCAAAGCAACCATGGATTTCGTCCCGACATATTTTGACTGCATTAATAATTTGTGTTTAAAACGGCATAATGTATTAAAAATACAAAAATGATTTAGCATTTTTATCTTAATGTATGTTCCTAAAAGATTCTGTGTTAAAAAAATCATTTCAATTATAAGCAAGTAGTAATATTGATACGTTAATTTTGCACGCCATTTGAATAATGTGCTTTCGTAACGACGTCATGTGAATGACGTCAAATTTAGTATTCAAATTGCGCAATACATGGTCTCACTTATAAACAGGTATCTTACGCAATTTAAATGATATCGTGATGAAATTTTCAGAATTTCTTCCTGAAATATCATTTAATTTAAATACCTTAAAACATAATAATAGCAAATATATGTCCGAAGGCCCAAAATTGCGCGATGCGGCTCACATGTTAACTTAATTCAGACTCACACACGGACGGTGCGTGGCTCCAAGGACCTGGCCAGACGTGAGAAGAAAGTCCAGTCAGCAGCGAAGGAGTCGGCACGCACAGAACTACTGCTGCAGGAGGAATCAGGGTATGTGCAAATAGATACCTGGGTCAGTATCACTAACAAATTGAGTTTATACTTAAATTCATAATTTGATATGACTAGCCACTAAAGACCCTGCTTTTCTACTCTTAAGAGTGCTCTAAAATGTGCAATTTGGCAGTGGAAATTTTAAACAAATTGACCTGTTGAAGGGGGGTTCCAGCCACCCCCTCCAAAAATTGCGCCTGAATTAGTTTCCCCATTTTCAGAAAGAAAAAACAAACACAAAATCAAATAATTTCAATTCCACTGCCTTCATATTTGAACAATGTAATATTAATAGATGGATTCCTGGTCAAATGGCGTCAAATGGCGTCAAATGGCGTCAAATGGCGTTATGTGCCAATGGAGGGTCTTTCCGAAAATTCAAATATTTGTTTTGCATCCCTAGTTGCTCAAACTGGGTATGCACACTTTTTATGGTCAGACTTAAGAGAATGATCCCTATTGATTTAGGGTCAAAAGGTTAAGGTCATGGTGACCTTAACTAAAAAAATATTGGCACTATCTTTCTGATCAATAGCTTTTAATTGACTTAGTGTAGAATCTTCAAACTTGGTATGCACATTGGTCATGGCCAGTTGATGTTGATGTCAAAGTCAAGGTCATGGTGCCCTTTACTAGAAAATTATGGATGCTTATGAAAGGTGAAACATCAGATTTGTGAAGATTTGTCATAAATTTAATTACTTTATGCTAAATGACAAGACTTAGTGTGTTTTTTGTTTGTTTATTGTTTAGTAATTGAATGACATGCAGTTTTGTTTGATTTGTCTTGACTGGTTAACAGTTGCCTGCAAGCTGAGGATGGGGAAGATACAACCTCCATATCACAACACGACCTGGCTAAAGCAGTAGACATCTCCAGTGCAGAAAAGGTAATAAGTTGGAACATATATAGTGATTTTTGTTTTTCCATTTATTAAAATCCATAGAATAAGTCATAATAATTTTAGGTACTTGATGGCCTTTTTGTGGCATATTATATTGTTTCCTTCCATGTGAATTCTAAGTCTTTAATTTATCCATGTTTACAAATGGTTTATTACATTACCTGTGTTTCTTAACATTACACCTACACCATTCTTAAAACAAAGCTTTCTTCATATTGCAGTTTTTCGAGCTCAAACTGCCTGACTTTGGTCCATATCGCCTGAATTACACAAGAAATGGACGCTTCCTTTTGATTGGTGGTCACAAAGGTCATGTGGCTGCAATTGATTGGATGACAAAGAAGCTGCTCTGCGAGGTCAATGTCATGGAAACAGTCAACGATATCAAGTATGCTTAAACAAAATCTCACCTACAAGTTCTTCTGCATACTCTCGTATATTAAAAACCATCTTTGTGTATTGCATGTTTTTTTTGTAGATTGTCTTAAATTCCTTGGTATTTGATTTTCACAAAGTTAAATTTCTTAACCTAGTGTATTTTTTTCCATTTGAACTTTTTTCTTCAGCAGCCAATTGTATAAACGTAGGATATTTTGTCCATAGCCTAGTTTGTTTATTCAAATGATTTCTTAAAGTGAGACTCTTATTTAAAATCAATTCATACACATGAATACCACACATAAATCTTGAGTGATAAACCTTTAGCAACTAAATAATGCATTTATGGAAAATAGTGATTACTGATAACAAGATTCTGATTGTAAATGTGTAATAGCTGAAAACGCAAAAATATTAGATGATTTTTGAGTGCTAAAAGATTTACTCTGATCTGCTATCGTCTCATAAGGTAGAAATACTGTGTTTTCTGTACATTTCTTTAAAATTCAACCGTGTATTCTTCATAAGAACCATTCGAGGGGTGAAAGCGAAAAGGTTCTATCTGCTTCTTTATTTAATGTCACTTAGAACCTTTTCGCATTCACTCCATGCTTTCTACATTTATACATCTGTTTTGGTTCTTTTTTGGTATATTACAACAACTCACTGTATTAATTGTGGTATTTTGGGAGTAAGAGTGCATCTTTAATACTGTTAATATTAAATTTTAGATAAGTATTGACCAATCAATAATTTTTTTGGCCAACTTGAATCAAACCAAAGACTTACCAGGTGACACGGATATTTGATGATGCGATATTAGCAAAAGTTGAAAAAGAAGGACCTAACAAAATTAAGAAATCTACTGTCATGTCTGTGAACATTTAAAATTAAAAATACCTTTTAAATTAAGGCACTAGCGAATGAATTATAGGAATACTTCCTTCTTCACAGGTGGTTGCACCAGGAGACCATGTATGCGGTGGCCCAGAAGCAGTGGACGTACATTTACGACAACCAGGGTATCGAGCTTCACTGCCTTAAACGTCTTGACTCTGTCCTGCGCATGGAATTCCTGCCCTACCACTTCCTCCTTGCCACTGCAGTGAGTTATCTCCCCTGAGTAATATCTTGTATATATGTTTGGGTAATTCGGTGACCATGGAAATATAAATTCAGGGAATACATTAAAGATTGTTACTGAAATAGGTGGCCTGAAGAGGAGGGTCTTTTCAAGCATTTACTGTATGAAATATGTAATTATTACAACATTTATTACCCCAGTTAATGAAATTATACTCACATTTTAATACTGCTCACAAATGAACTTAGCATTTCAAGGTTTGGAAGCATTGAATGATCATGGTTTTTGCTCTGGCAATTAAAAACCACTAAGTGATTTTCAAATCAAGTGTGACATGTATAGTCTTGTCAACTGGCTACACACATCAAAACAAATATTTTTTCCACCATAAGTGGTTTGGCCTATTATTTAGACTGGCTCATTACTGCAGGAATGATGAATGAAAAACCCTGATTATTTGAAACTGACTGTTTGAAGACATCGTTGAGGCAGTACAAATTAATTATCTCTTCAGTGCAAAAAAAACCTGTTTATACCATAATGTTACTTACTGTGAAATAAGTACCATGCGTATGGAATATTGCCATAATTTATCCGCTTCTTATTGAACAGTAAGAGCTCTGCTTAATGGTAACAGTTTAGATATGAAAAATAATGCATAATCCCAAACAAAGAATGGTATAATATTTAATAATATAAATAGTTCTGCTGCTCAATGCCCTTAACAATTGATAGTTATTGTCATGAGCAATGCTTTAATAGGTATCAAAGCAATGAAGGAAATATGATAAAGAAAATGCCTTTCACAACTGTGTTACAGAATGCTAAAGGCTACCTCTCCTACATTGACGTGTCTATCGGAGAGAAGGTTGCCGGGTACGGAACACAGATGGGTCGACTGGATGTTATGTGTCAGAATCCTAGCAACGCTGTTGTAGCACTGGGACACTCAGGAGGTATATATTCTGTTACTGATGTTGCCATGATCAATTTTGTTTATTATTATCATCAACAATCGACTGCCAAGTTTTGGTGTTTCTCTGTAGCACCCCTGTTTTCTGTTTAAATCTCAATGTATTGAAACTGGTAGACATTATGGGATACACAGAAAAGAACGCACTTGCCCATTCTGTGAATGTTATATTGAAGAAGAATTCTATTTTTGTTGATATGTCCTTTATGCAATGTTTTGAGGAATGTTTATATTGCAAAATACTATCGAGAATACCCTACTATAGATAAATTTAATAATAAAATGTCTAGTACAAATGCTTTTTATCATGCGTTAATGTAGCAATGTTTATATATTATGCATCTATCATGATTGTATCATATATGTATGTTCTTGTGTTTGTTTTGGCTACAAGCCTTTTGTATGATAAATTTTGAAACTTGAATCGTATGACTAGGAGTGAACCATATTGAAAATTGACTTGAAAATGTTTAGTTTGTTTACTACTGCTTACATGAATGTTTTCAGGCACAGTGACAATGTGGTGTCCGAAGATGAAGGAAGCTGCTGTGAAGATGTTGTGTCACAGCTCCGGTGTCCGCTCCATTGCAATTAACAAGGATGGACAGTGAGTGCTTTATCTAAAGACCTTTAGATGATACCAATATTACCCAGATTTTGTAACAAACTCGTTGCAAAGATTATATATTTCTGGATACAGTCAAAACCTGTTGACTCGATATGGCATGGCTCCATTTCCTTGTTGACTTGAACTGTTAAGAACTGATTTTGTTTGACTCTTTGTATCCATTTCCTATTCGCGAGGCTTGAATCATTTTGGCTGGTCACTGGAATATCGAGGCAACATTTTTCGATTGTAGTTTAAATTGTGGTTTTATTGTTGTTTCAATTTTCAACCAAGGGACTTCCACTTTGAACTTACATTTCATGGAGCCCAAAAAATAAACTGTCATAGAGTTCAAACCATATACTAGGACCCAGTATTGTTCCTAAAGAAACCTTATCACTCATGTATGAGGGTCACAGATGCCCCAGCTAAAGAGTCTGAGGGTAAACCATGGTAATGATAATTTTTCATTGAAAATTTGACAAAGTTTCCATGGACAGTTTGTAGTTGATGTAAGTGTATATGTTGTTTAGACTTTTCTTAGTATCATGATAATAATTGACCTTAAAGAGAATACAAAAGCTACCTTTGCCAGCGATTGCTCAGTAGGGTGTCGCTATTTGTATATAGGTTCAGGCATTGTCTATAAAACTAACCTTTAATAAAAAATGACAAATGATAGCAAACTTATTTTCTTGATTCTTGTAATTTTCTTATATTTATAGAAACATTTTCATTTCCTTGGTCAGCAGATATTTGTTTATTTCTTGCAAAGTACATTTAACTTTGCCATTTGATATAAACATCAACAGAATATTTTCGCTTTTCCAGTTATCTTGCAACATCAGGGATAGATCGTACGATGCGTATCTGGGACCTGCGTACATACAAACAGCTGCAATCATACAAAGTGCGGATGGGGGCGGGGCAACTGGCATTCAGCCAAACAGGTCTATTGACTGCCGGCATGGGAAATGTGGTCGAGGTGGGTTGGGTGATTGTTTTAATGTCGCGAAGGTTTAATTTTTCGTGACCATTTGCAAATCAATAGGGTTTGGAATTTATAATTTCATGAAATAGTTTATTCTGTTGCATTCAGATGAGTCTGTCTGAGGACATTAGCTTGAAAAGTCTTGATTCAGAACATGATTTGAAGGTTGAAATATATCTTCACCTTTTTTTACTATTAAATTTAAACACATTCCAATTTGAACACATTCCATTATAATAGCTTATACTAGCAATACTACATGTAAACATGCCTTATTCCTCAGTGGATATGCTAGTACACCTGGACGCTGACTAAAATGTTTTCAAAACCAAATGAGAGAAGATTAGTTTATTTTCAGTGAAAAGTTGTTTTTATTTCATTTTGTTAATACTGAAATTGTTGTGTTGCCATCAACTTCCATCTCTTTCTCAGCTATGAGAAGACTTTAGTTGACAAGTTCACAAGCTGTACCTATTAAATTATTATATTTTTATTGAATTTGAACACATTATACTTACATGTTTCATCTTCCAGGTATACGAGGACTGTATTCGACAGACAGTACAGAAGCCCTACCTGGTGCACCACCTGACCTCGTCAGTGACCGGTGTCCAGTTCTGTCCGTACGAGGACGTACTGGGCGTGGGACACAGTACCGGCTTCTCTAGTCTCATTATACCAGGTATGATCAAGTGTTCTTGTCAACCATTCTGGGGAACTGGTCAGAGTTTTCTAATTTGGAAAAAAGTGTAATCTTTACTAACTTTTTGGTATCCCATGAGTGAGATTTTATAGGACTGAGATTCTTAAGAAAATATTGATCTCTTCCCACAAAAGCTTAAGGCGGGTTGGGGCTTGCTTAAATCATTTGATCATTTCTCAACCAATTTGTTTGCTTTTAAAGAGAAATTGAAGATTTTCTGTACAACATATTGTACCACATATTTGTACTTAATTCATAATGTCTGTGGTGTGTAGGAGCTGGTGAGGCGAACTTTGATGCCCTAGAGAGCAACCCATACCAGACGAAGAAACAACGCAAGGAGGCAGAGGTCAAGATGCTTCTAGAAAAGGTGTGTTACTGGTGTGGGGAGTCATGATAACATATGAACGAGCAGACCTTAAATCCATGAAAGTTGTCTTTGACTGCCACTATAAAACTGTGAGCGTAGATGTTCTGTAAATGTTTTTGTGTCTGTGCAAAGTGCAAGAACCATAACTCTTATTGAGTTATTACCCTTTGTTACGATCATTAGAAATGCAGTGTTTTCAAAGGAATAATTTGCCATTCCTTTGCCAGGTAGAATTTGGGGGTATTCGTCACTCCTGTGATAGCTCAAGTTTAAGTTTAAATTCATTGCTTAAATCTTATTTTATACTGTTGACAGTCTGTGAAGACTGAAGAGTAATCTGAAAGTAAACATTGATTATAGCATAATTTTTAAATGTGGTCAATTCATTTTGATCAATTGTAATTTGTTTTGCAAAATGAATTGAATTTCACCTGATTACTTTTAAATGGTTTATTCCATTAGTATTGATTATAATCATTTCATGACAATAACAACTGCTCCAATCCTATTGAAACTCCTTGTTTCCACATGTTTTATCGCTTTCCCAGATTCCTGCTGATATGATCCATCTGGATTCAAACGTCATTGTTCAGGTCGACAAGAAAGGACTTGAAGACGCCATTGAACAACACAATCAACTGAAGGTACAGTTACATATTGTTTTGTCATTGTCCTATAAAGAAAGATTTTTTTTCTGAGTTTAGGGTGAAACTTAGGATATTGGATACGTATAAAAACTATTTCACAAATTGTTTGAGTTATCATCTGTAGGTATGTAAGTAATTCAATAATAAAGTCACTTAAACATCAAAGCCGTCACATCCAACTCATTTTCTTTATAATGTACAAAATGGCTGAGACAATAATGTGAATAATAACTGTGTTTCATTAAAAACTAATGAAGGGCTAGGCCTAAAAAAAAATACATTTGGTTCGGGTTACCCGACCCTACCTACGGAATAGGCGCCGACGTAACGTTTTTATAGTCAGTTTGAATAAAAAAATGAAAAACTAAAAAAAAAAAAAAAAAAAAAAAAAATTTTTTCTTTTTTTTTTTGCTTTTCAATATGTAGTTTAAAACCTTAATTGCTTATATAGAAGATAACTTTAACACCATTCTCCAATGATGAAAATGACATTCTTATATAAAGCCTAATAAAAAAAAAAAATAAAAAAAAATGAAAAGCCTACCTATCCTACCTATTTTTGAAAAGGATGTAACCCTAACCAAACAATTTTTTTTTTTAGGCCCTATGCCCGAAATAGTTATTCAACATGTAAAAATGACTTTTATATGAAAAAAATGTTATATTTGATAGCTCAGTACTGACAGAACATTACATTTCCTTTCATAACATCATCGCACAAATATTTGTTAAATATCAACCCGTTTTATTAACTCACGGTTTAAATAACAAGGTTTATTCAACAGTGTTGATATATCGTCTTTTATGTTTAGTAATGAAGCATATTATATTACGTGGGAAATGGTAAATGGCTGGAAAAAAAACAAGGAAAATACATCTCGGATAAATAAATCTATCCAGAAATAGATTAGATCTTCTTGTAGACACTGAAAATTATCAAGCAAATAACCATTTTCCAGCCACTGCTAACTACTTGCTGTTAAACACTTAACATGTAGTTTCAATTTCAAGTCGTCATTATTCCTACGGAAGGCTTAATAAAACTAACAAGAAATTAATCTAACAAGAAATAAGACATGTTTTAATGCTGACATCATAAATCTCATCTTAACTTAATCACAGAGAAAATTGAAAAGACTGTCAAAGTCTAGCTGCTTTTAAAGTAGATCTTTAACTATAAAAATAACATATACAGGAAATTCATACTGGAGCTACAATTTATATTTTTTCAATGAAAATATGTGTAGTTCCTTTTTGAAAATGACATGTGACTAATCCTTTCTCTATTTATCCAGCACTTAAAGCCCCAAAAGATGGAATATGAGCCCCGATATAAGAAAAAGGGTCGCTCTAAGGGTCAGAAGCTTATACAGCGGAAAAAAGGGGTTGTGGAGGAAGCACAACGGGATCAGATTCGGGAATCCTTGAATCAGCGTCAGACCGTGGACCGTGAAAGGGAAGTGACATCCGCTCGAGAGACTGGGCATGTGCTTGACCGGTTCAGGCGGAAAGACAAAACATAGACTGGTTCTGAAGTTTGCTAGATTATTTCTGTAGGGATTCATCAATTTATTGTTACATGTAATTGTTAATAAAGTATGTGAATCATATTTGTTTTGTATTGATTATTGTTTTACTGAACTTATCAGTCTACATGGGAGTAAGAGTGCATCTTATTTGGGAGTAAGAGTGCATCTTTAAGGATCGATTCAATGGGATTAGCCTGTCTTGTTCAACGGGCATGACTGTGCACAATGTTTCCTTATTAGTTTATATGTTAGTTTATATATTTTTCATTGTTTTCCAGTTGATGCTGTTTTCGATGAGGCATATATTTTTAAGTATTGGTTAATCTTGAGACAAGAGTGAGGTAATAAGCGTATTAACTTGTTATTAAAATGGTGAGAACGTTTATTCTTTTTTATTTGAAAAAATGATAATGCTTTGCTTCATTATCATTTTTTCAAATAAAAAAGAATAAACGTTCTCGAGTTTTGCTTTGAAATCTTTTGTTACATTTCATATGGATTACTTATCACTTATGTTATCATTGGGCTGATAATGAGATGTCAGCTTTAAGGCCCGTGTAATCTGATTTAATGTAATCAAATATGAAAACGAGTGGGTTACAACTAGTGCATAATTCGCCCATGCAAACTATTCATGTCAATATACCTGTACTCATGAATGCACCATTTGCAAAAGTAACTCAAATCATTGAACTGCAATGAATAACATTCTCTTACTCAAATCATTGAACTGCCCTGCAATGAATAACATTCTCTTACTCAAATCATTAAACTGCCCTGCAATGAATAACATTCTCTTACTCAAATCATTAAACTGCCCTGCAATGAATAACATTCTCTTACTCAAATCATTGAACTGCCCTGCAATGAATAACATTCTCTTACTCAAATCATTGAACTGCCCTGCAATGAATAACATTCTCTTACTCAAATCATTGAACTGCCCTGCAATGAATAACATTCTCTTACTCAAATCATTAAACTGCCCTGCAATGAATAACATTCTCTTACTCAAATCATTGAACTGATCTGCAATGAATAAAATTTTCTTACTCAAATCATTGAACTGCCCTGCAATGAATAACATTCTCTTACTCAAATCATTGAACTGCCCTGCAATGAATAACATTCTCTTACTCAAATCATTGAACTGCCCTGCAATGAATAACATTCTCTTACTCAAATCATTAAACTGCCCTGCAATAAATAACATTCTCTTACTCAAATCATTAAACTGCCCTGCAATGAATTTCATTCTCTTTCTCAAATCATTAAACTGCCCTGCAATGAATTTCATTCTCTTATTCAAATCATTAAACTGCCCAACAATGAATTTCATTCTCTTACTCAAATCATTAAACTGCCCTGCAATGAATTTCATTCTCTTACTCAAATTATTAAACTGCCCTGACTAACTCAAATCATTGAACCGCCCCTGCACTGTATTTCATTCTCTTACTCAAATCATTGAACCGCCCCTGCACTGTATTTCATTCTCTAACTCAAATCATTGAACCGCCCCTGCACTGTATTTCATTCTCTTACTCAAATCATTGAACCGCCCCTGCACTGTATTTCATTCTCTTACTCAAATCATTGAACCGTCCCTTCACTGTATTTCATTATCTAACTCAAATCATTGAACCGCCCCTGCACTGTATTTCATTCTCTTACTCAAATCATTGAACCGCCCCTGCACTGTATTTCATTCTCTTACTCAAATCATTGAACCGCCCCTGCACTGTATTTCATTATCTAACTCAAATCATTGAACCGCCCCTGCACTGTATTTCATTCTCTTACTCAAATCATTGAACCGCCCCTGCACTGTATTTCATTATCTTACTCAGATCATTGAACCGCCCCTGCACTGTATTTCATTCTCTTACTCAAATCATTGAACCGCCCCTGCACTGTATTTCATTCTCTTACTCAAATCATTGAACCGCCCCTGCACTGTATTTCATTATCTAACTCAAGTCATTGAACCGCCCCTGCACTGTATTCCATTCTCTTACTCAAATCATTGAACCGCCCCTGCACTGTATTTCATTCACTAACTCAAATCATTGAACCGCCCCTGCACTGTATTTCAAACAAAGGAAGGAAATCTGCTATATCGCCTGCGTATGCAGATTTTGTAATACAGTTAATAGCCGCAGTGGTAATAAATGATATGTCAATTATTAAAGTTATAACTTGCGTACGAAAATGATATAGGAAATATAGGACTTGTTTTCAATCATTTAGTTCTATGCCATAAAATGAATGGATTTGTTAAAGTGCACATTGATAGTATAGAGATCATTTTATAAATATAATGAACGCGCTGAAAGGCTGTAGGCGCGACAAGCGTGACTTTTCTTTTTTACAATTCTGTTCACAGGCAATAGAAAATCGAATCCAAAAAATATTTTGAGTTGCCCTAAACTGTAAACGATAAGTTCATCTTATTACCTAAGAATAATTAATGTTAATTGATGATTTGTAATACAATTACCTAGTTTCCGAACAGTAACTGATAAACCTATATGTACATGTACTAGGATAAATTACAATCGTTTGATGTGAATGAACTCCTGCTTTGGTGTCATATGACCTGTACAAATATTAGTGATATTTAGCCTAAAAGTATTTATTTTATTCTTCCGATCTATCAAAGGGGTTATTCATAACAACGATCTAGCATTTAAATGAATTATTGCTGTTCAAAACTGTCAGAAAATCTAAACATTTCCGTTTTTCTGAGTAATTGTCTATAAATATCTATTCCCCTCGGTTCCTCGCCAACATTTATTAAGAATCTTCGGTTTGTTTTTATTTCATATTATCGTTGCAATCTTACGAACGTCATTAGATAAAGTGGTCTTTTAATTCGCACTATTTTAAACCGCATAATACGTCCCATTTGGTAACACCGGCGCACTAATTCTTTTTAACTTTTCATGTCAAAAAGTAACAACAAAGAAAGTTTAAAGTAAAACAAAGACTCACTTATAACTTGTCTTATATTGTCACGTGTGTCTTTTCTAGCCTACGCGCATGCGCAGGCCGCTTTGCACATTCACAAATGGCCAAATTAAACTTCGGCGGCGAGTTCTACAGGAATAATTTTAAAGCCATCTGGCACCCTGTTTGGCGAAGACATGGGCATTAACACTGATACACATAAATAATTAGTTGTTTTTGGTTGTTGCCACCAAGCCGGACAAGTGGGTTTCCTCTGGGCACTCCGGATTCAACCACAACACAAGACCACACTCTGTGTCGAAGTGTTAGAGGAAACTAATCACCTTATCAAACTCCTGAAATAAAACGCAGGTTGGGCTCTTTTAGCGACATAGACTACCTTTTTTCATTTATAATAGTGAAGAAAAAGAAAAGTAATCTTTGTTTTAAGTCTTAAGTCCAACAAGCATTTATGACGTACATTATCACGTGGTATACACACACTGATACCGCTCTGTAAATCTAATAAAATGTTCTGTGCAATATGTTCTGTGCATGATAATATCCCTACATTATTAATTAAATCATATTATATCAGAAACCCAAGTATGTTATGTATAAGTTTATTAAACTGATGAAAAACAAATATGTAATCAAAACTCGAAAGTAAATTTATAAAAATTAAAGTTATTTCTGTCTATGAATTATTTCATAATTAACATTTATAAAATGTTAGTCATAGTTATCATTAGCCTACCTAATTTAATATTATATTGTTTAGAACTTAAGTTTTTTAAGTCATTGTTTTTAGTTTATTTTCCTTATTATTTTCCTCATTCTATACCATACAATGTCATGTATCATTGCCATGACCATGGAAGTATTAAATATTTTGATACATATCATGTTTTGTTAAGAAACTGTTCTGAACATGTTCACGGCAAGAAATACGTTTGTTTGTCTGTTTGCCTACCTAATATGAATTACTTTTTGCGTTTGTACGTACAATTTTGTCGCGTTTTCGGACACAATTTGGCGCTTTTCACGTTTCCGAGAGATGAGTTTTCGCGTGGCGGGTTTTCGTCGTTTTTTTTCGTCGCGCTTCAATTTTCGAATACCTCCAAGATTATATACCAAAGAAATGAAGCCGTTAAGCATTTACAATTTAAAAAAAAAATAAGGATATGTGCATTACATGCTGACAAATTTAACCAAACTCATCGAAGTACTTTCTAAAATTAATAATTTATAGGATTGATTAATGTTAAGTGTTTTAATAAACGAGTTACCTTAGATAAATTGACAACGCGGAGTTACTTACAGGACAGTGTGGTGTGTTAGCTTATTTTTACTCGTACTCGGGCCTTGCCCATTCGGCGAGTGTTCTGTTAAGATTGTTAGTCATTTTAGGCTTTTTGATCAAAGTGCACAGACAGAATGTAACCCTGGTTATAGCTACCCTGGTTCTTAAATGTGCACCAGTGTATAGCACTGCCACACGGGACCCCTATTTAACGTCCCTCCCGGAAAACGATTGGTATATTTAATGAGTATTACTAATTTCTAAGTATATAAACCGTCCGAGGTTGTTTTCGATAAAAATGGCCGAGGAGTTCCGAATATTTTATAACCAAAACGTTTAATGGGGTAGATTTCACCCAAAAGGGTAAATCATCAGGAGTTTTAACATACATTTCTAAAACAAAACACAATAAAAAGGACATTTACTGTACTTTTTTATTGTGATATAAATAGGTAACGTATACTACACACAGGGGTTTAAATGGTCACAATGATACAATTCTTAAGCATAGTATGACACTGAAATGCAAACAAAAATATATTAATAGGCAGAATATATAAACTGTTTGACCAAAGTGTTTAAAGAGTGGTATTATGGTGTGAAATTACATTCCTTTAAAAAGAGAGGCTTTTATCCTTATTATGCAGGTCTGATTTCTACGTTTGGTCGTTATTTTCCTTATATCGCAACCGTCTGAACGATTTTCGAAAAAAAACACTAACCAAGGTCAATGAGTGTGTAGGCATTTTACTTAAAACGAAACTTCAAACATCTGTTATTCACTTGACAAAACAGAGAAAGTTGATTCCCATATTTCTTGTTTGCTGTGTGGTTTTAAAAATATATATGTGATTATAATTTAGTTTGACACTAACCAGATGGTATGCATGTGCAGTGCTCAAAACAGAGCAAAAGGAGGATCAAGTGTCAGTAAAATACTGCAGGATGACACCAAAAGGTTCTAAGTGACATTAAATAAAGAAGCAGAGATAACAGTTACGCTTTCACTCCTTGAATTGTTTTATTTCAACTGCTTACTTTTGCATTCCCTACACACAGCCATTTGGATTTAGATTTTCGTCAGCTCAACACTGAATTTTCTTTCGGATAAGTTAATTTAACCATGCACATTTTACTTTTTACCTGCTTTGTTATAGCTTCTGCTATGGCAGCGGAACAAAGTTGTTTTCCAAACGACATTCGAGCAATGGCTGTGAGACTGAAAGAGACGCAAACTGTAGTGAGGGAACTTGAACACAAGCTGGTGAAAGAATTGAACGGCGTAAAAGGTGAAGTTAGAGACCTTAAGGCAAGTAAAAAGAAAATGGAGGAGCAACTACTTTCTCTGCAGAATGAGAATAATGAATTTCGAAATTTGGCTGCAAACGTAACCAAGGAGCTAGGTTCAAAAATAAATGAATTGGAGATGAGCTTCAAGAATCAGATTGCAAACCTTACCCAGGAGATTGGTTCAAACGTGACGGAGTTGGAGACCAGTTTCCAGAATCAGATAGCAAACCTTACCAAGCAGCTTGGTTCAAACGTAACGGAGATTGAGACGAGTTTCAAGAATCAGATAGAAACTCTAACCCAGGAGATTGGTTCAAACGTGACGGAGTTGGAGACGAGCTTCCAGAATCAGATTGCAAACCTTACCCAGGAGCTTGGTTCAAACGTGACGGAGTTGGAGACGAGTTTCCAGAATCAAATAGCAAACCTTACCCAGGAGCTTGGTTCAAACGTGACGGAGTTTGAGACGAGCTTCCAGAATCAGATTGCAAACCTTACCCAGGAGCTTGGTTCAAACGTGACGGAGTTGGAGACGAGTTTCCAGAATCAAATAACAAATCTTACCCAGGAGATTGGTTCAAACGTGACGGAGTTGGAGACGAGTTTCCAGAATCAAATAACAAACCTTACCCAGGAGCTTGGTTCAAACGTGACGGAGTTGGAGACGAGTTTCCAGAATCAAATAACAAACCTTACCCAGGAGCTTGGTTCAAACGTGACGGAGTTTGAGACGAGCTTCCAGAATCAGATTGCAAACCTTACCCAGGAGCTTGGTTCAAACGTGACGAAGTTGAAGACGAGTTTCCAGAATCAAATAACAAATCTTACCCAGGAGATTGGTTCAAACGTGACGGAGTTGGAGACGAGTTTCAAGAATCAGATTGCAAACCTAACCCAGGAGCTTGGTTCAAACGTGACGGAGTTGGAGACGAGTTTCCAGAATCAGATTGCAAACCTAACCCAGGAGCTTGGTTCAAACGTGACGGAGTTGGAGACGAGTTTCCAGAATCAAATAGCAAACCTTACCAAGCAGCTTGGTTCAAACGTAACGGAGTTTGAGACGAGTTTCAAGAATCAGATAGAAACTCTAACCCAGGAGATTGGTTCAAACGTGACGGAGTTGGAGACGAGCTTCCAGAATCAGATTGAAAACCTTACCCAGGAGCTTGGTTCAAACGTGACGGAGTTGGAGACGAGTTTCCAGAATCAAATAGCAAACCTTACCAAGCAGCTTGGTTCAAACGTAACGGAGTTTGAGACGAGTTTCAAGAATCAGATAGAAACTCTAACCCAGGAGATTGGTTCAAACGTGACGGAGTTGGAGACGAGCTTCCAGAATCAGATTGCAAACCTTACCCAGGAGCTTGGTTCAAACGTGACGGAGTTGGAGACCAGTTTCCAGAATCAAATAGCAAACTTAACCCATGAGCTCGGTTCAAACATAACGAAATTTGAGACGAGTTTCAAGAATCAGAAAGCAAATCTTATCCAGGAGATTGGTTCAAACGTGACGGAGTTGAAGATGAGTTTCAAGAATCAGATAGCAAATCTTACCCAGGAGATTGGTTTAAACGTGACGGAATTGAAGACGAGTTTCCAGAATCAGATAGCAAACCTTACCCAGGAGCTTGGTTCAAACGTGACGGAGTTTGAGACCAGTTTTCAGAATCAGATTGCAAACCTTACCCAGGAGCTTGGTTCAAACGTGACGGGATTGGAGACGGGTTTCAAGAATCAGATAACAAACCTTACCCAGGGGATTGGTTCAAACGTGACGGAATTGGAGACGAGTTTCCAGAATCAGATTGCAAACCTTACCCAGGAGATTGGTTCAAACGTGGTGGAATTGGAGACGAGTTTTCAGAATCAGATAGCAAACCTTACCCAGGAGCTTGGTTCAAACGTGACGGAGTTGGAGACGAGTTTCCAGAATCAAATAGCAAACCTTACCCAGGAGCTTGGTTCAAACGTGACGGAGTTGGAGACGAGTTTCCAGAATCAAATAGCAAACCTACCCAGGGGATTGGTTCAAACGTGACGGAGTTGGAGACGAGTTTCCAGAATCAGATAACAAACCTTACCCAGGAGCTTGGTTCAAACGTGACGGAGTTTGAGACCAGTTTTCAGAATCAGATAACAAACCTTACCCAGGAGCTTGGTTCAAACGTGACGGAGTTGGAGACGAGTTTCCAGAATCAAATAACAAACCTTACCCAGGAGCTTGGTTCAAACGTGACGGAGTTTGAGACCAGTTTTCAGAATCAGATAACAAATCTTACCCAGGAGCTTGGTTCAAACGTGACGGAGTTGGAGACGAGTTTCCAGAATCAAATAACAAACCTTACCCAGGAGATTGGTTCAAACGTGACGGAGTTGGAGACGAGTTTCCAGAATCAAATAACAAACCATACCCAGGAGCTTGGTTCAAACGTGACGGAGTTTGAGACCAGTTTTCAGAATCAGATAACAAACCTTACCCAGGAGCTTGGTTCAAACGTGACGGAATTGGACACGGGTTTCAAGAATCTGATAACAAACCTTACCCAGGAGCTTGGTTCAAACGTGACGGATTTGGAGACCAGCTTTCTGAATCAGATAGCAAACCTCACTCAGCAGATCGCGTCAAACATCACCCAATTAAAGTTAGGTAGGTACAAATTAATATGTCGTTTACGTACAAGTATTTTGTAGTCTTGTATCTCCATTCTTTATAATAAAATTGATATTAATAATATCCATTCGATGTACATACAACAAAAAATATACAGATTGGTTTTAAAATATAAAATTATTAGATAAACCTTTTTTTAGGAACGCTTCTGGTATACTTATCATTATATCTAGTAATGTGTTCCTACGCACTAGATATTAGTGATTATTAAATGCGTTATATAAAATTACTTAGTCTTTCGGGGGGGGGGGGGGGAGGAGTATCGCCGACATGGAATTTAATGACCAGTAATAATGTTCTTATATTAGTGTGTAGCCAGTTCATAGTAAGGATGTCATATTTATATTCGCAAGTATTTTTTTTTAAATTAAAGTTCTTCTATTAGTTTCAGTTAACATTTCAGCCGTTATACATTCAGTTTGTTTATCTTAAAGGCAGCGAATCCAACACGAGTGTCGCTTTCTTCGCCACCTTGACGACAGGTTTTACAAGCACATTCGCTAACAAAAGGATTCTTTTCAACAACATGGTCACAAACGTGGGTGAGGACTACAACCCGGAGACAGGCGTGTTCAGCGCCCCGGTAGACGGCCTCTATGTCTTCTCAACCAACATTTTGGCGAGCATGGACACGTCGACGGTACTCGATAATTGTTTAATAATGAAGAACGACAGTAATGTCATATTGCTGCCCTTAAAAAGTGACGCTGACGTAAACAAGACAGCCTCGGGAATTGTTCTTCTCTCTCTAAAGGCTGGAGACACAATTGATGTGATTGCGAGTTTAAGTGGTTTTGTTTATGGAGGAGTCTTCACGTTTTTTTCAGGATTTAAATTGTAAATCCGCCATTTTGTAAGAACACTTTATCTGAACTTCTTCTTTAACATTTCTTAATGATGTTTTAAGGGTAATAACAATGTTCGACGTTTAATTCGCCATTCAATATGTGTTTGTTTAACTTTTTTTCTGTCAATTCAGGTTTGAAAAAAGCTTTAACTAATAGAGTATTTTAGTTTATTATTTCTATTTGATTTATGACGTATTTAGATTTAGGTTTGATTCAAATTTTAAATATTAATCGATGATATATTCGTTCACAGTAAATATTCCATAATTTCTTAGGGAATCCATATATAGTAAAACCCTTTTAATTTTGATCTGTAACATCATATTTCGTCGTAATTTAAGGTGGAACGCGACCTCTGAGAGAGTTTTCGAGTTAATGTCTGAAAATTGGTATAGTACACATGAAACACCATATGCACGATTAGGGAATGTTTTTACAATTTCAATATTGGAAACAGATTTGAAACTACGAGTCCTAAAGATATACCACTGACGTCAATATTGAGACGTCTACATTTTTTGCGTGCCAGCTGCTTTAGCTGATATTTTCACAAATTCTTCATTTACCACTATGAAATTTCCAACTCAAGTGCGTCTTGTGAAATTGTTCACGGACATATATTTTTCCTTTTCTTGTTTTACGCATTTTATTTCTAATGTGTCTTTAATATCAATTTCTGCGAAAAAACGGCGTCGTGTTACACTGAAAACTGAACAATATATTTAAAAAATGTTATTACAAATCGCTTGATATCAAAAAAGTGTACCTTACCAACTTAGTTTTTTGCGCAATATTGATTTATCTAACCCCTATACCTGTTTGCCATTCACTACTTATTGTATTAAAACATTTAACATGACGTTAATCGAAGTATTGTTTATGTTAATGAGATGGTCAGATTAGAAACTGAAGACAGTTTACAAAAATGTAGTTTTGTTTTAAACTCTGAGAAATTTTATGTTGTAGCTATTGTTTATTTTTGTTAAATTAATAATTAAACTTTTTTTGTTGAAGTCCGCATAGTGTCCTTGATTCAGTTAGAACTGCACTGATTATAAATGAACACATTACATTCAAACCTGTATTTCCACCTTGGGGAAAAGGTCAAAGTGGCTGCATAAGACAGGTGGCCACTTAATCCAGGTTGGAAATTTCTACCACTTTTTTAAACAGAGATCGATTATATATCTAAACAACCACCTCACCAACCAGTATCATCGGTACCATTATCATTAAAGAAGTTTAAAAACAAATGTAGATACAATTACATTGTACTTTATTGAAAAGTTATATATAGAATGCAGTAGACAAATGTTTATTTATAGCATAAACAAAAAGAAAATACACAAAAAATCAGTCCACACAACTTCATTAACAAGTTCACTTTTAAAGTAATGCGTCATTTTCGTTTGCATAACAAGAATATATACAATTAATAAATTCAATTAAGTACGTCGCCATAAGATTGACAAAGTTTATAATCCTGATCAACTTTTAACGAGGGTCATTTGAGCGCAGGATAAGGTCGGAAAAAAGAATAACAAGGTAAGCGTGAAAATAAACTATGCGTTTGTCACAAAATTAAACAGAATTTTACTGCACTAATAAAATTCACTTTAACATCTTCGTTTTAACCGTTTGAAATATATATTTTATCTTATTTTGAGTGTGTGTGCGAGTTTTGAGTACTGAAACTAATAAAAAGTTTGGTAACTAATTAAGTTGTAGCGGTGTTTGTTTCGTGGAGCAGTTCCTTAAATGTGTCCTTTGACCACATCTGTGACTTAGGCCCCACTTTACAATGTCCAGGTAATAGGCACTCTTGATGGGGCTTAACTTTTTGCGTACGCAGCAAAGGTCCTCATCGGGCGTCTCCTCAGAATCATCACTATCACTTGAAGTTGACGTTTTATGGTGCTGGGGTATCAGTAACCAGCTGTGGGGCCTCATACAACAGTAATTGTGTGCTAGAGGATGACAGGTTTTCTTGGATGATTGGAGGCAATTTTCTGTTTTACCTGAAGCTTTATGAACGGATGTGATTTTCCTTTGATCCAAGAAACTTTCAGATTCTGCAGGTGAATTTTCTTGATATATTCCTGCTGTTGTTGGTCCTGGTATCTGTGTCCGTTTCATGGGATAGATTTCAGCCTTCCTTATTAAGGAAAACAGGTTCTGTACCGTAACCCCCTTGTTGTGGGCCTGTCACCGATAGTGCAGTAACATTGTATCGGTTCAGCTGCATCCCAGGATTTAGTAAATAAAATATAGTATGGGGGAACATGCATGCCTGCAGCACTTCCACATCCTAGTATTGTTACCGTCTTGGATGTCACAGAAATTGCCTTTTCCTCCTGCATGCTGAGGAACTCCATTTGCAATCCCGTCTCGCCAATGTTCCAAATGTATACTCAGGGTTTTCGTGATGGTTGTGGTCCTTGAACACCTTGTCTAACTCGTTGAAATAGTTATTGAATACATCTTCAGATGTACTATTCGCCCGAACAACAGACAATTTCTGTGGCCACTTCCGGGTTCCTCTTTCTAAATCCATTAAATCATGATGGGTCCAGGTCCAGTATATAGTATGTCTCATGTAGGCTGTAGCCAAATCGTCCTGTCTCTCAATATGTACTATGGGACCCTATTCACCCACAGAGGCCTTCAACACGGACATCCCCTTCTCCTTAACGTTTATTGGAGTCTTTATAAAGTTAACTAGCTATAGACACAGTGGTTACGTTCAACTAATTTTATTTTTCTTATAAGAAACGTAACTATTTTTCTAACGTTGTTTAGTCACTTAAATGTTTAGTACACGTGTGGAATTTTCTCCCCATTGATGGCGTTGGGGGTCAATTAACAATATTCAATATGCCCCAGTCTGTATTGATACTAGGACTTTCTTTCACTAAACGACTACAAGCCAAGTATGTTTCGAGCCATAAAACGACCATGATTTTGTATCTTGATAGGATGCAAGAGACTTGTACTGGCACGACGTAGGCGGAGGAATAATTTGACCTGCTGGTTGGCCAAAATCTGTATGGGAAAGCTCAGATTTAGCATCCGAACTTGACATTGACATGTCTAGATGTTGATAGCAAATGTTTAGATGACCATTCTTTCTCCACTGGTCAATTAGTTCACAACCTAATCTTATTTGCGAATTCTCTAGTACAAAACAGCAACAAAGAGGTTGTCATTTCCGAGATTCTGGAGTGTCGAGATCAATGTGTTGTTAATGCCAGGGCAAGGCAAGCGAACCTTCCTATTCGGGCAAGATACCAGAGTGCAAGTGGCCTACTATGTTGGTCCCATGGCGGTAACAACTTCAGTACACGGTTCACAAAAGTATTTGATGCCAAAGATGGAATCCATATACACAATGACCGTGACATGCCCCGATATTATATGCCTTTTGGTTTTTTTTTACAACACGGCGACTTACATAATCGGGACTTTGGCGTTGGGCCATGTCGGACGTCAGGTTACATTACACAAATATTATGAACTAATGTTTGCTTTCGTACTTATACTATTTGGGACTTCTAACCGTTTCATCAAACTTTTAAATGATTGCCATTCGAGTCATACATATTAAAAAAAACCTGCAGGTTGTCCCATAAATGAACTCCTGATTAAAAAGAGCGCAAATATGAAATATATCGCATCTTTAGTACTGTCAAAGTAATAATAAATTAGATTCTATAAATATTAAGATAACTTCAAAAAAATATGGAAAGAAGTTCAACGGAGCAGGAAGCAGGATTCGAACTACCGAACTTTGCAGGCTAAAATATATTTTCAGTCATGCGCTACAATTCTTTATCGGAGTCGAAACAATTTTAGAATCTCAGCGTAATATCGGCCAAATTTAATTAAGAATGTCTTTAATTGGCTCATGTGAAGGTCACCAGAAAATGGCCTTCTTCGGTTGAACTTCAGATCCTCGTGCGAGGGTGTATGTCAGGATATGATTTTAATCAGAATAACGTCAAAACAATGATCAAATAATTCATTTTAGAAAGAACCAGCCTCTGTTGATTAAGTCCCTTGGATGAATTGAAAACACTCTGAATTCATTAAGTAAATATTGATTTATTTGTTGTATTATCATGAAGAACATCACCGAAAGCAACATTATCTTAACTAAATTATTTCAGTAGACAAACGTTTATATATTTATTTATCTATTCAAGATATCATGCCAGCACCACTGAATACCGATTATGCCTTTATACTGCATTCTTACAGATTGAATGTTTTGACAACTTTCTTTTTAGTTCTTGTCTTGGAACGAGCCCATTTTGGAGGAAAATGCATGGAATTTAGCGATATAAGACTGCTGATAAAAATAAGATCGCAGGTTTTCATATTTATGTTCAAAATTGATGTTTTATGCATTTTTCTTAAAGCGTTAGTAAAACGCCTTTAGCCATACAACATTAATTTTCGAACGTTAATATGAAAAATTGCGATCTGGTCTTTTGACAGCAATCCTGTATTACTGGTAATCAGATAGTTACGCAAAAAATGGCTCATTCCAAGACAATTTTTTTTAAAGTTGTCAAATCGGTAAATCTTTGAGAATGCAGCTCTTAGTAGATTGATATTACCTGGGAGTTGGTCCCAGATACAAAATATAGCATTCTGTGAGTCACCAGCAGTCAATTGCCATCTCATTCACCAGAGTGATGGTGCTATGCAGCAATGGACATTGATTGGATATTTGAGATATTAAATATTAGCTGAGTTTTAACAAATAATTGTGTCAACGTCAAACTGCATTGCTTAACCTTTACAAAATTAATTAAAAAAAATAGCGGAAAACAGCCTATCGTCGTTTAATTATGCTTAATGTAACGAGCATTTTGATTGGTCGATGATGACATCAGGGACATGATTTATTGATAGTTTTTTAACTCGATTTTGCAGCGATGGAATCAGAGGTTAGAATTATCATTATCAAACCTTTGGTTTGCTAACAAGTTAGTCGAACTGCTTATTGATTGGTCCATATTTGTCCAATAATGACTGTTGACCAATCGAATTGCTTGCATGTGCAAACTAGCCCAAAAGATTACCAAGTTTAATACAATTTGCACCGCTAGTCTCCATCAATAGCATTTTCGCGTTAATTACTCATGTTGCTCGCGTTTATTTGAGGGGGGGGGGGGGGGGTGACGCGAGGTGCCGCCCGTATTTAATAAGCTGTAATCTACGGCCATATCACAAACAAGTATGCATTAAGAGTGTGTGCAGTGAAGTTTCCTGACTTGTTCGGCTTCGACAGACGGTACCGTACCAGTTTCAGCAGCAACCTTTTTTTTATATCAATAAATTGTTTACACCAATTTCAACGTAATGCAAATACTTTTATGAAAGTTTGTGCCAATACGGTAACATTTGTTGTTCCAATTCGCAACGTCATACGCAACAGAACATGCCTAAACGGTATGATTTTTGCACCAATGGTCGGCGTCATGTATAACTAAAACAGAAATCAACTGTAATCTTTAGAAATCCTGTTACCCCCCGCGGTCATTAACACCTTCTCGATCACGCCCAATAGCTACTATAAAATTTGGAAAACAGAGACCGGAGGGAACCGGGACCGGAAAATAGTATCCCACATGACTATAGGAATGACGTCACCATTACGTCATATGTACTTCCGTTGTGTGGAAAATTCTCAATAAAAAAATGTTCTTATGATTGATAGACATGTTTTCACATGCTCAATACACTGTAAATCAAAAATATCATTATTCCTGAAACTTTTATACCTTAAGTATATATTCTTGCTTGATTTATCATTTAGAGTTGAGATTAAAGCATAAACCGCTGCCCTATAGTTGAAAGGTCTTTTTGGAAGAACTGTCATGGCGGACGGTGCAATTTTTAGAGTTTGTTTTTCAAGTGGAGCGATTTTTCTTAGGAATAACTTGACCCCCCCCCCTTTTTTATTGGCTTAAAAGGTAGTTTAAAGCTTGTACTTTAAGAATATATATGGTTATCATAGCCTGCATTCGCTCGAAATGCCTTTAAATGTTGTCTTAAATTATAATTTTACATTGAATTATATAGGGAATAACAATGGTGGTGTGTAACCTATACGGTATCAGTTTTGCACCGATGGTCGGCGTCATGTATAACTAAAACAGTACATGACTATACGGTATCAGTTTTACACCAATGGTCGGCGTCATGTATAACTAAAACAGTACATGACTATACACAGTATCATTTTTGTGCCGTGTTTAACTAAAACATAACTTGACCACACAGTATCATTTGTGTTTAAATATTTTAATCGTTATACATAACAGTCCATGGCAATACGCCAATAGGTCACCGGCAAACGGTTTCAAATTTAACTTAATACTGATTTCAGTTCATGGCCAGACACCACTAATCAAGTTCAGCCATAGACACTTTCTGTGGAAAATCTCATCTCTACTTTGTCAGCCAAGTCCTCCTTGTTCAACTTCCGGAGGCCCCTAATAAGCTGGGCGACGTCGGCGCTCGTCCGGCTAAACGTCCGCCATTTTTCCAGGCACTTAAGAGCTTGTTCCTCCATTGTTCTATCTCGCCGAGCGCTGTGGATACAATAATAAGGTTTGTTAAACAGACTAGTTGCGATCGCTTCATTTCTCATTAATTCATGTGAATTTCATATCAAAAAGTAAGTGCAGTTCTGATTAATGTTCATGACTTGAACCCACTGTAATGAATATAAATTGTATATCAATTTGTAGGAATGGTATGAATTGGCCACTACCTACAGTTCATACTAGTCAAATTCATTCATACAAAGTTAGCGTACGCTAGCTTAGACCTGCCACGTGACTAGGCACATGCCGGTTACACCGGCTGAATGATAGCGTTTCTTCCTCAACCGGTCAACCGACGTGAGCCGTTGGCACACAAATAAGGCATAAAACAAGTAGTTCGCCGGAGGTTTTGCAATATGTCACCGGCACATAAACTACCTTCTTGCCAGTAATTAAAATATTGCAGGGGTAAACCAGTCCATGAATATGTATTTGTTTTACCTGTAAATGTCTATAAGTTCAATATCATGCGACAGTTTTTCTCTGTCACGTGACGGCTGGAACGGAAGACACGCGTACAGCCGCTTCCAGTCATTGTCAATCTCCTGAGCAACGTACCGACACGCGTCCGTTAACTGGCCTGGAAATATATTTTTTTCGGTATGATTTAAACTGAAAACACATTCAAGCAATCAATTATAATCTATATAATTAAGATCCGAATAAATTTAAACGTCCTTTGAAATCTTAACCGCCGATACTTATACATTCTTGATATGGTTTTCACGAGGATTTAGTTAAATTACGTCATTAAACAACAGGTGTTAGAGTTCGGTTACTTACCTTCCTGGTAAAACTCCCGGCGGCGCCTGTAAAGCTTTCGGAGAGTTTCCGGTGACATCTTTAGGACCCGAATGTGCTTCATTACGGTCGTCTTCCGGTCCAGGTTGTCGAGACGCTCGTGCATGGATCTCAGCTCGATCTCCATCCCCTCAAGACTGTTCTTCATTTCGTCTGCCTCGTGCCTGTAAGAAGGAGTCAAACGACGATCAAACACTGCCGATAATCATTAACAGCAGCGGTCGCCTATAATCGATTACATAATCACAAATTCGATAATTGTCATTTGACTAAATTTAGCCCCGAAAATAAGAAATGGCTTTGGTATTCATATGTATTTTTTATCTGTTTTTTTTTAAAGCTTATATGACTGAAGGTTATTTTACAAAAAAAAGAAAGAAAAAGTTGGACATTATTAAAAATAATTAATATAAATGGCTTTTCCGGTTTTTTTTGGTGATAAATAATGATTTGGGACCGATTTTCTTTCCCTACCTGCTTGTAACGAGCTCTACTTTCAACTCGTATGTTCTGTCCGAAATATCTTTCAACTCTCGTTCGAGTCTCGTTCTTTGCCGCTTAGCAACGCTCATCCACTCACTTAATCGGTCAATTTCCCGCAGGTTTTTGGCAAGTTTCGCGTGCATATCTTCCTCCTGACGCGGAGTTAATGTCCTTTTAGTTGACAAGGCTGTTTTTGTCCCTTCCACGTGCTCGGTCTTTTGTGAAATTTGAAATTCTAAACGCTCAATTTTCAACTGCAGCGTTTGAATGCTGTCTTTTCGTTTCTTCTTCTCTTTTCTGTGAATATTGTACTCCTTTTCTGTCTTTTTCCGCACTTTCGATCTTCGTTCTAAACTACGTTCTAACGAGTGTTTTCTTTTTTGAAGTTTAAAGACATCTTCCTGTAATGTATCTTTATATCCAGTATTGAACAAAATATCTTGCTGGAGCTTATCCGGATAGGCAGAATCGTCACTTATCCACCTTTTAACCTCATGAGCGATTTCTACAATTTGAACACAAATGCTTTCCATGAGTTTGCCGATATTTGCACCCTCGGCTATAAACCTTTCGAACGATGACTTAACATCACTATATCTAAGAATATCACTATTTATTGCATTAATCATTTTCTCAATATCTCTTTTATAGTTCCTAATCTGTTGTTCATACTCCGTCACAATGCTTGCTTCGACGCCTCCTGTTTCTTCAGAAAAACTATGGCAGTATTTGTACACATGGTCCTTCACACAATTCACAATTCTCTCCCTTACATGCGGAATCATGGTTTCAAACTCCTTTGACCGCTCACACAGATGGATTAAATCCTTGTACACATTTTTATGTTTGAGTGTCTTGTCTATGTTGTTTTCGCCGACTTTCTCCATGAATTCCTTCCAGTTTGTGAAGTGTCCCGGCTCCTGGTTCCATGTTTTTACTATTTCCTTGTAACACTGTGCGCATGCGTCATGATCCAGCCCCTTTTTCGAGAAGTATTTCTGCGCATATGTCTTTATCGTCAAGCATACATCATTGACCGTCTCCTGAAAAAGACGACCATGCAAAAAGAATAACGTAGTTGGTAAATTCGACAAAGATCAGGGACTATATTGACTAACGTTCTGCGTAGGACCGATATTGACTAACGTTCTGCGTAGGACCGATATTGACTAACGTTCTGTTCTGCGTAGGGCCGATATTGACAAACGTTCTGCGTAGGGCCGATATTGACTAACGTTCTGTGTAGGGCCGATATTGACTAACGTTCTGCGTAGGGCCGATGTTGACTAACGTTCTGCGTAGGACCGATATTGACTATTGACTAACGTTCTGCGTAGGGCCGATATTGACTAACGTTCTGCGTAGGGCCGATATTGACAAACGTTCTGCGTAGGGCCGATATTGACTAACGTTCTGTGTAGGGCCGATATTGACTAACGTTCTGCGTAGGGCCGATATTGACTAACGTTCTGCGTAGGACCGATATTGACTATTGACTAACGTTCTGCGTAGGGCCGATATTGACTAACGTTCTGCGTAGGGCCGATATTGACAAACGTTCTGCGTAGGGTCGATATTGACTAACGTTCTGTGTAGGGCCGATATTGACTAACGTTCTGGAAGGGCCGATATTGACTAACGTTCTGCGTAGGACCGATATTGACAAACGTTCTGTGTAGGGCCGATATTGACGAATGTTCTGTGTAGGGCCGACATTCACTTATTCATTTATATATACTCAGCAGGGTCAATATTTCCATAAGTCCTGAGCTGGGTCAATATTCGATATGTATTTTTTTTATTTCATTGTAAACTGTATTGAATTGATGTATTTGTTACAACTTTGCTCGGGGACCTATGGTTTAAAATATAATATCAGTTCACTTACAGGAACATACATTTTGGTTACCACGTATTACTTTAGTTTCTAATTCACTATACAAATCGAGAAAGGATTTAAACCATCATGCTTATGTTTACAACAATATCAAATAATTTCAGACTGTGTTTTAAACCTAAGCTCCACCCACCTGTATAAACTTATACTCGACCTCGCGCGAGGGCGGCGGGCGACTCCGGCGTCCTTGGATGGAGCGGTTTGACCTCGGAGTGCTCATCTCTCATAACCTACAAACATATCACATGTGTGTTCAGTACAGTAGTGTGTTTATTTGCCTGCAACAGCACCTCAACTCTGTCATTGCATATGTGAACATGTCTAGGCTTATCATTATATGGTACCAAATGAACATTTGAAAATGTGGCTAATAAAAACATAATTTTTAACAATTCGTTTATTTGTCGATAATCTTGTTCTTTTTAAGACCCTGTGGGCTTGGCAGTCTGTTCGTATACGCGTATGTATTTCAGTCTAAGCGAGAGAGTCATTACCCCTGAGGAGGGTAGGGTCTGTGGTATACCACCGTCAAAGATGAGCATAAAAGTAGTACCAGTGGGTAGAACTGGAAGTAAAAGGTCAAAGGTCTTTGCTGGTCTTTCTGCTACATTCATTTTGACCGTGATATATACTTTACTCCTGGTGATCAGTCCGTATGTCTGTTATCCTGTTTATCAGCATGTTGCCAGGCCGTCCGTCTTCAAGTCCGTCATTTTTACTTAAGTATCTTTCTGTACAAATGACTTTGTGTTCGTCCAGCTATTAAGGAACCAGAAAACAGGTTCCGTTCTCCCCTCAAAACTATTGTAGTATGTATTTTTTCACTTCAAACTTCCATACCGTTTATTTATTTAAACAATAAACTCGATCCAACATATTGTTAAGCTCTATGTGAAGCATCCACGCTGGTTGAACAAATCTCTGCAAAATAATATTCCAAACAAGGTTTGTCAGAAGCTTACCGAGTTGAAATCAGATCAGAAGCATTGCCTTATGATAACGTAGGCGTATACAGTATCAGATTAAAAATTTAATTTACAGCATATTAAACAATATTTTCCGTACATATCTTATTTCTTTATTATAAATCAGGCTATGGAAATTGAATTATAAATCTTGCACGATGATCATAATAGTCATTAACGGTGCCCGTAAATATCCTTCAGATGTTTGTTCTTCAAACAAGGACGTACCGCGGCCTGAGTTAATGAAAGTATTTCCCCCTTCCATTAAGATGTATGGCGGAAAAAAAACTTGACATTATTGAGGAGAGAGGCAGTATGTATACTGTTCTGTGGCCTCATATATTTAAATATATCAACGTGACAATTTCAGCCATGGAAGTGTATACTGATCATGTCATTATATGGTTTTGTCGACATGTTTTATATTATAACCAGACATGTTGCCCACTTGTTCACCTTTTAAGAGGATATGTAGACTTAACTGGTGAAAAAAAAAACAGAGTTGACACTTCAATACTGTGAACTTCAGACTGAAGTTGATATAGCCAGTGTGTGTATACCACGTGATAAATGACGTCATAAATGCTACGTCGGAAGGCAATATTTTACTTCAAATGAATACCTTAAACAAAGATAATTGTACTATTTATTTATCATTTCAAATGAAACATGTCACATTCTATGCCGCTTACATAACCCCGCCTTCTGTCTTTTACCAGAGTTTGATTGATTGATTTTCATAAAACACGTCGAAAACCCTTTTCACAAAACCGCAGCCTGGTGAAGCGCTGTCAAAACATTATTTTGGAAACAGGTTTGTCGAAATGATTGACTTCTTTGGTCTAGAAAAAAAACCTATTAAGTCATTTCACGGCGTTCGGAATTTATATTACTACTAACTTAATTTCGCATTTTGTTAAAAAGACATTATTCTAACAATGATACAAATGTTCAGTATCGCTGGAATCATATCATTTATTTAATATTAATTTTGTTATTTAAAGATAACATTACATAAATTGTACAGCTTATCATCATATATACAAATCAGTTATCCATAAATACACAAATAATGAAAGAAAACTCAAATATACTCTCTCCTTAAGTCACTATATACATTACACCCAATCATAAAATGAAAATATGTAAACAGTATAAATTTCTTTACTTCATTGTAGCCTCAACATTGCTTTGATTTTATTAGTTACCACAATATATTCCTATAATACCTTCCAGGGGCGGTTCCAGGATTTGACGGTAGAGGGGCGTAACCTTTTAACATGCGCCCCACCCTCAGAACCGAAATTTATTTGTTGTCAGGGGAGGGGAGGGGTGGGGGGGGGTCTCGTAACAATTTCTAGTCCAAAATGGTGCACTTTCTCCTATATTGAAAGATAAAGTAAACTTGGGCGATTTCTTTCTCTCTCTTTTTTTTTTGGGGGGGGGGGGGGCAAGGAGTGGGGTGGGGGGTCAGGGAGTGGGGGAGGTGCCGGGTGCGCCCCCTGGGTCTGCTAGTGCCTTCATTTGAGAGAATACCCCTGCTGACTTTGAGTCCGCTTTCAGTTCAAATAAAAAACAAAAGCCAAAAAATAAAAAAATAAAATAAACTTCATTTTCTGATAAAGTTTTGTTCCTAATTCATTTTACATATTAGAAATGAGTAACATGGCGTTTCAAATGGTACAAGAATAACATGGGGTCACAGGCTTCAAATTGAATATTATAGTTATTTGGACTCATTCGTGGGTTGGATTCCTTAAAGCGATTTGATTGGTCAAAGTCGACCAATCAATATCTTTTAAACAATTTGGCCAACATTAATCAAGCCAAGGCATTAGATACACATTTGTTATTCTTAGGGTAAGTAAACCAAAACTTTCATTTTCAGGTCAAGCAACACATGGCTATACGTCAATCTAGGCCGCGACAAATCTACGGATCAACGGGGCTTTTCCCCCAAACCTTCGTCAAACACACCATGCGGATTTCCGTTAGAAATATGTTATCTTCGAATGCCTGGGTAATCCTTTATTGACATTGTCGGCTTATGAAAATATATGTTACAACTTCTTGCCATGTTTTAGAGATTTATCTAAGACCCGAATACCCTACTTGCATAGCCATAATTTGTAAACTATACACCTCATTAGAACCATCAATACATTGATGAGCTAAAACAGACTAACTTATATACTTAAGTCTGCTCGCTCTTCCTATACTTAAAAAGGTTGAATAGATATATAAACATTCTATTAACATAATTGTAATAAACTCACTTAAAATAATATAAAATTGATAATTATTCCTGAGATATGTTCTTTTTAAGCTAAATGAATTGTATGTATCATTTTATATATTTCAAAAAATAAATGCTAGATAAATGTCCGTCTTGTTGTCCATCCTGCTGTCCGTCCTTTTATCCGCCTTGTCCGTACTTTTTCCGTCCTGTTGTCTGTCCTGTCCGTAGATTTTCTGATTTGTTGTCCGTCCTGCTATCCGTTCTGTCCGTTTTTTCGGACTTTTTGTCCGTCCTCTCCGTATTTATTCCGTCCTTATCTCCGTCCCGTCCGTACTTTTCCCCTCTTGTTGTCCATCCTTATCTCCGTTTTGTCCGTACATTTTCCGTCCTGTTGTCCGTCCTGTTATCCGTTTTGTCCGTAAATATTACGACTTGTCCATCCTGTCGTACATTTTCCGCCCTTTTGTCTATCCTGTTACCCGTTTTGTCCGTACATTTTCCGCCTTGTCCGTCCTGTTATCCGTCTTGTCCGTACATTTTTTGTCCTGTTGTCTGTCCTGTTATCCGTCTTGTCCGTACATTTTCCGTCCCGTTGTCTGTCCTGTTATCCGTTTCCGTACATTTTCCGTCCTGTTGTCTGTCCTGATATATGTTACGTCCGTACATTTTCCGACATGTCCGTCCTGTTATCCATTTTGTCCGTACAATTTTCGACTTGTCTGTCCTGTTATCCATTTTGTCCATACAATTTTCGACTTGTCTGTCCTGTTACTGTCTCGTCCGTACAATTTCCGACTTGCCCGTCCTGTTATCCATTTCGTCCGTACATTTTCCGACTTGTTGTCTGTCCTGTTATCCATTTTGTCCGTACATTTCCGACTTGTTGTCTGTCCTGTTATCCAATTTGTCCGTACATTTTCCGTCCTGTTGTCCGTCCAGCTATCGGTCTCGTCCGTACATTTTCCGTCCTGTTGTCCGTCCTGCTATCGGTCTCGTCCGTACATTTTCCGCCCTGTTGTCCGTCCTTCTATTGGTCTCATCCGCACATTTTCCGACTTGTTACCCTCTTCGCACTTATTTCGTCTTGCTCTCCGTCTTGTCCGTAAATGTTCCGTCCTGATATCGGTCACGTCCGTACGTTACCCGTTTTGCTGTCCGTCAATTCCATACTTTTTCCGCCTTGTTGTCCGTCCTGTTTCCGTCTTTTTATCCGTCCTGTTCGCACTTTTTCCGTTTGATGTCCTGTCCGTTCAGTATATCCGGTTACTGATCGAAGTAAATCATTGATGGTAAGTCGCCATGGCATATTTGTCAATTTTAAATTGCGTAACTAACGCTTTTCGGCAAAATAATGCTTTATTCGTATCTTATTATTATTATTATTATTATTATTATTATTATTATTATTATTATTATTATTATTATTATTATAAATATATTATATTATTAATATTATTGTTATTCACAAGTCGTATATAAAATGGCCCTTGATTTGAAATAAATGTCATACTATCTTTTACATGTGCTATGATCAAATAAAAAAATGATACTCACATAATATATCACGTTTATGTCCAATGTTAAATCAAACTCATTATGATGGGTCGTTCGGAAAATAGACGTTGGCAAAAAATAATAAAATGAACATTTTTACATTTTAGCACGACGAAAGAGGTTACGCCTTCTATTGAAATAAAAAAATGCGTGCATTTATTTTATTCTTGAAATGATATTCTGTTCTCAGACACGAAAACCAGTTATTCAATTTTTTGAACAGTTTAAGTAATTAACTATTTGCATTCAATCGGTTTTAAAAGTTATACAAACAAAGCATTATGAAAATTTGAATGTCAATTGTATGAAAAATGTATTTATGGAATAATGATTCTTAAATCAATCATTTTGAATTTATCGATAGTTGCCCTACATTTCGCTTTCATAGATGATTCAATAATGAGGAGTTGGAGAAAAGTAATGTATATCAGAATGCATTTATTATGGAAATACGGATAACTTAAAATAGTATTATGCATGTAATTTATAGCATGCAATTTAACACTTAATGATATATAAATTTGACGACTTATAATATTTTTCTTTGCCATATCGTATGAAGATATTAAGTACTTAACAGTTAAATAAAAACATTAATAACATAAAATTGAAGATACACCAATAATGGAAGCATTGTTGGTTTGTTTGCTTTTTAAACTGTGTATAATGTCTGTATCGTATCTATCATAGTTCGAAAAAAACAACAACATAAATTGCCATTTAATTTTGGAAATTCAATTGAGATTTAGTTCTAAAATATGTAAATATCAAATAATGGATGGATGCCAAAGATTCCTTTTTCAAAATAATAAATCACAATTAATACCGATACCTTCAAAACCAACATATCAACAGCATAATTCAACTCAACTCAACTCAACTTAGCTCAAGAATGCGTACTAACCGGTAGCTCCAGATACATGTACAAAACGATTTAATTTATCCAGTCTATGATAGTTAGCGAAGGGAATGATCATATATCACTGATGGTTGTTGAACTATGTGTTTACTTATTCGTGTATCAACTAATTTGTCTTAACTCCCATCTTTAAAGCATTTTATCAACGTTTCGTGGCAAAACACTGGGTCGGCACTAGGTCACATTCAACATGTTTTAACTGAAAACGCCTTTATTTGGTGCTTGCTTTCATTTGACATAAATTAAAGATGAGTTATGTTCAAAAGCAATCATTTCAATTGATATTATCAATAGCATTTAAATATTGTATATCGTTTTTTTTTTACTTTTTAGATAAAGCTCTTGTTTGGTTTTGTTTATAAAATTGGCTAAAACACATAGCGCCCAACTCCTTAAATAACATAAGTTCGAGTAATCTGACGGATTGAAATAAATGAAACGGCAGAAATCACCAACTAATCGCAAAGACCGTCAATACAAATCTCAAAAACACGTTTTTGACGAAAACGGAGACTTAGAATGTGTTCTATTCTGGATGTAAGAGACTTGGTTTTCCCCGTATTGATGTCACCTTTAAATGCTTCGTTCATACTTTCGCCTAGTTTAAGGAATGTTTGGCATGATGATCCCGTGCTATATATCCCCTGTTAAATGCACTGGTGTCACAGTAGGGGCCAATTTCCTGTGTATTTGTTTACTGGCTCAGGGCCATTAAGGGTTGACTATTTCTATTATAATAAAACTTGAACTGCACAGCAGGATACTCAGATCAAAGATCTGATAGACAGCACAAAACAATAAATTAAGATTAATACACATAAGTTGTGTACTATGCACGGTTTTAGGTGTGGGGGGGGGGGAGAGTGGGTCACTTATAGAAGGCTTAAACTAGGCCCTTAAAACCTTTAAGGCGGTCTTTTGTGACGGAAATATGATTTGTTTAAGGCGCTTCATTATGTGTTGTTGTCGCCGAACCATAAATATTAAGAGAAACACCTTTTAGAAATTCAACTTTCCCAACCAGCAATACAATCTACAAAAACCTGCACCAAAGCATCCAATTTTCATTAAACCACTAGCGGAATTAGGGGGAAGGGCATCCGGAGCAAACCACCCCAATATCGGTTAAGTTAACTTTTAATGCGGATATCGAATAGAAAAAGCAATAAAATACGCTCAAAATGCACCGTTTCAGACTTGAATTATAAGAAGGATCATGGTGGAGTACCCCAACCAACTCCCCCTGCAAACATTTTCAACAGAATAATCAAAAGTTGAATTTAAAAAATCTGAATATTATGTTGTTTATTAGTAATTTCCAACTTAAAACCTACACCCTGTAATACAACCAAAGTGCAGCATGATAGTTTAGTGCTGCAGACTTTCCTGCTCTGTGCCTCCCTTTCTTTTTTTAGATGAAAAAGTCCAAGGAGATACCCATAGTGTCGCCAATATTTTAGCGTTTTATAAACTGACCACATGATGTTGGTTTGATTAATGATTATTCTATCTTTAACTTTTCTGCAGGAAAGAAACACAACAAAACTATATTCAATCGAACCCCGTTTGCTCGAACTCGCTTGTCTCGAATTCCTCGTTGGTTTGAACTGGACGTTAAGGACCGATTTCTTTTTATTGAAGATAAGCATTTCCCCTTGGCTCGATTTTTCAGAGGCTCAAGGTATTTTCGCCGGTCTCTATCAGTTCGAGTCAACGCGGTTTTACTGTTCAGTATTCTTGTTAAAAATACAGACTGTAACTATGAAAAGCCTCATTCGACTTTCAAAATTTTACTCTACGTTTATTATGAAACAACTTCTCCGATAGGCGTAGTTCAACACCCGTGGCAAGAACCATGGGGCCTTTAAACCATGGTCCAAAAATGGGCTATAGAATAGCTGCTTTTAGCTATAACACCCGGATAACAAGCCACAAGTGAAAATGATCATAGATAAAGAAAGGAAGGCTGTTCAGCTAGACTTAAACACCTCTGCTGTTTACTTTTGAATACGAAATGTAATTGAATGGGTCCTGTGCAAACACATAGGACGAGTATCTAATTCTTTTGGAGCTCTGATGGATTATTTTTCATTGCAGACAATAATATTGCACATCAATATTTGGACGATCGGGCAAACTTTGTTTAATTCATTTACCTTTTCATGTTGAATAATTTGTATACTTTTTCACCTTAAGTTGTTACAATGTCGGACAATTAGTTCGTACCGGTCAAGGACAAGAAAAAACGGTCCGTTCTAAAGACTTCAATTCAATGAATGTTTGAATGTTCTTGCAAAGAAATTGAAACTTTATTATGTAGACGTTTCAGGTCAAGCATATGAGCTCACAATTTTCATTCAAATGGTAGAGCATAAAGGTCAATCTTGACTTTATAAAAAAAAACATTAAATAACTAGAATACTTCAAACGTTAATTTGACACAAAACTCACCCATTTGTCATGCATTTTTTATTCCTATGACAGTTAAATTTGGATTCTTACGGCTCAAAACATAATGTAATTGTAGTTTAAACTGTAAGTGTCAAGATATATTAAAATCGAACACGCAACATTTTTCGATTTGTTTTAATACATTTTTTTATTGGTAAAATACGTATCAATATTAGTAAACCTAACTTTAACCTTAAAGATAAAATAAGATTTACCAAAATTAATGATATTGTTTTAATATTCCAAAAAAGATGAATAAATGTCGAAAACAATGGTTCTTTCCATCAACTCATAAAACATTCTATTTCTATTTTAGGAGACTATAATAAATTATAGCCAATCTTTTAGCATTCACCAATCATTTAATATTTGTGCGCTTTCTGCTATTAAATACACGGTTACAATCTTGTTATCAGTAATTAATATTCTCAATAAATGCATAATTTAGTAAGTACTTAAAGGTTTATCAGTCAAACTTGATGTCTTTTATTCATGTGTATGTATTGATTTTGAGTAAGAGTGTCACTTTAAACTGATACCCATACCATAATAATCCAAACGGTAACATGTATACAGTTTTTTCGCCTAAGTATGTCTGAATGAATGGTTAAAATGCATCAACTATTTCATACGTGTAAATTCAATACCTCAGTGAAATCAAGGTTTTGAGGAGATTTGACAGCAGCATCCCCCCTTCCCTGAGGGGATTTGACAGCAGCGCGCCACCCTCCCCTGAGGGGATTTGACATCAGCGCCCCCTCCCTCCCCCCTTCCCATTCGATAATTCTTTAAATCGCCACCGTATTAATACTATTGTATATACAAATTATACTAAATGAGTCTGGATAATTATTCGTTCACGATCGATTGCAGGAGATACTATCTCTGTAAAAGAGAGGATTTTCTCCCAAGACCGCAATTAAATTTCCAATAATTGCCTTCACAATACCTGATGTAAGCCGATGACACTAAAAATAACAACATTGGCAATGTTTTACTTTGATACGTTCTCATACGTGTCCATGGATTCCCGATAGCTATATTTGTATTTTGACGAAAACATTCAGATTCGCATTTATGTGCAAAATTAAAAAAATAATTGTTCGATTGATTGACCGATTAATCAATTGCTTCATTGAATGATTGGTGGACTCATTAGTATATTAATTGCTTTAATGATTGGTAAGTTGGTCAATTGATTGGTTTATTGATTGTTTGATTGATTGGTTCATTGACTGATTGATTGATCGGGTGATTTATCGATTGATTGCTTAATTGATTGTTCGATTGATTGATTGATGATTGATTGATGATTTATTCATTTATTGATTGATTGATTGATTGATTGATTGAATGTTTGATTGATTGTGGTTGATTGTGGTTGACTGATTGATTGATTGATTGATTGATTGATTGATTGATTGATTGATTGATTGATTGATTGATATTGATTGATTGATTAATTGATTGATTGATTGATTGATTGATTGATTGATTGATTGATTGATTGATTGATATTGATTGATTGATTGATTGATTGATTGATTGATTGATTGATTGATTGATTGATTGATTGATTGATATCCAATATCAACAAAACTAAAAAATATGCAAACAAATGCCAATGGGATTTGTTTCACCTTATCACTTCTACATCCTTGTCAGGCGCTTATTTCAACTCATCGGAGACACCAGCAATGCTGGAGGTGAGCGTCTGGCAGGTATGTTCCGGTTTAAAGACATGGTTGATGATATCTGCAATGTCATACCCCAAAGTAAAACATTCTGATTTAAACGAGTTTTTAAAGCTATTATGTTAAAAACGTGGACCTATTTCTATAATTGCCATTGAACGCTGTTGCACATTAAAATGTATTATGCTATTTCAAATATTTTCTTTTCTTTTGAGAAGGCTGTATATATAAAATGCCTTGTCAAATATGGCCTGCAAAAGATTAGGTCAATTTTAGACGAGATATCGCCGACTTTGTTGAGTGGAAATTAAAGCCAATCATTTTTTCGCCAAATTTAATTTCATTAATCTTAGATATAAAAAGCAGCGGACATGTTTCGAGACATGAAATGAATAATACAACGTGAAGGTCACCAGTTTTAGTTTAGGTCAGCATGACCTGGTGTAAGTAACAGCATCTTTTAAACAACAACAACGACAACATCAACAACATTATCATCATCAGCAGCAGCAGCAGCAGCAACAACAACAGCATTGAGTCCGCAACATAAGTTAAAGTTAATCAGAGCAACAACAACAACAACAACAACAATATCAACAAAAACAACATCATCAACTACAACAACAACAACGATGAATCCGTAACCTTAGTTTAAGCATAATCAAAATAACAACAGCAACAACAACAACAAAACACACAAAAAACAAAGACGACGGCGACGACGATTACGCAAAACAAGTATCGATAGGAACAGTTAAGCTTACGGAAATGGCATGTAATCTTGTTTTCCACCTTCACGTATGCCTGCACGATACTGGAACAGTTTATTTGATATTAACTAATATAATTAAAACTTAATACTCTCCAAATACCAGCACATAGTTACCAGCACTCTCTTCGTAATTTTGCAAACATGTGAAAGGTTTATTCTCTTTACAGTATCCTTTAAATCAATTTATTTCATTTCCTGGAGCCCATCCATATCACAGAGAGCCACTTCCGCCTGCATCTTACGGTGTCATGAGAACATGACATTCCAATCTTCCGTTCGATTAACGGGGAAAGCTGCACAATTGTTACCCAGGACACCAATTACTGTCATGTTAGAACTATGGTTTCAAAATATAAAGCTTTGAAAAGAAATGCAAACAATTAATTTATACGACGGTATTAACAGTATTAAGATAGACAATTGAACGATTATTTGGAACTTTGTTTAAGTTAACAACGTTGTTAACGACTTCGTTGTTAACCTTGAAAGTTTTACAACTAGGGACTTATCATATATTCCCTTGTGATCTGAAGTATTTCTCATTAAATTCGAAGCAATTATTTCAGCTGTACCTGTGGATCATAAACCAATAAATCGCGTTAAGTTAACGACGATCTCGTTTATCACATTGTTAATTTTGAAAACAAACAGAATGATCATTTTGTGAACCGACGTCAAAACTGACGTCAAGTTAAAGAAACAACCTTATCAACAGCAGCTACAACAATTCAAATTAGTAGTTGGTTTATACTAATTTATTTTTAGCTCGATTGTGACGAAAGCTGATAGCTTATAGAATCACTATCGAGTCCGTTTCCTGGGCAGAAACCAGTACTGTGTCCTTTGACAGGCTATGAGAAAGTACCCCTGGTGGGGATCGAACCCACAACCTCTTGGGTGAGTGGCAGGTACCTATACCACTAGACCACTCTCACCCTTAAATGTTTGTTTAAATTAGTAGTTGGATATAAGCGTGACTTAAGATAATGATAAATACTTAAAGTTTCATACTCTTTACGATAGTCGTATTTGAGTTATCATGGTCCTTGGCAATGTCAAGTAATAAACACATTTCTGTGAAAACAAAATGAACGGACACATGCATTGTATCAGTATTGCCAGTCCATGATTCCCCAACCTAAGACCTATTGCAAAAGTATTCACACCGGGAGAGTGGCGCTACTGGTTTAACCTTATTTATTTTAACAACAATTGTGATTTTTTTATCACTCTCGTTATCACGATATTACGCGAGCTTGTGGTCTTGTGTTTTTTTTGTGTTTTTGTTTTTTTATAGTGTTTTTGTTAGGGTTTTTTTGCGGGGGGGGGGGGGGGGGGGGAGTACCCATAGTAAATCCCATTGTCCGACATGTTCACCACAAACCAAACTACGATATCCGGACAACAAAATTTGGGCACACAACTTCAGTCATCATATTGCTTTCATTTCATACATGGATTCATAACACGTTTGCGCCTATTTTTAGTATAATTTTAAAAGATGCCCTCTCACTCCCAGGAAAGATTTACAACAATTAATATAATTATTTTAATATACCATAAGGATGAATAAATGTCGAAAACAATGATTCTAATGAAGGATAGCGAGTTTAATTTAAGAAAAGGTGAAGAAAACATGTTTTTTTTACCTGATGAGACGAAAGTAAATCACAGTAAATCTTTTAACACTCACCAATCATTTAATATTTTTGCGTTTTCAGCTTTTAAATACACGGTTACAGTCATGTTATCAGTAATTAATATTTTATTTAAATGCATGATTTAGTAAGTAGTTAAAGGCTTATCACTCAAAATTCATGTTTGTTTTACATGTGTATGTATTGATTTTGAATAAGAGTGCCACTTTAAAGATACAGCACTATCAATTATTAACATACAATTGATAAAGCTTTGCCTTTATCACGAATAAAGACAATCAACCGTATTAGATATGATTTATTATTACAATTTATTTTTTTAACTATTTATAACATACCGCAGAATATCACTCCAAATTTGACGTTTATCTTTTTAAATAGATATTTATTGTTTGAAATAGGAAGAAGCCGGCTCGATGTCTCCTTTTGGGTAGATTAAACGCGAGAGTGGCTTCGATCGCCCTGTCTTCCTGTTCTTTAATTTCTCATTGAAAGATAACACCTTTATTTGCTACCTGCCACATTATCGTGCGGATTGCTGACTTTCATGCTATCACATGTAACGTTGTGGCGATATGTGCATTCATTATGACGCAGCAAATTCATATTTAGTGGTCAGCATTATATTTTGTCCGATGAGAAGGCAGTATTTCTGAAATGTTCCAAATCATTTATTTCAGTAAATAAGTAGTTAGCTGTTATCGATTAGTTTAAGGAATGTTTGGCACGATAATCCACTGCTGTGTATCTCCTGCTTCTTGCACTGGTGTCACAGTAGGGGCCAGTATCCTGTGTATTCGTTTATTGGCTCAGGGCCATTTAAGGTCATTTCTATAATAAAACCTTAAAATCTGCACAGCAGGATACTGAGATAAGAGATCTGATAAGACAATTAGGCAATTAGTTTAAGATCAATACACAGAGCTTGTTTATTATACACTTTTTTTTTGGGGGGGGGGGCACTTATAGACGGATTAAACTAGGCCTTTAACAGGTTTTGCGGTAGATTAAAGAAGTGACTGGCCCAGTTAGTGTGTAGTTTATAAAAAAAACATGTAGGCCACTAAAAACTTATTGTTACTAATTGGAACTGACTGCATCGCATTAGACCATTTATTTTTGTAAGTACAGACTATGTTATAGTTAGATGACATGAAGTAAATTCTTAATGAATAAGAATGGGCGGAGTAAGCGTAGCGTACTTCATGTCATCTAACTCACTTAGCATACAATCTCATTGGCTGATATTTTGACAACGCAAAATCTGACACAGGGAGTTTCGGATGAATAGCAGTAGGCGGACCTTGAAACCCCCGCGAAAGGTGAACTTCGTAATGACTAAGTATAGTACTTAGTGATTGCCTATCTGCAATTTCATTGGCTTATAATGTAGGTTGTATTCTAATTCTTATAGTATTTGAAACTTTGTTTTTTATACCTTTAAAACAATTTCAACATTACTTTTTGGAAATTCACCAGAAGTATTTCCGTCGTCTGTTTAATGCGACCTTTTTCTATATTGTTTCGATTTGTCATTTTACTGAAACGTCTGAAAGTCCGTTTTCCGCGCATCGATCCACAATCGGAATGATGATTTATCACCTGCTAGAAAAGATATCAAATTAATGTGAGAATTTCCCAGGCGACTTTTTGCCGTAAATCGTGCTTGATCATGATATACAATTACTCATTCATTTTAACGTTTGATAAATTAATTCTATAGATATAGCGCTATTTTGCTGCGGGAGCTTATCGGCATTTCGGGATATTTAGCATTACTGGCGAACAATGGGCCGGGTAAATGGAGAACAACACCGTGCACCATCTTTGCGGCCCCTATACAGCCCCAGCATGTTCTACCTTACAGTATATCTAATATATCATTCTTTGTACAATATAGTAATGATAACACTCTTACTCTTAAATAAGATTTAAATTACCACAATTAATACAATTGTTTAAATAAAAGGATGAATCAATGTCAAAAACAATGGTTTTATGAAGGATATAGAGTTTGCAGAAAACATGGTCATGATGGTATTTCAGCCTAATGAGACGATAGTAGATCGCAGTAAATCGATTAACACTCACACGTCATTTAATATTTTTGCGTATTCAGCTATTAAATATATGGCTACAATCTTGTAATCAGTAATTAATATTTTCCATAAATGCATTATTTAGGAATAAGTTGTAAGTTTATATCACTTAAAATTTAAGTTTGTTTAATATATGTGTATGTATTGATTTTGAATATAGAGTCATTGTAAGTGTTTAATCACTATGCACAAGCATTTCTCAACACTCTGACCATACTTTTAAAGCCCCAATAGTTTGGCCTAGCATGTAATGTCCCTTTCAATGCCATTGCGTATGATTTCCGAATCTAATGTCACATCATACAATGACCCTGGATAATGTCCGCGCCATTTTGTATAGCATATGGTGAACCTGAATATGATGCTCCATCGTACTGTCACAACATATACCCCCCCCCGTATAGAATACCAACAAAAAGGTCAGCTTGTTACAACATCGTGCCATATAATGTCCTACCTCTCTGCCACAACATACCGTACTAACACCACCACCATAATGCACCAGTCAATTGTAACCACGCCCCAACATGTCCAGGGAATAGCGGGGACTTTGACTTTCGGTCGACCCAATACCAGGTAAAAAACCCGTCCTGCGGGGACAAACTGCGGTACAATCCCCGCGAAAACGCCCCCCCCCCCACGCCCCGGGGACATCCTAGGTAAGGCCTATTATAATGTACATATTGAAACCGCGAAAACAAAACCATCACATTCACTCGGCACTGCGATGCGACCTGGAAGGTAAAAACACATTTTCCATCTCCCTCGCTGGGGTGGGGGTATAAATTGACTGATGCATAAATTCATACAACGCCCTAACAATCAAAACCTCGCCACATTGTCCATGTATACATAATGACCCTATACATGCAATGTTCCATCACTATGCTCTCATCGTTTTCCCCATGATGTCCCTGTGTATTATGGCTCGCTATAATGTTGCTATTAAATGGCTCTACATACAATACCCCTACATCAAATGTCTCGACCATTCAACCCTTGCATACGTACGCCTCCTTTATTATACCCCATACATTGCCTAAGTTGTCTAAGGTCACAATCGACCTGTGAGGCTGCTAAGCTCTTTTGTCAGAAGTCGGTATTCAGGAAAGATCTTAAGTCGCTTTTTATATGTTCTTTCATTCAAACTCGACATTGAATCCTTGTGAATACAACATATGGAAAAAATACATGTTTAGGCCAAAAAAATAGTATGTATTTTCTTTTCTTTTTTTTCGTTTTTTTTTTAGAACCGAGGTTCTGTACCAAACCAACCTATACCAGGGTATTTCGCAATTGTAGAAACTTTTAAATATAAATAAGACAAATTTCAACATAATAATTGACTTTTAAATAAACATTTTTGGAAATTACGAAAAAAAATCCACACTACGACAACAAAAAGTGTAGGATCTGGAGGAAAAATAGGGTCAGTCGGGTTAATGGTAAAAACAAACTTTCCTTTAAAGCTGCACTCTCACAGGTATACCATTGTTACAACTTTTTTTTGTCATGGAAAGGGCAAATGTTTGCGTAAATATCTGCAAACCAATAATATAAGATTGCTAACAAAAAATCAGATCGTATATTTTCATATTTCCGTTCGATAAGTAATGTCTTATGGCTTAAACCGTTACTAACGGTTTAAGAAAAGTGCATAAAACATCAATTTTTGAACTCAAATATAAAAATCTGCGATCTAATATTTTATCAGCAGTCTTATATAACTGGTTTCCATGGATTTTCGCAAAAAATGGCTCGTTCCAAGACAAAAAAAAAATAATAATGTCAAAACGTTCAATCTGTGAGAGTGCAGCTTTAACGCCTTATCAGAACACGTTTTATTATAACAAACAATCCATAAAGTAGACTCGAGAAGTCTAAGCCAAAGGACTTAACAACCCATATAGCATTTAATACTATTTTTTCTGGTCTGCTTTCGCCCTATTTCCGGGCTAGGAGCGCCTTGCTTTGTACTATATGTTCGATCTTGTCACACACTTCAGAACATTGACGGCGTCATAAGAGAATAAAACGATTGTTTCGGAGAACTTGTGCTTGTAGATTTCTGTTTATTGAGAACGTTACACATAGGAAACACTGTGGACGACATAAAACGGGACATTTTGAGATGTCAAAGTCCTCTCTGAGACAAGTAGGATCAATCTAAAGTCTAAAGCCTTTAGTTTTGATTGACAGCTTGAATCCTTGAACAATGTTCAAATATGCTAAAAATATTGTCTTTAAATTCCACGATTAGCGTCAGTTACGCTTTTCAACAAAAGGCATAAAGGTTAAATTATCCCTCAGTTTATGTATGAGTTCTTGTGGGCGAGCAGTTTTGTTGCCAGTTTTCTATGTTTGACTTGGCTGTACTAGCATTAAATACTTCAATATAAACACAACTGAATGTTAATAATATCACTTCTTCGTCAGTCATATACGCGCTCCGTGTTTACGGAAATTTGAAATTATTGTATTTTAGATAGCAATGAATAAGTATGACCACTGAACCTAGATATCAGTGAGTTAATGTTGCCATGATTTTGCAAGTTCGCACTTTTGTTCAGCTGCTTTTTTTTCTTTTCAGAACCCCACTTTAAAAGCTTGTTTTTTTTAATACTTTAATTGTATTTGTGACTGCAATTTCGGTATCAAAGAGTACACTAATTAAGCTATCAGTGTTGTATTACCGCAAATAAATGGTCAAAAAAACATGTTAGAGCCCCTTTAATCGTCGTCTTGAAGATGAAAAAGCTTTATATCAAGTGCTTTCAACGGAGGAGATTCTGCAAGAGATCCAGTTGTAGCTTATGAACCTGTTAGAACACAGCCATTCTTGAACCTTTTCTTCGATAACAAGCTTGATAATATTTATAATATTGTTTGTGAACCAACAAAAAAAATACTTATGCCCGTCACTTTGACTGCCTATCTGGTTTTTTTTTTCAATGGCTCATCCTCGTCTGTGTGTCTGTCTTTAAGTGTTCCTGTCTCTACGTCCGTATATGTAGTATGTAAATAGTATTAGGTACAATTATCATGTATTACATATGTATCTCTGAATTATAGTTTTTACATGTATACATTATTTTGTATATTCATCATGTATTAAATATGTATCTCTGAATTATAGTCTTTACATGTATAAAGTATTATGTATAATCATCCGTTACTCAACATTGTCGATTGCAAAACAAATACGTGATTATTCTACCAAGATAATGATAAAGAAAAATAGATGTTATCAAAGCAGAATCGTTGGCAAAAAATGACTTACCGAACGTTATATTCCAAGGTTGTTGTCGCCAGATATTATTTTTTCCTGGCGTTAACGTTTGGTGATGCAACCAAAAGCAGACGAATGGAACGTCGATAGAAATTAAAGAGCCATCGGTCCTTTTCACAAATTTAACAACTGTAAGGTATAACCAATAACAGATTTAACTTTAACACGATTAAAGTTTTGAGACTAAAATTTAAGGAATGCAATCTTTTTCACAGGTTATAGTACCGTGTGACCGTACGACCAAAACAGGCGTGTCACGTAACTTTAACGTCAATAAATATTTCAACAGTAATATATAATTACTATGGTCGATTTCATAAATTAAGACGTAACTCCGATGCCAATACACGTTTTACTAAATCGAAGAACCAAGCTATTTTCCACTTACTATATTGAGCTGCGATGATACAACCAAAAACAAACGTAGTTCCGACGCCAGTAAACTTTGTTACACTGGAATTAAAGAGCAAACGGTCGTTTCACATTTTATAGTACTAAAGTGCGGCGATAAGACCCAAAACACGTAATTCCACCGCCATTAAAGTGTTAACACTGAAATGCAAGAACCGCGGTCTTTTTCACAGTTGATAGTACCATGCCACGGTACGGAAAAAAACTCTAACGTCAATACACGTTTTAATTAACACTGAAATTAAAGATCCATGTTTTCACATATAAATGTAGATCATTATAGTACTAACGCACGACGTCACGAATTAAACAGACGTAAATCCTCTCGTATATTATCTATTACGAATTTATAATTTAACACTGAAATTAATGAACCACGATCGGTTGTTTCAGAACGATTATAGTAACGAACAAATTGTCATTTGATAACAGGCATACCAGTTCAGTTCAATATCTGACTTCCTAAAGCCTATCAGTGCCTATGCAAACAAGCCTATATAATACCGGACAATGGGGGAGCCGTTCTAGAACCAAGGGCCTCAATATCAGGCCTTTCACTCAGCCTTGCTTAGTGTGATAGCAGATTTGTGAGTCTACTGATCTTATACTACGTTAACATGACGAAATTCGTCACTGGGACAAATTTTACCGCTGTGGGTAAATTTGTTAGGGGGCAAATATGTGCATCTGTAAACACAAATATCAACAGAGGTAAGTTTACTATAGCTGGCATATTTTTCTGTCTGGAGGCAAATATGTTCATGTAAACACAAATACCAATAATAGAGGTTAGTTTATTCTCGTTGGCAAGTAAGCACAAACCCGAAGCCAAATACGAGCGTGTTAACGTACCGTCAGTTTCAGATATTCAACTTTGTTTAATTTTCTGCTGGGTAATGGCACCCTTATGTATAAATTATATTCTGTATATTTGTTTATTATTATAAATATATATATATGTGTTTATTTTTTAGTTATATTATTTTAAAAAACCAGTCGGCAAATAAAAAAGGATAAACCCCTGTGGTATCAAGAGCGACCCCCTAAGTCCGCTCAGCAGGATAGCAGTCCTGTGATTTATGGGTTTTTTTACCCCATAAGGATATTTGGTCGAAGAACATAAAATAAAAAATAAAAAAATAAATAAAAGGGACTTGCAAGGAAAAAAAAGAAAATTGTCAAAAATTAATATCGTTGTGTACAACGCATTGAACCTTAATTACTGTTGTATCACATTGCTTATGAGTATTTAAGCATCTTTCGCATATTTTTGTGAATTTTTCGAATTTGAAATTCACTCGGGTTGTCTTCCACGTAAAATCCAGTAAGTTTAAATATAGCGTCGCCATATTTATATGTACTTATAACGTGACTTCCACATGCCAAATAAATACACTTCATGGCTTCTAGAAAGAACGGTCTTTGCAAGTAATCGGACTACTGCTGTGATACAACGTAGACACAGAGCCCGACAGATAAACATCGGTGATTAAATTGTTCGATGGAACATTTTGAGAACGGTTAACTCTGCTTAAAATGCTAGCGAGTTGCTAAAACGGTCTTTAACAGTTTAGTCTGTGAAACGATTACATGGCATGCAAAATATCTATCCCGCACTTTTCCAAACTGGTAACCCTTATGAGCTATTTTAAACGGGGAAACTCAACCGGGACAGCGACATGATTATTGTGTTTATTCTTTGATCATGTAAAATGATGTTGCAGTATTATCGGTCTCATACTAGTGTAACGGTCCGCTGTAGCGGATGCGCGTTCATAAGAATAGTCCGTATAAAACGGAAGTACCTTCATATGCAAATTAGCAAAGCCCGGGCTATGTGACAATAGAGATGTTAGTGTATATAAAGACCAGTGGACCGCTTCACGTTCGAGCATGCTTTTCCCTGAAGGGATATGTTGGTGTTTATTTCATTACGACAGAAAGCGCGACTATCTGGTGATTGTAAAACTCCGGACGAGTTTCTCCGAGGGGAAAGTAATGTAACGGTCCGCTGTAGCGGAGTACGGTCATATGCAAATTAGCAAAGCCCGGACTATGTGACAAAAGAGATGTAAATGTATATAAAGACCAGTGGACCCTCTCTGGGTCGAGCATGCTTTTTTCCCTGAAGGGATCTGTTGGTGTTTGTTTCATTACGCCAGAAAGCTCGGCTATCTGGTGTTTGTTTGATGGTCTCGCACGTTACACTAGCTTGCATTGACAATTCTAGACTTGTTTTGAGGTAAAACTGTATTTTCCAATTTTGGGACCATGATTGTGGTGTCTTGTCCTTTTATTTTAGGTCCGCGTACCACCATCCCCACTAGAAAGCATCGCACAAAAAGGGAGGTTACGTCCACATGTTTAAGCAAACACCACACACAGGTAATTTCCCTGGAGTGGCAGAAGTCGATTGCGTTGTCATTTTGTCGTTTCTGACTAAATGTACTAGGGGCTAATTTACATAAACAACTATGGATATTGAATTTTACAGCATTATAAGGCAGTTCTTACAGAAATAAACTTACTTCTAGACGTGCCAGAGTTATTAATTATTTGAATTTAGAAACAATTACCTTAGGGATAGTCACATCAATAAACACAAGGTGAAACCTATAATTTAACTTATGAGACGAAAGTTGAAATATAAAGAACCTTAATTTAAGGTCAAACCAAATTAATGATATTTATCGTGAGGTTCCAATTTCAAAACCGTCCAGGAAAGAACAAAGTGCCATAAGACAATAAAACTTACTTTTCTTTACAACAAAGCTTTTGATACTAGATCTCACCGATGAAATATGACGAAACATCATTATAAACTAGTTTGATCGTCTAATACACAGGGAGCTATGTTCTTCATCCGTGTGTTTTGTTACAATTTTTATTTATCTAAGCTGATGCTCGGCCAATAGTCGGCGAATGGATACATGGGTACATGTGTAAATGAGGCTAGACACAATTTAATGTCTACCAAAACTCGTGAAGGGCTCCAGACGTTTTATTATTTATAAAACTATTAATGAGACCAAATCGAATCATTAAATGCTTTGCTAAAGTTTAAACATTATATGTTTTACAACGATTGTGGTATTATGGTAACTTATACTAAGTCACTGTCGTTGGCAAGATTTTGCGCGGGTGTGTGGTTATTTAATTGTAGTGGAGTCACTGGGGAACTCGAAAAAAACCACCTTGTACGGTTTGGTGACCACTTACCAACTCACATGCGCCAAGGCCAGGAATCGAACCCGGCCTAGGTGAGAAGCAAGTGCACGAACTACTGCGCTAACAGGATAAGCGGCGTTTTAGGTGTTTTCCATCTATCACATTTATACCGAAAAACAACGCAAAAACACACCAAAAGCAAATGATGTTACAAAAAGGTTTTCTCCGTGCATTTTGCCTTGCTTTTCGGTGTTCTACGTGCTTTTTGCCTTGCCTTTTGGTGTTCTCCGTGCTTTTTGCCTTGCCTTTCGGTGTTCACCGTGCTTTTTGTCTTGCTTTTTCGGCGTTCTCTGTTCTTTTTTCCTTGCCTTTCGATGTTCTCCGTGCTTTTTCCCTTGCCGTTCGGTGTTCTCCGTGCATTTTGCCTTGCCTTTCTGTGTTTTCCGTGCTTTTTGCCTTGTCTTTCGGTGTCCGCCGTGCTTTTTGCCCTGCCTTGCTTTTCGGTGTTCTTCATTGAACCACCGAAGAGCAAGGCAAAAATCACAGAAAACATCGAAAAGCGTATGATTTCTTTGATTAAACAAAAAGGAAGGCATAGAACATGTAAGAATACGTAAGATGAGAGCACTTTGTTACATGAATATGGATATGTTGCTGCCTATGAAGCTTGATCGAGTAAAACTATTATCCATGTTCATACAACCAGATAAAATCACGTGCAGGCGCCTTCATTATGCCCTTTGAATGAAAAACAAAACAAATTAAGTACAAATATTGTTGATGAAATATAGACAAGTTATAACAAGTAAATAATGAACTATTCTCGAAAAATTACTAGCCTGCTGTTTTCTATTTTTTTTCTTGACTTTACTGGAGTCAAGTGTAAGTCTTGAAATATGTTCAGTTATGTATGTGTATCAGTAGCAATACTTTGTTGATGTCATGTACATTACATGTTTTCTATTGTGTTTGCGCACTATACATATTTTCCTTGTTCACTGTAAGAATATACTTTTACTTTTATAAATTTAAGGGGAGAGATATATCAACAAAATAGCTGTTCAAAAATGTGTAAGGCTACTGTGCTCAAGTATGTTATTGGTTTATAGTAGACGCTACACTTACTGAAACGAACTATCTGTTTTAGATAAGAACATTTAATAATTTGCATTAAGTAAAATGGCGAAAACACCAAAAAGCAAGTTAAAAAAGCATGATTTATTGTTGCTTTTCGGTGATTCCTTGCCTTTCGTGCCTTCCAGTGCCTCTCCTACTCTTCCGGTCTTTATTCATACCGTTTAGTTATTTCAGAAGTTCAACTTTCGTTTTCGATTTTCAGAAAACAAACATAAACACTGATAAATTCATGCCATTGTGACATGTACAAGTAGTCAGCTAAGCTAGTGACCAGGTAATTTTGTCTGTATTTGGTATACTTACAGTACGGGATAATTACTGTACTGTTATATGAGCCGCGTCGCGCGATTTTAGGCCTTCGGACATAATTATTACAAATGAAATAATCATTAACAAAAAATACCAAAAATAATGATTTTTTCTATGTAAATAAATTTCTTCCAGACTTCTGTCTTTTAAAGTTTTTTTCATTTGTGCATCATTTTCTCGATGATTTATGACCATTGCCGGCATTGGTTTACCCAAGTTTCCATAGCAACCATGGATTTCGTCCCGACATATTTTGACTGCATTAATAGTATGTGTTTACAACGGCCAAATGTATTAAAAAGGCAAAACTGATTCATTATTTTTATCTTAATTTTGTTCCTTAAAGATTCTGTGATAAGAAAATAATTTACTTATAAGCTTTATTTTATACAGTGAACTCGACAGTTCCGGGTCATCGACAGTTCTTGGTCATATCGAGAACAAAATGTTTATAATTCAAAAACAATACAGGATTTTTATCATTTGAATATATAGTCATATTTCCCAATCAGTTCGCTAATTTCACTTTAATTTGTCATTTGAAACCGGAAGTCGTCATCACGATACGCGAAAAGTGAAACATGTACAAACGACAAACGAGGCATAGCTAAGGACTTAGAATTTTGCAAAGGTTGTTTAATGACATGGCAAGAGGAGTTGGAGATAGATAGAGAAAGTATATGGATACAGTGCGACATTTGTGATGGTTGGTTGCACTCTGACTGTATTGCCGATTCTGTTGCCGAAGATGAATCTTTCCAATGCCCTGACTGCACACTGAAGACGGGGTAAAAAGCTCCTTCAAACTGTTAAAATAAAAAAAAATGTGCTAATAATTGTCTCCAAAAAACTAGTTTTCAATTAAGAATTACTATATACATGTAGCTCATAAAGTCGTTACTCTAGAATGACTCCGATGCAATTTTACCTAAATTTATTCATATTTTGGATAAATTAATTAACACTCTGTATGTAAAATTGTGGGCATTGTTTAATTTTCCATTCATGTTGCATTGTGTATTTATTTTCAGTCACTAAAAGATCCACCAGAGTACGATCCACAGGCCGGGGTTTCGGAGATTACATTTACTGAAAGCGATTATAGTGGACCAGATTTTTCTGTCATTACAGAAATCAGTTATTAAGGTTTACCATGCATACAAGATTAGGCCACCCTTTACAAAACAACCAACACGTTTAATAGTTGATAGAGAGTATACAAACATTAAAGACTTGAATGCTTGTTTGGTTTGGATACCATCATTAGACCAGTTTCCACAGAATGTTCATGAAATGGTAACCGATACCAAAAGGTTTATTAAATTAAGTGATATTGCTGATTTGCCGATCGGACATGTTCCAAGGTCTTTGGCAGGACTTTTTCGCTCTGTTTTGGATGCAGGTGGTGAAATATTTGCTGAAGCAACAGGAGAACCAGTTCCTACAGTACTGTTAAGACCAAACTTTACACTCTTGTTCACTAGGAGTGCACTATTAGTGAACAATTTGTGCACTATTGATAAACTAATGTAGTCTGTAGTTTATTAGATAAACCAGTATTGATTTTTCTGGTCCACTCAGATTGGCCTTACTTTATTGATTTAATTTTACTGATAAGATCATTTTCTCTAGTAGTTCATTGTTTAACTTGTGACAAAACATTTTAGTATACTGCATTTATTGATGAACCTTAAATCATAATACATTTGTTAAACAAAAATAAACATAAAATTGAAAGTTTTAGAATAGATGGAAGAAAATCTTGGTTTATATAACCTTTGAATGAATCAACAACGGCACAACAATTTCAGTTTGAGCTTGGAACTATAAGGCATGAACTTTGATGATTAACTATTTCAAATAACGAACAATTTGTAATTATCACCTTGTGAAAACGTTTAAATAAAGGCTCATGAATTCATTTTAATTAATTTTAGAAACCCTTTAACCCAGAACCAAAGTTATATCATTATACCTATCAATTAATATCAAAATAATGCAATGCATATTTATAAAGAAAACAAACAAAAAAACATTTAAATATATTTGTTTTGACAATTTCTTTTTTATAAAACAACATCAGTTATTTAATTTAATAAATCTATATTAATTACATGAAAGGTCCAAATGGATTATAATTATTCTATTAACATTAAAACATCTGTTTAAACTACACACATCATTCTAAGTTTCACTGTAAATATAGCTTTTATGACAGACTGAAGAAGCCTTATCTGGTCAGCCCCTTGTCTACATTTAGTCTTTCCCTGGTCTTCCCCTTGTCTTACCCTAGTGCACTGAGAAGTGCACTGATGGTGAACTGATAGTGAACAAGAAGTTCACTAACTGTCAAGTTTGGTCTTAACAGTACTGTAGCTTCCCACCATGGCCTGCACCAAATGAAGAAGGAGGGGGAGTGGTTCTTCCAGCTTCTTATTTTATATATGCAAAACAAAACATAAAGATGGTTTCATCTCAGTTAAAAAACCTACTTAATGCACTGAAAGAGGGTTCTGGAATGATGGTTGTATTAAAGTAGAATACTTTTTCAGAAAGAAAAAACAGAAACAGAAATGTACATAATGTTACTATATTGATATACCATTCTGTTTATCTTGTCTTATGAAGTTATACATTTAAAGATGTTGTTCATCAAGTTATTTTTATTTATCTTTGAAAAGTTACTGAGAAATGTAAAGAGAATAATGTGTTCGTTTATTCAGTTATATTTTGTTGTTTTTCAGTAGTTTAATAATAAATGTGTTATAATTTTAAATTTCAAAGAAAATGTTAAATAAATGACCCGTTCCTTTAACAACTGTAGTGTTGCTAATTACTGTGACCAATAATCCTACTCACAGCTGATTATAAAAATTGTTTGAGATTACCCCTGCCTTCAGAAATGTGTATTTTTAACGTGACCCGGAAGTGACGAGTCCGACCCGAAACTGTCATATTTACAGCTTCCAGTTGCAGACATTGATGAATAATTTCAACAAAGAAACACAAGTGTTTCATAGCATCACAGTCTAGATTAAGTATTTGTTCATCAATTTATGTAGTTTTAATTTTCTATTGTTTCCTTTCCAACAGACACGCTTCGTTTATTTCTTTACTGACCCGGAACTGTCGAGTTCACTGTATTGATACGTTAATTTTGCACGTCATTCGAATAATGGGCTTTTGTAACGACGTCATGTGAATTACGTTAGCTAAAGAACTTCAGCGAACACGTTATATATTACCTTTTTGGATGTGTTTAATGCGTTGTAAACATCAAAAAAATAAATATCAACATTAAAGTTATGGAAGCCAGAACTAATTACGTCAACTTTAGTATTCAAAATGTGCAATACATGGTCTCACTTGAAAACACGTATCTTACGCAATTGTAGTGATATCATCATGAAATTTTCAGAATTTCTTCCGAAATATCATTAAACATTAAAATATTGCAATACCAAATAGATGTCCGAAGGCTCAAAATCGCGCGACGCAGCTCATATTTATTTTACTTCAATGACAGTTTGCCGTTGACGTTGTCAGGCTTGATGATTGGCTGATGCTGAACTTCAAAGGCGGCATTTTGTAAATTGCAAAGGAGATCACTCATCAGGGTACATAGGGTGTCAAGCATTTATCAGCTTGAAACATCAACTGCAACAACGACAGTAGCATTTAATTTAGATAATAAATACTACAAAGTACAATGAAGATTGCTCAAGCTAACATAAGATCAATAAACACATCTTTCAGTTTTATTGAAAATGTAGTAAAATCACAAAACATAAAAATATTTGCAATGTCAGAAATATGGCATCCTGAAGTTGATATCAAAGATACAATAAAGAAAAGATGGCACTGGGTAGCTAGTGAAAGAATCATACAAGGAGGTGGAGTTGCACTGATGATTGACAAGAGTATAAAAATATTTGAAAGAAAAGATCTAAGAACATGTGATGTAGAGGCGGTTTGGTGTGAGGTCTTCCATGAAAAATTTAACTTCCTCATATGCTCTGTATACATACCCCCATCAAACGAACTGATGCTTAAAAAGTTTACAGAGATAATCAATCAAGCACAAAGGTTTGGAACGCCGTTAATAATACTTGGAGATTTTAATGCTTCACACAAATTTTGGTACGGCAAAAAAGATAATAAACTGGGCATAACACTTCATACATACCTACAAGGAACTCAATTAATGGTCTTAAACAATCAGACACCCACTAGAAATGACAAAGTGATTGACTTATCTATAGTAACGTGCTCCCTGACACAAAACATCGTTGTAGACAGGTCAACTCCACCCCAGCAGTCCGTTTTGTTTTGTCACTTGTGCTGTCCATGTAATTGTCATTCGTTCAGTCCATGTAATCTTCATGTATGTACAATGTTCTGTATGGGGTGATGTTTTAAAAGGGTTTTATATATTTAATTCAAAATCTCATTGGACGATATTTATATCTTCACGGCACCACGCTAACTTTCTCCTTTCCTCTAACCACTCCTTATCTGAACTTCAAACTGTAAAGTTTGAAGGCATTTTATTACAGTACCGTAAATGACTGGGTATTAGACGCACTTTATTACTCAGTTTATCGCAAAACTGTTTATTCTTTTTAAAGTATATCGTATCATATCCTGGTAAGCTATTTTGTTTTATTACACAGATAAAGATTAGTAGATAATATCCAAATAATTATTAAACACATTTGTATTTCTATTATGTTCTATTACACGGCCGTGGTCTTTGTATTGTAACCTGTATTATGTATTTTTAACATCGATCTTGTGTTCTATTCAAATATATTATGTCTTTAGTTTTGTGTAATAAATGTTATGTTTATAGGTTTTAATAACCACGATAAACAAACAAGAACCCCGAGAAGTGTCTTTATATCAAACTTCGCCATTCTACATCAGTAACTGGAAAGTACAAGAAGAAGCTTACTTAAACACAGATCATAAACTCATAACCTTTCCACTGTGTGAAAATGAGACCTGGAAAGCTGAAGAAAGATGGGATTTTAAGAATGCCAATTGGTTGACCTGGGAAAAAGAAACTTCAGTGAGATTACAGTCATGGATTGAACAACAACAAACAAACTCAAGTGCGGATGTAATGTATGCGTCTCTAGTAGAGACTCTTCTCAGCTGTGCAAAAAATGTGATACCTAAGAAGAAGATTTGTCCACATAGCAAAGGTTATTGGTCACCTGAATTAAATGAGCTCAACAAAAAGTTCAAACAGGCAAAAAGAAAATTCCAGGTAAGGTCAGATCCGGCTAATGAACGTGCAGTTAGTATTTCAAGACAGGCATTCCAGGAAGCTATAGAAAAGGCAAAAACTGCATACCTGGACCAACTGACACATGAGCTGGATCCTAGGAAACCAGAGAAGTTTTGGAAAATAATAAACAAACATAGAAGTGATGAATCCAAGTGTGCAGTCCAGCCTATTGTTAAAGAAGACTTATCCTAAGCAGTATCTGATGTGGAGATTTTTCAGGAAATGAAACAAAAATATGGTAAAGAAACACTCGAAGTGAAAGAAAAATGCCAGACGCATTATTACCAAATTGAAAATCAAGTAGAAACCATTGAAAATGATGAAAGAACGTCTCTGGTGAGAGATCCACACACAATGGAAAATTCAGACATAACACTGGATGAAGTAGATTCGGTATTAAAAGAATTTGACAAGAACAGTGCATCATGTCCAGGTGAGAGAATTTTTGGGGTAATGTTGAAAAATTGTGGCGAAATGCTAAGCAAAAGTCTGCTTATCTTGTTCCAAAGTTGCTGGGAGAGAGGTAAACTGCCAGACGTTTTTAAAACAGACCCAAAAATTATGCTACCAAAGCCTGGAAAAGAAAACTACAATACAGTTAAATCATACAGACCTATAACATTAGAATCATTGGAAAATTACTTGAAAAAATTATAAAAAAGAGACTCACATGTAAACTTGAAACAGAACATGCAGTGTCAAAATATCAGAACGCTTATAGGAAAAATAAGTCTTGCACGCAATCCCTACTACATATTGTACAAAGCATACAGGAAAGCAACAATAGGGGTGAAAAATCAGCATTGGTCATCATGGACTATGAATCATGCTTTGAAAGAGTTTGGAGGGCTGGTCTACTCCAAAAGGCATTCAACAGCAACATTCATGGAAGACTTTGGATATACTTGAAGGAGTTCATAACAGATAGAAAATACTACCTAAAGGTAAATGACCACAAGTCTCCTTTAATCATTTCCAAAGAAGGCATTCCACAGGGGTCTGTTCTGAGCCCAACTCTCTGCAACCTCTACACAAGGGACAGCATGGACGGAGTGACTGGACATCATACAGAATTTGCAAATGATGCCAGCATATGGAACAGTGACAAGTCAATTGAAAATGCCATTGAAAAAACAAATGAAGATCTTCATAAGATTAATATATGGTGTGATAAATGGAACATGAGCATAGAACCTGAAAAAACTAAGGCAATCCTATTCAAAACTGACATTGAACCCTTTAAGAAGTTGGTTTACAATAATATTCCCATTGAGCTGCTTCAAAACAAAAAATTGCTAGGGGTAACCATAGACAACAACTTGTCATTCAACACCCACATTCATGAGAAGTCAATGGCTGGCTACAGGGCACTTAAAGGTTGATTGTTTCACAAGTAAATACAGCGGTTGCACACATACTACATATATGAAACTCTACAAAGCCTTGGTCTTGCCAATTTTGGACTTTGGCTTACCTGTACTGGTCACTCAAACTGACCAATGCATACGCGCATTTGAACCGGTCCAATGCAGCGCTATGTCAAAAGCTAGTGGATGTTTACCAAGTTCAAGCACAGAATCACTGGAACTATTAACAAATACCCTACCAATGAACATTCACATTAAGTTGAGACAAGCAGAGGAACTGATCAGAATTGTAGCCAAAAGAGATGAAGATCCACTGAAAGAAGACTTTAACATGTGGATGTCAAATAGGTCAAGTTTTAGAGGGAAACCTACAACATTTGCGCTTCTAATGTGCCGCTACACAGAACTCAAAGACAAAATCAAGCTAGAAAATATAGAGAAGGAATTTGAGTACAACGTGAAGTACATTGGTCTTTCTAGGACACGCGAAAAGGTTTACTTCGAACAATTCACTGTGGATAAGGAAACCCAGACAGCAAATATAGCACACATATTAGATGCTACATCTGGAGGAGACATCCTAGTGTTTACGGACGGCTCTTCACTGGGTAACCCAGGCCCTACCGGTGCGGGTGCTACCATTTATCTTGAAGGATACAAGACAAATCCAGTTTTGTTAAATAAGGGCGTGTCAAAACTTGGCAATAACTTTTCTGGCGAAATGGCGGGTATTGAACTTTCACTGGACTTCCTAACAGCTACAACACCACAAAGAAAAAACATTCACATATTTACAGACTGCCAGGAAGCAATATCAACAGCATTTTCAAGAGAGATTCCCAAGAATAAAATTGAAACCGTTTTTAACATTAAAACATCTGTAACAAGTTTAGAGGACAATGGTAATACACTCCATGTGCACTGGATACCTGGCCATAAAAACATAGAGGGAAATGAGCTGGCTGACGAGCAGGCAAAAAAAGGGGCTAAGAAGGCAGCAGAATTTGATGAAGCAGAATTCAATGATGAAAAGAAAGATGCCAGTGAAGTCATGCAAATGATAAAAAGAAAAGCCATTAATGAAAAATGGTTAGCACAATACCGCAACTCTAAGAGGTCTTCTGCCATACATGACATCTTTGTCACACCCGGAGTAAGAAACTGCGTTGGTGAAAAGTAAAGAAAAAGTTTCAGCCAAATAAACCAACTCCTAAGTGGTCACACCCGGCTCAAAGATCACTGGGCAAAACAGACACCAGACCAAACAGACAACTGTTGCAGTGTCTGCCAAGTTCCTGAAACTGTAGACCACTTCTTATTCTACTGTAAAAAGTATGATGAAGCTAGAAGAGGACTGGAAGAAAGAACTTTGCAAATACAATACAGACATTGCATATCCAATGCAGCAATTATGTTGGGGTTACTAGCGGGTGAAACAAGAAATAACGAAAAGTGCGAAAGAAGAACTGATGGATTCATTAAGCTTATATCTGTCAGAAACAAACAGGCTTTAAATATTTAATTTGATAATTTTTTTAATTTTTTTTGTCCTTTTTAAAAAAAACACACAACTTTCCAAAATTCGATGTGTCCAAAAAGAAAAAGTAACAAGAGTACAAGTACATAGAATAAAGCACATAGATGATATTGGCCAAAATATTCGATAAAGTATATCGAGACCATAGGCGACCACGACGCCATAATTGGACAAACAACAACAAGCATTTACAGCACCAACCCTAATGCCACGCCCCCCCCCCCCCCCACATTTTTTTTAACATAATTGAATTCAAGACCAAACATGATCTTTTATTTTACCAGGGTACAGTATCATATCTATAAGTATTAATTTCCTTGTCATTTAATATTCAGCAAATTTATATACAAAGTTCTATCCTTATGGGAAAATCTGATACACCGTCATACAGTACTGATGTTTTTTGATCCCGTATCATGTTACATATGAAACGAGGTGTGAGGTCACACGTTAATATCCAGGAACATGATATTCAAAGAAAAGATAACAGGGGCGGGTCCAGGATTCAACATTAGAGGGGGCATAACTTAGTTACCCTTTGACTTGCGCCCCTTCCTCAAAACTGAAATTTAATTAGTTGAAAGTGTTGGAAAGGGTGTTTGGTACTGTACTCCGTTAAGAAAATTGTAATAATTTCTAGTCTATTATTATATGACATTATTCTCCTATATTGATGTAAAAAGTAAACTTGGGACAATTCAAGGGAGTGGGCGCCAGGTTAGTATAAAATAAAAGACGTGTTATATGGGATTCTTCCAATCCCTAACCCAAACAACAATCCTTAAAAATACTCCGTCAACATTCAATTATTTGGAGAAGGCGCCAGGGTTGCACCCGCCCCCCCCCCCCCCCCCATGATCCGCTAGAAGATAAGCATGGAGTAGAAGATAAGCATGAAGAACCTTTTTCTAAGCTGAGATCTACAATCTAGTCAACTGGCATTGAAGATGATGAATTGTAACATTGCTATCAACATGAACAGCCCCGCCAAAATAAATACAAATTTGCATCATCGATGGTATTAGTGATTGTCAAACAAACTTCCCTCATTTCTTCATATTATTATCATCAAAAATCCAACTAATATCTTTGCTAAGTTATAAAACATTTTCTTGTTATTTTGCTCAGTGAAGTGAATTTTGTAACTGCTGACTTGTTTTACTGAAGTAGCCTCATTCATTTGATTTTTTTTTTTTAAAGTTAAAAATGAACTGTTTGCGGCTTTTTAAAAAATACCATTGATACCAGATGATTATTTTAAACAATTTCTTATAAAAAATCAAAAAATTTTCATTGTTAACACAATGTACATGAAGGTAAAACTCAGAAAGCGCAAACATTTACAAGCACCAACCCGTTTGTTAATGTATGATATTTTCATTCTATTTTTTGTTGGCTCTGATCAAGATACATCTAGTCTTAATTAAAGCTGCACCCTCACATATTGACCGCTTTGAAATTTATTTTTTCTTCCAAAAAGCCATTTTTTGTGTATATGTGTGGAAACCAGTGATATAAAACTGCTGACAAAAGATCGGATATCTATGTAAAAATTGATCTTTTATGGCTAAAAGCGTTACTAAAGTTTTCAGAAAAAAACTTTGGCAGTTTTCAAACAATTGAGAACTGTTCTACTGTGAGTTATCTTGCATGACTAATTTGAAGGCATTGATGCCAAAATAAGCTGATTCTGAGACAATTTGTTTTAATAATGTCAAAACTGTCAATCTGTGAGAGTCACACAAAAGTTAAATATGACTCAAAGTCGTACATGTTTTTATACATGTACTTTTCTAATTACAACAATTTGTGGACTTATATTCAACATGGTCTTTGATGGTACAAATAAAGCTACAGATTGTGTGTTCATCGAATTTTATACTCATAATATTATGGATGTTTTCCACTTTCAAGTTCAACCCTGAGCTAGTTTAAATAAATAAATAGAAAATATTCTGAATTCCAGGGGATATTTGGTAAGGGGATGGGTCGAAATTCCGGGGTATTTCCCCCCCCGCCGAGGGATATGGCATGTATGATATGGTGTCACCTGGCATCCAGAATCACATGATTGTACATTGGATGCATTTGAGGGTTGGATACCTTAAGAAATAATGTCAAAAGCAAATGTAAATTAAATAGTTTCAGAATGGGGAGGAAGCGCCTGCCTTTTGCCACTGTCGTCAAGGAATCGGACGCATTCCTAAACTATTTGCACAACAATGAGTGCCCGGATATTTTCAAGCGCAACGAACTGCGAACCTTGTACGATGAAGATTTTGTCAAGTCTCGACGATCTGCCTCCAAGGACTATGTGAAAGTTTCATTCAGAGACATTCTATTGCATTTGAAAAAAACTACACGCATTCATGAGTTGGGCGACTATTTTTCATTCGCCCGAGACATTCAGGTGGGTAATTGACAGGTTTTTCAAGTATAGCTTTCAAAAAAACAAAACTTCATATGAATTTCTTTTTGGAAAAAAGTCCTTCAGAAGATATTTACATGTCTTGTTCTATTTTAAATAGCTGGTTTGTTTTTCAAAGAAAAAAGTTGAGGTTTTGTGATAGAGTTTTGTTAATTTATGACAAAGTGTATAATTATATATTCAGGCTTGTTGCTTGTTGTAGAATTATCAAAAATATGAATAGGCTTGTTCAAGAAAATCATAGCTATGATGACAGAATGTTCTGCTTCCTTATCCCAGATGCTGTATGAGAAGTTGTCAGAATCCTCAGAGTTTCAGTCCCAACTTGAAGAATGGAAGAAAATAGCTGAAGAGAACCCTTATTTCTGTGAAACTTGCGGGATTGATTGTGTCTCAGAGAAAAACCTAGAGTCACATATAAGTGGCAACCGACATAGGTTTCACAAACTGCACATTGATATATACCAGCAAAGGTAAAATGTGATCTGTAGTTTGTTTTAATTTTTGTGTCATGTCATGAATTTAAAACCGAGCAAAATATATGTCCTTTCATTTGATTTGCATTAGTGTTGCATCTCTTAAAGGGGCTAGACACCAGATGATACAATTGCAAGAAAAAATAAAATTGTCATAAAATAACATAAAATTGACATTGTTGTGTACAACACATTGAAACTTACTTACTGATGTAAAACATCTCTTACGACACATGCATCTTTCGCAGAATTTGGTGTTTTTCCAATTCAAAATTTATTAGGGTTGTCTACCACGTAAATCTCAGTAATTTTATCTGTACTCATAAACATATGATTTAAACTGGGAAACCATAATGTGCTATATTAAATGTAGACACACAGATCAGACAACTACATGATTGTTGCGTTCATTATATTAATCATGTAAAGTGATGTATTATCGGCCATCTTCTAGCTCGCATTGACAATTCTAAGCTTGTTTTGAGGAAATACTGTATTTTCCGATTTTTGGACCATCTGGTGTCCAGCCCCTTTAAACACGACAAACTGGCAAAAACAAAAGGTCACAAATTAGAACATTTGAAAGGAAATCAATATCTCACATATTGAAGTGATTGACATCGAAAAGAATCTTTTTGTATGTAATGTTGGGTGTTGATATATTGTTGATATATGAAATTAATTACAGGGTTGCTGGTAAAGAAAGATCTTGGAAATTAAAAATAGAAACCTGGTTCCAGCCACATTACAAATCATAATGAACTGTTTGAATACCCTTATGTAGAGTTGTCATGTTTTGGTTGCAATTTTTTTTTTTGATCAATAATAGTTGTACAATGGTGGAGAAATAATTTGTCTTCAATGGGACTCAGACTTACATATTTCAGAGAGAAGATCTTTTCAAATTAATGACTTTTATGGATGTTCATTCTTCAAGTTTTCTTACTCCAAGCCCAGAGAATTTCTTTACTCACTTTGAACTAAGCTTTAATAAAATAAATTGTTATTATTTTTTTTTGAGAGAGTCACTTTAAAGCAATCTGCAGGTACCAATGATAAACGCATTTTAAATTAACAACATAATGCATCAGTTTTTGCTATTAAAACTAAAGTACACAATTATGCTGATACACGTATGTGCAAGAAATGTCATAGTTTAACAGGGTATCCATCTATTTGATAACCAGCAACCGAGTGGAAATAGATTATGTTTCAAATAACATTTTTCAATCTTCCAACTCTTACCTTCCTGTCTGATAATGATTTTCAAACTGTATTTTACCAGAGACAATATGATCCAAATTCCAAGAGGAGTATCTATAAACAGCAACCCTGCCGTTGTCGACCCTGGTTTGATGGAGAAACAGTGTAGCCCCGGCGATGACCTGACGATGACGTTAACGATAAAAAATAACAGCAAGGATCATATTATTGTATTTAAATGCTTCGTGGTATTGTGGGATACTGGCATGTTCAAACTGTATGAGCTTGGAGCATATAATAACAGGAAACCAGTCAGGCGGAATCGACATCTGCAGTTTGGTAATTAAGCTTTCATTGATATAAGAATGAGTTGTTTAATTAAAGTCCCATTATGTTTTAGTGATGTAAACTTATTTTTTTGCATGTATATCGAAATGACTTCTCTCAACCTTTTTTACATTTTTAACCCCCAAAATAAGCATTTATCACAATTACACAATGCAACAAACCTGAAAGTTACTTTTAGTATAATCTTTATTAAGCGCGTACAATGTCATTACGAAAATTGCATATCACATGACTTTCTGAATATCTAAAATTCTATGTTGCTTTATAATGATTTGGATTTTTTAACTAAGCCCGGTCATGCATCTGAAAACACATATTTTATTATTAATTTACACCATGATATCGAAATTGGAAAAAAAATATAGTTATAGAATATAAAAAAAGTATGTTGGTATTAGTGGGATGCCAACTGCAAATCCACACCAGTAAAGTCAAGAATTTTTTTCACTATTCATATTTGAGCACTGTTTCACGCAATCACAGGTGAGAAGGTAGAACTGGTGATTGTGTGTAACGCCCCTCAGGACTTCGGCCACCACTTTGTGCCCCTGTGCCTGTACTTCATGAAGAAAGATAAAAAATTGAATGTCCCGATCAGGGAGGAAGGGGAGGGGGCATCCCAGCAGGATTTTGTCCTTAGATTTCTCTCCCTGCATGTTATAGGTAAGCCAGGGTTTTACCTCGTCTGTATTTCTCCCAGCATGTTATAGGTAAGCCAGGTTTTTATCTCCTCTGTATTTCTCCCAGCATGTTATAGGTAAGCCAGGTTTTTATCTCCTCTGTATTTCTCCCAGCATGTTATAGGTAAGCCAGGTTTTTACCTCATCTGTATTTCTCCCAGCATGTTATAGGTAAGCCAGGTTTTTACCTCCTCTGTATTTCTCCCAGCATGTTATAGGTAAGCCAGGTTTTTACCTCGTCTGTATTTCTCCCAGCATGTTATAGGTAAGCCAGGTTTTTACCTCATCTGTATTTCTCCCAGCATGTTATAGGTAAGTCAGGGTTTTACCTCATCTGTATTTCTCTCAGCATGTTATAGGTAAGCCAGGTTTTTACCTCGTCTGTATTTCTCCCAGCATGTTATAGGTAAGCCAGGTTTTTACCTAGTCTGTATTTCTCCCAGCATGTTATAGGTAAGCCAGGTTTTTACCTAGTCTGTATTTCTCCCAGCATGTTATAGGTAAGTCAGGGTTTTACCTGGTCTGTATTTATCCCTGTATGTTATAGGTAAGCCAGGTTTTTACCTCGTCTGTATTTCTCCCAGCATGTTATAGGTAAGCCAGGTTTTTACCTAGTCTGTATTTCTCCCAGCATGTTATAGGTAAGCCAGGTTTTTACCTCGTCTGTATTTCTCCCAGCATGTTATAGGTAAGCCAGGTTTTTACCTCCTCTGTATTTCTCCCAGCATGTTATAGGTAAGCCAGGTTTTTACCTCGTCTGTATTTCTCCCGGCATATTATAGGTAAGCCAGGTTATTACCTCATCTGTATTTCTCCCGGCATATTATAGGTAAGCCAGGTTATTACCTCATCTGTATTTCTCCCGGCATATTATAGGTAAGCCAGGGTTTTACCTCGTCTGTATTAAAAAAAGAGGTTGAGGTATTATCATTGCCTTCAGGTGTTTCCATCTTTGTAGTAACTGGCATCATGTTAACATTTAAATGTAAGCATTATCCTGATATCTTGCACCATGTGCACATTTAAATGTTTGCAATATCTTCATTAAAATGTTGGCAATATCCTGAAAAATGACATCATTTGCACATTTCCCGTGCCAAATAAAAACGAAGCTTCATAAAAAGCGCAGCTTTAGCGAAGCTATTCCTTTAATGTTTTTATTATCCTGATATTTTGACCTGATATCTCATGTCATGTGCTCATTCATCTGATATATCAAGTCATGTAGGCATTGCGCAGTAAAATGTTGGCAATATCCTGATATTTTTAACTGACATGTGTCATGTATACATTGATTTGTTGATACTATGATGATATATAAATTTTAATGTTAGCAATATCCTTTTAATTTTATTGAGCTGATATAGACACCAAATGCACATTTAAATGTTGGCGATATCCTGATATCTACGACTGAAATGTATCTTGCATGATGTGCACATTGAGTTCGGCAATATCTTCAACTGATATCTCTTGTCATCTGCACATTCTAATGTTGGTAGTATCCTGATATATTCTCCTGATATCTCTTGTCATCTGAACATTATAATTTTGGCAGTATCCTGATATCTTCAGCTGATATCTCGCGTGTGTAAAGCTTAAAGTTCGAGATAAATTTGTCACTGTTCATATGAAAATTTATTCCATCTGTTTACAATGACAGTGTGAAGTAAAGACCCATCACTCTTACTGAAACTAAGTAAGTTATTGCCCTTTTATAATGCAAAGAAAAGAGTTTCCAATAAAGTTGTATCAAGAATGTATTTATCATGAATAATTTCTCAACAAACAACACATTATTGCAAGAAAGTAATGTGAAGCATGTGATCTTGCTCAGTCTGTGACACAAACATGTTTCTGATGGTTTTGCCAATTCATAGGTCATTAGGATATTAGCACAATTGATTCAATATTATAATGACACTATGTTGCTATATAGCATGTAAAGTTTTGTACTGATTCTTGGCTATATTATTATAAATTTAAAATACCTTCATAATTAAATTAGGACGCGAATAATTGAGTAATTGATATCCTTGTTACTGGTAATCCTGAAATAAGAACTTTTAATTTGACTAACAAATAAGTGAAATTTTAAGCAGATATTAATGTGTATGTAAAGTATATTGACATTATTCAATTTCATGTGTTTTAACTTAAAAATAAATGCTTTAATATACACTTTAGTGGTTGAAAACTCAAATTCAACCAGTACATACACATTTTGCTTCAAATAAAGTATCTTAACAAAGATAACTTTAATATTTATTCACCATTTTAAATGAAACATAGTGCAGTCTTCCCCGCTAACATAGCCCCGCATTCCGTCTTTTCCTAGAGTTTGATTTAGAATTTAGTTTCTTAAAACCCTTTGACAAGCCCTTTAACAAAACTGCTGCCTGATGAAACGCTGTCAAAACATCATTCTGGAAACAGGTTTGTTGAAGTGTTGGAGGAAACAAGTCACCTAATCAAACTTTGGTAATAATATGAAGGCAGGGCTCTTGAAGCGGCATATACTTTGTTTCATTTCAAATGGCTAAGGAAAAGAAAAGTTATCTTTGTTTTAAGTCAACATTTGAAGCAAAATGTTGTCTTCCAAAGTAGCATTTATGACGTAATTTATCACGTGGTATACACACACTGTGCTTCAATAGGCCACTCATTTATGCTGACTTACATATAAGATATTTATAAATAGAAGTCATGCTTTACATTTCAGATTGTGTGTTTTAAAAAACAGTGTTGAACTTTTGAAAGATAAAATGTTATATGGCAGCTTAATAGTAATTTAAGAGTATAATTAATAATTTATATTTCATGTACATTTACTTACACAAGGTTGACTTTTCACAGGTCAGGGCGGGCATTCAATATAATTCTTATCCTTATCCTTAAATTTGCCTCAGTGATTCCATTTAGTCTATTGGCTAGTTTCTTCTACAGTCCAATCAAAACAACAGTTTCAATGAAATACTTGTTGATTTAATTTAATCATATGCTTACATAACAAATTTAACTTTTCTTTACTTAACAAATTTAAATTTAGGTGACCTACATGAGACACTGAAGCCAGTGGCTAAGTTCGAGTTTCCTGAATCCATACCTGATTATCCGGTGAAAGAGACTGTACCTGGCGAGCCACTACCAGAGTAAGCAGAGATATTTACCTTCTATTCATGCATACATAATACAGACATTAATTCATCTTCTATTGCCAGAAAAATGAAACAATCTAAAAAAAATCAAGATATTAGGTACAACCTTTTTAGCTTCAATGTCTTTAAAAATTTCATTTTCTTCATACATTTATATTGATTATTATATCTCTGCTTCACAAATGATGTGAGGGCAATGTAGGAATCACGTGCCTTGTATTGTCCCTTCATCAGTCCCTCCTGTTTTTTTCCAGCCCATATCCTTCTCATTTATGGTTGGATTTTAAAATGATTTGGCATTTTACCCTCATAGCATGAGAATGTGACATGCGTAAGGCCTATGTGCTTACTTTCGAGGTCCAGGTCACCGCAACTTTCTGAACTAAGTATGTCTTGCTATATATGATTATAGTTTTTGTCTGCTCCATATCTTTCTGATTCATGCTCAGATTTTTTAAATTATCTGGCAGAAGTAACCATCATAATACGGGAATGTGTGGCACACAAGACCTGTGACCCTTCATTTAAGGTCAAGGTCAGAGCAACTTTCTGAACATAGTATGTGTCTGTGGGTCTGTCCTGTTTTATCTTTTCCATATCTTTCTTTTTCCGATTTTAAAATTACTTCTTAGATTTAACGACCATAGTATGAGGATATGTCCCGCAGAAGACATTTGTCTTTACTTTCAAAGTCAAGGTCACAACTACCTTCTGAACTTAATTTGTTCTGCTATAAAGCCATACTGATGATAGTTTGTGTCCGTCCATATCTTTGTCATACAAATGGAATGTTCGGGTGCCTCGGAATATCATTACTTTTTATGTGTGTGTTTTGGGAACCGGAAGAATGGATTGCTTAATTATGTACATTTTCTAACCTATATATTCAGTACAGTGCTTTTTAAAAAAAAATAGAAAGTTAAATTTTTAATTTTCTAAAGTTAAGATGAAATGCTTTAAAAGTAGAACACAAAAAAATCCCTCGCCAAAGTAATTAAAAAGGACATTGAAAATGACCCTAGTTGAGTTCAAAATGCCCAGGTTTCCTGAGCAAAATCCCCCCCGGAAGGCATTGAGAAATGGCAATGCACAATACATGGTATCATATATTGACTCATTTTTAGCCATTTAAAAATTCCCTTGGGAAAATGTCAAAAGCCTCTGGTTTTCTGAACAAATTCTCCTGTGGAGGTCTTCAAAAATGTGACATGTATTGTTAGGACATCAATAATAGCAATATCCTTGAATTTTCACAAACACAGATTTTTTTGCTGTCTTTTTAATAAATTGCATTCAGTGTGGGGGGGTTTCTGACCAATTTATGGATTATACTTTTACTCAGAGAGACCCCGGCCAGATTCCCAAAATGATTAAAAAAACAACATTGGTTTACTTCTTATAATTTATTACAGGAAGACAAATGAGTTGATGGGTAAACTAGAGCCTTTCCGAATACCGTGGTACCTGCCTGCTCAGGTTTTAAAGGGGATTTCGGGCACTTTAGAAAGAAACAACAGGCATATTGCAGATGCTAAACTCAGGTATGTTGATGTGATCAGTGGGATGTTTTCAGCAGAATTAGCTTGGTCAAGGTGAAAATGACAATTTCATTATTTGTTGAAGTATTGTACCTCAATATTTGTCAATTTGTCAGTTGTTTGGTTAGCGCAGTGGTTAGCGCACTCACTTCTCACCAAGGCGACCCGGGTTTGATTCCCGGCTGGGCGCATGTGAGTTTGGTTAGTGGTCACAAAGCCGGACAAGTGGGTTTTCTCTGGGTACTCCGGTTTTCCCCATGACACAAGACCACAATCTCGAGCAACATTGTGCCAACGAGAGTGACTTAATATAAGCTATTATAGCTTCCTACACACTCTTTGTAAAATATATAATGGTTAAAGTAATATAAATTGTCAATTGATGCTTTTTTGAATGCAAAATACGCTTGAATAATCAATAGGTGATTTAATCATAGATGATTAAGTTTTCAGTCTTATGACAGTGCATTCAGCCTTCAAAGAGGTAATTTTGCAAAACCGTATAAATCCAGTGAGGTTTCCTTGCCGGTGGGGGGAGGGGGGATATTATAAGGTAGAGAAAGCTTGCCCTATTGGAAAGATATTTTATTTTGGTTCCCATTTCTACTCTAAAAATATAAATGTGCTAACAATGAAATAACAGTTGTCAATCTCCACCATTTCACTGTAGTGAATATGTAGAACAGTCACGTATAAAGCTGAACGTAATCAGAAAAAGTATTTCGTTTCCATAACAATAAACTTTAATTTATCGTATGCTTGTCGTTTTTTTATATCGTACATTGACGGTCTTAGGTCCTCTAAAGCCATATTTTGAGATCAATGTAAATCTGGAAAGGTTTTTTAAAGGCTGGGGGACACCAATTTTGTCATGGAGATTTCGTAATATGATATTTTCAATTTACAACACTAAATTTATCTGCACTGAATGTCGACATGAAATGTCATTCAAAATCATTAAGAATATCTGTGGGCATTTAACACTATTATGTTGCTCTGATTAATGATGATTTATTGATTAATTTACAATTATGGAAAGTAGACAAAATTCTCAAACATAGATTGACAAAGAAGACGTGGTAGAAAAAGATGGAGCATAGTAATAATGTTCAATGACAATAGGAAAGGCAATAACAGAGAAAGTATTAATTATGGCGGTAGCTAGTACAACCGTGGAAGCGGCAACTTTGACATCAATAACATAATGTGGTTGATGTTATTTCTGATGTATTGGAATATGACTATGCATTTTCAAATTCAATTTGGCAAAGAGGAGACTTAATCAGTGGAGTCAGATGCACAAACTATACCATTACCACACTGATTAGCTGCAAATTTCAGCGATGGAGAAGAAATGAAGTGAAAGGACACATAATTTATGATGATGGGGATGGTAACAATGCTGACGGGCACACAATTTCTGGCGAATATAAATGAAGCAATGTTAACTCCCCTCCCTCGAAAATTTATGACACTTAAGGATAATCATTCTGATTTGTTTAGAATGTTTTGTAAGACATTTATTCATATGATGGCCCTTAGGTCTATAATTTCAGGCAAAAGCTGTCAGGGGAGCTAACTGCTGACACATATCAGACAAGGTTTCATACCCTACTTTGGGTGGAAGAAATACAGATGATGGAGGACATAAAACGCTATGACCTCAAACATGTCACCTTTGACAAAGATCCCACCACTGGTCGCCTGATACTAAAGGTAAATGCTTTACCTCTAAGATATAAGCCACTGTTTGTTGATGTTCTTTTTAGCTCACCTGACCACAAAGTGCTCAAGGTGAGCTATTATGATCAGTCTATGTCTGGCATCTGCCATCCGGCGTCCCTCGTTCGGAGTCAACAACTGCTTATAAATGTCATCTTCTCCTTAACCACTTGTACATTCTTAATGAAACTTTACAGGAATGATCCTTGGTTGGTGCTCTTTCAAAATTGTTCAAAGAAATTAATTCCATGCAGAACTCTGGTTGCCATGGCAACATTTAGAATAAATTACAAAACTTTTTTTGGCAAAAACCATGAGGCCTAGAGCTTAGATATTTGGTATGTTACATTGTCTAGTAGTTGTCTATCAAGTTTGTTCAAATTATGCCCCTGGGGTCAAAATTGGTCCTACCTTGTGGGTTACAATTTCACTATAAATATATTTTGTTACTATTGTGATAGTTATGTAAAGTTCACTTTTGAAGCAAAGGCAGCAAATCTTGCTATATATCATGGTCTCCCTTTCTGTTGAAGAGTGCATAGTTTATTTTTAGTTTTTCTATTTTTAGTAACAAGGGATTATAATAATTATGTTATATATATTAATTCTTCAAATTATTCACTGCTATGGTAATAATTGTTCTTTATATCTCTTTATTTTTTAGAAGAATAATTTTTACCCAATGATGAATTTAATCATCAGACTTTTCCATTGAACTGCATGTAGACCATCGTAATCGTACCTTATCTTTTATGTGGTTTATAGTGAATACACCTTATATAAACAAGACTGTAACTCTCATTCATCGATGGGAAGCCGTGTTGTGTTGGATGGACACTGAGACATTGTTAATGTGGGCTGTTCACAGATTAGTTTTATTAAATGCTCATAGTTTATAGCAGTCATATATTTTATTGGATGGTGCGCTGTCTGTCGTTCCTGTGTCTTACACTATTGCTTGTGAAAACACTAATGCTTGTGAAAATCAAATTATGCCTCTGGGGTCAAAACTCACTATGTCATGAGGTTTCCTGTGGACTAAATTGACCATTGTAATTTACATTAATTACCTTATCTTTTATGTGGTTAGTGAATTCACCTTATATAAACAAGACTTTACCTCCCATGCACAGTTGGGAAGCCATGTTGTGTTGGATGGAAATTAAGACATTGTAAATGTGGGTTGTTAAGAGTGTATTTTTATCAAATCTGCATAGTTCATAGCAGTTACATATTTTATTGGATGGTGCGCTGTCCGTCGTTCCTGTGTCTAACACTATTGCTTGTGAAAATCAAATTATGCCTCTGGGGTCAAAACTCGCTATGCCATGAGGTTTACTGTGGACCTATCGAAAATCTTGTCATCTGACACCAGAGACAGACCTTTAATAATCTATTACGAGCATCATATAGTATGGACTGATTTTAAAATTACCTGCCACATGTTTTGGATATACTAAGGGTGTCCCGACTTCTAAGGTCAAGGTCACAGTTAGTGTTTGTTTAAACTTTGGAATGCTGCATATAAGGACATTGAGTATTGGTGGTCTTGTCCCAGAATTTTTTTTTTGTACCTTTCTCATGTATTGAGAGCTTTTATAATGACTTGCCAGATTTTGACATATTAAATGATGTATCGCGTGCAAGACCTGTTTCCATGCCTTGAAGGTTTTTGTGTCTGACTCAATTCCTTTTTTATCGACACATTTCATTAGATTTTTTTTCCCATTCTTAATGACCTTTGAATCACATTTGAGTACCACTTCAGGGGCATTCATCATTTACAATGACAGCTCTTGTTTTGGAAATGACCTACTTTTGTATTTTGTACTCTTTTATTTATGTGAACTTTTTTTTCTTATTTTATGAGTAAAGTTATTGTAAAATGTTACATGAGTTATGTCATGTTTGTAAAGTAATAGCAAAATGGCCACAGTTTTGCAATGATTTATTTGATATTAATGGAGATGTTTTTAAGGGGAAACTGTCTCAAATGTAACACATAAAAAAAATAGCTGTCCTCACATGTTTAACATGCATCTAACCAATTGCCTTGTATTGACAATAAACCCCATGTGCTTTAAGCTTACCTAAACTTGAAATTATTAGTTAACTATGTTACCCATATGATGTACGTGCTGTGGATAGGAAATGACCAAACAAGATATGCCAGTAGCACAGGCCCTCATGGGCCTCTTGTTTCCACCATGTGTTTAGGTCATAATACGTTTGTTTTGAAATTTTATGGCTATTGACTACTTACACATGAGCATATTCATTAGTCTCAGACCACTTATTAGGTATAGTTTTTGATATAAAAACTAGTTAACTACTCTCTTTTTTCATCCTCTACAATCCAACATTTTTCTGGACAAAATTGCTTAAAGAAAAGCAGAAACAGAAAAACAGTGGCCTTATAATGCCTATATTTGAGATAAAAATAAAATTTAAATGTTTCAAATGACTAAAAAAAAAGAATATGAGGCAGGGCTGTTTCTGCCCATTTTGGGAAAAAGACCCTAAACGTTTTGGGAAAATTTGCGTCTCGGAAATGCCGAAATTGGGAAGTTTTACAGTTAAAAGAACAAGCTGTCTGGTCTCCTGTGAATGAGGAAATTATTGAATATTTGTTTCTTTCCCTTTTCAAAGACCCAAAATGGCTGAAATATCAATCATTGGAGGGTAAATATCTATTGCAATAAATCATGACAGATAATATTTCATACTGATCTCTGAATGTGATGAAAATCAATGATTTCTGAATTATTCCCAAAACTTTACATCACATAGTTTATAAGGATGTTGTTAATTAACCAGTACAGGTAAAGAGACTTCAATAAAAAAATAATTTAATTGGGATTTTTTTCTGAAGATTGGGAAAATTATCATGGGAATAGGTCTGATAGTCGGACCAGTGGGTACTATTCTCATTCTATGGTAATCCTCACGGGGCTTTTTCTATACTAGCCCTGTGAGGATTACCATAGAATGAGAAGCTTCAATCATTTGAAAAATGCTATAAAATGTAAGTCTCATACTTGTTTGATAGTGTCTGTTTCTGATAAACCCTGAGGCTCAAATCCCTGAAGTGAGTGTGGCTCTCATGTTTTTAAGCTCACCTGTCACGTAGTGACAAGGTGAGCTTTTGTGATCACTCTTCGTCCGTCGTCCGTCCGTCCGTCCGTCCGTCCGTCCGTCCGTCCGTCCGTCCGTTCACAATTGCTTGTGAACACAATAGAGGTCACAATTTTGACCTAATCTTTATGAAACTTGGTCAGACTGATCATCTCTATAAAATCTAGGTCAAGTTCGATATTGGGTCATCTGGGGTCAAAAACTAGGTCACTAGGTCAATTAGTAGAAAAACCTTGTGAACACAATAGAGGTCACAATTTTAGCCTAATCTCAATGCAACTTGGTCAGAATGGTCATCTCTATAAAATCTAGGTCAAGTTCGATATTGGGTCATCCGCGGTCAATAATTAGGTCACTAGGTCAATTAGTACAAAAACCTTGTGAACACAATAGAGGTCACAATTTTAGCCTAATCTCAATGCAACTTGGTCAGAATAATCATCTCTATAAAATCTAGGTCAAGTTCGATATTGGGTCATCCGCAGTCAATAACTAGGTCACTAGGTCAATTATTAGAAAAACCTTGTGAACACAACAGAGGTCACAATTTTGACCTAATCTTTATGAAACTTGGTCAGACTGATCATCTCTATGAAATCTAGGTCAAGTTCGATATTGGGTCATCTGGGGTCAAAAACTAGGTCAGTAGGTCAATTAGTAGAAATACCTTGTGAACACATTAGAGGTCACAATTTTAGCCTAATCTCAATGCAACTTGGTCAGAATGATCATCTCTATAAAATCTAGGTCAAGTTCGATATTGGGTCATCCGCGGTCAATAACTAGGTCACTAGGTCAATTAGTAGAAAAACCTTGTGAACACAATAGAGGTCACAATTTTAGCCTAATCTCAATGCAAATTGGTCAGAATGATCATCGCTGTAAAATGTAGGTCAAGTTTGATATTGGGTCATTCACGGTCAATAACTAGGTCACTAGGTCAATTAGTACAAAAACCTTGTGAACACAATAGAGGTCACAATTTTAGCCTAATCTCAATGCAACTTGGTCAGAATGATCATCTCTATAAAATCTAGGTCAAGTTCGATATTGGGTCATCCGCGGTCAATAACTAGGTCACTAGGTCAATTAGTACAAATACCTTGTGAACACAATAGAGGTCACATTTTTAGGCTAATCTGAATGCAACTTGGTCAGAATGATCATCTCTATAAAATCTGGGTCAAGTTCGATATTGGGTCATACGCAGTCAATAACTAGGTCACTAGGTCAATTATTAGAAAAACCTTGTGAACAAAATAGAGGTCACAATTTTAGCCTTATCTTAATGAAACTTGGTCAGAATGATCATCTTAACATAAGCTAGGTCAAGTTCCATATTGGGTCAACCCAGGTCAAAAACTAGGTCACTAGGTCAATTAGTACAAAAACCTTGTGAACACAATAGAGGTCACAATTTTAGCCTAATCTCAATGCAACTTGGTCAGAATGATCATCTCTATAAAATGTAGGTCAAGTTCGATATTGGGTCATCCGCGGTCAACAACTAGGTCACTAGGTCAATTAGTACAAAAACCTTGTGAACACAATAGAGGTCACAATTTTAGCCTAATCTCAATGCAAGTTGGTCAGAATAATCATCTCTATAAAATCTAGGTCAAGTTCGATATTGGGTCATCTGCAGTCAATAACTAGGTCACTAGGTCAATTATTAGAAAAACCTTGTGAACACAACAGAGGTCACAATTTTGACCTAATCTTTATGAAACTTGGTCAGACTGATCATCTCTATGAAATCTAGGTCAAGTTCGATATTGGGTCATCTGGGGTCAAAAACTAGGTCAGTAGGTCAATTAGTAGAAATACCTTGTGAACACATTAGAGGTCACAATTTTAGCCTAATCTCAATGCAACTTGGTCAGAATGATCATCTCTATAAAATCTAGGTCAAGTTCGATATTGGGTCATCCGCGGTCAATAACTAGGTCACTAGGTCAATTAGTAGAAAAACCTTGTGAACACAATAGAGGTCACAATTTTAGCCTAATCTCAATGCAAATTGGTCAGAATGATCATCGCTGTAAAATGTAGGTCAAGTTTGATATTGGGTCATTCACGGTCAATAACTAGGTCACTAGGTCAATTAGTACAAAAACCTTGTGAACACAATAGAGGTCACAATTTTAGCCTAATCTCAATGCAACTTGGTCAGAATGATCATCTCTATAAAATCTAGGTCAAGTTCGATATTGGGTCATCCGCGGTCAATAACTAGGTCACTAGGTCAATTAGTACAAATACCTTGTGAACACAATAGAGGTCACATTTTTAGGCTAATCTGAATGCAACTTGGTCAGAATGATCATCTCTATAAAATCTGGGTCAAGTTCGATATTGGGTCATACGCAGTCAATAACTAGGTCACTAGGTCAATTATTAGAAAAACCTTGTGAACAAAATAGAGGTCACAATTTTAGCCTTATCTTAATGAAACTTGGTCAGAATGATCATCTTAACATAAGCTAGGTCAAGTTCCATATTGGGTCAACCCAGGTCAAAAACTAGGTCACTAGGTCAATTAGTACAAAAACCTTGTGAACACAATAGAGGTCACAATTTTAGCCTAATCTCAATGCAACTTGGTCAGAATGATCATCTCTATAAAATGTAGGTCAAGTTCGATATTGGGTCATCCGCGGTCAACAACTAGGTCACTAGGTCAATTAGTACAAAAACCTTGTGAACACAATAGAGGTCACAATTTTAGCCTAATCTCAATGCAAGTTGGTCAGAATAATCATCTCTATAAAATCTAGGTCAAGTTCGATATTGGGTCATCTGCAGTCAATAACTAGGTCACTAGGTCAATTATTAGAAAAACCTTGTGAACACAACAGAGGTCACAATTTTGACCTAATCTTTATGAAACTTGGTCAGACTGATCATCTCTATGAAATCTAGGTCAAGTTCGATATTGGGTCATCTGGGGTCAAAAACTAGGTCAGTAGGTCAATTAGTAGAAATACCTTGTGAACACATTAGAGGTCACAATTTTAGCCTAATCTCAATGCAACTTGGTCAGAATGATCATCTCTATAAAATTTAGGTCAAGTTCGATATTGGGTCATCCGCGGTCAATAACTAGGTCACTAGGTCAATTAGTAGAAAAACCTTGTGAACACAATAGAGGTCACAATTTTAGCCTAATCTCAATGCAACTTGGTCAGAATGATCATCGCTATAAAATGTAGGTCAAGTTTGATATTGGGTCATTCACGGTCAATAACTAGGTCACTAGGTCAATTAGTACAAAAACCTTGTGAACACAATAGAGGTCACAATTTTAGCCTAATCTCAATGCAACTTGGTCAGAATGATCATCTCTATAAAATCTAGGTCAAGTTCGATATTGGGTCATCTGCGGTCAATAACTAGGTCACTAGGTCAATTAGTACAAAAACCTTGTGAACACAATAGAGGTCACAATTTTAGGCTAATCTTAATGCAACTTGGTCAGAATGATCATCTCTATAAAATCTGGGTCATGTTCGATATTGGGTCATACGCAGTCAATAACTAGGTCACTAGGTCAATTATTAGAAAAACCTTGTGAACAAAATAGAGGTCACAATTTTAGCCTTATCTTAATGAAACTTGGTCAGAATGATCATCTTAACATAAGCTAGGTCAAGTTCCATATTGGGTCAACCCAGGTCAAAAACTAGGTCACTAGGTCAATTAGTAGAAAAACCTTGTGAACACAATAGAGGTCACAATTTTAGGCTTAACTGAATTCAACTTGGTCAGAATGATCATCTCTAGAAAAATATAGGTCAAGTTCGATATTGGGTCATCTGCGGTCAATAACTAGGTCACTAGGTCAATTAGTATAAAAACCTTGTGAACACAATAGAGGTCACAACTTAAGCCTAATCTAAATGTAACTTGGTCAGAATGATCATCTCTATAAAATCTAGGTCAAGTTCGATATTGGGTCATTTACCGTCAATAACTAGGTCAATAGGTCAATTAGTAGAAAAACCTTGTGAACACATTACCTTGTGGTTCTCTACCGAGATTATTCAAATTATGCCCCTGAAGTGATAAGAGGCCCCACCTAGGGGGTCACAAGTTTTACATAGGCTTATATAAGGAAAGTGTTTAAAAATCTTCTTGTCTGAAAATGCAAGGCCTACGCATTCAATATTTGGTATGTATCATAACCAAGTGGTCCTCTACCAAGATTGTTCAATTTATGCCCCTGGGGAGAAGAGGCCCTTTCCTGGGGGGAGTCACAAGTTTTGCATAGGCTTATATAGAACAAAAAACTTCTTGTCTAAACCAACAAGACATTGGCATTTTATATGTGGCATAACCTAGTGGCCCGCTACCAAGATTGTTCAATTTGTGCACCTGTGGTGAAAAGAGGCCTCACCCTGGGTGTCACAAGTTTTACATAGGCTTATATAGGAAAAAACTTTAAAATTTTCTTGTCTGAAGCCACAAGGACTAGGTCTTAAATATTTGGTTTGAAGCATTGCCTACTGATAGGGTCATGTGGGGTAAAAAACTAGGTCAGTGGGACAAATAAAAGAGAGGCCTCTAGGCGCCATACTTTTCATTGGATCTTTATGATAATAGGTCAGAATGTTCACTTTATTTAGCAAAGCTACAGGTGAGCGATACAGGGCCATCATGGCCCTCTTGTTAGTGTTTTTTCCAGAACTGACAGAGGAAAAGGTATTTGTTTTCTAAAAAGTGCACAACCATTATGTAACCGTTAAACATTTACCCAAAACAGCACCCTGAAAAATCTGACAAGTCATTTTGTACAAACTGCATACCCTGGCATCTGATAGTAATGCATAGTTCTTCTTTATCTTGGTGTGAACACCCACCTCCATTCCCAAATAATCTGGTTTTAAATGTGTTTTTTATTGGGATGTTTTTTGTTTTGTTTTTGGAAAATGACTTATACCATTTCAACTTTAACAACAATAAGTTTTTAAAGCCAAATTTTCAGCAACCACACTGCGTTTTCGGCATTCAAAGGAGCAGCATGGCACAACACCTTGGTCTAACGGCCTAGCACAAAAACTAGTTTTTTCAAGCACTAAATGAGCCTAACATTTCTCTGCTTTTACTAATGTTTTAGTGTTGCGGCTCAAGAGTTTGAAGGACTTCATATTTGTATTTTGAATAGAAAAGGTATGGACATTATGAATTTGATTAATAAGATTCAAGCTTATGAACTAGTAGTAATTTTTAGGAACTTTTTGCAATTTTAACTATGTGGCCGTAGTTACGTATCAGAATACTGAACTCAAGCTTGTTTCAATGGTAGTTTTTAGTAAATTAACAAAATGTGATCGCATATTTTTACAAAGATATTTAGTTTTATTCAACATAAATATCATACATAGCGATATTGTTATTATATACATTATATTATATACATGATATATATTGAATCGGAATTAAATATATAGTTCAGCACCTTGCCTGTTATGTACAGCTATTTTAATGTCTTGATTTGCATGTTCACTGCATTTTGGTTTGTAATTTTGCTTGAGCACAAACTTACGTTTAATAATGTAATTTTTGCTACCCTTGTAGTATATAATTTGTCTCTGCATTTACGTACGCATGTGTACACAGTTACGTTGCTACCCTTGCGGTCTGTAGGTGCCCGGTTTACTGGAGCGTCGTCCGTCTGTGCTGCGCGGTGATCACGTGTACATCTACTCCGATGATAACCGTGCAGTCCGCTACCAAGGTATTGTGCACCGTGTGGAGCTGGAACAGGTGCATCTTGGGGTCGCACACAAGTAAGAATGTAGTAATGGTCCTGCAAAACTATTGTTTTGCTTGTACTTACTCTTAAGCTCGATTGTGATTACTCTCATGGGTGATAGAATCACGTTCCAATCTGGATCGTAGTGACAGCCCTGCAAAAATATTAATAGTTTTTGTTTTTAATTACATTGTACTTGGCTCAAATGGTTAACAATGGTTTGGTGATGAGAAAGTCTGCCTGTTTATCTCAGACCGTACATATTAGGGATGCATCCAGTTGTAGCAGGTATTTGCAATTTGCATGAAAGGGTTTGTGATGTTTATAAGCATACACATTAATTATTGTACTGCTTGCTTTTACAAACTTTTTGTTGTTGTGTCTCCTCTTGTGCATATAAGAATATCTTAAATTTACTATTGTTTGCGAATGGAAAGACCATTTCGAGGTTTTCAAGCATGGAATAGTGGCAGCTTTTACTCAGCCTTCATGCACACAGCTGTTAGAACCCCTGTTATCAGCTGTAAGAACCCCCTGATATCAGCTGTTAGAACCCCTGATATCAGCTGTTAGAACCCCTGATATCAACTGTTAGAACCCCTGATATCAGCTGATAGAGCCCCTGATATCAGCTGTTAGAACCCCTGATATCAGCTGTTAGAACCCCTGATATCAGATGTTAGAACCTCTGATATCAGCTGTTAGCACCCCTGATATCAGCTGTTTGATCCCCTGATATCAGCTGTTAGAACCCCCTGATAACAGCTCTTAGAAACCTTGGTATAAGCTGTTAGAATGCCTGTTATCAGCTGTTAGAACCTCTACTATCAGCTGTTAGAACCCCCTGATATCAGCTGTTAGAATCCCTGATAGCTTATACCAATATTCAGCTGTTGAAACCTCTTTAAGCTGAGACATTCACTGGGTAGGCCTAGTATGTGAGTTGGCAAACATGCTCCACTTGAAAACTTTTTATTCATTAAGTGTGAAGGAATATTTCTAAATTTTCTTGGACATAAACAACTGATCATGTGGCATATTTAAAACCAAGCCAAACTTTTATTTACCATTTTTTTCAAATAATAAAGCAATATCATGAACTTTTAAGCCTTGCATACTTGGCCAAAACGTAATTTGTGCTAAATTAGCATTTGTAAAATGCAAATTATCTTCAATTATAATTTTCTTTACTTTCCAGGCTAAGGGATAAATGGATACACCAGAAGAAGTATGACATTCGATTTGAATTTTCTCCCCTGAATCTGTGGGTCATGCATCGGGCGGTGAAAAACTCTGCAGGGGTTGCCCCTATTTTGTTCCCGACACAGTCCACCATGTTTCCAGACAAGGAGCCTGTAACACCCAAGTATAATAAGAATGATCATAAGTTTTAATACCATAGGGTTTTTCACATCAACCATTTTCTATATCGAGAGAAATGTAAATGATTTCATGTTTCTAATACAGTTGAACACCGTTATTCCGAAATCGTAGGGACCCAAAAAAATATTTTGGAATAGGGATATTTTGGATTAACATTGTCACGAAACATAGTTACGTATAAACACTTTAAAGTGTCACGTAACATAAAAGTTACGTATGAAACACTTTAAAGTAATAACAAAAATCAATATTAGAATTCAAAGTTTATTTGTAACAAAAAGCAAATATTTCATCATGATTATCAAATGTAGATTTACTTAGCTGTTGATAGATCGTGATAGCCGCTGGCTATTAGTCCAATTAGCTTGACAGTTCATGACTGTAGAATACGTTCTTTTTGTATATAACAAGAAATTAAATATGCACACCTGTCAAGAGCTAGACGAAAAAGGTAGTATATATGAACGCATGTTGTAAGGTTAGTTCGAGTAGGTTTTGGGCATGGAATAGACTTATAGACTATATGATACTTAAGAAAGAACATAATAGAATAAAGACTTTAAACATGGGAACTGTTGTTGGTTGTGAACTTAAAGAACTATCACGAAAGTTAAGTGAACAGTGGCATTACGCGACAACATTTTTCAGAAAATGACTGCGTACGGTAAATGACTGGGTATTAAACGCACTTTTTTCCCTTAGATTTCGATTTTAAAAAAAATGTCTGCTTCTAATAACCAGCTTTTGAACTTTTTTTCTGAGGTCAATTTCAGGCCGAGCGTTTGTTCAGACTTATTTAGAAAGGGATGTTACTCGCCTCATATCGATCTAGTATATACGGGTTAAAACGGCAGTTGAAGATCGGGATATGGTATATCGTAAGACTTTTATAGTTTAAAAAAAATAATTGTACGCTTAAAATTATTAAAATTAATAATTCAATATTGTTTTGAATATAATAATAATTAAACATGCATATAAAGAAGCAAAGCTGTGCACTGTCAAAATATTTTTTGTCAGCGATAAGGTGTGAAAAACTCGTACTGCCTTTAAAGCTGTTTAACATACCAATACTACAAACTGTTGCGATAATGGTCTTGCTTTTCACACTTTGCCACATTCTTTATTGTTTTCTGAAGGTGTTGACATTTTAGAACAAACCCGTACAATATAAGGTTTTTGCATTACTAAACTTTTCATTCTCGACAGGTAATTGTTTACGATATACTGTCAGAAAGAAATCTTACAAATTGTCATAAAAGGTACTTTTCAGTGCCATCCAGATACAAATTTTAAATAATTTGTTGTTTTTATATAACATGAAACGATTAAACAATAAAACATATTTTGCTTTGTATTAGTATTGTATGGTTTTAAACATAACCATCGCCATTTTTACGAAAAAAAATTTTTCATCACTGTCAACAAACATGGTAGCCGATCGTGGCAGACGATTTTGACATTTTTTTTATGCGTCCTTAACCCAAAACATAGATTAAAAGGTTTTTTTCTCGGATTTTTCAAGGATTTTTTTGCCTGCGTCTTATACCCCCTATTGTCTTATACCCAGTCATTTATGGTATGCCAATTATAGATGACGTGAAATACTAAGTCGTGAAAATTACAATGTCGGTTACACGTTACTAGTATATGATACATTCGGTTTGAATGATCTTTCATATACAAAAATATTTGTTGATTTATTGTTTAATAAATGACAAATAATTCGTTATTATACTTTTTTTTAAATACATAAAACATTTAAAATAAAATGACTGCACATGTATGCATTTGGAACATAGCATGGATTGTTCAGGAGCGGGTCGAGTGAGCAATGCGGCAATTGAATCTGATGAGATAGACATTTTCAAATGATATTCAGGTTGTATTAATCAGCAATTATATACACTCTACATCACCGAAATGAATCGCTCGTTTTCTGACATTGATATTTGTAACATAAGCGTGCTCAATGCTGTTCTTTAACAAGCGCTAATTGTGCTCCATTGTAACCTCAAGCCGATCCCCGAGTGCATTCAAAGTATAGTGTGAAAACCTATGACATGATCGAGTTTGAAATAAGAATTGATAAAGAGATGTGATATACCAAATCGGTACCGTAATTTTTACTACGGAATGGTGATTATTTCGGACTTGCGATTTTGGATTAAAGATTAAAAATTTAATTAAACAAAGAAGGAGTCAAAATCTGGACTGAAAAATAATTTCGAAACAGCTATAATTTCAGATATACAGTGTTCGAAATAACGGTGTTCAACTGTTATAATTAATTTCATTACATATATATATATTAGATATTGAGATAAATGTATATGATTTTATGTTTCAAATTATAATCAATTTCATTACATTATCTATATTAGTTATTGAGATACAGTCGAAACTCGTTATGTCGACTTTTTCGGGACCTAGTGAAAAAAGTCAAGATAACAAAAAGTCGACTCATCCGAATTACAAAAAATATCACCAATCCCAAAGCGTTTGAGTTGGATTGTCTGATGTTAACATCCACAATTGAACAGTCTTGTTACATATTTTCGTTGTGAAAACAGCAAACTTATTATTGAAAAATAAAGTGAAACAAAAGAAGAATTATTTGTGTCAAATTTCTTTCTTTTACGTTTATGGATCAAACCAAACACATATAAAACCACAATTGCATACATTTGTACATTGTAAGAAAACGGTATAGCACACATGACAACAACTTAACTATAAAATAGCACATTCGTGTTTCGTTTATACACAGCAATATAGCACAATCTCAAAAAGCATTCAGAGCAGTGGAACTAACATTTGACATTTTGAAGTTATTCTTTCTGTTCCCATTCGGGATTGATATCTAATCAATAAAATGTTCATGTTTTATACAATACCAAAAAGAGCTTGAGCAATAAATGTCTCTTTAGTTAAATACATAAACAAACAACTTTAATTATTCGCACTTTAACCAATTACATTTTTGTATCCCCCAATTATGACTGTTTGTTATATTGACACGCACGGTATTTTTTTCGACATGCCGCAAACCGTCATGAATATTTTCACACCTACGTCTCGATCTACAGTTCGACATAAAGAACATAGGAAATGTGTGAAATTCGACCACTTGGACTGAAAAACGAGGTCGACATAGCGAAAAAGTCGAGATAAAAAAATCAACACAAACAGATTTATTTTATATAGAATAAGAAGGAATAAATTCGGGACCGGAAAAAAGGTCGACATAACCGGAAAGTCGACTTATCCGACGTCGACATATCGAAGCTCGACTGTAAATGTAAATGATTTGATTTATCAAATAATAATTAATTTTATTACTATTTCTTTTACCGGTACTTCCTTTTGGACATCATAGGTTATCAATTTAACAAAAAACAAATATTTCTTTATCTTTGAAGTTTCAAAAATAACATCCCACTTTTCAGGTCGTGGTTTGACCAGAACTTGAATGTTGAACAGCAGACAGCAGTTAAGAATATAGTGCAGGGAACCAGTCGACCGGCACCATATATCATCTTTGGTCCACCGGGTACTGGCAAGACAGTCACAGTCACTGAGGCCATCAGACAGGTGCGATGATAAGATAAGATGAAATAAGATGGGAGTTGAGAGAAAATACAGGCTAAAATTGAATTATACATCATAAGATAAGATAATATTAGATAAATGGGAGTTTAGATAAAAATATACTATGCTAAAATGGAGTTATACATCAGAGGATAAGATAAGATTAGATATGATGGGATTTCAGATAATAGTATATTTTAAAATGGAATTATACATCATAAGATAAGATTAGATAAGACGGGAGTTTAAATAATAATATTGGCTAAAATGGAGTTATACATCATAAGATAAGATAAGATTAGATAAAATGGGAGTTTATATAATAATATATTTTAAATGGAATTATACATCATAGATAAGATAAAATTAGATAAAATGGGAGTTTAAATAATAATATTGACTAAAATGCAGTTATACATCATAAGATAAGATAAGATTAGATAAAATGGGAGTTTATATAATAATATATTTAAAAAATGGAATTATACGAGAGTATAGCCAGAAGTTCGTGGAATTGCTAAATTAAATAAACACATTTTAACATTTTTCAACGAACGTCAGCTCGCTATAAAATCTATTTCAGCTGTAAATGACATATAAAAATTTCAAACTGACACATACAATATAAAGGAAACTACAACTTTTTTTATTAACATGAGGTCAGCATAGCCCCCGCAGTTCAAACGTCAGAATCTGACGTCAACATCATAACTTCTCAAAGTAAGAGCCGTTTGCCGCAATACAACGTCGATGTCTCGCAACCTACTGTCGGTAAATGTCACTGAACCACTCTGACTTGTAAGAATACAGGCGTGTCTGAGCTTCACTCTGTAGTTCCTGAAAGTCATTGAAGCGTTTACCTTTCAGTTCACATTTAAGTTTTGGAAATAGGGCAAAATCGCATGGTGCTAGGTCCGGCGAATAAGGGGAGGGGGAAGAATCTCTGCTTCAAGCTGGCCTCCTCCGATCTATGCGCTGGTGCATTATCCTGGTGAAGAATCCACCCTTCATGCAACATCTGTGGTCTCTTTAATGCCATCGCCCTGTACAAGTCACGCCTCAAAACCTTAAATGGAGAACATAACTGAGGCTTATAACATAATGCATTTGACATAGTGCGTTTTGCGTACTTCATCAAATACCATAATTAAAACTAACACTTATTCAATCCCATATTATTAATCATAAACTTTTTTAAACATTGTTTTATACAGATTTAATCAAGATCTAAATATTGATAAAAATGAATTTTGTTATATATCACTTTACCTTAGAATAGTAAGCACCCGTCACAGATTGGCCCTGCGGAACTGCATGAAGTAGAATAACACCGTGCACATCAAAGAAGACAATGAACATATGCTTTCCTATCGAGTTGCATGATCGTGCCTTCTTCGGAGGCGGGGAACTGGTAGTCTTCCATTGACTGCTTTGCTGTTTTGTCTCAGGGTCATAATAAAACAGCACGGTTTCATCGCAAGTGACTATCTTCTCAAGAAAACGGTTTCCTTCCTTTTCGTACCAAGCTAAGAATCGGCATGATTCTTGTACTCTTTTGCTCATCTCATCTTCTGTCAGCAGCCGTGGAACCCAACCCGCACTCACTTGACTCATTTTCAAACTGACTTTCATTATCCTCCGTACCGACCCATAACTCATGTCCAACATCTTGCATATTTCATAAGAGTGACTCGACGATCAGCGTCAACGATGTTTTTCATGGCGTTGACGTCACTCTCCGTAGTTTGTGAAACCGGTCGCCAAGACCTCACGTCGTCACAAATGCTGTCCCGCCCCTCACTGAACCGCTTGTGCCACTTGTACACGAGCATACGCTTCACTGGAGTTTCACTGGATGCTTCATTCTTCAGTTAAAGTGTTTGCGATGGGTTTTTTCTTAGGTTCACACAGAACTGTATCACTGCCCGTGTTTTCGATCTGTCTTCTGGCATCATTTTAAACAAAATTTAACTATACCGTTCAGTCTAAAATGCTTCCTTTGAAATAAACAAACAAATACACTGACTTAAAACTTCACGTCATCACACGTTATTGAAGTAATGTCAAATGTGCAAACTTTCGCGCCGTATTATTGGTTTCAATGTGAGTGGTCAACAAAACAAGATATTGTCATGGGTTATTTTAGCAACTGCGACCACCTGTTTCCATAGTGATCACTACGTTGTCATAATAACATGCTATACGATGAAACTCACATTCCTAATTTCAAATTACCTGATTATTATTGTATGAAAGTTTTAAAGATATGCTGCATAATGTTTTCACTTTATCAAGCTTTTCCACGAACTTCTGGCTATGCCCTCGTACATCATAAGATAAGATAAGATTAGATAAAATGGGAGTTTAAATAATAATATTGGCTAAAATGGAATTATACATCATAAGATAAGATTAGATAAGATGGGAGTTTAAATAATAATATTGGCTAAAATGGAATTATACATCATAAGAAAAGATAAGATTAGAGTATTGGCGTATACATTTTAGCTTGTCTTTTGTTGTTTTTTTTTTTTTTCAAAGAAAACCTGTTGCGATATTGCGATAACCTTGGTTAGGTTGTAGGTTTTTCATACTTTGAAGATATTCAAAGGATAGTTAGTGTGTGTGTTGTCAAAGTAAATATGCACATTTTCAGCCAGGCCTATAATTCTGGCTTATTCAGTTATGTCCCTTTATTTACTGAAAAAAGAAGGAAGAACATTGGCATTTGCTTGCAGTGTTCTAGTTACTGTACTGACCTGAAACAGAGATGCCCTGATTTAAATACTCATAACAGTTATATCAATGAAATGAGTGTAAACATGGGATGTACCAGGACAAACATTACAAGAGATCTTCTGAGATTCTATATAATTTTTGTTAAACAACCTCTGATTATTATTGAGCAGACATAATCTTCTTTTATTTTCCATGTCCAATAAATTCAGTGTACAAAATAAATACATTATTGCTTTCTTGCTGTTTGTGTGAATGTCACTGAACTGCATCATCAGCGCAAACACTGACTTTTAGCATGTCTGTATTTTAAAGGAATAAGGTCGAGGTATGTCATTGCCTTGGTATGGTTGGCAACAGTGTGCAAAAGCTTTGACTTTGGCCATATCTTGAAAACCATGCAAAAAATTCAAATGAAACTTGGTACAAGATAAGTATGATATGTGTGTATGCATATCACCGGTGGTTGTATGATATGCGTGTATGCATATCACCGGTGGTTGTATGATATGCGTGTATGCATATCACCGGTGGTTGTATGATATGCGTGTATGCATATCACCGGTGGTTGTATGATATGCGTGTATGCATATCACCGGTGGTTGTATGATATGCGTGTATGCATATCACCGGTGGTTGTATGATATGCTTGTATGCATATCACAGGTGGTTGTATGATATGCGTGTATGCATATCACAGGTGGTTGTATGATATGCGTGTATGCATATCACCGGTGGTTGTATGATATGCGTGTATGCATATCACCGGTGGTTGTATGATATGCGTGTATCCATATCACCGGTGGTTGTATGATATGCGTGTATGCATATCACCGGTGGTTGTATGATATGCGTGTATGCATATCACCGGTGGTTGTATGATATGCGTGTATGCATATCACAGGTGGTTGTATGATATGCGTGTATGCATATCACAGGTGGTTGTATGATATGCGTGTATGCATATCACCGGTGGTTGTATGATATGTATGCATATCACCGGTGGTTGTATGATATGCGTGTATGCATATCACCGGTGGTTGTATGATATGCGTGTATGCATATCACCGGTGGTTGTATGATATGCGTGTATGCATATCACCGGTGGTTGTATGATATGCGTGTATGCATATCACCGGTGGTTGTATGATATGCGTGTATGCATATCACCGGTGGTTGTATGATATGCGTGTATGCATATCACAGGTGGTTGTATGATATGCATGTATGCATATCACAGGTGGTTGTATGATATGCATGTATGCATATCAAAGGTGGTTGTATGATATACATGTATACATATCAAAGGTGGTTGTATGATATACATGTTTACATATCACAGGTGGTTGTATGATATACATGTTTACATATAACAGGCAGTTTGATCGGAATATTTTTTGTGCAGGTATACCATGGGCAGACAAACAGCCGGATTCTGGTGTGTTGTCCGGAGAACACAGCGGCTGATCTCGTTTTCAAGAAGTTGATCAGCACCAGTCTGCGGGGACCAGTAAAAAAACAAGACATCTTTCGTCTGTACGCCGTTTCCAGGGCATATGCTAGTGTACCAAATGTTATCAAGGTAGGTGAATACAACTCAATTAAAGAACAGACATATCTAATGTTGTTTACTACCGTATTTCCTCATAGCAATTAATACTGTAATCTTTGTGGACTTGAAGGACAAATCCAGACAGCATTCATTATGTAAAGTTAAATACTTGTGAACGCACACATTTAGGCTGATGTATTGAAGTTTACAAATGTTTGTACTTGTAACTGCTTAAAACTAAAAATGGATTTTTTTGACCCTGTGTAGAAATGCTCAGTTATTTTTCGAAATATTAACCCAGGATGAAATTGTGCCTGTAATCTGCTTGATAAATATTTGAAATAATTTGTAGGTTTAGGTCACAATTAAAAAATCATGTGTTTGGCCCAACCAAACCCATATTTCATTGTGTGGGGGGAATAGTTGTCTTTTTGTGTTTCTTTCTAATTCCTTTTACCCCTAATTCAGTAATGAAAAATGAATAGAACAACAGAAAGGCTAAACTTATAGGTCACTGATATTTTTGTGAGATCGGGTAAGGCGGAAATAATTGTGGCTTTAAAGCTGCCCTCTCACAGATTGAACGTTTTGTCATTTTTTTATTTTTTGTCTTGAAACGAGCCAATTTTTGCGAAAATCCATGAGAACCAGTTATATAAGAGTGCTGACAAAAAATTAGATCGCAGATTTTTATATTTAAGTTAAAAAATTGTTTTTTTTGCATTTTTCTTAAACCATTAGTAACGGTTTAAGTCATAAAACATCAATTTTCGAACGAAAATATGAAAATCTAAGATCTGATTTTTTGTCAGCGATCTTGGTTTGCAGATATCTATGCAAAAATTTGCTCTTTCTAAGACAAAAAATAAAAAAGTTGTAAATCTGTAAAAGTGCGGCTTAAACGTTATTTAAATTTAAGATTTTAACATAATTTCTCAAATGAAGGTAAGAAGTTAGAAAACTAACATTGTTGAACGTTTCAGGAGTCCAAACAGTTAAACTATGATCCAGTTGATTTCTTCTACCCAACCAAAACTGAGGTCAAAGGCTACCGAGTTCTGGTGGTCACTCTGATGACAGCTGGCAGGTTGACTGCTTTATTAACTTTGCATTTAATGCGTGATTCATTCACTGATAAAGTTGATAAGCAGGTTCTTTTAGAATCAATTCACTGACTCAATCTTTAGGAGTTTTATTTGCGATTCAAGCACACAAATTTGTAAGAACAAACCATTGTATATAATTAATATATGCATGATTACTGTCTTTTTAAGATGGTGTCGGAAATTACACGTTGTATCTGGTTTGATCCTTTTACCTAACTCACATATACAACATAAGTGATGTTGACATGAAGTTCAAATGCCATGATGCCAAGTGACATAAGTTTGCGGATAACACAATACAAAATGCAATTCATGATGTTATACAATTACACCGCATTTGATAAAAATAAACCATTCTATAAATATATATGCATGATAACTAATAAGAGTGCAAAATTTATAGAAACACTTGAAATAAAGTTTTATTACAATGCATGAAAAAGCATTTCTTTGCTTCAGGTTGGTGACAGCCTCATTCCCCAAGAACCACTACACACACATCTTCATAGATGAGGGAGCCCACGCAGTTGAGCCCGAGTGTCTGGTACCCATTTCTGGGCTTCTGGACCCCTGGGACAGGGCTGGATGTAGTCAGCTGGTCATTGCGGGCGACCCCAAGCAGTTGGGACCAATTCTCAGGGCGCCCATTGCTATCTTTGCTGGGCTAGGTAGGATAGCTTAGCAGGTTATAGACATGATTATCATGACTTTATAATCACTTTTTATATATATTTATAGTCATGAAATCAATGGTTATAAAACCAACCTTACACATGTGACGATTCGAAATGGCCCATTTTGGGGTATTTATCACATTCAGTGATAACTCTATTTTTTACATTACATGCCTAGATGACACATCATTCTTTCCAATAAGGCTTTATGATGTTTATGATTTTAACCATGTAGGCCTGAATTCGGCCTTGAATGTTTTGAGTTTCAACCAGCCTTATGAGCAAAGAAGAGTCTACATTAAGCTTTTATTAGGAAGATCTCTGCCCATGCTATGTATGAGTATCTTATTTAATGTTGTATTAATCTGAGAGATGTCATTTGGGGAATGCTATTGTTGTTATTAAATGTTATAATCATGATAGGAAGTGTATGGTTTTGAGCCTCACATTATAGATGTGTCATTCATGGAGCGAATCATGCGAGACATTGAGGAATACAAACGTGGAGAAGACAGAGCGTACGACAACCAATACATCACAAAGCTGGTGCGTAACTACCGTTCCCATGATGACATAATCAACGTGCCACGAGCTCTCTTCTACGATGGCGAGCTGATTGCTGCAGGAGATGAGATGATTCTCAATTCAATGTTGAACAAAGATTTCCTGCCAAACAAAAAGTTCCCCCTTATCTTTCACTCCGTGTTTGGCACAGATGAGAGAGAGAAAGACAGCCCTTCATGGTTTAACAGGTGAGACGCATACCTGAACTCATGGTCCAAATTTCATTGCTGTAGTTTTAAAAATAATGAAGTTGGTCAAATCTATAATACACAATTTTATTCAAAGAGTTAAAGAAATATGTTAGTAAACAAGCCTGTGGCGAGCTGACTAACATATTTCCTGGACAATTAAATAAAATTGTGTCTTATATTATGACGAATGTCTAGATTATTTTTAATTTAAAACAATCAAGGTACATCTGTATACTAATAAGACGATATTTAGTAAGAATCACAACACAAACACATGGGTTTTTTTATGAAATTTGCTGCTTTTTTAAATTAGGACGTCATATCTTGTAAGATGACATCACAAATTATTATATGTTCATGACATCATTTCCTGTTTGAACTCATTTTGTACTAACAATTATTTTTGCCAATTAAATTGTTAAGAAACATGGGAAGAGATATCTTTTCTGAAATAAATATAAAACAAAAACCAATCTTCTTACCAGAGTTGTGCAAAAAAATTATTGTTTGGTGTTTTCAGGGATGAGGTCTCCCAGGTGGACAAATATCTCAAGGAACTGCTGCAATACCAGAAGGGTGGCATCAAACTGAAGCCCTCCGATATTGGCATTATCTCACCATACAGGAAACAGGTAACCTGCATTACTATTTACACATAACCACAAACTGAAGCCCTCTGATATCAGCATTATCTCACCATACAGGAAACAGGTAACCTGCATCATTATTTACACATAACCACAAACTGAAGCCCTCTGATATCAGCATCATCTCACCATACAGGAAACAGGTAACCTGCATCATCATTTACACATAACCACAAACTGAAGCCCTCTGATATCAGCATTATCTCACCATACAGGAAACAGGTAACCTGCATCATTATTTACACATAACCACAAACTGAAGCCCTCAGATATCAGCATTATCTCACCATACAGAAAACAGGTAACCTGCATTACTATTTACACATAACCACAAACTGAAGCCCTCAGATATCGGCATCATCTCACCATACAGAAAACAGGTAACCTGCATCATTATTTACACATAACCACAAACTGAAGCCCTCTGATATCAGCATTATCTCACCATACAGGAAACAGGTAACCTGCATCATTATTTACACATAACCACAAACTGAAGCCCTCTGATATTGGCATTATCTCACCATACAGGAAACAGGTAACCTGCATCATCATTTACACATAACCACAAACTGGAGCCCTCTGATATCAGCATCATCTCACCATACAGGAAACAGGTAACCTGCATCATCATTTACACATAACCACAAACTGAAGCCCTCTGATATCAGCATTATCTCACCATACAGGAAACAGGTAACCTGCATCATTATTTACACATAACCACAAACTGAAGCCCTCTGATATCGGCATTATCTCACCATACAGGAAACAGGTAACCTGCATTACTATTTACACATAACCACAAACTGAAGCCCTCTGATATCAGCATCATCTCACCATACAGAAAACAGGTAACCTGCATTACTATTTACACATAACCACAAACTGAAGCCCTCTGATATCGGCATTATCTCACCATACAGAAAACAGGTAACCCTCATCATCATTTACACATAACCACAAACTGAAGCCCTCTGATATCAGCATCATCTCACCATACAGAAAACAGGTAACCTGCATTACTATTTACACATAACCACAAACTGAAGCCCTCTGATATTGGCATTATCTCACCATACAGGAAACAGGTAACCTGCATTATTATTTACACATAACCACAAACTGAAGCCCTCTGATATCAGCATTATCTCACCATACAGGAAACAGGTAACCTGCATCATTATTTACACATAACCACAAACTGAAGCCCTCTGATATCAGCATCATCTCACCATACAGAAAACAGGTAACCTGCATTACTATTTACACATAACCACAAACTGAAGCCCTCTGATATCGGCATTATCTCACCATACAGGAAACAGGTAACCTGCATCATTATTTACACATAACCACAAACTGAAGCCCTCTGATATCGGCATTATCTCACCATACAGAAAACAGGTAACCTGCATTACTATTTACACATAATCACAAACTGAAGCCCTCTGATATCGGCATTATATTACCATACAGAAAACAGGTAACCTGCATTATTATTTACACATAACCACAAACTAAAGTCTCTGATATCAGCATTATTGCACCATACAGGAAACAGGTAACCTGCATTATTATTTACACATAACCACAAACTGAAGCCCTCTGATATCGGCATTATCTCACCATACAGAAAACAGGTAACCTGCATTATTATTTACACATAACCACAAACTGTAGCCCTCTGATATCAGCATTATCTCACCATACAGGAAACAGGTAACCCTCATCATCATTTACACATTACCACAAACTGAAGCCCTCTGATATCGGCATTATCTCAACATACAGAAAACAGGTAACCACCAACATCATCATTTACACATAACCACAAACTGAAGCCCTCTGATATCGGCATTATCTCAACATACAGAAAACAGGTAACCTGCATTATTATTTACACATAACCACAAATTACAACGTCTTTGATACAGGTTGATAAAATACGGAAGATGATCAGGATCAAAGGTCACGGAATTCACCATGGGGACATAATGGTGGGATCAGTGGAGGAGTTTCAAGGTCAGGAGTTCAAGGTCATCATCATCTCCACCGTTCGCAGCTGTAAGGACTCAGCGTACATGGACCAGGACATTGTAAATAGGCTAGGTTTTCTCCAAAACCCTAAGGTTAGTTTACACTATTTTCTTTTAACTTGATTTTGATGAGAGCTGTAAGCTTATGGAGTCTTGCTGGAGTCCATTTCCTTGGTAGAAACCAGTACTGGTGTCCATTTTTAAGGGGCCAAGATAACTTCAGCTTGATAGGGACTGATCCTGGCTGAGGGGTGGACACCTATACCTCTTGACCAGTCTTCTGTCAAGGTTCAAGTGTACAGTTACTACCATAGGAAAATAATTATGCCAAAACAATTCTACTGAAGCAAGTTTTTTCCCAAGGTTAGGTTTTCACCATTTTGTAATGACCGACAGAAAGCTCTCAGAATACAGAAAATTGAGAAAAATCTTTTTTTGTAATAAAAGGCCCAACAAATAAATTTTGTACTTTATTTTTAGCGGTTCAATGTGGCAGTGACGCGGGCTAGAGCGCTGCTTATTGTTATTGGCAACCCAGTCACATTGGAGCAGGACAAAATCTGGAAAAAGTAGGTTGATTTTATCTCATCCATTTATTGAAAAACGGTCAAGATATTTTATGATAGCCTTTTGATAAGCTTGAAGTTGGCCTTATTTTAAAACTGATATGGAACTGGCAGCATACCGGGTAAATGGAAAAAAATAGACAGTTGGAGTATTTTTGCCTTCAAATGACCCTGACATTTACAATGAAGAGGTCAGTTGTATACAATTATTTACTTAATGGCTTTAAAACATACTGTCATATGGAAAAAAAATCATTTTCTTTTCAACCAAGGCATCACCATTAATTTCAGCGTTTGTTTTGGAAAGAAAGTCTGATTATGCTTTGTTCTGGAAGGGGCAGGTTCTTCAGACTAGTACCGTAGTTTTTACATACCGTACATGTTTTATAAAATGCGTATGCCCTAATAGACGCACCAGTGGTCTTTTTAGGGGTCTGTTTTCTGATACTGTAACATGGAACAAGGCTTACCTTAACTCTAAACTAAAAAAACAAACAATTTGTTCTGATGAAAAAGCTTCCCATCGCCACCATTTTAGAGCACCTGGTCAGGCTACTGACCTTGCATAAACAGTAATTAAAATCATACCCTATTGTATAAAATGACAGGTGCAAATGATGAAAGTCAAGTGATAATGAATTGGTCATGTGATGCGTTAATATGATAAAATGCAGAATAAAAGGCAACAACTATTCAAAGCTTTATTTGATTTATGTTCCACAGATCTTAGTAGATAAAGAATAGATTCGGTCTGTTTAATATTAAGAAAACTGAAGTTCAAAATCAAATGTTCTAAAAACAAGATTCTCCAAGATTATAAAATAAAATGTATTCTTTTGTGTTGAACTTTGCAACATAACATACCCGTTACGAGAATCAAACATTCTTCATTCCTGTCCAAAGTTGTATATAGATGAATTAAAGCCACGTGTTAAGTGGACCAATTTCTCCATTCACAAACCAGGGTGGCTATACATCTACAATGCAGTGGATACTGATCGCTGATTCTTCATCCGCGTGCTTAAGACTTCGCTTACCGCACAAACTTTCATGTTTAATCATCAAATTTGGCATACTTTACAGGCTTGCTGAATGGGATAAATGGTTCTTATTTATCTCACAAGGCTTCCAAAAAGTAACTCCAAGTTTGATAGGGAAATGACAGTAGGGACATGTAACCTTCTAAGCACAGAATTTTTTAAGGTTAAAAATGAGAACGTGTTCCTGACTTTTAAGTTTCAGCTGTTGATGAATTTAAAACATTTTTCATCACTGTCCAAAGATTATAAAGTAAGCAGATAAATTAGTGGCATAAGAAGTATTAACACACTTCTTATCAATAATGTTGGTTTTGCATGCATCAAAAGTTAATTACTTGATGAAGATTTTATGTTAAGGCATCACAATTGTGGAGTTATGTTGAAGTTGAGGTTGGATGCAGCATCATAGAGAATGCATGCATGAAATGGTTCTATTGTTAAACCTGAAAATATTATTTGGCAAAAACAATATGAGTTAAAAACAACAACAAATAAACTACATGTATGTTGTATTTTCCTGTGGATTAAAAAAATAAATGGGGTACGACTGTCATTGATTTTTGTCTATCCTACTTGAATATTCCAATCCCCAACTACGTGAGATATAGATTTCAAAATAGCAGTTCCATGTATGTGCGTTCGTCCAACTCTTCATCTGTTTGTCCTGACTGAACCTTGTCCGGGCTGTATGTTGACCATGCATGATAGGATTCTCAAAAAACTTGCCATAAAGGTTTACCATGATGAATAGCCAGGTCTATACCTCAAAGGTCAAGTTCACACTTAATAGTTTAAAATGAGTACTCTTGGTAGGACTGCCCTGTACCTTGTCTGGGCCGTCTCTTAACCAAACATTACAACATTTCGAAGAAACTGGACATTAATGTTTATGACGATAAAGTGGCAACTCCTAGGTCTGTAGTTCAAAAGTCAAGGTCACACTTAGAGATTAAATGTCGAAATGATTATTGTTGATATTACTGTTCAAGACTGAATCTTGTCCGGGTTGTATCTTTACCATGCATTATGGGATTTAAAAAAAAATCTTGCCATGAAAGTTCATGGGTGAACTCATGATAAGGGGTAGTATCGTATGTTCAATGTATTGTTCAACTTTATGTAATTCTGTGTTGCAACTACATTGTAAAGCATTATGGCAGTGTCAACGGCTCTTTTAATGGGCTTCAAATGACAAATGTCATCGTTTGGCTTCTAGTGTTGTTCACCTGAGCACGAACAGCTTCAGTGTGAGCTGGTTTGGTAGACTTATTCCTTCAATTAACTTCTCCTTAACCATTAGAGCAATTAAAAGCAAATTTTACATGAATGTTTCATGGATAGTTCTTTTTTTAGATTCAATAAAATGAACTATTTTCATGTAGAACTCTGGCAATAACAACCGAACATTTCTCAGGGGAAATCGCTTGCTAGACTCATATTTTCACAGAAATGTTCCTTAATATATTTGTGTCAGTGTTGCAGGTTCATTGAGAATAGGGATGTTAAAGCTGCACTCCCATGGATTGAACGTTTTTACTTTTTTACTTTTTGTTTTGGAACGAGCCAATTTTTGCGACAGTGCATGAAAACCAGTTTCTAAGTATATAAGACTGCTGACAAATAACTAGATCACAGATTTTAACATTTAAGTTCATAAATTGATATTTTATGCATTTTTCTTAAAACCGTTAGTTTAAGCCATAAAACATAAATTTTCAAACAGAAATATGAAAATCTGCAATCTGATCTTTTATCGGAAATCTTTTATAGTTGGTTTGCACTCACAGATATTTACGCAAAAATTTGCTCTTTCCAAGACAAACAATAAAAAAGATGCTAAAACGGTATATCTGTGAGAGTGCAGCTTTTACGGATGGTTGAAGGATCAGCAAGGGAAATTGACATGAAATCTTGGCCTAACTACCCTAAATATCTTGTCTGTGTTGTTGCAGGTTTATGACTATTGTGATGTTAACAGAGTGTTTAAGGGCAGGCAAGGTAAATCAGCATCCAATCATTGCTTTATACCCCTAATATCTTGTTGTCTGTGTTACAGGTTTATCGAGTTTTGTGATGTTAGAGGAGGGTTTATGGGCCAGCGAGGCAAACTAACGTCCAACCATGGCCTACAGGCAGACAGAGAGGAGAAGAGAGGAGAAAGTCCTACAACCAAAAGGCAACAACTATTCAAATTTGTATTTGGTTTATGTTCCACGGTTCTTAGTAGATAAAGAATAGATTTGCGTCAGTTTAATATTAAAGCTGCACTCTCACAGATATACCCTTTTTACAACTTTTTTATATTTTTTGTCTTGGAAAGAGCACATTTTTGTATATAAATGGTTTCTATGCATTTTTGCACAATTTGGCTCGTTCCAAGACAAAAAAAAAGTTGTCAGAACCTTCAATCTGTGAGAGTGCAGCTTTAAGAAAACAAAAGTTCAAAATCAGATGTTCTGGAAAAGATTCTCCACGACTATAAAATAAAATTTATTCTTTTGTGTTTAACTTTGCAATATAATGTACCTCGTACGAGAATCAAACATTCCTCATTCCTACTGAAAGTTGTATATAGATAGATTGAAGCCAAATATTCAGTGAACCAATTTAATCATTCACGAACCAGGGATTCTTCATTTGCAGGCATTAGGCCTTACACTGTCTACGTGATGGAAAATTGTGACAATTGTTTTCTATGTTTCATCATCAAATTTGGCGGACTTTAAAAGCTTGCTGAATGGGATAAATGGTTCTTATTTATCAAGGGTTTCCAAAAAGACACTGCAAGTTTTTTTTGGACATTAACAGTATGGACATGACACCTTCTAAACGCTGAATTTCTTTAGGTTAAAAATGAGAACGTGTTCCTGACTTTTAAGTTTCAGCTGTTGATGAATTTAAAACATTTTTCATCACTGTCCAAAGATTATAAAGTAAGCAGATAAATTAGTGGCATAAGAAGTATTAACACACTTCTTATCAATAATGTTGGTTTTGCATGCATCAAAAGTTAATTACTTGATGAAGATTTTATGTTAAGGCATAACAATTGTGGAGTTATGTTGAAGTTGAGGTTGGATGCAGCATCGTAAAGAATGCATGCATGAAATGGTTGTATTATTATACCTGTAAATGTCATTGGCCAAAAACAAAATAAGCTAAAGAAAACCAAAAATTTATGTTGTATGTTCCTGTGGATTAAAAAAATGGATGGGGTACATGTCATTGGTTTTTAGCTCTACTGGCCAAAGGCCAATGGTAATGTGTACGTAGTATGTGCATCCGTGCAGATCTACTGGCCAAAGGCCAGAAGAGCTTATGCGATGGTAATGTGTATGTAGTATGTGCGTCCGTGCGTTCGTGCGTCTGTAAACAATTGCTTGTGAACACGATACAGTCTTCAGTTTTGATTGTATCTCGATGAAACTTGTACAGTATTTAGATATCCATTAGAGCTGGGTTCCTTTCGAAAACCAGCCAGATCCGCCCATGCATGCCTAGATTATGGCCCTTGATAGTATAAAAAAATGCTATTGTGTAAACAATTGGTTGTAAACAATTGGTTGTGAACACGATACAGTCTTCAGTTTTTATTGTATCTCAATGAAACTTGTACAGTATCTAGATATCCATTAGAGCTCGGTTCCTTTCGAAAACCAGCCAGATCCGCCCATGAATGCCTAGATTATGGGCCATGAAAGTTTTAAAGAAATGCTCTCTATTTTTAGCCAGGTCTGCATGAGCGAATTCTATTTTTAGCCAAGTTTACATGTACATGTAAATTCAAGTCTAGAGTTAAGGGAGACAATTTGCAAGTCTAGGATTTTGAGAGACAATTTGCTTTTTGTTTCTGCAGCTGATTTTGTGAATTACTCTGCCTTGTTCTTGTTGAAAGCCCAACGGTCATTTATTAGCTTTAAGTTCTGTAGTTTGCGCATTCATCTTAACAAAATTGGTTGTGAATATTTAAGTTATGCACCTGGTGTCATTACTGGCCACACCCAGGGTTCACAGGTTTGGTAAACATAAATCTGGAAAGGTTTAAAAATCTTTTTGTGTGTTCGTGGATCCATCTCAGCACAATTGATTGTGAATGTTTGTTCAAATTGATCAATGTTGTCCTAGGATGCCCTTGACTTTGACCTTTTGACCAACTTTTTTTAACTTTTAAAACTGCAGAAATTTTTACTATGAGTACAGTTTTGAAAGCATTTTTTTGTCAGATGACTTTTACTTGGCACATATTAAAATAGTTCATGGAACTAAATCTGCTTACAATACTTTCTGGGCTCAGATGTTGAACGTGCTACGTTTTCAGGTAAGCCAAACACAAAACATAAACCATATGTCTGTTGCCTTTTACCCATACATACATGCTCTGGATTGATATGACCACAAAAGCCATGCCAATAGAGCATAGGCCCTTTTGGGCCTCTTGTTGTTGATCCCACTTGAGTGAGATAGAGATTTCAGTTCCATGTATGTGTGTCCATTCATCCGTCTGTGTGTCCATTTGTCCAGACTGAACATTGTCCCAGCTCTTTCTTGATCATGCATGATAGGGTTTTCAAAAACATTTGCCATGAAGGTTCATCATGATAAATTGGAATGTTGCACACTAGACCCAGGTCGGTACCTCAAAAGGTCGAGGTCACACATAGGGGTCAAATGTTGAATTCATCCTTGTCTAGGCTGTATCTTGACCATTCATTATATAATTTTTAAACATCTTGCCATAAAGGTTCACCATGATGAGGTTGTGGGTACCCAGCTGTATACCTCAAAGATCAAGGCCACACTTAGAAGTTAAAATCAGTACTCTTGTCTGGGCCACCTCTTAACCAAACATTACAAGATTTCAACGAAACTGGACATAAATGTTTATGAAGATAAAGGGGCAAGTCCTAAGTCTGAAGTTCAAATGTCAAGGTCAGACTTGGAGGTTAAATGTCAAGATGAGTATTGTTGATATTACTGGTCAAGACTGAATCTTGTCAGGGTTGTATCTTTACCATGCATTATGGGATTTAAAAAAAATAATTCCATGAAAGTTCACCATGATTCGGTGATGTGTTGCTAGTTAATGTATTGTTCAACTTCATATAATTCTGTGTTGCAATGACCTGGAAGAGCATTATATCTGTATCAAAGGCTCTTTCAATGGATTTCACATGTCGCCATTTGGCGTCTTGTTGTGTTCACCTGAGCACAAACAGCTTCGAGGTGAGCTGGTTTGGTAGAGACTTTTCCTCCAAACAACCACTAGGCATTACTTAAAATCAAATTTCACAGGAATGTTTCTTGGATGGTTTTCTTCAAGATTCCATGAAATAATATGTTTCAATGTAGAACTCTGGTTGCCATGGCAACCGAAAGGAAAGACTTCCTCTAAGGAAGTCGCTAGCTGATTTCAAAATTATTTCACAGAAATGTTCCTTAATATATTTGTGTGGGTGTTGCAGGTTCATTGAGAATAGGGTTGTTATTGGATGGTTTAAGGGTCAGCAAGGGAAACTACATAATAGTCTAACTTATATATTGTTATCTGTGTTCCAGGTTTATTGAGTTCTGTGATGTTAACAAAGTTTATAAAGGCAAGCAAGGTAATTTAGTATCCAATCAGTGCTTAACTACACTTAATATTTTGTCTGTGTTGTTGCAGGTTTATCAAGTATTGGTCTGTGTTGCAGGTTTATCGAGTATTGTGATGTAAACGGAGGGTTAAAGGGCCAGCGAGGGAAACTTACGTCCAACCATGGCCTACCGGCTGACAGAGAGGAGAAGAGAGGAGAAAATCGCATCATCTACAATAGAGGTACAGGACGGATGACCAATTGCATACGGCATACTCTATTAGGGTTTTGAGTGGAGTATTAATAGATTTTTAGTAGTTGTCCGTCTATACATTATGAAATATGGTACCATATGGAGATTTTACAAAATTTATAATTTTCAATTTAAAAATTGAATAGCGCCTTGGCCAAGGTATCTCTTAAAATTTCTTCGTAACCTTAACTGATGTATAGTACTATATATTTTAACTGGACAGAATTGTCAGTTTATTTATAATAGATCAATCAGATCAACACTACTATACATGTCTCAATGACTTCATTCTGAGTGGTGGACACACTGATAATAAAACAGTCAAACTAAAATGCCCAAATTATACTCCTTAGATTAAGTTCAATTTTTAACAAAAATTATTAAAGTAATACTTGAATAAAAATTAATACAAACACATGTATAACAAACATAAGTTTTCAGTGATAAACCGTTTACTTATTACTAAATAATGCATATAAGGAAAATATTAATTACTTGTAACAGGATTGTAACTGTGTATTTAATGGCTGAAAACTCACAGGTATCAAATGACTTATGGGTCCTAAAGGATTTACAGTGATCAACTATCATCTCATAACATAAAAAACATGTTTTCTGCACCATTCATTCAAATAAAACATGATTTCCTTCATAAGAATCATTGTTTTTCATATTTATTCATCCTGTTGAGCAAATTTAAAACAATTGTATTAATTGCAGTACTGGTTATTTGGGAGTAAGAGTGCATTTTTAAACATATATGCTTATACCATATTGATAGATTGAATGTGTATGACTTACAAACAAAACCAGACTTTTTCTGTCCTCCAGAGGGACCCAGTGCCATACAGCAGATAGAGGATCCACCGTGGGAAATCAGGGACTAGACAAGTTGCCATGGAAACAGAATGTTGCAATATCTATATTAATTAAGTGCCATGGAAAAATAACATACAGGGACTGGATTTGTTGTCCTGGAAACTGAACATTAATTAAAAAATGGTATACCGTGGTTGGAATTTTAACCCATGCTTAAAAATGCGTAAGGCAAAATATTTATACAAGTTTTGTAGATGTGGCAATTACAAGCATTTGTTAAATCACGCAACAAAATTCTATAGCAGAGTATTAGAAGTTCTTACAAAACATTTTGAATGTAATTAAATGTAAATCATTGAAAACCTGAAATAATAATAATATTATTATTATTAATATTATTCCGTTTTACTGCCTTCTTTTTTATTTATTTCCAGAAGTCCTTTAGATTACTGCCTTTCAGATTTCTTAATTTTGTTATATTATTTGTGTTATGCATTTATTTGTATTTAATTATCATCTTTTTATATTTTTACTTTTAAGAATGTTCTTTTTTAATCAAGTTTCCTTATACTTATTTTAAAGTTTGAAAGCTTTTTCTGGTCTTTTGGCATTCATGACCAAACCACACAGTCCCTGTTTTATTATAATGATGTCCAAAATTAAATTAAATTTTTCAAAGAAAAGGCTAACTATATCACACACAATTTTATCAATATTGCCCTGACATGGTTGATGGTTTGTTGAAATATATTATAATTTTACATCAATTATTTGAATTTAATTTCTCTAAGAATTTTTTCTGCCTCCTTTATTATAATTATCCCATAATTTTATACATGATATTTATTCAATTTGTGTGTGTTCATATTGGGACAAAAATACCAGCTCTAAGGTCATTGGGAAATGAGGGTCTGATTATAGGGGAGAGAACTTTGTACTTTTATGAAATAAAGAAGTGATGAATTACGCATTTACATGTAAACAATCCATTAGTACTACCATTTAGAATGTAAAGGTTAAGTTGCAAGAACTGGATGAATCAATTTCTGTAATAATTTGTTTGTTTTCTTGCTAGTTGAACTTGGTGTAAAACTTTTATCAGTCAAATTGAATTTTAAAATTATGCTCTCATATGCTTAGTACACTTGCGGCAGATTTTGTCACTCCAAGAACGATTTGTCGGCAGTAATAGTGTCCTAGGTTTGTTAAGTCCATGAGTTTACATCACCAAAGATATAGGCAGACTTGATTATGGTCTTTACTCAAATCATTTATTTGACTTGTATATTTAAAAACGGGTTGTCGGATGCATAGTTTGAGTATTCAGGTTTCAAATTGATATATGCTACTCCATAAAGTATATAAGTCTCAGTTTCAGTTATTTTATTTGAGAAAGTAAAACAAAGTACAAGATTACTGTCTGTCTCTATTACTGATATCTATTTTGAAATTGATTTGCCATGAACTGCCATAGCTATTTTCTTCTGATTTTTGTGAAGATCAAAAGTATTGAGTTTAACGTAATCAAGATCATCAAGCTTTGTTTCTTTGTAATCCTATAATTGTTTTTAATTATTTGTTAGTTCCAGATGTTCTGGGCTATTAAGTTTACTTTTTAAGCTACAGAAATGCTGAGAAGATTCAAATGAAGCTGATCACCATTTTGGGAAATGTTGCTGCTGTTGTTGTTGTAACTATTATTGCTTTTGTGGTTGTTGTTGTTGTTGCTAGTTCTTAGGTTCTTGGTTTTGTTGCTGTTGTTGTCGTTGTTACTATTATTATTGTTGTTATTGTGTTTGGTAATATCGTTATTGATATTAGTTGTGTTATCATCGTTGCTATTGTTATGTTTGCTACCTAATTTTATTAGAGTGTCTCATTTACTCATTTAAAAGTGTTTGATTTTAATGATCATGTGTATGATATTACTTATCATGTGTATGATATCAATGATCATGTAAATGGCATTGCTTACCATGTGTATGGTAACAATGATCATGTGGATGATATTGCTTACCATGTGTATGGTAACAATGATCATGTGGATGATATTGCTTACCATGTGTATGCTATTAATGATCATGTGTATGATATTAATGTATGATATTAATGAGCATGTGTATGATATTAATGTATGATTTTAATGATCAAGTGTATGATATTGCTTACCATGTGTATGATATTAATGATCATGTGTATGATATTACTTATCATGTGTATGATATCAATGATCATGTAAATGGCATTGCTTACCATGTGTATGGTATCAATGATCATGTGTATGATATTGCTTACCATGTGTATGCTATTAATGATCATGTGTATAATATTAATGTATGATATTAATGAGCATGTGTATGATATTAATGTATGATATTAATGATCATGTGTATGATATTGCTTACCATGTGTATGATATTAATGATCAAGCATATGATATTGCTTATCATGCATATGATATTACTGATCATGCTTATGATATCAATGATCATGTAAATGGCATTGCTTACCATGTGTATGATATTAATGATCATGTGTATGATATTGATTACCATGTGTTTGATGATAAAGATCATATGTATGATATTGATTACCATGTGTATGATATAAATGATCATGTGTATGTTATTGATGACCATGTAGGCAAGATGAAATCAATGATATTTTAATATAAATAAAATGTTTAACATAACAGTCTAGTCTTTTTACTAGAATAGTATTTTTAGAATTAACAAGACCGTGTCATTTTGTATTAGTAACCCCAAAATTGTCCTCACCCTAAAAAGGAGGGATGACTCCTTCCAAAACCCACCCCCGCTGCCGCTCAAATGTCAATCATGACTTATGTGGATCTATTGAGTAGCGTTTTGCCCTGAAATTACACTAAGCTGAATATAGAAAACATCAGATATATAATTGAAATTGATAACGAATTATTCATATACTACATGAATAGATGTACTCGTTTACATAAACAATTATGACATTTATAACATTATAAGGCAGCTCTAACAGAAATGAAATACCCTGACAGTTTTTTGACAGTTTTTTGACAGTTTATTATATTCTCTACACAAAATACATGTGATATGAGGTACATTTATAAAATATGTATACAAAGCACACAATGTGCATTATAATACTCGTACACACAAACTTATATTTTAACCAGGCTGTAGGGTCCATTATGTTCTTGCAACTGATATAAACGAACACATAATTGAATACATAACACATCATACAGTTTAGATAGGAGGTAGGTATGTTTATTAAATAAACTATATAGGTTGAGCATAAATTCATAATAAAGAAGTCGAAAGAGTAATGGGTGGACCAGTGATTTTTAGCTCACCTGAGCACGAGCTCTTGTGATAGGGTGTTTGTCTGTTGTCGTCCAACCCTTGTCTGTCGTCGATATTTTCCTCAACAGCTTCTCCTAAACCACTACGACAATTTCAACCAAACTTCACAGGAATGTTCCTTGTGTGGTCCATCTCTAGTTTCCTTCAATAAAGTGGTTCCATGCTGAACTCTGGTTGCCATGGCAACCTAAAGGAAAAATGGGAAAACTTGAAACCCCTGGCCCAATTTCCAAATTATTTCACAGAAAGGTTTTTTGGTGATCCTGTTTCAAATTCCTTCATCTTCTGTTCATTTGAAAAAAATGGCCATTAAGGGGCTGGTCTTGTATTTACTTTATGTACATGTATAATTATATTGAAAAGACTTCGTAAATATTCTAGCCCGATTTTGAAAAAAAATCGCAGCTATGTTCCTTAGGTGAACCCATGTCAAATTCATTCACTCTATGTTGATTCATAATAAAAACATGGTTGCCAGGGGCGGGTCTAGTTTTCTTTATATGCCAAAATGGGTCACTTTGAAAGTCTCTCTTCAGAAACCATTGGTCCTATTTCAAAATATATTCACAGAAATCTCCCTTATGTGACCCTTTAATCAAAACTCAAAAGTATTATTCAATTTTGTTTTACAATCATTCGAGTCTTATAATATCAACTTCATTAACTTATTCACAGTTATGTGCGCTTTTTTGACAAGTTATATAACTTAAACTTCAATATTGTAAGAGAACATAGGCTCTTCATAACCTTTTTTTATACAAATATGTTTATAATGCCCCTTTAAAATATGGGCCGAATTATAGTTTCACTTGCGGCGTACAGGTGGGCGTCATCCAGTATGTTGTTCGATCAATAACAGTCAGGTGTGCGAAAAAGGACCATTTTTACCCTGTTGTTTAAAGTTTCCAGAACAATTACAATAAATCTACGGAAATAATTAAGTAAGTTTTTCAACATCATTCTCAGACAGAATTTTCTTATGCATTGTATATATCAGGCAAAGTACAACAGAAATCTTCAAACTGATGATCTTTTTTTGTAAATTTATAGATTTAACATAAAGCAGATTAATTAACATTGCTAGACCATGTCTGAGCTTTAAGTTATATCTCAATGTGATTAGTTAAATCATATTTAGAGCCAGAAAAAAATCTGAATCCGACTGGTCAAGAATATATTTAACATTTTGTTACCAACAATACACATTGTTATAATCAACGTTATTACAATGAATGGAAGCATTTAAAAACACACCTTTTACAATATAGAGTATAAATTAAATCTATTTTCAGTCAACTTGTACAACATATGAATTATATTAATGAGGAAATCGACGAGGTCTCCATAAAGCGTGGCATGCTGAGTATTACTCTTAATATTTAATAATTGTTTTATAACCAGTATGTATCATATTGAAATCTCCCTAGCCCCATGTTTCACATGCATATAAAACAAAATGGGTACTACAGTATTATTAAATAGCTTTAGTTGGCAATCAAATGGCAGGCATATGTTTCTAATGTTAAGAGATAGTAATATCCGGTTCACTATCTACTATCCGGTGAACCCCATATAACTCGGAACTAACTACTAGTACCCTTTCTTAAATCGATTAAGGCGCTAAAAAAGTTGGACACGCCAAGAAACGAGTGTTAAAAAACGATACTGGTTGAGAAGCAGTTTCCGACGGAAAGCAGTTTCCGACAAATCGCTTTTTCGCGTACTTTCTTTAGATCTTCATAAAGAAGGTACTGTAATTCAACAATGTGGTAAGTAGGCAATCAAAAGTTGAAATTCTTACCGAGATACGTAAGTAACTTTTATCATTATTTAATGTTTAATGTTTATTTATCATTTTGTACACAAACTTGCACGTGGGGGATCGGCACGCGCCACGTATTGCGCATGCGTGTGAACCTAATTTGCATATCTATGAATAGCTACAAGGTTTTCCTTAATTGACTTATACAAACGATGATCATTGTGTACATATTTGTGAACACTGGTATCATGCTTGTTTCGCACCTACATTCACTTAAATGTATACAACACAAGTTCCCATCAGAAATGAATAAAAAAAATCATTGATATTCAGTCTCTGCCTGATTTCGAGTATGAATTGAATGTCGTAAATTTTAAGGTTTAAATTCTTCGTAAATGCTGAAAAATTAAATAACATTTTTCTTATTACAGTCTTATATCTAGTTTATTAAATAAACAGATAATAAAAACACACAACAGGCACCTTAAATATGCCCCGCATTCAAATTGTCGGAAACTGCTTCTCATCACAAGCTAATCAGAACAATGTAAGTACCCTCTTTGCGCCCCTATTAGATACACTACATGTGACGTCACGCATGTAAGAAATATATCGACAATAGCAGCTTGAGCTGTAGTTATATGAAATGGGAACAATTTTAGTAGATATTTAAACACGTATAAATAATTCAATAAAAACGTTTAAAAACTGTCGGAAACTGCTTCTCAACCAGTAAGGGAAGTTACCATGTTGGAAACTTTGTTTGCGTGCTATTGGACATTTAGTAGAATGTAGCCGCATTTTGTTTTCTTACGAGTCAAAATATTATTTGATTACAACTTCCGGGATTTTGCCACATCAACATCGAACATCAACATGGAATCTTTGTTCAACGTTCCTTTCCAATTTCTGGAGTGTCCAAACCTGAAGTTGAAAAAACCGACATGGGTTCGACAGCCGTCTGCAATGACAATGTTTGCGCTTGTGCTTCTGTCTTACTTTCTTGTTACTGGAGGTAAGTTTGCATTGCCGGCAACTCGCTCCACAGTCCTTTCACTCACACAATTATTTCAATAAGATTATTATTGTTAATAATGCACGTTATAATGTGGGTGTCATCATGAAGATGAAAATCTGGATGAGTAGAATCCAGTAGGTTGAAACTGCAATTATCTGAATTACTCTGATTATCATGCATGTCGGAATGATCAAAGAGAACTGTAGTCTGAACAACTTAATATTGTACTAACTTCTTACCCTGTGCCGGCTCTAAAAGCATGTTATACTATGTGTTAATTAAACCTTCACAGCAGCCCTCAACAACTCCACTCCCCGCTAGAATTTGTGAACTTGAGAGAATTAGAATATCGAGGTTGGGCGAGAAAAAATTCTATCACGCTCTTCCGCCTGGGCGAGTAAAGATTTCTTCAGATTCAAGTATAAATTATTTATACTGGATGAGTACCTAAATCGGAACAGTACCTAAATATGGAACACCCATAATAAAAGCGTTTTCCAGATTGAGATCAGTTTATTTCTGATTTTAATCAATAAAGATGTTGTCTTAGATACAAATTCCAAAGTACACGATTCTCCGGTAAGTGTTTCAAATACTGCTAACATTTTAAGTTTTTCATGTTCAAATGTCAATATATTACATTTGGGCGGAAAGACTTCATGCTTGCCATAATCACAGCATACTGGTACAGCCTTATTCTACTGAAATCATCTAATTTTACTGACAAAAAAACTAGCTGGTAACAACATTAATTATTAATTTACTTAATGAAATCATGGAGCAATAATTTTAAAAGAATACATAAAAATAAATAACGAATTAAAACTGTTCCATATTTAGGTACTCCGAGGACGAAAATGGCAGTCCTTAATTGTATGGCTAATAAAGTTCTTTTCATGCAGATTGGTAGTATCTTAAAAAATGCCATTTATATCAACCAATTGGTCTTGAATCCTAGTATGCTGATGGAAAATTTTGTAGTTGTGGTGCAAGTATTACTAAAAATATTTCAAAAATAGTGCCGAAAGTGTTCCGATTTAGGTACTCACCCAGTATACCAAAATGAATTGATTGCAAAAAAACATTTCAATTAAATTACCGGATGTAAACAGTCTAATTAAAACTCGAAATTTGACCTACATTGCGTACGATTGGCAAGTATATTTTTTTTATTGATTATGCACATGGTCAAACGCAGAGACTGTTTAATCGATTATAATATATATTTTATATACAAATTCCTCAGTTAATAAAAACAAAATATTTATATTTAAATTATTTTGTTATTATTAATTTAACTATTTATAAGGGTGTTTTTAAGAATTTGTTACCCATTATAATCCATAAATGAATCTTGCAGCAGTAAGTTGCTGGGACTAAGGTCAATTAGCTATGAAAATCTACTTGCCCTGCACAGAAATTACTCACACTTTTCTCAAACAAAATCAGGCAACACTGATTATACATTAGCTTGTTTTGAATCCACTCAATTTATTTACTATCAAAGCAATGGTATCAAACAGAAGATGGAAAACATTTGATCTACTCCATTATCATAACAGTCTTATTATTTAAGGCCTGCACAGTTTACAAAATAAGTATTAATCTGTCTGTATGGTAGACAATGACTCAAGGATAATGTACAAAATGACCAACAGAATGATTCTAGATGACCTGAAATGAGAGGGTACGAGATGATTAGGTTCTGTTTGCATGTGTTTTTGTGCAGAATTCATTGTTAAAAATATAAGCTCTCTAAGGTTTCAGGAATGGCTTTTCCATGCTTGAAACATGTATAGCTGTTGCATAATTCATGATATTTTTTGGAATGATAAACATGGTAATACTATGTTTGTTATCAGCAGTAACTTTTTATTCTAAAATATGTGTCACTGGAATCTTGGATCAGAAAATCATCTGCAATTTTCACAACAAACAAGGCCAATGGTGCCTGTCTTGCAGCAAAAACCATTGCAACCAAAGGTGGGACTCATATTTCAACATGGTATCATAGTCTTGAAAATGAGGGTGTTATAATACCTTCATTGTGTACTTTTGGTTAAATTTGTTTTGAAGAAGTACTCTGGTTTAAAGAGGGTTGTACACAGTAACTCAAAAGTTGGCATTCAAAATAGTTTTACATTATTTGTTAGAAGGATTTAGGTAGGTCTGATTGAGTTTTGAGTTCAGAATTTGGTAATGTGAGAAGGAGAGGTGTTGCACTCTCAAGAATTTGACCTCGTTATACTTCAAGTTTTTTATGTCTAAACTGGTAAACAAGATGTTGAAATAACAGCAGACTTTGTCTAGTTACAAAAAAAAGTCGAAATAATCAGCCTAGTTTTACATGTACCTGAACTCTGTTTTTTTCCTGATATGTATAAACTTACAATGTTATGGACATGGTGTTGGAGCAAGTGTCTCTTATTTACAAAAGTGTTTGTCTGCAGCACTGTGTAAGGTGGATGAAAAAACTTTTGTGGCAAAATTAGTTGCACTTAAAATAATTTGCCATACGAAAACATTAAACGTGCAATTATTTGGACATGAATCATTTATATTTTTTGTTTCAACTGATAAATACCAGTAGCATAGATGTCTGTATTTATTCATTTTTTAGGCATCATCTATGACGTGATTGTTGAGCCACCGAGTATAGGATCCACTACAGATGAAAGAGGAAATTCTAGACCAGTAAGTTAACTTATTTATTCTACTTGATTGTAAAAATGCATAAATTATTGTTGCTTAAAAATCCTTGAATCAATCTCAAATATGTACCATTGTAAACATTTTTTTAATAATTTTTCAAATGTGCAGTGATTCATATTCAAATTTGGATAGATAGTATATATTTCATATCTGTGGGTTTTGAGCAAAATTTGTCCTATGCCTGCTTCTGTCAGTGTGAACATATTACTTTAAAACATTGCACGCTGCTGATTGACATGTTTAAGAATAATGAATATTTAGGAAAAAGAATAAGTATAGGACTTGGGATGTGCAGTAAATGAAGACATTGACAATAACATGTAGCTTTTTTAACATTTTTGTCGGTATATTTTTGTTTTGTGCATAATCATTATCTTATTTTTGTGTTTTTTATGACTTCTAATTGTCAGACTAGGATTTTGCCAAAATATGTTCACATGAAATCTTGTAAATATAATGATGAAATAATTATGGTTTATCACCAATGTTTAGATGATAGTGGTCAAGTGGTTATGGTGTTAGTCCCCCCCCCCCCCCCCAAAAAAAAAGAAAAGATTGTGGGTTCGAGCCCCATCAAGGAAACCTTCTATTGGCCTCTGAAGAAGAACCCCATGCTGGATTCTACTTGGGAAACAGACTTCAGGGAGAATCATATCTATGAAACTAATGTGCTATTTCTGTGTTTCAGGTAGCCTTCATGCCATACAGAGTAAATGGCCAGTATATAATGGAGGGGCTGGCATCCAGTTTCCTGTTCACCCTTGGTGGGCTGGGCTTTGTTATACTCGACCAAACAAATGTGCCGATTATGCCGAAACTTAACCGAGTTTTGATGTTCTGTGTGGGATTCGCATCTATACTTCTCTCATTCTTCATGTGTAGAGTCTTTATGAGAATGAAATTGCCGTAAGTATTATGATGTTTGTTCCTTCAAGTATTCAAAAAGAAGGCAAACACCACTTCCACATCGCATTATACTTTCATGTCCGTTTGCTTACTTAAGCATTTCTTTTCCAATCTTTACATAACATGTTTACATTGACCATGTTTGATCCTTATGACCCTTGAATTAAGTGGCACTCCATGCAGACGACACATGCAATTTGCATATTTCCTGTTATGCAAATTTAAGTAATTTTCTAAAACTTACCTCACAATGCTGGCTGTTAAAATGCCATACTATGTTCTTTTAATATGGTTAGAAAATCTGTCACTAACTTTGTGAACATTAATCGAACTCATCATGCAACTTCAAGCCCCAATACATGTAGACACTACTGGTTATATGTTCATAATATTATAAGATTGTAGCTCACAAGCCTGAATATATATAAACATACATCTACTGTTACTCTACATCAAAAGCCAGATATTTTTCTAGACTGGGCTTGATTCAGACTTGCAAGAACAGTCAAAACTCGCTATGTCGACATCGGAAAATACTTCGATATAACTGAAATTCAAAGAGTGTAAAACAGAAACAATTTTTTTTCCACATAACCGGATCGTCGAGATAACAGAGTTTGACATAGCGAGTTTTGACTGTATGTGCTTAAAGCTGCACTCTCACATTAAATTTTCGAATGTAAATATGAAAATCTACGATCTGATATTTTGTCAGCAATCTTACATCATTGGGTTGCAGAATGATATTAACGCAAACATTTACTCTTTCCAAGACAAAAAATAAAAAAAGTTGTAAAAATGGTAAATCTGTGAGTGCAGTTTTTATATGTTTGTACTGTAAACTTACATTTACCCAGCTACTCGCAATAAATATATATTTTTTACTTTAAGTTATGTTTCATTCCATTTCAGTGGCTACCTGCAGGGCTAGGCTAGAAGATCCTGTGTAGTTCTTTAATTTAAATCCAACGATAAGTCTATGCATAAAATGAATAAGTGTACTTTTAACTTACTGTTACTACCAAAGGAATGTATTGTCTTGCTTAAAATCTGACATAGCAATTGGAAATCATTTACACATTAAAACAAATAGTGCCAGGTATAATTTCATCATTTAAGATACAAATAATGTGTGTAAACTTAAAGAATGAAGTAAGAAACAGTTAAAACTGAAACCATATTTGAATGAGGCATTGTTACTAGATTAACTTGATGTGTCAAAGTATGTATGTATCATTGTTAGTGAAATAAAGTATTTTATAATATCAGGGTGTTTCTTTTTTATGCCCCTAAAGGTGGGCATATTCAAATTGAACTGTCCGTCCGTCCATCCATCCATCTCTCCGTGTGTCTGGCTCAACTTCTTCTGTCCTGGCTGTAACCAAGATGATGTGTTGCCTGCAAGACCCGTGTCCCTACCTCTAAGGTCAAGGTCACACAGTATTTGAATGCTATGGAATGCTGCATATAAGGACAGGAGTATAGGTGGTCAGGTCAGGGCTGTAAGCTTCTCTTGAATGGACAGATTTTAAAATAACTTGCCACATGTGTTTGCCATACCAAGACGACGTGTTGCGTGCAAGAACCTTGTCCCTTCCTCTAAGGTCAAGGTCACACTTAGTGTTTGAATACTATGGAATGCTGCATATCAGGACTTAGTGTATAGTTGGTCGCGTCCTGGTTGTAACTTTTTCTTGTACTATGGACAGATTTAGAATAACTTGCCACATGTGTTTCACATACCAAGCGAGTCGCATGCAAGACCAGTGTCCCTACCTCAAAGGTCAAGGTCACACTAGTGTTTGAATACTATGGTTGTGTCCGGGCTGTTAGTTTTCATGTATGGACATATTTTAAAATAACTTGCCACATGTGTTTCACATAGCAAGATGACATGTCGCGTGCAAGACCAGTGTCCCTACCTCTAAGGTCAAGGTCATACTTAGCATTTTTTTACTATGGAATGCTGCATATCGGGACAAAAAGTAGTTGGTCTTGTCCAGGCTGTAACTTTCTCATATATGGTTAAGCTGGCGTAAGACCAACAGCACTGACATATTACAGTGACCACGTTTGGGTCTCTTGTGGTGTTTCAAAACATTAATGAGAGGTAATTAGTTTTTATATTCCACTTGTTCATAAACATTCCTTGCTTTATCCACACATTTCATTGCAGTTATCTTTTAAAGCGGTTAGAACTCATAATTCTTGAATAAATTATGATACAATAATGGTAAAAGTGAATACTTCAGGGATAAACCCTGATTGCGAACGATTGAAGTGAACCCATTGATTGACACATTGAAAAGGCACATCGATTTTGATTTTTGCAAATATTGATATGGAAATAACACTACAGTGATTTTCCTGTCTGAAGCGAGATGTATTTTGCTTCTTGCAATAACCAGATGTGATGTCACAAACCATGTGTTATGTCCACACTGGAAATGATAGGTCACTGTGCAAGATGGAGTAAATTTCAAATCGAGTCAGTTTCTCTTGAATGAGATGGTTCCATGTAATGTTCGTTATGTGACACTACATAATGTTTGATATATAATATACCAGGATTCTTTTTTAAATATAAACCTAGAATGGAAAAAAATGGTATGAAAAAAATATAATTTAATAATAAGAGAATGAGAAACACAAATTTTAACACTGGAAAACTGTTAAGTGAAGGATGTAGTTAATTGCCTTAATCACGTTTACCATATTGAAATCCTGGCATCTATTATCAATAGGCCATTCATGACCAACCTGCTACCAAGTCTGAGGTCCCTGGGCCCAAGTCTTCTCCAGTTACTGATCAAATTTTCAGCAAGGTCACCTCGACACTGACCTCAAAATCAATACAACACTGAGTGGGAATAAAGCATTCATCAGGAACATACCTGAGGTATTTTGAACTGTACAATCAGACACTCTTGTTAGGTGTCGACAAATGAAGGTCTTTCTTGACTAAGGTCACAGTATGTTATATGGGTTGGAAGTGAGGGTGTCCCCTACTTTGTTTTTGAAGAATACAGGTATAAAGGAACCATTTTCAAGTGCTATGTGCGCTTATATTTAGTCAAATGATGTCCAACTTTAACCAACGAAAAGGATATATACTAATTATAATGTATAAACAGTTAACACCCCCTAAGACTTCTATTACAACTTTTGATTTCGAGTTCTAAGCAATTGCTATTTAGATGGAACATAAATCCATTTGTACGCCCAGGCGTACTGGAGTATGCCTAGGTATGCGCCTGTTCACAAGTTATTGATTGGAAACCATGGGGACAGACGGTGGGTACGATTGCTATATGCTGCCCATCATGGGGCATAAAAACAACTCAATGCTGTTTGAAATATTTATTCATTAACCAAAGATGAATGATAAAACTGCAGAGATAAAGAACCAATCCCATGCAAAGCAACAAAACAATAACTTAGTAAATTAAAATATAATATGCCAACAATAAATGTATATATCCAACAAAACAAAAATTAATAATCGGCCTCGGACACAATCTACATGTATTTAAATTTGCCTATCTGATTTCATAATAATGAAAAAAGAATTTATATAATCACGTTATTTAGGTATACGAGTTTAATCAACTAGGGTTTTTCTGCATGAGATCCATTATTGTAACTTCTTTACATCTGGAATGACTAGTTGCATTTTACATATAAAATATAATCTTCACTTTATTCTATATATGAATACATTTTTATCAAATTCAACATCTTAACCCTCTATGTGTTAAGAAAATACTTTGCATATATATGTGTTTTATATCAAGACATATTTTCCGGGAAAAACATGTTGATGCAAAGTGCGTACATCTAATAAAAGACAAGAGTGACACTCACAAAATACGCCCATCAATAATTTGTTGGATTCTAAGACAACTTACTGTGGCAAATTTTGACCAATTCAAGGGCCATAATCCTGAAGAGCCTGGCTGGTTATAGAACTTTGCCAAGAATATATACCAACAAACATTTATAGTAGCAAGTTTGGAGAAATTCGGATAAAAACTGTTCAAGTTTGAGAGTAGACAAAGCTAAAATGGCCAATTCAGGGGGCCATAACTCTGGAGTGCCTAAAGCGATTAGGCTGGTTATCGAACTTGACCTAGATATTTCACCAACAGACACTTTCATGAAGTTTGGTGGAAATAGGATGAGAAATGTTCAAGTTAGAGAGCGGACAAAGCTAAAATGGACAATTTTGACAAATTCAGGGGGCCATAACTCTGGAGTGCCTAAAGCGATTTGGCTGATTATTGAACTTGACCGAGATATTTCACCAACAAACACTTTCATGACGTTTGGTGGAAATTGGATGAGAAATGATCAAGTTAGAGAGTGGACAAAGCTAAAATGGCCAATTTTGACAAATTCAGGGGGCCATAACTCTGGAGTGCCTACAGCGATTTGGCTTGTTATCGAACTTGACGTAGATATTTCACCAACAAACACTTTCATGAAGTTTGGTGGAAATTGGATGAGAAATGTTCAAGTTAGAGAGCAGACAACATTGTGGAGACGCCCGCCCGCCCGCCCGCCATGGGTGTTCCCATAATACGGCCATCGTAAGATGGGCGTATAAAAAAATGCTCATAGTCGTCTAAATAACTACTGAGTTGAATCTACCTAATAACTAGTTAAAGATGCACTTTTACTCCCAAATAAGATTTACCACAATTAATTGATTTTTCAGTTATTAAATACATAGTTACAATCTTGTTATCAGTAATCACTATTTTCCATAAATGCAATATTTAGTAAGTAGTTAAAAGGTTTTATCACTCAAAATTTATATTTGTTATACATGTGTATGTATTGATTTTAAATATGAGAGTAACTTCAAAAATAAGACACTTTTTACACAAGTGAAGATCAGTACAGATGGTTTCAAACTATTATAGTAGATCATCAACAGAAGATCATCAACAGTAGATCATCAACAGTAGATCATCAACAGTAGATCATCAACAGTATATGTAATGCATGAGGTTAATTCATTTAAACCATATCCGTTTACAGATTTATGTAATCTGTAAAAAGTGTGTTTCAATTATTTGAAATTAAAGCTTGTTCACAGATTTAAAAATTACAATAAAGGACAAAGTCTTAGAATAAGCATGAGTTAATTAAGAAATGAATTGCGGGGTTGATGTCATTATTTGGGTATGAACGCAATTTGGCTTGTCAAAGTGTGTGGAGTCTAAAGGACTCCACACACACGTAGACCAGCCCAATTGTGTTCATATCACTGATAATTCAATTAATTCCTTATATTTACACCAATTGTTCATAATTTCATTCAAGAATACTTCATTTCATTTAAGAAAACTTCAGTGATCCTGTCTTACTCATTCTGTAAATAGAACAACCTGACTGTAACATTTTCAAATGACGTCACAATAACGTGGGAAAAGATCAACCTCTTGAAATCACTTTTAAACGTTAAATTGAAACACTTGTCAACAATACATTTAAAATATAATTAATTAAAACTTTCTAAAATGTTGATTTATATTTTAAGGGACCTGCTGACACAAAATGAACAATAACAAAATAAATAGCTTTTATGTATATTGTTATATGATGAATCGCGATCAGAATATATCTGAAGGTGTTGCGTTATCGATTGATAAACGCAATTGCTGAAACGCAGTTCATTTAAGGAATTGATGTTAAGGTGTAAATATCGCATATTTATTTATATACACACACATTATATATATATAAATAAAAATTGGCATTTAAAATGCGCAAATTCATGTAGATAGTGTCTAATGTCCTTTGAAAGGGTAGCCTATGTACAACAGTTTAGTGACCATTTGTCAATACAATCATTTCATTTATCCAAAAATTTAGCATTATAAATTGCCAATGGTTTGATGAAATGACACATAGGTTTCCAAATTCAGCAAACTGATAATGGCTTGTTAAGATGACACACTAGGTTTCCAATTTCAGCATAATTGCCAATGGCTAAAGTTACAAAACGTTAAGTTTGAATATAGTTTTCACTCAGAGCTTGTTATAAAGACATTATGTCTATTAAGAAACAAATTAAGAAAATCATAGTAAAATTTAATTAATTATCTCCCATAGAAATATATCATTAAGGTGTTATTAAAAAAATTAATCCATGCAAAAATAATATAAATAAGTTAAAAATCATAATGATGGATGGCTTACCTTAAGCTCAAACAATCACGTACACTACACCTACACTACAATTCATCTCATTTAATTTTTACTTACCTATTCAGTTCATTCAAAACCCTTATGTTTGTACAGTACAAATAAATACATGGAACAAAATGGAAATATTTACCAGTGAGAGACTAAGATTGAATATGAAATACCTCGGTTCTACATGTAATTGGAAAAATGCCCTGATGTGTAAATGTGATGGCAGTTAATACAATAAAGTTTGTCTATTGCATAGGAATAGCACCAAAAAGTCAAAACCAAATCAGACCAACTATTAATAGTTCAGAAGAACTACACACTGGCCAAGAAAGGTCTGCAATACAATTATTATCAATCCCAAACATGTTTGTTAATGTAAATGACATAATCTATGTAATGTTCATAATGACCATACTTCGTTGATATCTTATATGAATTCAAAACTTAAAAGCCAATGATAAAGAGTGTTCATGGTAACAGTACAATTTCCATTCCAACCAACCATACTCCATGCATGCCAAGTAACTATGGTAACAAAGGTCAACAATTTAATCCCTGTATATTCTGTTTCTATCATGGTAATATTAAAGTTCTTTGACAACCAAGCCTATCCCTGTATGTCCTTTCTTTCATGGCACTTATTCAATATATGTATTGCAGTATTCTGTTTCCATGGCAACTGGTCTATTCCCTGCGGTTCCACTCTGGATCCTCCATCTGCTGTATTGCACTGAGTTCATCTGGAGGAAACAAAATACATGTGTAGTACCTTTGATGAAAGAACTGATTTCAATCATATACAGTTGTCACAATTATCAACATTATACAGTAAAACCTGGTTGGCTCAAACTTGCTTGGCTCAGTTCCTCGTTGGATCAAACTGGATGTAAAGGACCGATTTTTTTCTACTGAATGTAAGCATTCCTGCTTGGCTTGAATTTCTCGAGGCTTGAGATAATTTCGCTGGTCCCTGGGATTCCGAGCCGACACTGGGTTTAACTATACTAGCATATTTGCTGAGTCATATTCAGTGACATGTAATACTGAACTAAATCCAAGGAATATAATTTGGGTATTTTTATTTGGCTGACTACCAAAAAACCTAGTTAAGAATGCGGATACCCAATGGGTCATCAAATCCTGTACCTCTGATGTAAATGGTGCGATTTTCACCTCTCTTCTCCTCTGTGTCTGCCTGTAGGCCATGGTTGGATGTAAGTTTCCCTCGCTGGCCCTTAAACCCTCCGTTTACATCACAATACTCGATAAACCTGAAACACAGGTAACGAGATATTTAGAGTGGTTGTGCCATAATTTCATGTCGGTTTCCCTTGCTGACCCTTAAACCATTCGTTAACATCACGTGTCTCAAGATCTAATCAGCATACATCTTGGTCACATTTTTTTGGGGTCTAAATGACGGTATATTAAGTTTATGTTGATTTATTTTACAAAGATTGTGAAACAAGCTACTGCAAAATATAAGTCATTCTCGTTGGAACGATGTTGTGCTAGAATGTTGTCTTGTGTTGTGGGGGAAACCGGAGTACCCCGAGGAAACCCACTTGTCCATCTTGGTGACCACAAACCAAAATCACATGCGCCCAGGCCGGGAATCGAACCCAGGTTGCGAAAAGGGAGTGCACTAACCACTGCACTCATAGGACAACCTACAACCTACAGTATGTTAAACAGGTAGTAATAAAATAATTGACCACTTCAATGTTAATGTCATGGTCATATCATGTCTATATCTTAAAAAAAACGGAGGAGCTAAAAATCACCTACCTTTTCCAGATTTTGTCCTGCTCCAATGTGACTGGGTTGCCAATAACAATAAGCAGCGCTCTAGCCCGAGTCACTGCCACATTGAACCGCTAAAATACAATATATATATCATATTGATTTTTTTGCCTTCTATTTAAAATATAGATTTTTATCAAATTTTCAGTAATCTAAGAGCTTTCTGTCGGTCATTACACAACAGTGCAAACATTAGCATCTGATGAAAATAAGTTGCTTTATATGAATGTTGCGTAAAAGCAATGAGGGTAATTCAGAATACAAGAGTTGATTTCAAATACTTTTCTAGCAACAAGAGGCACATCAGTGCCTGTGCTCCACTGGCCAAAAGGTTCAAGCAAAGACCACCTAACGAACATTTTCGTCAAGTTTCATAGAAATACAATCATCAATTTTTGAGGAGAAGTTATTTAAAAAAATTTTTTACTTTAATAGCTCTGGCTGCCATGTTGTGCAGTGGACCGAAATGATTTAGGCAATTTGAGTAAAGGAGCACCAAACAAACATTTCTGTCAAGTTTTATCGAAAAAAGGTCATCGGTTTCGACGACAAGTCGTATAAAGTTTTTTTTTATTTTTTAGCTCTGGCAGCCATGGTGTGCAGTGGACTGGAACCATTTAACAAATTTTGGTTAATGACCACCCAAGGAACATTTCTGTCAAGTTTCATCAAAATCTGATCATCGGTTTCTGAGGAGAAGTGGTGTAAAGGTTTTTCCTATTTTTAGCTTTTCCTTTAAACTATAAATATCGACCCAAAATAATGCTTAAAAGTTAAACAATTAATAAACATTTAATCTGAATAGATTATGAAGCAAATATCTAGCCTGAACAAGAACTGACGAGATAGAATCGACTTGGTGTTTCACTTACACTTTTCGGCCATTTAAGTTACTAAAAATAGCTGTTTCATAAACTTTCAGAATGTCACTTAAACGAAAATTAATGTTCAGTCTATATATACTTTCCTATGTATAAATGTAAGGTTTTTAAATTGATCTTTTTGTGAGAACTTTATGCTTATATGTTTACTCATAAATTATTATTGTTTAAAAATTATTTAAAGATGCTATACGTGAAAAATTAAGACATTATTTTTTTTTCTATTAAAGGGAGGTAATTCAGTAGTAAAATGTAATCAAAGCTATTAAAGCATGGCATTTCTTTTCTAACCATGTTGATATTATTACAGTCTATTCAAGCAAGATGCCTTTTGTTTTTACATAGTACTATAGGTTCTGAAAAACAAGGAGCACTATTCCCAACAGAAGGATGTCACTCCCTATCACTGCATGAGCATCATAATAAAGAAATGTTTACTCAAACTGCAAGCTGCTCAATTGAAATAGGTATTTACCTCAAGCATACAGTTTTATAATGTGGCAAAATAGTCGGACTACTAGATTGTCATTCGGACTAGTAAAATATGCCATTATGCTAGTCCAACTGGCTAGTAGGTTAAAATGTTTTTCGTGAAGACTGCGGACGAGAAGTCCTTAAAGGTTTTTCTATTTTTAACTCTCGCAGCCATGTTGTGCAGCGGACCGGAACCATTTGGGCAATTTTGGTTAAAGGGCATCCCGATGAACATTTATGTAAAGTTTCATCAAAATCTGATAATCGGTTTCTGAGAAGATGTAGTTTAACGTTTTTTTCTATTCTTAGCTCTGGTGCCCATGTTGTGCAGCAGACCAGAACTGTTTGGGCTATTTTGGTTAAGGACTACCCAAGTAACATTTCTGTCAAGTTTCATTGCAATACGATCATCGGTTTCTGAGGGGAAGTCGTTTAAAGGTTTTTCTATTTTTACCTCTGGGGGCCATCTTGTGCAGTGGACCGAAACCATTGAAGCAAATTTGATAAAGGACCATCCAAGGAACATTTCTGTTAAGTTTCATCAAAATCTGATCATCGGTTTCTGAGAAGATGTTCTTTAAAGGTTTTTCTATTTTTTTGCCCTGGCAGCCATGTTGTGCAGCGGACCGGAACCATTTGAGCAATTTTGGTTAAGGACCACCCAAGGAACAAGTCTGTCAAGTTTCATCAAAATCTGCCTATCCGTTTCAGAGGAGATGTCGTTTAAAGATTTTGCTATTTTTAGCTGTGGCGGCCATATTGTGCAATGGACCAGAACCATTTGAGCAATTTTAATAAAGGACCACCCAAGGAACATTACTGTCAAGTTTCATCAAAATCTGCCGAACCGTTTCAGAGGAGATGTCGTTTAAAGATTTTGCTATTTTTAGCTCTGGCAGCCATATTGTGCAATGGACCGGAACCATTTGAGCAATTTTGGTAAAGGACCACCAAAGGAACATTCCTGTGAAGTTTTGTCAAAATCCGCTTCTCAGTTTCAGAGGAGATGTCGTTTAAAGTAAAAGTTTACGCACGCACGCACGCACGCACGCACGCACGCACTCACGACGGACAATCTGTGACGACATAAGCTCCATGGCCTTCGGCCAGTGGAGCTAAAAAAACAACACTTTTTACTTAAATAATGCTGAACACTTAAATCTTGGCGTAAGAGTGGTCAAGTGTTATAGGTGTCCATCTCTCAGCCAAGAGGTTGTGGTTTCAATCAAGTTTAAGTTCTCTTCGACCCTCAAAAATAGACACCAGTACTGGTTTCTATGCAGGAAATGGACTCGAGCATAACTACATAAGCTGGAAAACAGCTCTAGTAAAATCAAGCAAAAATTAGTATAAACTAACCTTGGGGTTGCGGAGGAATCCCAGTCTGTACTCAAGGTCCTGGTCAGTGTATGCTGAGTCCTTACAGCTGCGAACAGTGGAGATGATGATGACCTTGAACTCCTGACCTTGAAACTCCTCCACTGACCCCACCATTATGTCGCCACGGTTACTACTGTGTCCTTTGAGCTTGATCATCTCCCGTATCTTAGCAACCTGTATCAAAGACATCAACATTTATTATGACCTTGAAATTTCCCTTTTTGTGATAATGTCTCATGTGTTCAAACATCTATGATATCCACTTAATATGAACAAACGTTTTGTTGTTTACAATGGTTATGTGAAAACAATGAAGCGTGTTACCTGTTTTCTGTATGGTGAGATAATGCCGATATCGGAGGGTTCCTGTTTATTGTTATGTATAAATAATGATGCTGGTTACCTGTTTCCTGTATGGTGAGTTAATGCCGATATCAGAGGGTTCCTTTTTATCGTTATGTATAAATAATGATGCTGGTTACCTGTTTCCTGTATGGGGAAATAATGCCAATATCAGAGGGCTTCAGTTTGTGGTTATGTGTAAATGATGATGAGGGTTACCCGTTTCCTGTATGGTGAGATAATGCCGATATCAGAGGGCTTCAGTTTGTGGTTATGTGTAAATAATGATGCAGGTTACCTGTTTTCTGTATGGTGATATAATGCCAATATCAGAGGGCTTCAGTTTGTGGTAATGTGTAAATGATGATGAGGGTTACCTGTTTCCTGTATGGTGAGATGATGCTGATATCATAGGGATTCAGTTTGTGGTTATGTGTAAATAATAATGCAGGCTACCTGTTTTCTGTATGGTGCGATAATGCCGATATCAGAGGGCTTCAGTTTGTGGTTATGTGTAAATAATAATGCAGGTTACCTGTTTTCTGTATGGTGAGATAATGCCGATATCAGAGGGCTTCAGTTTGTGGTTATGTGTAAATAATGATGAGGGTTACCTGTTTTCTGTATGGTGAGATGATGCCGATATCTGAGGGCTTCAGTTTGTGGTTATGTGTAAATAATAATGCAGGTTACCTGTTTTCTGTATGGTGATATAATGCCAATATCAGAGGGCTTCAGTTTGTGGTTATGTGTAAATGATGATGAGGGTTACCCGTTTCCTGTATGGTGAGATAATGCCGATATCAGAGGGCTTCAGTTTGTGGTTATGTGTAAATAATGATGCAGGTTACCTGTTTTCTGTATGGTGATATAATGCCAATATCAGAGGGCTTCAGTTTGTGGTAATGTGTAAATGATGATGAGGGTTACCTGTTTCCTGTATGGTGAGATGATGCTGATATCATAGGGATTCAGTTTGTGGTTATGTGTAAATAATAATGCAGGCTACCTGTTTTCTGTATGGTGCGATAATGCCGATATCAGAGGGCTTCAGTTTGTGGTTATGTGTAAATAATGATGCAGGTTACCTGTTTTCTGTATGGTGAGATAATGCCGATATCAGAGGGCTTCAGTTTGTGGTTATGTGTAAATAATGATGCAGGTTACCTGTTTCCTGTATGGTGATATAATGCCAATATCAGAGGGCTTCAGTTTGTGGTTATGTGTAAATAATGATGCAGGATACCTGTTTCCTGTATGGTGAGATAATGCCGATATCAGAGGGCTTCAGTTTGTGGTTATGTGTAAATAATGATGCAGGTTACCTGTTTCCTGTATGGTGCAATAATGCTGATATCAGAGGGCTTCAGTTTGTGGTTATGTGTAAATAATGATGCAGGATACCTGTTTCCTGTATGGTGAGATAATGCCGATATCAGAGGGCTTCAGTTTGTGGTTATGTGTAAATAATGATGCAGGTTACCTGTTTCCTGTATGGTGCAATAATGCTGATATCAGAGGGCTTCAGTTTGTGGTTATGTGTAAATAATAATGCAGGATACCTGTTTCCTGTATGGTGAGATAATGCCAATATCAGAGGGCTACAGTTTGTGGTTATGTGTAAATAATAATGCAGGCTACCTGTTTTCTGTATGGTGCGATAATGCCGATATCAGAGGGCTTCAGTTTGTGGTTATGTGTAAATAATGATGCAGGTTACCTGTTTCCTGTATGGTGAGATAATGCCGATATCAGAGGGCTTCAGTTTGTGGTTATGTGTAAATAATGATGCAGGTTACCTGTTTCCTGTATGGTGATATAATGCCAATATCAGAGGGCTTCAGTTTGTGGTAATGTGTAAATAATGATGCAGGATACCTGTTTCCTGTATGGTGAGATGATGCTGATATCAGAGGGCTTCAGTTTGTGGTTATGTGTAAATAATAATGCAGGTTACCTGTTTTCTGTATGGTGCGATAATGCCGATATCAGAGGGCTTCAGTTTGTGGTTATGTGTAAATAATGATGCAGGTTACCTGTTTTCTGTATGGTGAGATAATGCCGATATCAGAGGGCTTCAGTTTGTGGTTATGTGTAAATAATGATGCAGGTTACCTGTTTCCTGTATGGTGATATAATGCCAATATCAGAGGGCTTCAGTTTGTGGTTATGTGTAAATAATAATGCAGGTTACCTGTTTCCTGTATGGTGATATAATGCCAATATCAGAGGGCTTCAGTTTGTGGTTATGTGTAAATAATGATGCAGGTTACCTGTTTCCTGTATGGTGATATAATGCCAATATCAGAGGGCTTCAGTTTGTGGTTATGTGAAAATAATGATGCAGGATACCTGTTTCCTGTATGGTGAGATAATGCCGATATCAGAGGGCTTCAGTTTGTGGTTATGTGTAAATAATGATGCAGGTTACCTGTTTCCTGTATGGTGCAATAATGCTGATATCAGAGGGCTTCAGTTTGTGGTTATGTGAAAATAATGATGCAGGATACCTGTTTCCTGTATGGTGAGATAATGCCGATATCAGAGGGCTTCAGTTTGTGGTTATGTGTAAATAATGATGCAGGTTACCTGTTTCCTGTATGGTGCAATAATGCTGATATCAGAGGGCTTCAGTTTGTGGTTATGTGTAAATAATAATGCAGGTTACCTGTTTCCTGTATGGTGAGATAATGCCAATATCAGAGGGCTTCAGTTTGATGCCACCTTTCTGATCTCGAAGCAGTTCCTGAAGATACTTGTCCACCTGGGAGACCTCATCCCTGAAAACACCGCAATTACATTGATCGAGTTTTGCACAAGCCAGCAAGACAGGTAAAAAAAATTGGTTTTGTTATATATTTAATTTTTCAAATTCTATACCTTGTTCCAGTTGAATATAACCATCAAGATTTTTTCTAATGGTCAGATAATACTTGGAGCAGATGTATTGGGTAAGTCTTCTTTTCTTTACTGTAAAAAGTAGGGATGGAAGCGAATATCCGAGTATCCGGATATCACGCAAGTATTCGGATACCAAAATGGGTATTCGAAAATTCGTTAAGAATTAAAATTTCAATAAAATAGCTTAGCAGAGACATAGCAATTGTTTTAAAACTTTTCTGATGAAATATTTCAGGTGATCAACATTGTCTGTCGCGAAGCGGGTATGTGTCACAAATCGTCTGCTATTTGGGTGTTTGCACAAGGCGTGATATTGTGTTCTTGTGCAGCACCATGTGAAGTTTTATGACCTTGTTTACAATGACAAGTGTTTTTTTTATTATCTCAGATGTGCTTAATTGACACTAGTTGATATTAAACGGATTGATCATTAATCCGTAGGAATTGATCGTCCAATCACAAGATAAGACTCGTGCAATCAAAGCTATTAATGACCAATCGTATTTTTGTTATATGCATGAAGAAATTATTGCTATCTGAACAATAAACACAAAAACAAATTTGTTTATCTTTTCACTTTTCAATCAAATTTCCATCATTTTGCATCTTGTAATTGTGTTTTGAATTATTCATCGTTATTCCTGTATCACGACTATCAAATTATCAAATATATAAATGATTTAGTATTTATTCACGTTTTATTTTGTGTAGTGTATTTTATTTTTCATACAATATGTAAACATGTTTAGTTTATTTATAAATAAAAAAGTACACGCATGTAAATAAAGAAAAATCAGATCGTCTTTTTGTCTTCTTATCTTTTCTGCAATTATATCCTTCGTTATAAAACACCGCAGAAATTGTAGGTATTGCATTAAATCAAACAATGTAATGAAATAAAATTACAATCAACTATCAATAATCAAAGCGTCACATGAAACCTGCTGATAAATAACAAACTCGAAAGCACGTGGCAGTAACCAAGCAACCGAGGTGGCCGAAGTGACAATTAAATTCGCGAGGTGTTTATGTGGTATACATCATGAGTTTTATGACGTAAAATGAGTTGTTTAGCTTTGATTATAACATTATAAATTATTAAGACTGAGAAAGAAAGAATGAAAACATGAAATTGCCATATGACGAATTATAAATTAAGTGGACAATTATGTCAAATAACAGAAGGTGGCTGACATATAATAGGAAATTTACTTATTATGAAAACAATTTCATACAAGTATCCGGATAGTATTCGAATACTTGATACTAATATCGGGATACCGATTTGTTATCCGGTTTCCATCCCTAGTAAAAAGCATGTGATGAAAAGAATCAAGACACTCGGTGTCATATAATTAACAGTTTCAACAATTGTCAAGGAAATATTTCCTGAACTGGTTGGATAAAATTGTTTATTTTATACCCAATTTATATGTCAAATTCTCATTTTCAAAATGTGACCGTACAATATATTACTGTATTGGGACACATACATGTACAAAAATATCCTCTTTTTTCCAGCATTGAACAAATGACAAAACCCATGTTAAACCTATGATAAAACCTGAAAAGTGTGAAAAGGTTCCGAATCTTAATCTGAATCAACAGACGCTCTAAAGTTAGAGTAACATAAAGCCTCTGTAATAACTATGATCAATTGACAAAACGTCCAAATGGTGTCATTAAATCATTAAAATATTTGGAATAAGAAAAGTTATTTAACTCTGTCGTGCACAATACAGGATATATTAAGACTGTTACATAGCTGGAAAAAACGATTTGTCCAATATGGTTTTCCCAGCTGTGTTCTGGTTTAAATATATCTCCGTATTGTACAGAACAATGCTTAACCTATATTTATTACACATTTGACCTACTTCATCACTTTTTAAAGCTACAGCAATGAAATTTGGACCATGAGTTCAGATATGCCTCTCACCTGTTAAACCATGAAGGGCTGTCTTTCTCTCTCTCATCTGTGCCAAACACAGAGTGAAAGATAAGCGGGAATTTTTTGTTTGGCAGGAAATCTTTGTTCAACATTGAATTGAGAATCATCTCATCTCCTGCAGCAGTCAGCTCGCCATCGTAGAAGAGAGCTCGTGGCACGTAGATTATGTCATCATGGGAACGGTAGTTACGCACCAGCTTTGTGATGTACCGATTATCGTACACTCCGTCTTCCCCACGGCTGTATTCTCCAATATCTCGCATCATTCGCTCCATGAATGACACATCTATAATGTGAGATTCAAAACTTAAAACTTCCCATCATGATAATGCTATTTTATAACAACATTAGCATTCCCCAAATGACATCTCTCAAATTAAAACAACACCAATTTAGCTACTCATACATAGCATGGGTATAGATCTGCCTCATCTAAGCTTTTTAGACTCTTCTATTCTAAAAGGTTCCTGTCTAGTCGTAAGACTGATACTCTTTGAAATTCAAAACATACAAGGCCAGATTCAGGCACCCATTGTTATTTTAAAGTGGCACTCTTATTCAAAATCAATACATACACATGTATAACAAACATCAATTTTGACTGATAAACCTTTAACTACTCACTAAATAATGCATTGATGGAAAATATTTATAACTGATATCAAGTTTGTAACCCTGTATTTAATAACAGAAAACTCAAAAATATTTAATGATTGGTGAATGCTAAAAGATTTACTTTAGTCTCATAAGGTATATACACCATGTATTATTCAAATTTCTTTCAAATTAAATTTGGTATCCTTCATAAGAACCATTGCTTTCGATATTCATTCTTCCTTTTATATTAAAACAATAGTATTAGTTGTGGTAAATCTTTTTTGGGAGTAATAGTGCATCTTTAATATTCAGCAACTTTTTAATCATAAACCATTACTGTAAAGAATGATGTGTAATCTAGGCAAGTAATGCAAAAACTATAGCTATCACTGAATTTAATATAAAATGTAAAATATTTAAAAATCCAACCCAAAATTAACAATTCTGTGGAGGGGGGTATTTTCCTTTTTGGATTGAAAAATGCAAATGAAACTCCTGTTTTACCAAAAATAATTCAACACATTGAAACTAGTTTGGGCAGCCATTTTGCATTGTCTCATGTGAGGGTTGGGTTTTATAACTCATGATGTCATAACTATAAATAGCAACCAGTCAGCAAATAAAAAGTTCTGATAATCATGTCTATAACCTGGTAAGCCAACCTACCTAGCCCAGCATGGATAGCAATGGGCGACCTGAGAATTGGTCCCAACTGTTTGGGGTCGCCCGCGATGACCAACTGACCACATTCAGCCCTGTTGCTTGGATCCAGGAGCCCAGAAATGGGTACCACACACTCGGGCTCTTGTGCATGGGCTCCCTCGTCTATGAAGATGTGCGTGTAGTGGTTCTTGGGGAATGAGGCTGTCACTAACCTGAAGAAAAGAAATGTTTTTGTTCAGTCATTGCAATAATTATTTTGTGTTTTCCTGTAAATTTTCCTGTAAATCTAGCATTGGTACAACCAATAATGAAGTTATTATATATATATATATATATATGTTTATTGTAAGCTTAATTTGGCAGAAAACATTCATAACTTTATTTTGAAAAACTTTATTTAACCTGATTGCATACATCAATCATACATTCATATTTATAAACAAGCTTATACCATGTGCCTGTGTTAAAATGGTGAATAAAACCCCTGAAGATTGTGTATTTATTTTTTTAATAGAACCTGACACAGGTTTATTTATTTACTCAGAGAATAAAACATGCACAAAATGAAATACGACACAATGACTTGAAATTATCTTAATAATTTTTTCTATATATATAAATATATATAGAAAAAGGGCTTCTTAAAACTGACAATTTGCCGGTATGGACCAATTTTGTCTTTACCTTTTACAGTAACAGAAAATTAGAAAAAAAATGGTCCGAAAAGTGTTCTTTTTTTTCGATTTCGGTCCAAAGCAGCTAAGTCAGTAAGAAAATAGACATTGCAATGCACAAACAGTGATTGTCATACCACATCCCCAAATACCAGGGGATATCCTTGAGGGCGATAGTGTCTATGTTGATTGACATTGTTGTCTTTATTACAACAAAGAAATATTAAAATCACCATCCTTTTCTCATGTAAACAATTTTCACACTTTTGCTACGAAGACCCATGATAATTTTATAAATACTGCAATTGTTAATCCGCGAAGGCATAAAATTCCGAATTAATAAACCTATTTATATATTTACTCTTTACAATTTATTATTTAATGAACTTTTAATTAATATACTCAGTAAGGTTAATATAACAGTCAACCTGCTAGCTGTCATCAGAGTGACCACCAGAACTCGGTAGCCTTTGACCTCAGCTTTGGTTGGGTAGAAGAAATCTTTATCAACTGGATCATAGTTGAACTGTTTGGACTCCTGAAACGTTCAACAAGTCTTGTACGCTAACACAAACTATTAACTTGATTCAAGAAATTATGTAAAATTTTAACTCTCATGCAACAGTTACTAAATAGTTTGTTTGAATCAACCTGATCATCTCCTAAAAATACCAGTGACCCCAATTTTTCAAATATGTCATTTTTTCAAATATGTCATTTTTTAATTGTGGCCTTAATTTATTATAACTGCAAATCAAGCAAATAACATGCACAATTCTAGTCTAAATAGTACTAGAAAAAACTAAGCATTTCATCACAGGGTCAAACAAAACACTTCTTGAGTCTTTGGGAATTACTTAAGCAAGTAAAGGTACAAATATTTCAGGTTGTGCAGTTAGCACAGTGGTTACAGGGTTCGAATTTATTTTTGAAGAGCACTCGCAAAATTTTGCGAGTGCTTTTTTAGGCAACTCGCAAAATGAAAAATCAACTTGCAATTTTATGATTTGCTTTATTCCCTTATAATATTGTCTAATTGTAGTAGAAATAAAGACATATTATTGAATATTAAAAAGTATCAATCTTTAGTGACTCGACTACTAGAACTTGTTGATGGCTTATTCTTTGTGGGGGGGGGGGGGGGGGGGCATTGTTCACTTTGTACATTTACCCTCGCCATCGAGTAATACCCATATACCCATTCGGCAAGCACGCTACAGATTTCATTAAGTCTATAAGTATTAAAAACAATAACATTAAAAATTTAAAATAAATAAAAGCAACAGTAAATGTAGCGTGGATGCTTTGGACCATGAAATATATCGATCGACGAAGTCTATTCACTTTGACAGTTGGGCGGAAATATATTCAAAGGTTGATGGGGTTTACATAAAGTGCGCAAAAGCGCTAAATTTAGCCAATGATTGAGCTAGGTGATTACGTCGTTTGTATTCACTTTGTATTATGCACGCCTCGGAGCATCCCGGAAAGATTCGAGATAAAACTCATCCTTTTCCGTATTTGTTCTTTTTTTGAAAACTTACTAGAGCGTGACTCCGTACTGTCTTCTTTATACTGGTAGTGTAAACATGCCACTTATAAGCTGTTTACACTCGACTACGTAGCGGAGGTAAGTTCATATTTATTCTACTTTCCTTTTAACATTTTGTGGTCTAGAAAAGCCACTCGCAGAATTTTGCGAGCTTGAAGAAAAGTCACTCGCAATTTGCAAATGTCACTCGCATTTTGCGAGTATGCGAGTCTAAATTCGAACCCTGGGTTAGGCCACTCGGTTCTCACTAATGCCACCCAGGTTGAATCCCCAGCCCCTGGGCCCATGCGAGTCTGTTAAGTTAACACCAAATCAGACAAGCCGGTTTTCTCTGGGTTCTCCAGGTTGCCCCACAACACAAGCCCACACTTAAGGGCAACATTGTGCCAGCAAGAGTGTCTTCTTTTTATTTTATTGTTCATTTTACACAAACATTGAAAACATATATAAAGATTAAAATAAGTATTATATTTGTAAACTTCAATACAACATCAGTCTGGTCCATGTATTTAACTTTACATAATAAATGCTGTTTAGATTTGTCCTTCAAACCCTCAAAGTTTATAGATTATTGCTTTTGAGGAAATGGTAAACAACATGAAATATGACTGTATCAAGCTGTATTCACCTACCCTGATAACATTTGGTACACTAGCATAAGCCCTGGACACGGCGTACAGACGAAAGATGTCTGCTTTTTTCACTGGTCCTGGCAGACTAGTGCTGATCAACTTCTTGAAAACATGATCTGAAGCTGTGTTCTCTGGACAACACACCAGAATCTGGCTGTCTGCCTGTCCATGGTATACCTGCACAAGAATATTCCTTTTAAACCACCACTAATTTGTTTATATATAAATGAGTGTAAAAGCCCATGTTTACACTTATTTCAACAGTTTAACTGTTATGAATATACATATTCAGGTCGGTAAAGTACATGTACCTGGAAACCATATGCAGATGCCAATGTTCTTCTCTCTTTTGCAGTGAATAAAGGGACATAACTCAAGAATTGCTAAAGTCAGAGTTATGGAACTGGCTGGTCATTTGCGTATATATTTCGACGACACACAAGCTTATTTTCCTTTACATATCTTTAAGGTTTACAAAAGCAGTCAAAGACTACCATATCCCCCACCGAATGTTGAAAAGTTTCAACTTTCCCTTTCGACAAAGGATAGCAATGAACATTTATAAAGCGCAATAACTAAAAACATAATACAGCAAGAGTTATAGCTCATGCACAACACATGTGGCATCCATATGTATATAAAGTTTGAAATCAATACCTCAAAGACTGTCAAGTTATGCTCCAGACAAAAAATAATTATGAATAAACAAAGGGCAATAACTAAAAAAATACTGAAGTCAGAGTTATGGTTTCTATGTACTGCATTTCTCCTTAGAGAGATCTATCAGTCTATTAAGTCAATATCTCAAAGGCTTTTCTAGTTATGTTCCGCACAAAAAATAAGTATGAAAATTAACGGAGAAATAACTGAAGAAAATATTGCAGCCAGTCATAGTTCCTTTGCAATGACCTTCTCCTCCATGATACGTATCTGTAAATGAAGTTTGAAGCAAATATCCCAAAGACTTTTCAAGTTATGCTCAGGACAAAAAATAAGTCTGAAAAATAAGAAAGGGCAATCCTTAAAAAATACTGCACCCAGAGTTATAGTTCCTGCACACTGCACTTCTCCTCAATGAGATATATCTGAAAATAAGTTTAAAGTCAATACCTCAAGGAATGTTCAAGTCCTTTAGCCTACATCATCTAAACTCCCATCTAATCTAATCTTATCTAATATAATCTAATCTTATCTTATAGACCCATTTTAGCCTATATTATTATCTAAACTCCCATCTTATATAATATTATCTTTTCTTAAGATGTATAATCCAATTCTAGTTTATATTATTATCTCAAATCCCATCTTCTCTCATTTAATCTTATCATCGTACCTGTCTGATGGCCTCAGTGACTGTGACCGTCTTGCCAGTACCCGGTGGACCGAAGATGATATATGGTGCCGGTCGACTGGTTCCCTGCACTATATTCTTAACTGCCGTCTGCTGTTCATCATTCAAGTTCCGGTCAAACCACGGCCTGAAAAGTGGGATGCTTCCAGTTATTTTTGAAAATTCAAATAAAGAAATACTTGTTCTCTTGATAAATTGATAAATTATGAGAAGAGATTTCTAAATCTAATAAGGGAAATAATTATTTTTTTTGATATGAAAGAAACTTTCTTACTTGAGTGTTATAGACTCCTGGCCTGGAGACATAGTGGACTGTGTGGGAAACAAAATAGGTGCCACCCCTGCAGAGTATTTCACTGCCCGATGCATGACCCACAGATTCAGGGGAGAGAAGTCAAACCGAATATCGAACCTCTGACCACGCATCCAACTGTTCCTTAGCCTGAGAAGTAAAATAGACAATGAATGTAGGTGATTATATTTTTGCAAATGCTATTTTGTACATTTTTTAGCGTTTTGGCCAAATATTTGAGGTTTTATTTTTCATGATATTCCTTCATCATTGGCAGAAATTGGTATCTATGTTTTGCTAGGTTTGAATAAGACGAGTGATCACTCATTTTTGTCCAAAGGAAGCAGAAATGCTCCTTTACACTTTGGGAATATTTTTTTCCAGGAGAGCATGTTTGCCAAGCCATATATAAAGCCTACCCGATGAAAGATCACAGGGGTTCTAACAGCTGATAATTTTCAATTCTGAAAAAAAAGCTGTGGGTCTGTATCAGGGATTCATACCCAAACCAGGGTAAATGGGGCTTAGACCCCTTTTGAATTTGTTTCAAAAGGCATTTATATTTATTTCAAGGAACTACCTTGTACGGTCTTTGATGCAAATGTGTGATAAAAATCTATGCACACAACTGTGCAATAGTCTGAAGTCAAAAGGTCTCCATCATGATTTTAGAATGGATCCTGATCTCTAGAACCACTTAGCTACATAACTAGCTGTAAATAATGCAAAAATGCAACACAATGAGGGGGGAATAAGTCACCTCTTCAGTAGTGACAACTGCGCGCATTGAAAAACATGCTTGTCAATAAGCTTAACAAATAATGTTGCATTGATTACAAATCACTGTTATACCACCCAAACTACAGCAGTCCCACACAACAGTTCAAATGGAATTTAAGTTTCCTTAGTCTTTTTAGTTTTGCCCTTTGTGAGGCTGGCACACTCTAATGCCATAGACTATAGTTTCAGAGCAGTTCAAGTTAAGCGGTTGGTCAAGTGACCTTTAAATACTTAACATTCTGTCTTTTGATGTTCTCTCAACATGAATTGTTAAGAAGGCATGTGGGTGGTTAAGGGTGGAGTTAACAATCCTTAAAAACCTTGAAATGGTTATCAATTAATTGCAAACAGTAGTAAAATAAAGATATTCTTCTATGCACACGAGCACATACAACCACAGAATGTTAGTTAAAGCAAGCAGTACAATAATAATTGTGTATGCTCATGAACATCACAAACCCTTCATTGTGAATTGAAAAGTACCTGCTACGACTAGCGGCAGCACTTGTGTGTACGGACAAGCTGCTCTCATAACTTAACCATGGATTTAAGTTAGTTCGAGTCAAGTACAATGTAATCAATTATATTGTAGCACATCTCACCCTATCATGGGATACAGTAGCAGAATTATCTACCCAGTAAACAGACAGGAGCATGTTTCTATTACCCTTCAGCTTATGTCACAATGGAGTTAAAGGAAATTATTACTAACAAAACAATACTTTTGTAGGGCCCTTACTACGGTCTTACTTGGGCGAGACTCCAAGATGCACCTGTTCAAGTTCCACAAGGTGCACGATACCTTCGTAGCGGATAGCGCGGTTATCATCGGAGTAGATGTACACGCGATCACCCCGCAGCACTGACGGACGACGCTCAAGTAAACCGGGCACCTACAGACAATATAACTAGGTACACATGCATACTAAATGCAGAGAAAATTAACATGGGTATCTACCATTACATTATGACACAAGAGTTTGTTCCCAGGCAAGATTACAAATCAAAATGCAGAGAATATGAAATGTAAACATACATATCAAGATGTTTAAATAGCTGTACATAACAGGCAAGGTGCAAAGCTATACTAACTGTTGAGAAAAAACATTAAAGAAGATAGATAATTGTTTTCTTCCAGGCTTTCGGAGACATTTGTTGATTTATTTGTATTTTAATGAAGTATATCACTACATTTGTAAAGGCTATTTCAAGACAATATAGCCTGTTTCTAGTGATAAATTTATAATATTAACACTCCAATTGTTGTTCTTTACCACAAAGCCCGTTGGCTTGAAATCACTTGGCTCGCATTCAAAATTGGCTCAAACTGGATATATTAAAGGACTGCTGTCTATATACTTAAGGTAAGCATTCCGCTTTGCTAGAATTTTCCAATGCTTATTTTTGCCAGCCCTGAGAGTTCGAGCCTACAGAGGTTCAACTGTATATCCTTTCAACATCTTGGAATACGTTCAACACAACAAAACTCAGCCTTGTGGTTGCTCAATGACATTTTGAAGCAGTAAAATGAATGTGACCAGATCTAAGTAATCACTGTTCAAACATCATATATTAACATCTTTTGATGCCTTCGGAGCAGTAAATTTCAAGATTTTCCCATAGAAACTTTGCAAGTTATGAGCGTTCATATAACAATTTTTTTTTTAAATTGCGGTTCATTTGTGTATGGATAAACTTGAAGTCCTTCAAACTGAGCAATGTTGAGCCACAATGCTAAAACATTAGTTAAAGCAGAATAAACCTTAGGTGCATTTAGTGCTTGCAAGAAACAGTCGATTGTCACGCTCAATTTAGGGATTTGAGCCTGTTTTTATTAGAAATGGACCTTACCATACAATGATACAAATATGATACTTTCATTCTATCAGGGTTCATACAGCAAAACTGGCAAAAAAGTCAAGGTGTTTTCAAGGATATCTCAAGGACCTTTGTTTGATTTTCAAGGACTATTTGAAATAAGAACTATAGAAATAACACATGTTTTTCTTAAACTATCAATTACGTCAGCAATTAATGAAAATTCTAGTAACTAGCAAAGCATCCACTAAGATCAAAAGAGTTTATACAGATGAAACATTTTAACAACAGACACTTCTTTTGGAGCAGAACAAGGAAATTTAAAGACTTTTCCAAAAATACAAGCACTTTACAAGCAGTTTTTAAGGCAAAATAAAAGTTGTATGCAAATTTAAGGACTTTTCATCCAGCAGCTTAAAATTCAAGTACTTTTCAAGACTGTCTATGGCTTTTTTTCAACATATTAAAGCTTATTCATTCTATGATTATCCTCATATTACCACCAGTTGTCACATGAAACATTCTCTTTTTATTGTAATCTCAAAAACAGGCTCATAAGACCAATGTTTTTTTCTTTTTAGGTTTTTCTAAGCTTGTCCTGAAAAACGTGAATAGAAGGTGGAAAGAAAGAGAAGAATTCCAATATAAAAAAATATATGTAAAATGATAGCTAAACTAAAGCATATGCCCAGAATGTGTAAGTACTCAAAAAGCCCAAAACTTTCAAAACAAACATGGCCTAAACACATGGTAGAAAACAAATTTGAAATAATATTATTTTAAAGGTGATTTCTATTTTAACAAACATACAATAAGCTGATTAATGAAGAGAAACATCAACAAACAGCTAGTGACTTATGTCTTAAAGATCAAGCATTCACCTGTAATATAAGGCGACCGGTGGTGGGATGTCTGTCCAAGGTGACATGTACGAGGTCATAGCGTGTGATGTCTTTCTTCATCTGTATTTGTTCCACCCATAGTAGGGTAGAGAACCTTGTCCGGTATGTGTCTGCAGTTAGCTCCCCTGATAGCATTTCTCTGAAATAGTAGACATAGTGGCCATCACATCAACCAATGTACAACATGACATTTATATTATGACTGTTGACATAATAGTCAATTTTGGTGAAGATTTGATGAGAACTGCTAAAAGTTAAAGCTTACTGATGATGTTGCTACTGCTCCTGTTGCCAAAGTTTCTGCACTTGTTGGCATTGTAACTGCCCTCATTACTGACATATAAGAGGCTACGGTGTGGGTTATTGTCCCATCGCAGTAAAATTCAGCTTTAATAAGTGACTCTTCTTTACATTCACTAAAGTGTACTGGTGGAGATCTACTTTATGATTGTCAATGCTTTGACACTTTTAAAATTCAAATAGGAAATATAAAAGATATTTCCAAAAGGGAAAGCCTTCTCTCTTATAATATTTCTAGCGTCCTAGCCCCCAGGAAATCTCAATATAATTTCAGTCGAACCCCGATAGCTCGATCTAGGAACCGGCAAAAATACATTGAGCCTCTTAAATTCAAGCCAAGCGGGAATTTTAACTTTCAGTTTAAAGAAAGCGGCCTTTACATCCAGTTCGAGCCAATTAGAAATTTGAGTTCGAGCCAACTGAGTTTGACTGAATACAAATTGTCAAAATGACCTCTGTGAGGGCAGAAAGTATGGAATTCTGTCATAAGACCATGATTACAAAATGCATTTCAAATTCAAAACAGCTTCAAATAACAACTAATGAGACACAACACTTCACAAAGAATAAAATGTACATATTTACAGAGCTAATTATCTCTGACAACATCACAATTTTTACTCTGTTTGAACCTAAAATTAGACATTGCCCATTTAAATGTTGGCATTATCCTGATATCTTGACAACATTACATTTGTTAACATACCTAAGTTTGGCATTTACAATCTGCTTATTGCCTGTTATATTTGTGCCAGTCATCCCGTACTGAACCTGCACAGGCAGGTACCTCGGTATGGGGAAATGCTCCAGTTTACCAGTCAACTCATTCTTCTTCCTGAAATAAACCATAAAAAGTCTAATCGTAGTGCCACTGTTTTTTTCATCATCCTGGGAATGGGACCGGGGTCTCTCTGAGCAAAAGAATAATCAGCCCCTAAGTGGTAAAAAAAACCCACACTGAATGAATGAATACAAAAAAAACAGCAACATCTGCTTGTGAATATAGATATTAGAATGATACATGCAATATTTTTTGAGACCTGAGAGGAATATTTTCAGAAAACCAGGGGAGTTAGCCCTAAGCAGTTTCTACAAAATGTGTCAGTATCTAATACTTACTATTATTCTGGAAGGCTTCAAAGGGGATTTTGCTCAAGGAACCTGTGTCTCTGTGCCAGGGGGATTTTCATATATTTCCCCTTTAATCGTGATTTATTGTGATTTTTTGTGTTCTACTTTTAAAAGCATTTTATCTATCGTATTCTTTTTTAACATGGATTATATATATGATAAGAAAATATATTGCACAAGGCAATCTATTTTTTATGATATCCAAACACACATTTATTTCCTGCTGGGTGACTAGGGGATTGGATCGAAAATTCAGGGAAGTATGGTTTACTTGCATGAGTTTATAATCTTTATCGGTATTGTTATACAGTGCATGCATTCTATTATAATAAAAAGGAAATAAGAAGTATTGGAAGAAAAAGAAATTTCAAAACATATTTTAGCTAAAACATGTGTAAAACTAACATCTTTTTATTTAGATTATTTCATCTTTCAGGCAATGAATGAACCATTTATGTCTGCATAATGTATGCATGAATAGAAGGTAAAATCTCTCTGCTTACTCTGGTAGTGGCTCGCCAGGCTCGGTCTTCTCTACAGGGCGGTCAGGCATGGCCTCGGGAAACTTGAATGGTTCCACAGGCTTCAAGGTTTCATGTAGATCACCTGGACAAAAATTGTTATACATGTATATAGAAGCTTAAATGAACAAAGATTACATCAACAGGGATTTTCCTGACACAGTACACCCAGATGCAACTTAATGGCTAGAACACCACAGAAATGGTGGGTTGTTGAAAATGTAATGAGCAGTTTTCGCGAATTCATGTGAAATAAATGTCCTAGATATTCTATGGTAAATGGATAAATTTGCATGCAAAATAACACTAATTTCTAGTGGTTCTTGACCCCCCAATACAAAAGGTCTATTTTTGTACAGAACATTAAACAACACAAGAAAAAAAGTAAATGTTATTTTTCCTTTCAGAAAAATTGATTTGATTAATGTAACCTCTATGTTTACATAAAGTTATCCAGCCTAGGAGTACAAAGATGGAAAGTAACCAATGGTCTGATATGGAATACACTGTTTGCAAATGTTTGAGCAAAAAAAAATTGTAATGAGTGTAAAATGCTTCAACACATCTTCCATATATTGTACAGCCAATGAGTTGCAAATGGATGAAAATGGTTATTATGATCTCTTATATTTCTTTTTCAAAAATTATACAATTAAAATTAAAGGGACTAGACACCAGATGATACAATTGCAAGAAAAAAAGAAAATTGCCAAAAACTTACATAAAATGTATAACGTTGTGTACAATACATTGAATCTTACCTACTGATGTATACCCTGTTAACAACACAACGTATCTTTCACAGTTTTTACGTATTTTTTCAATTCAAAATTTACTGGGTTTGTCTACCACCCAAATACCAGTAAATTTAAAAATAGCGTTAGTATATGTTTCAGTGCTATTCACTTGACTTTCACATGCTAAATATACATACTATAAACTGGGAAACCATTATGCAATATTTTTAAATGGGTATACTCAGCTGAGACAGCCAAAAAATATGCTATTAAATTCATGTAAAGTGATGTGTAAAAGGCCTCATACCATATCCCCGGCGGGGGGAAAAATCCCCCGGAATTTCGATTCATCCCCCGGTCTCCCGGTGGGAGATAAAAATCCCCCGGAATTTATAAAAAATATTTTTTTTTTTTTTTTTTAGAAATTTTACATCAGGCAATAATGACAAAGAAAGTGAAACCACAGTATGTGAGTGAAACTGAATGTAAAGAAACAACTCCACAAGGGTAAAATGCCAAAAGGAAACTTTTACAACAAGTGATCAATTAATTTGTAGTAATTATCAAAGGCAAAGAAATATTACTATTTTGGAAGGAAGAAATTAATAATATTTATTCTATTCTCTTATTGTCTGAAACTAGCTGTATTGACAATTCTAGTCTTGTTTTGAGGAAATACTGTTATTGCCAATTTTGGTACCATCTGGTGTCTAGTCCCTTTAATGAGTCCAGGTATATAGTTCCACAAAGAATTGACTTTGTGTTGTGTTAAATCTAGAAGTTCTAAAAAAATCCAATCTGATCACCTAGAACTTGCACTACCTGCTTGAGCTGAATGTTGACAACGTAAATATCTGGAATTTTATGAAAAGTATTATTCATCATTCTGTAGGTTTTAGCAATTACATATTTGCAGCTTTTTATTTGCTAACTCGGATCACCAGGCTGTTTTCTGTTGTTGTGGTGCCAACATTTAATTTTTGGTGCAAACAAACTTTATTGTGCTCATGCATTGTAATCAAGTAGGGAAGAAATAGTGATAAAAGATTTTAGTAATTCAATAAAATGGAAATTAGCAATTAACTTAATTAATATCCTTGTCAATTGATTCATAGTATGACAAACTACCACACTGCTTGGCAAGTTTTAAGGCTCACTTGGTGCTTGATAAATAAATACCGGTACTTGATTGCAAATGATTGTGCAAATTTCAAGTATGTTCTTAGATCGATCATTAACTAAGTGCAAAATGTACAAAAACTGTCAATTTTAGGAGATTGTTATTACTATGTTTAAAATACAACCTACATTTTCAGCTTTATCAACTTTGTTTTCAATTTTCGCGGGCGTTTAAAGGTCCCTCTACTGCCACTCATCAGATATACACTACCTGCGTATGATTTACTGTTGACAATGAGTCAGCCAAGGCGCAAGATATCAGGTCAAGATATCAGGATAATACATTTAAATGTTATCATGACGCCAGTTACTACAAAGACGGCAACACCAAGGCTAAGACAATACCTCAAAAAGAAATACGGAAGAGGTAAAACCCTGACTTACCTATATCATACAGGGATAAATACAGACGAGGTAAAACCCTGGCTTACCTATAACATACAGGGAGAAATACAGACTAGGTAAAACCCTGACTTACCTATAACATACAGGGAGAAATACAGACTAGGTAAAACCCTGAATTACCTATAACATACAGGGAGAAATACAGACGAGGTAAAACCCTGGCTTACCTATAACATACAGGGATAAATACAGACCAGGTAAAACCCTGAATTACCTATAACATACAGGGATAAATACAGACCAGGTAAAACCCTGACTTACCTATAACATACAGGGAGAAATACAGACTAGGTAAAACCCTGAATTACCTATAACATACAGGGATAAATACAGACCAGGTAAAACCCTGAATTACCTATAACATACAGGGATAAATACAGACCAGGTAAAACCCTGGCTTACCTATAACATACAGGGATAAATACAGACCAGGTAAAACCCTGAATTACCTATAACATACAGGGATAAATACAGACCAGGTAAAACCCTGACTTACCTATAACATGCAGGGAGAAATACAGACCAGGTAAAACCCTGGCTTACCTATAACATACAGGGAGAAATACAGACCAGGTAAAACCCTGACTTACCTATAACATACAGGGAGAAATACAGACCAGGTAAAACCCTGACTTACCTATAACATACAGGGAGAAATACAGACGAGGTAAAACCCTGACTTACCTATAACATGCTGGTTGAAATACAGACGAGGTAAAACCCTGACTTACCTATAACATGCTGGTTGAAACAGACGAGGTAAAACCCTGACTTACCTATAACATACAGGAAGAAATACAGACGAGGTAAAACCCTGACTTTACTATAACATGCTGGTTGAAAAACAGACGAGGTAAAACCCTGACTTACCTATAACTTGCTGGGAGAAATACAGACGAGGTAAAACCCTGGCTTACCTATCACATGCAAGGAGAGAAATCTAAGGACAAAATCCTGCTGGGATGCCCCCTCCTCTTCCTCACTGATTACGACATTAGTCTGCTTGTCTTTCTTCACGAAGTACAGGGACAGGGGCACAAAGTGGTTACCAAAGTCGAGTGGGGCACTGCACACAATCACCAGCTCCACCTTCTGACCTGCAATTGTGTGAAACAGTGCAAAAAAGTATCACGTAAAAGCACCTTCTCTAAACTCTTAATAATGATATCTATAAGTAAATTTAGTTATTGTATACCACAATTCCAAATTTTACCATAATTGTATATAAATGTGCTAAGGGAAAATTTTTCTTTCTTCGAACTATTGATTTTAGGCATTCTGTTTTAAACACCTAAGATTTCTTTGTTGAAATTTACACAGGAAAATATTTGAAAATTAGTAAACTTGTCGAAAAAACTCATTTTTGGAAGAGAGATTAGAATTAGCATTTTGCTTAATCCTCAATTCTTGTTATGAACAGTTTGATTACAGGTATGCTTTTTTTGGCAAAATTTATATCATATTGTACTCGCTTAAAAATATTTCATTTGTGAGATTGTTTATGATAAACTATCATGAACTAAAATATTGGTTTAACAACACATTCTTATATAAATGATAGCATAATTACCAAACTGCAGATGTCGATTTTGCTTCACTGGTTTCCTGTTTTTATCCGCTCCGAGCTCATACACTTTGAACATGCCAGTATCCCACAGAACCACAAAGCGTTGAAATACAATAATATGATCCGCACTGTTATTTGCTATGGTTAAAGTCATTGTCAGGTTAGCGCCTGGGCGGCACTGTTTCTCCATCAAACCAGGGTAGACAACGGCAGGGTCGCTGTTCAAGGTTACTCCTTTTGGAATTGCGATCATGCTGTCCCTGTTTATCAAAACAAAATATCATTTTAAAGCTGCACTCCCACAGATTGATTGTTTTGAACTCTTTTTTTGTCTTGGAATGAGCCATATTTTGCGTAAATGTCTCAAAAACAGTGATATAAGACTGCTGACAAAAGAGCAGATAGAAGTTTCCATATTTACATTAGAAAGTAATTAAAGGCCACATTTTACTTCACCTTTTCTGGTATATTTCAATGTGCAGTTTGTGAAACCTATGTCGATTGCCATTTATATGCGACTCTAGGTTTTTCTCTGAGACACAATCAATCCCACAGGTTTCACAGAAGTAAGGTTTCTCTTCAGCTATTTTCTTCCATTCTTCAAGTTGGGACTGAAACTCTGAGGATTCTGACAGCTTCTCATACAGCATCTGGTATAAGGAAGCAGTAAATTCTGACATTATCATTCAGATTTTCATAAGCAAGCCTGTCCATATTTTTAAATTTTTTACATAAGACTGAATATATAAAAACATATTTTATAAGGATACAAAACACAGGCTATCACAGTACCTCAACTTTTTTTCTTCCAAAAACATAACAGCTATAAAAGAAAACAATGAGGGTTTTTTTAAAAAAAAGAAAGAAATTTGAATGAAGTTTGGTTTTCTGTGAAAGACATAATTGAATACAACAACTGCAAAATACCTACCTGAATGTCTTTGGCGAATGAAAAATAGTCTCCCAATTCATGAATGCGTTTAGTGTGTTTCAAATCCAGTAGAATTGCTCTGAATGCAACCTTCACATAGTCCCTGGAGGCTGATCGACGAGACTGGACAAATTCTCCATCGTACAAGGCTCGCAGTTCATTGCGCTTGAAAATATCCGGGCACTCCTTGTTCCTCAAATAGCTCAGGAATGCCTCAGATTCCTTGACAACTGAGTTGAAAGGTGGGCGCCTTCTCCCAGATGGCATCCTGAAACTTTATATTTGTCATTAGACAATATTTCGGTAGGTCGATAGGTCGGTATCAGTCCCACACATATGTGACTAATGGATGCCTGGTGACCCAATATTATTTTGGTATCATTTAAAAGTTTTGTGTGAATAACAAAAATTATACCAAACAAAATCGTCATTTATGTCCAGATATCTGATACCAACAGGTAACGATCTCATCTAGTCCAATGCTTCAAAAGGAATGCATTACCAAATTCCCATTGACAAGTAAATTGACTATTTAAAAGTCTTTGAAGAAAGAAAAACATTAAATCGATCAGTATAATAAATTATTGCATTTGTAACCTTCCGGAGTGTTTTGAGTTTTGACAATATCATGAATATGGTTCAATGCGACGACTGCAAAATATGGTTTCACAAATATTGCTTTCATGCGCCATCTGACGTTTCTCTGGCAAATACCTAGAATATGATTGTTTGGTTTCTGTTAATAATTTAACAGAATTATATTTAATTATATATATTTTTGTCATAATTGAGTTTCTTCTTTTTATTTTTTTCAAATATTAAATTATTTTTTCGGAAAGTGATTTTGGCACATGTCAAACGCATAAATATTCTCATTTATATCTTATGAACCTTAGAATGAATTTATTTGGTATCAATAAGAACTCACTTTGTGTCAATTTCAATGTAAGTTTACCATGTGCTTTTAGGTTTTTTGTGCTAGTTGGCTGCATCAATGGTTGTTTTTTTCAAAAGCGGTTTCTTTGTTTTCCAAAAATAAACATTTTTTTATCAACTTTGATGGTTTTTCCCTAATTTGAAACTAGAAAAAATAAATATAAAGGCAATTATTTTTTTGACAAAATGTCACCCTTTATTTGCTAGAGGCCATATTTAAAAATGGAACGTATAACATCCACATCAGTTTACATTTTCATGTATTATAATTATGTTTAAATATATTTGACTTTGATTTTGTTCATTATATGATCAGATTTATAAATGTCACTGATTATACAGTAGAACACTGCTATTTCGAAGTCGTTGGGACCCAGCTAAATACTTCGAAATAACAATTATTCAAAAATAAACATTGAGAGAAATAATCTGAAGTTCCACCAACGATAGTCTCCGAAATCCGGCGCATCCGAATTCTACTCTACCGGCGTCACAAAATATTTGTGTCGTGAAATTTCAAATGGCTGCATTATACCATTGTATTTTACACTATGTAAAGCGATGTTTTATAACATTCCAAACATTTTTTTATTATTTTATTTACACAGATAATAATATTATAATACTAATAGCTTTACTCCTTTCCCCTTAACTGCCGATCCGGATATCCACCCGGGTTTATTAACGGGCCCTTCTCCAGATTGCTCGGCAGTGGGTCGAGTGAATAAAGCATCGATCGGTGTTGTTGTGACAGACATTTCGAATGATGATTTTACCGAAAAAAACATCTGTTATATACAATATATATACAAATAATATCACTCAACATTAATCACTCTTTGTATTCGATACCGTTGTTTGCTCCATACACGGGCCAATTAACCTTAATTCCTTAAACCACGATAATTGCACCTTATTATAACGTTAATTGGTCTGTCACGCCGATGTCAGCGTGAAAACTCAACAAAGCGAGGAGCATGGGTCGTCTGCTAGCGGATTCGAAAATTACATCGACTATTTTTTGTACACAGTTTCGAATTCGAAATAAAGATTGAAAAATACACGTGAAAAAGGTATTTGGGACCGAATATTTAGTTCGAAAAATCGATTTATTCCAAATAGTGAAGTTCGGTTTAAACATTATTTTTTACATTGAATAAAGAAGGAAAAAAATCGGGACCGAAAAAAAAGTTCGAAATACCGATTAATTCAGTTTATCGGTGTTCGAAATAGGGGTGTTCTACTGTATCTGCATTTTTTAGTAATCAATTTAATTGACATATTTGACACAAGGTATATCAACAGTTGTATAAAACATGTCTGTTAAAGAAGATTCATGTTACTATAATTGTTGTAATTATAAACAACAAATGTCTTGAAATAGTGACATGGACTTTGATCTGAATTATTCATTCTTTATTAGTACAGATATTTTAACAAAGGTTATTTCTCAATGTTTACATTAATTTCTATAACTTATTATCTAAAAGTTACTTTGCTTTTTATAGACAGATTCCTGATCATTTCAATCCTGCATTTTCATATTCATAAATTGTTATTTTTTTTCGCTTTAATAGCAAGGTATTTTGATTGTTAAAAATATGCATGATACGTTTGGTTAATAATTTGGTTTCATAGGTATTTTATGATTTTAAGGGCCTCAAATGTTTGACAAAGGTGCTTTAAAGTGACTCGCTAATGTTTTTGGACCAAAAATTAGTTTTCCCGATAATGGGAAATAACACTTATTTTATCATTATTTTACAGTTGGTTATAAGACTGGTCTGGAAAGAAAAAAAGAAAACAGCTCCAAACGGCCATCAGCAGCGCGTTCAGTAAAGGTGTTTGCGGCGAATGTTTGCTGTTTGGTTTCCCGCTTAACGTGTATGCGCTGCTTTGCAACAGGGGTACAAAACAAAACGTTTGCGAGCGTTTTGTAAACGCTCGCCTGACTGACCGCACTGCTGGACTTTCAAAAAAATTAACATTTGCTGAAGGGTTCCAGCTTTTGGTATTTTTGTTTCAACATTCCTTATGATTAACCATACTTTATTTTGTAATTAAAAAAGTGCATTTTACAAACCTTGAGTCACTTTAAATATCCTGACACAAAATTCAGAACTAGAAATACATAAAAACTTTCCCCTTTGACAGAACATGACACGCTCAACTTGCCTCAACCCACTGAGCAGTGACAGTTTTACAGTAAAATGAATATTAAGTAAACAAAATTACCTGGTCGCTTTTACGCAGACAGAAAAAAAACGTGTTATTAGCTAGCTATTTCACAATATGGCATGTGTCTGATAACTCATTTTCTGAAAATCGAAAACGAAAGTTGAATCTAAACGGTTGGCCGGACCGGACCCATTTGGAACACCTCGTCCATTTTCCATTGTAAACATCGTCCGAAGCCTTCCGAACGATTTCCGGACCGCCTCCTTTTAAACAACCAATAACACGGTGCGGGGTGATACAGGAATCCAGTGGATCCACTCAAAGTGAAATACACTCAGAACTCATTTATTTTAATTAATAATTACTTTTTATTGTAAACATATTGAAAAGTGCCCCATGAAGGGTTTATATTTCAAAATTTATTGAAATTGGTTAAAAAATGAAGAATTGGTATGAATGAAAATGCAGTTGTCGCAGTTCTCACACAAGTAAAAGATGTATCTGCTGTCAAATTGCTTCCGAGAATATATTCAGTCAAAGACCGCTATAACCCAGATAATTCATTTGCAAGTGGCATGGTAGTTGTTGGCCTAAAAACTAGATTTAAATTCTACATGCAACCTATTAAACCACATAAGGACAAATCTTTGCTATACCTCACAATTCTGCTCCTTTCTCTTGCCAGCGATATTGAATCGAACCCTGGCCCTGATTTCCCCTGTGGTACCTGTGGTGCAGAGGTTCTGGACTCTGACCCAGCTGTAGAATGTGACAAGTGTGGACTATGGTTTCACATCCAGTGCCAAAACCTAGAACACTCATGGTACCAGGACTTAATCCACACTGATGCTTCTTTTGCTTGGACATGCACAGTGTGCGATAATTCAAACCACTCTATCACATCCAGTATCTTATCAATCTCTTCGACAAACAGCTTTTCAGCCCTGTCTCATGAAAATACGCCTCTAAATCAAAAATCAGAAACTCAAAAACCACACATCAAAAGATTTGCTTCTAAACTAAAATTTCTATTGGTAAATTGCCAGTCAATTGTTAAGAAGAAACATGAATTCCATAACCTTCTTTCAGACCAAAACCCAGATATTGTGGCCGGTACTGAGTCATGGCTTACTGCTGACCATTATTCCTCTGAAATTTTTCCTGAAAGTCTTGGGTATACAGTATTCAGACGGGATAGAAAATCAGGCAAGGGAGGTGGGGTCTTTATCCTTGTAAAAAACAACTTAATTCCATCAGTTCAACCAAATCTGAATACAAACTGTGAAATCCTCTGGATCAAACTTGAAATCACAGGTAGCAAACCAATTTATATATCTAGCTTCTACAAGCCACATGAACTTGATATTGATAGTATTTATGAATTGGAAAAATCCTTATTGCTTGCTCAAAAACTTAAAGGTCAGAAGATCATACTTGGAGACTTCAACTTGCCAAAACTATCTTGGGACACAGAAAATAACCCAATTTTACAAGCAGGTTACAACCATGCTGTATATGACAAGTTCCTTGACATTTTAAGTGACTTTAATCTAACACAAATGGTTAATGAGTACACACGAGAAGGAAATATCCTAGATCTCTTACTACTCTCCAATCCGACCTTAGTACAATCAGTAAACATTATATCTGGAATCTCAGATCATGATATTGTTTCTGCTAGCATTAGTGCACGTCCGACTTCTCTTAAACAAAAACCTAGAGTATGTAGCGTTTACAGCAAAGCTAACTGGCCTGAATTCAGGAAATATTTCTCTACAGTTAAAGTTGACATCCTTCATAATCATGAACAAATATCTGTTGAGGAGCTTTGGCAGAGGTTCAAAAGTGCAATATCTACAGGGATAGCAAACTATATCCCTATCAAGCATATACGACCTAAAAGATCACTTCCCTGGATTAATAAATCCATTAGAAAGCTATTGCGTAAACGGGACAAACTATATCAAAAAGTCAAACAAAATAAAACAAACCACCAAATATGGAAACAGTTTAAGAAATTGAAATGTACTATAAAGATTCAAATTAAGCAGTCATATGACAGATACCTTGAAAATATATTGGATATCTCAAACTGTGAAAAATTGGAACCTGGAGTTCAGAGCAAATTCTCTACTAAAAAGTTGTACAATCTAATAAAGAACTCCAAGCAAGACTCACAAGTATCTTCCCCACTTATGGATAGTACAACTGGCACTTTGAAAACAGACAACACTGACAAGGCTAACATCCTCAACAAACAGTTCCAATCTGTTTTCTCTCCAGCTTCCCCATTGTCTCTATAAAAATGATGTCTTCAAAACCTCCGTCGCCTAAACCCCCTGCAGTTTTGTAAGTACACCCCCATGAAGGACATAGTTGTTGACACAAATGGGGTTCTAAAACTTCTCAAAAACCTTAACACTGGGAAGGCCTCTGGCCCTGACCTCCTTAAACCTGTTGTCTTAAAAGAGCTAAGCCATGAAATTGCTGATGTTGTGTCAGTCTTATTCCAAAAGTCCTTGTCTTCTGGAAAAATCCCATCTGATTGGACTTCTGCATTTGTTTGCCCTCTTTTTAAGAAAGGAGACATCACTGACCCAGCAAATTACCGCCCAATTTCTTTGACCTGTATCTTATGCAAAACTCTCGAACATATAGTTGCGTCTGCCCTATCTTCTCACTTTACAGAAAACAAAATTCTTTAGGACCTCCAGCATGGGTTCCGAGAACGGCGTTCTTGTGAAACGCAGCTTCTTCAATTGACAGACTTTCTTGTTAATAATCTGGCAAAAGGGAAACAGACAGATCTGATATTGCTAGACTTTTCGAAAGCTTTCGATAAAGTTAACCATCTTAAACTTCTATATACACTTCAGGAACATGGTGTTTCATCCCAGATTCTTAATTGGACTAGATCTTTTCTTATTGGTAGAAACCAAACAGTTGTCCTAGAGGGGATCAATCTAGAGCAGTACCAGTCACTTCAGGTGTGCCCCAAGGCTCTGTCCTTGGGTCCCTCTGCTTTCTGATCTATATAAATACACTTCCCCTTACAGTACAATCCCAAATACGACTTTTTGCCGATGATACGGCAGTTTATCTTACAATAAATTCACTGTCTGACTCTCAAATGCTTCAGGAAGATCTGGCATGTATGGAACAATGGGAGAGAGATTGGGACATGGAGTTCAACCCCTCTAAATGTCAAGTACTCCACATCACCAAAAACAAAAAAGTCATTAAGCACAATTACATACTCCATGGTCAAACACTCCAATCTGTCCCCTGTGCAAAATATCTCGGCTTAGACCTTTCATCAGATATTTCATACAACTCCCACATTACAAGAATAACAGCAACAGCCAATAAGACCTTGGGCTTTCTTAAGCGTAACATTACCACAAGAAATGAATCTGTGAAAGCTATGGCTTACAAAACCCTAGTTCGCCCGCAAGTTGAATATGCATCAACAGTCTGGAGCCCCTACACACAGTCAAATAAAAATAAAATCGAAATGGTCCAGCGAAGAGCCATCCGCTGGGTTAAATACAACTATTCCCCTCTTGCAAGTGTTACTGAGATGCAAAACAGCCTTGGCTGGCGGTCACTCGAATATCGCAGAAATGACATGCGGCTCATCATGTTCTTCAAAATCTTACACAACATCGTGGCCATTAACCTTCCACCCTATATCCAGAAGCCTGTCAGACTTAGCCGGCACGTTCATCCCCATAGCTTTTAGCAAATCCAAGTCCAATCCGATTATCACAAGTGGTCCTTTTACCCCCATAGCATAGTTCTTTGGAATAGCCTGCCCGTCAATGTAGCAACTCTGCCAGCAACAGAACTTGATAGGTTCAAACAGGCAGTGTCAAGCTTACAATATTAGTTTTACGTACTATCATATTTTACTTTTTAAAAATGTTCTCACGACTAACATGTTTTAACCATGACTGGATTTTGTTTTTCTATTCCATGTCTCACAATGTTATCTTTTATTTCTTTCTTTCACTTTACTAACAGTCCGACGCGCACCTGCCAGTAATACTCGAAAGAGGGGTTCGGCAGTATTCAAAGATAGATAAGAAGTTAGAGCAATTTTTCATTTTTTTCGAAAATAGATCGGAAATCGAGGTGAAATCCAGATTTCGACAAGTGAAATCCACTCATAACTCATTAATTTTCATAAATAATTTTGCGTTTTTGTATACCTGTTAGAAAGTGCCTCATAAAGGGTTATTATTTCAAATTTTATTGAAATCGGTCAAAAAATGAAGAAGTTAGAGCAATTTTTCGAAAATTGATCGGAAATCGAGGTGAAATCCAGATTTCGAGAAGTGAAATCCACTCAGAACTCATTTATTTTATTTAATATTTTGTTCTTTTTTTGTATCGATTTTAGAAAGTGCCTCATAAAAGTTTATATTTCAAATTTTATTGAAATTGGTGAAAAAATGAAAAAGTTAGAGATTTTTTTTGAAATTAGATCGGAAATCGAGCTGAAATCCAGTTTTCGAGAAGAGAAATCCACTCATAACTCTTTAATTTTAATGAATATTTTTTTTCTATTTTGTATACTCATTAGACAGTGCCTCATAAAAGGATAATATTTCAAGTTTTATTGAAATTGGTCAAAAAATGAAGAAGTAAGAGCAATTTTTCTTGTTATTGTTATACAGACTCTCACAATATTTATATCAAACTTGATTGATTTATTAATAGAACTTATGTTATAATTGTCACATGCCATGCATTATTTCTATACATATTGTTGTGACGATGAGCTTTTCATGCTTAAGTCAAATACAATTTCTGTTCTGTTCTGTTCTGTTCTGTATTGGATATTAATATAGTAGAATCGTTTGTACGTTTACGTAATCAGCTATTACTATCGCGGCTTATTATTAGTCAGAACCTTAAGACATGCATATCGAGTGACGACGTTTGTTTAGTTATAGGACAATTTATTGGGGGTGTGAAATGCATATAATATATTGACAAATTAATAGTTATGGCATTTTATATAAACATTAAATGACATAATTCAATCTTATGTAATCCGTTAAATTGAAAATATAAATTTATTCAACTTTTGCTGATATTTATATATAATAAGAAATAAGGATTTACATGTTTTAGTTCTAATTTGTTGGAATTATATTTACAGCCCAAGAATAAAAAAGTATATCTAATTTCTTATTTTTTTTATAAATTTCAATAAAATTTGAAATATAAAACGATCATGATGCATATTCAATTAAATGTTAAATTAAAAAAAATATTTGTTACAAAATAATTTAGTTATTTATTAATAGATTTATGCGTGGAATTCACTTCTCAAAAAGTGGATTTCTCTCCGATTTCCGATCAATTTTCAAAATATTTCTGTAGTAAACTTTTTTTATTTTTTGATAAATTTCAATAAATTTTCAAATATAATCCGATTATGAAGCCTATTTCATTGCATGTTCAAAAAATATTTATTTGTTAAAAATAAATGAGTTATAAGAGGATTTCACTTCTCAAAAAGTGGATTTCACTCCGATTCCGATCAATTTTCAAAATATTTCTGTATTAAACTTTCTTATTTTTTGATCAATTCAATAAATTTCAAATATAATCCGATTATGAAGCATATTTCATTATATGTTCATAAAATATTTATTTGTTAAAAATAAAGAGTTAAGAGAGGATTTCACTTCTCAAAAAGTGGATTTCACTTCCAATATCCGATCTCTTTTTCAAAATATTCTACAACTTTCTTTATTTTTTGACCAATGTTAATAAAATTCAAAATATAAACCGATTATCAAGCTTTTTCAAATATTTGTTCAACAAAAAGAAATACTTGTTAAAAATAAATGAGTGAATTTCACGTCTCAAAAAGTGGATTTCACTTCTCAAAAACTGGATTTCACTTCAATTTCCGATCTTTTTTCAAAATATGTCTACAACTTTCATATTTTTGGATCAATTTGAATACAATTTGAAATATAAACCTATTATGAAGCCTTTTCAGTTATTTGATCATTAAAAAGAAATATTTGTTAAAAATAATGAGTTATGAGTGGATTTCACGTCTCAAAAAGTGGATTTCACTTCGATTGACGATCTTTTTACAAAATATATCAGCAACTTTCTTATTTCTGGATCAATTTAAATAAAATTTGAAATATAAACCAATTATGAAGCCTTTTCAATTATTTGTACAACAAAAAGAAATATTTGTTAAAAATAAATGAGTCATGAATGGATTTCACGTCTCAAAAAGTGGATTTCACTTCGAATTCCGTTCAATTTTCGAAAAGTTGCTCTAACTTCTTTATTTTTTGACAAATTTCAATAAAATTTAAAATATAAACCCTTCATGAAGCACTTTTCAATATGCAAACAATAAATTTTATCTTTTAATAAAAATGATTGAGTAATGGTTGGATTTCACGTCTCAAAAGTGGATTTCACTTCTCGAAAACTGGATTTCACTTCGATTTCCGATCTTTTTACAAAATATGTCTACAACTTTCTTATTTTTTTGAATCAATTTGAATAAAAATTGAAATATAAACCTATTATGAAGCCTTTTCAATTATTTGTTCAACACAAAGAAATATTTGTTAAATTTAAATGAGTTATGAATGGATTTCATGTCTCAAAAAGTGGATTTCACTTCGAATTCCGATCTGTTTTCGAAAATTGCTCTAACTTCTTATTTTCTTGACAAATTTCAATAAAATTTGAAATATAAACCCTACATGGGCACTTTCTAATATGTATACAAAAAAAGAAAAAGTATTCATTAAAATTAATGAGTTATGAGTGGATTTCACTTGTCGAAATCTGGATTTCACCTCGATTTCCGATCTATTTTCGAAAAAAATGAAAAATTGCTCTAACTTCTTCATTTTTAACCAATTTGAATAAAATTTGAAATATAAACCCTTCTTGAGGCACTTTCCAATATGAATACAAAAAATAACAATTATTTATTAAAATAAATGAGTTCTGAGTGGATTTCACGTTTTGAGTGAAATCCAATGGATTCCTGTGTCACCCTGTACCCCGAATAACACACAACCGTATTGTAAATGTTTTAATAAAATTGCAACAATCAGATGTATGCGGTTCAGAATTAGAGAAGAAATCATCTCGCTTTTCAGTTTACTAGTCATATTTTGATGTGTCCGTCTAATTTCTGCCCTCATTATAAAAATAATAACAAATAAATAAACAAATAGTCTAGTTTAATTCGGTTGTGTTTTGTGGGAGTCGGAAGTAAAAAACAGAAAAAGAAAGTAGAACATTTATTTCGTAGATGTTTCTTGCCTGTCGGATTTTTAGGTATTGACTTTATGATAAAAAGTTATTGCGGACATTTTTTTAAGACATTGTATAAGTTTATTGAAACACATACAAACACATGATGCAAATTCAGCAAAAGTAACATAATTTCGCGATACATAATATGAATCCTGGTCAATTCGACCAAGTAACCATTTCGTCAGGGTCATTTTCGGCCCAGTTACCATTTTGACATTAAGCGAAAATGAAAAATACAATATACACTAACAACCACCACGATTTTTTTTTTTGCAGATTTTGCTTATCAATGTGATTTTTCCTTACTGCGGACATCATCTTTTGAAGCTATTTTTCACTATATGTATATCCCATGAATCAAGCTTATTGCAAACTGCATTCATTTCTATAATTTGCACCGTGTGGAGTCAACGCTTTATCAAAGGTGATCGTTACATAGCTTTGACTCTAAAAGATGGCCCTTGAGTCCTTTCATATTGTTTAGAAAGTAATAACATGACCTTTCAATATAATTATAACAGTTGCACTTAAGAAATTATCTTCTATATTTTAAAATAAATGTACTCCTGGGTGAATATTTTTTTTTAAAAATGTGTAAAATTAATATGTAATTAATTTAGTGCACAAGTGCGTCAAATTGCCTGAATACAGTAATATATTTTTTTTTATCATTTTTTATATTTAATATTTTTTTATATTTTTATTTCTACTTTCACTTTGGACAACATTTGAATGCTTTTCCAATTACGTCATTAAAACCAGGAAAGTAGATGGTAGCCGTCCAGTGAAACGCTTCTTGCATTTAAAGCTGCACTCTCACAGATGGACCATTTTAACTTTTTTATTTTTTGTCTTGGAAATAGCCAATTTTTGCTTAAATATCTGCAAACCAACAATATAAGATTGCTGACAAAAATTCGGAAAGTAGATTTTCATATTTCTGTTTGAAAATTAATGCTTTATTGCTTAAACCGTTAGTAACGGTTTAAGAAAATTGCATAAAACATCAATTTTTGAACATAAATATAAATATAGATCTGCAATCTGATTTTTTGTCAGCAGTCTTATGTAATTGTTTCCGTAGATTTTCGCAAAAAGTTGCTCTTTCCAAGTCAAAAAATAAAAAAGTTGTCAAAATGGTAAATCTGTGAGAGTGATGCTTTAAGACATAGCCGAGTGAGCGGTCAAGGTCAAAATTGCAAGAGGGTGATTCAAAGTGAAAGCAAAAATACTGCAACAGAAACATTCAATTTGGATAAATACGCGTCTTACTCAATGATTTCACAACAGTAGGAATGATATTTCAAGCTTCCCTTTGTAATGCATGTGCAAAGTTTGCATGTCAGTCTGTATTTAACGTGTTTTAGGGGGGGAAAATCCGTTGTTTTTCGGCTGTTTTTTGGTTCTTTCGTAATGGCAAATTTCAGTTTCTGGTTGGTGCATTTTGTTTGAATATGCCGTAAAGGTCAATCTAACTAGCATAAAAGTTATATTTTTCTTGTAGATGGGAATCTTACCTTATCAGAAAATTATTAGATTATCTCCATTATTTTTGGAACTATGTTCTTTTGATTAGGTCCGTTTGGAATTGATGAATTTTTGCTCATGTTCACCTTATATTTATTTATATATATATACTAACTTTTTTTCATAAAAAATTGTGGAATATTTTTTAAAATGACATATATTCACTATCTTGACAAAAAAAAAAAAAATAGAAAAAAAAAAAAATATTACTGTATCCAGGCAATGTGACAAGCACCTGTGTTATAGTGTTGTAAATAGAAAGACAGTGAAAGGACACTTAGTATAATACTAGTGTGAATGTGTGTAGATGGTGTATTTCAAAAGGCCAGTGTAAAAAGCTAAAATATATATTAAATACATATAAATACTAATAAGTAAATGCCAGAAGTAAGAGATGAAAACAAAACAACAAACAAATAATATAATCCCCACCCCCTAAAAAAAAACACACCAAAAAAAACAAACACACACAAAAACAGTGGATCAACATTCATCAACGACAACGAAATTTACATAATATTTTCTTAAAATGACGTAAGTGGCCCACTCAGTGGCTAGTTTTAGCAGTTAATCAAGCATGTTACTGTTGGAATAAGGGCATAACTAATTTATGAGGAATTTTATGGCTTTCACAAACAATGACAACTATAATAATGATATGATAATGGCTATTCGTAGCAAAAGTGTGACCATTGTTTACATGAGAAAAGGAAGGCGATTTTGATGTTATCAAAACAGCGAATTCAATCAACACAAACTTTATCGCCCTCAAAGATGTCCCCTGATATTTGGGGATGTGTTATGACAAACACTGTTTGTGCATTACAATTTCTTTTGTTAATTCCCCGCCATGGAATGGGGAGGGCATTATAGGAATGCACTTTGTCCGTCTGTCTGTCCGTCTGGATGGAACATTTTGTGTCCGCGCTATAACTTACTTATGCATTGATGGATTACCATATTACTTGGTACAAATGTTGTCCTCATTGAGACGATGTGCAGTGACCTTGACCTGGGTTCATACCTCAAAGGTCAAGGTCACACGAGACATTTAAAGGTCAGAGTACACATGCTCGTGTCTGGTACAAATGTTGTCCTTATTAAGACGATGTGCAGTGACCTTCACCCGGGTCCATACCTCAAAGGTCAAGGTCACACGAGACATTTAAAGGTCAGAGGACACATGCATGTTCGCGCTATTACTTACTTATGCATTGATGGATTACCAAATTACTTGGTACTAATGTTGTCCTCATTGAGACGATGTGCAGTGACCTTGACCTGGGTCCATACCTCAAAGGTCAAGGTCACAAGAGACATTAAAAGGTAAAATCACACATGCTCTTGTCTGCGCTATAACTAACATTTGCATTGATGGATTACCAAATTTCCTGGTACAAATGTTGTCCTCATTGAGACAATGTGCAGTTACCTTGACCCGGGTCCATACCTCAAAGGTCAAGGTAACACAAGACATTTAAAGGTCAGAGTACACATGCTCTTGTCCGCGCTATTACTTACTTATGCATTGATGGATTACCAAATTACTTGGTACAAATGTTGTCCTCATTGAGACGATGTGCAGTGACCTTGACCCGGGTCCATACCTCAAAGGTCAAGTTCACATATGACATTTAAAGGTCATAGTACACATGATTGTGTCTGGGCTTTTTACATTTAGCAGTGTAGGCATGTCAATTTTTACTGGATTTATTGACCTTATACATTTCATGTACTTTTAGCAACAATAACTGAATTGATCCAAGAACTCGAACCAATTGCAATTTGGGTCCATATTATGATAATGCTAAATAGAGGATAAGATATAAATGTTAATTGAAAGTGTTAAAAATGTTGCACAGATTGATACTTAGCGCACTCTACCAAGCATTATCATTATGTGCAACAAGCTTAATATTTAAAAAACAACGAACACAAATGTGATGATAAATTTATAACATGTGTTTTCTCTTCAAAAGCAGTAAAACAATGTTATGACGTCGCCACAATATATATGTAGCGCTTTATCGAAAATACTTAAGGCTTGCTATTTCATCGATGTTATATATCAAGGACTCATTTCCCTTCCTATTTTTAGCCAAAATAACCTTGACATTGATCTTACCTACATTATTCACAATATGAAAAATTAAAAAAAAAAATCCTTTTATATTATGTTCAAATATCCAAGAATATTTAGGTTACCGATCAAACAACTTGTTTTTCCTATATTCCCACTCTTGACCAGTGGTTGTGTACAATTTTTGTCAGATTCAACGTACCAGTCAGGTTGCGAGAAAAACAAAATATACTAAAAAACAACGGGGGATTTAGCCGTCCTTTGGACTGCCTTGTTTTTACTGAGTTAACTGTTTTTGACCGAAATTGAAAAAAAATAAACATTTTTTGGACCGATTTTTTAGCCATTTCTATTACTAAAATCGGCCTGGAAAAGTCAAAATCAGTACAGACTGGCAAATTGTTGGGTTTTAGAAGCCCTGATAATGAGTATAACGAGCAATTTCAAAAAACAACAACAACATAATAGACCTAAGAAGCAGAATTGCTTATGCACTGGATTTCTGGGGCATCCAGTCTATACAACTACTTGAACTACATGAAGCTGTATATTATTCTACAGAAATATGGGGCCATAATGAAATACACAAGTACAGACATGTATATTACTATCAAAATATTACTCAAAACGTAAACAATCAAAGCATTTCCCATTTGCAACATATTGCAAACACAAAAGATAAATAGGAATTAAAATAAGGCTTTCTTTTAAATAGAAAAAGGTTTCGACCGTCCAATTCAAACTTCAATCTATCAGTAAAAAGTCTGATATTATATGACCAATTTAAGGATTAAAAACACTAAATGTGGAAAACTGTTCCAGCCTGTTGAAATTAAACAAAATTAAATAGAATTAACAACGTGATTAACATTTAATTGTGAAATATTTGATTCGCAGATCGCAAGTGATTTCAGAGTAGATAATATTTTAAAGATTATGACAACAATGAAGTTACATGTTGTGAACATTCGGCCCATTGTCTTAATGTTAATTTATTGTGACCACCATCTTGATTTTAATTCATTACCTTATATATGCTTTCAAGTTGCTTATAGAGATTTATCTTTGAAACAAAGTTGATATTTCACTATTTCAAACAGTGAAAATATCAATTTGATTTCAGTCTTTCTTTTTTACTGAAAATGGGGCTGAAATTGACGGCCGGCCCCCATTCACAATCCCAAAAAGTATACCTTTTTCAACAAAATTGGACTCAAAATTCACAATCCCATTTTTTTCTGGTTTTTTTTCACAACTCTTAACAAGTAAAGTAATACAGTTACGTTTTAATGCATTCCTTATCTCTTAAAATTCTTCAAATTATGTATCTCAAGTGCCTTTGCTTTGTTTCCTTGTTTGAAATATACTTTCGCAAATTCACAATTTTAGGCATTTTTTCGCTATTTTCACAATTCTAAGGGCATTGGCCCCATTCACACAAACGTGGGAAAAACTCACTGGATTTTTTTTCACTTTTTTTAAGTTTTAGCCCTTCTGATGTCCATATCAAATGTCAGCATGCACATGGCTGTGTCACAATTTCAAAAACATCATTTAAGAAATTACATAACATACAAATTGGCATGTTTTTCTGAAAACTACAATTAATTGTCATTTTATATCAGTTTAAGGCAAATATTTATTGAAAGAATAACTAGCCACTCGTGAAATTTATCTTTTGGTGTTCACATGGTGAAATTTAAAGTGATCTTACATTGAAACAATTACCTTCTACATGTATCTATTTACCATGTAACCTGGTAACATATACAGCAGTTTGTATTGAAATAGCCAGATCAGCTCATGTGTGAGTGGATTATGGTCCTTGAAATTTTGCATCATTATCAAAGTATGCTCTAAGGGAAACAATTGTTACAGATAGTTGTGTAATATTGTAGTGTTTGTCTCCCTTTGCCCTTTCAAACATGGTTTACTTTGAATGGGTGCTGTTTCTAGTATGTACATGCTTTGGATATGAACTTTACTGTCACTGGGACATATAAAAATAGTTCATCCAACTAATCTGCTTACTACATTTTCTGTTCTCACATATCGAGCATGCAATGTTTTCAGCTAACCCAAAATCAAAACATTCCAAGTGAACCATAAGTATATTGCCTATTACCCATACATTCATTCTCAGGTTTAACTTCAATTGCTTACAAATGCCTTATGATCTTGATACAGAAAATGACCTAATAAGGCAAGCAAGTACAGCACAGGCCCTCATGGGCCGCTTGTTTTATCTTCCCTCAATTACTTTATATGATTTTGCCGTATTAACTTTAACTGTACAAAAGAAACATCGGGACCATCCACTTAATTGATGCTCTCTCACTGACATAGGACATCATAGGACATTCAAGGTTCTAGGAGCATACATCACTATCAGTGATACTTCGTTTTACAAGGTGTGGTGGGGGGTATTAATCTTAGTGTTAGTTCTAGTTGTACTCCGCGATTTATATATTTTCATGCTGGGGCAAAATTTTGCCAAGTACAAGTTCTTTCAAATTGTTTTTAAATTCTCCTTAAAAACCGAAAATGAAGTAAATATTATTGGGCCATTTAATCCTGTTTAAAAGGAACCCCTAGACTGGAAAAATGCCCTACTGGGTAATATTATATTATACTAGCATGTTTTAAGCAGAACAGTTGAGTTTATATAGCAAGGCCTTTTAAAGTATTTGATTCCAAGGAGTATTGAAACATTTCAGGCTTGACTACCCAAATGACTAATTTTGATGACTGGGTTAGCTACAGTCTGTAGCCAGGTTTAAGAATGGGCAAGGTGCTGCAGAAAAGGGACAGGCTGCTAAGGTTGAAAAGGGCACATTGTATTGGGTTTTAAAGACATAAGATATGAATTGACAAAAGTGTTAAATTTTTAAAAGAAGTTTTAGGTTTCAGCTGCCATATATATTAAGTTTGTATGTATTAATAATCATATAATAAGCTGTTGAACAAAACAAAGAGAATATTTGATTATCATTGAATTCTACGTAGGCAGATGGTTGCACATACTGGTCTCCACGAGGACAGAGAGGTGCCACCAATAAAGGGCAGGGTGCAGCACCCTTCTCAACCTATCTGACATAAACTCTAGTCTGACAGAAGAGGCTTTTAAACCTTTTTTCTTGCTATTGGTTCTTTTTTAATTTCTTTCCATATTTTACAGGTTATGTCTGATTCTGAAAGTGAGGATCCATTCATACAGAAATCATACGATCTCAGAAACACTGTAAGGTCAAGATTCACCCGTCCACCACTTCCAGAATTCAAAGCCAGAATGCCTCCTAAATCTAAAACCTCTGCATCACCAAAGTCCCCAAGGCAAGGAAGAAATGTGAAAACAAAACAGAAAAGGGCTAAGAAAAACAATTTGTACCCAGATTTGGATGATGACGCGGGCATCAGAGAAACAGAAACAGAGAGTGAAACAGAAGATGCATCTGTGGACAACACAGGAGAAGAAGAAGATAATGTTGATGGAGCAAATATGAAGAGAGATGATCTTAATAGACTAGATGAGGAAAGTAGGCCATATGTTCGGCCAAATAACCGAAATGAATCTAGGAAACGGGCTGAAAGGAATATGAAAGGGAATAAAGTGGATCAAAATGACAGTGCTAGTGCTAAGGGAAGTGGAATGGGTCAACTTCTGCTCTGGATGGGTGTTCTTTGTGTCATAGTTGGTGTTTATTTGGTAGTAGAAAACAGAAATAAAGGTGTGTTTTCAGATGAAGTTGTTCAGCCACCTGTGGACTTTTATAAGATGTATAAACCTAAATTTGAGGCAATAAGACGCAAATACCCATCACAAAGTACAAGATTTTGGAAAGTGATTGGGTCTGCGATAAAACGTCTAATAAATGTTCCATTGTCAACATATCCGGCTGTGATAATTCTTGCTGTTCCAGAGGGCTCAACCAAAGTAGGCACATGTTTAGCCAAAGAGTTGGTTACAAATTTGAACTCAATCTTCAACCATACAGACCCAGCTTACATAGACGCATTATCACTTAATTCTGTCTCTGCTGAGAAAATGAAATTGGACATGGACAAGAGATTGATTTCAGTGTTGTCAGACTCGCGCGGCGTAGTGATAGATCACATTGAGAGTCTAAAACCACAGGCAGCGCTGCTGTTTCATGGTTATTGTGATGGTGACAATGCACCTTATAAAGACGCAGCCTTCATTCTTGTCCTTCACACAAGTACTTCAGAACATGGCATCAGAGACGCTAAAGTTGAGGAGATACTGACAGAGCTCTGGGGCCGGGATTTAGGTATAGATGAGATGCCAGCTTTGCTCAGCAGGATTGCAAACAGTGTGGCTGTGTTACTGCCAGAACAAAATGTCAATTGTGAATTATAATTTGTTTGTTCAAATCAACTAATTATATATAGCTGAGTTTCGAGCTTGACTTTGGAGAAGTCTTCCTAAACTGTAAATTTCTCTATGAGTTTAAAAGAAACTCCTTTCAAAGTTTATAATGAACTTCTTTATTAGTTTATAGTGAACTATTGAAGGCCTTTAAAAAAAAGTGGTTTGGGTAACCCGACCGCTCCTTCGCAATAGGCGGTGACGCTACAGTTTTATAGTCTGTTAGTTTGAATTAAAAACAAAACATTTTTTTGTCTGTGTGTTTCAATATGTAGTTTTAAAAGCTTTAAACTAAACATTACTTAAAGGCCTTTACCATTTTTGACATTCTTTTATGAAGCTTATACTAGGAAACCTTTCCCTAAATTTTCATTGGACTCGCCCAAAAGTGTATTGGAAACTTTTCCCTGATCTTTGTAGTAAACTTCTCGGAAAGCTGATAACTTTGTAGGAAACTTCTCCCTTAGTTTATCGGAAACTTCTTTATTTTCAGTCTTACCTGATATGTTTTCATACATGTTGTGTAGAAAGTTTCAGCATTTTGTGACTGTAACTGCAATTTAAAATCTGTGTCGTAGACCATGACATTTATGATTTATAACCATTATACATGATTTTTTTTTATTATTATTGTATTACTCCATTTGGTTCATAGATTTTTTGCAACAAATGTTTTTTCTGTGTTTACCACATACATATATAGAATAATTTGTGTCAGTTGCTCATTATTATTATAATTATACATGTTTAATTTGACTGTGTGCTTTATTTGGTAGTGACTAATGTCATAAACAAAGATAATTTGACATATCAGATGTTGCATGGATGTTTCGATGCAATAATGCCATTAAACTGTTATACTTTCATTGTCTTCAGTGCTATTAAATATTTCTGCAATACATTGATGTTTTTAAGATTTTCCTTTTCATTGCTTGCGCATGATTATTGACCTATTTAAATATGAAAACAAGAGTACCACAAGGTGTATATGCCCATCAAAGGAGACAATTACATACAGTTCAAGAAAATGCATATCAAATTGATTGAGATATTTTGTGTTTTCACAATGTCATCAAATTCTGTGATTGACAGTGAAAGTAATGGACGACTGTTCAAGGTAAACTTATGTTTTGCTTATGTAAAGAGATCATTCTTAAACTTATCAGATTTATAACAATATTTGGTAAAGATGGGTTAATTTTCAGTAACTAAAGGGCCATGACTCGAGAGTTACTGAAATTAGGCTGCTAATCTAATTCATCGAAGATATTTAGACCATTAACATAGTGACCAAATTTGGTTAAGATTAAATAATTAATAATGGTCAAATTAATGTTAAGAGTCAACAGACTCAGTGAATACTACCACCCATCTGTATTATACCAGAATGTGTTCTGTTGTTCAAATGCTGCATGGTTGTATATTTACAATACCATCATAAAGAGAAAAGGAGATGGCCATTTGGGTTGTTATGTGAATTCTACAAAACACAAGAGGCATTTTTTATTGTGACTGTTAACAGCAGTTAGTAAACTGTTTTCACTCGATGAGAATAAATAAGCCATGATCCTATCTTGTTCAAGTTTTATGTCACCTGTGTATTATGACAGATGCATAAAAAAAATATTCAGAGGTGTATTGTGTGCTTGCCAAACAGTTGTTCTTTTCAAGGGAATGTTGAAACAATTTGGCACGAATGTTCACCCAAAAGTGTCCCTTTCAAGAAGATCTCCAGCCAGAGGTGAAGGTCACACTTGACTGATGTTAAAGCATATGCTATCCTACCTTTAAAGAACATGTTAATAAACAGTTTATGATTGGAAGATGCTTTGCTAATAATAACAGAATCCCACCTCTTAGGTTCAAGGTTACACTTCAAGGCCAGATTACTCTTGGAGGTCAAGGTTAAAACGTGTCCGTTTTGGAGATATTCTGTCATAGTCTGGGTGCAGTTGGGGGAACCATGCAAAGATGTCTTTGGGCACTTCTCAAATTTTCTCAAAAGACACATGAAACTTTATATACCATTCATGTTTCAAGTAAATTATGCAAATGTGTAGCAAGGCCTAAAACTCACAATAAAATAATTGTAGTTAAGCCTTTTAGCTGATAGAGAAAAAACAGACAAGCATTGGTAATCCACAAACTGTACTCTTGTTATTGAATTTTATTTTAAATAAGTTTCTTGACATTGGACCATCCTATTAACATGAATACGAAAAATATAGTGTGAATTTCCTTTATTGTTTGGTTATTGCACGTTAAATTGAAATATTAACTTGCAAATTAAAGACATTCGCTATCAAATAGGTATATATACAACTACTAAACATGGGCGATTGCTCTGAACAATCCACCCATTGATTCAAATTTGCTTTTATTTGGCAATATGTGCTTCAATCAGATGGCCTCGTTGTTCATATTTTTATTTACCGGGTTAAATAAAACAACCACATGTAAAAATACATATTTATTTTCTATTTTAATTGAATATCTATCAGTAATCATTACATAACAGAACTAGTGTAAATAGCATGATTGACATAACATGTATAAAAAAGCTCTCTAAATGTGTTCAAATTCAGATCTTAATAAAATAAAGAAAATGCCAAGAATCATTTAGGCTCAGTGACTTTAACAATCACAGACATACCTTGAAAGATTATTTTAAACTTATTAAGATTTTTTTTTACAGAAGAAGAATAAGATAAAAAAAATGGCAGTTTTTTTGGAAAAGCACATATACATAGAGGGTGATTGGTTGTAACAGTTTCAGATCATGTTATATTTCACTGTGTGAACACCAAAAGTTATATTACATGAGTAGCATAGCCATGAGTGAAATATTTACTTATTGTGTTCATAAAGTGAAATGTATTGCAATCTTAATCGGAAACAAACCATTTTTCTTAGATTACATGCCTAACAGCGGTTTTAAATGACCATTGATTGCATTTTATAAGAAAACGCGCCAAATTGTTCGCACAAGAAACAACAATTACAAAATGGCAGCTTTGATATTGTTTCCCAGCTCTGTTCGTGCTGATGTTAGATTAAGATAAACGGCTCAAAACAGTGAAAAATATCAAATTAATACTATCACTGTTTGAAATAGTGAAAATTGTTTTATTTTTCTAATAAACCACCTGACAGCATATAATACAATGGCATTATTTTCTGAGCATCTAAAATTGTTCTACTTAAAACTGATGTTCTACTAAATATGAAATTATAAAAACTTGATAAGCAAACATCCGTGCCTAATAAAATCAAGCAAATTTTGTTTCAAAGTCGTGAACAAATTCTAAAAAATACAAAATTCTAGGAATTGTGTTGATTTAAAAATGTGAGAAAATCTAGCAAATGCTCCTATATACATGTACATGCCATTGACTTGTCATGGCAGATTAGGCAATGGACAAAAAATAAATAAAAGATACATGTACGTAAAAATAAAAACATGTAAACATATATCACAGATAAATAAAATAAGTTCTTTCTAGTTTTCTACTTCCAACCTTACATAGAATTATAAAAACGCAAAATGGATATACGCATCACAACCTGATATAAGTAAATGCTTTGATAACTTCGGACGAACAGTTTTCAATATAATTTATTCTTTTATTGGAGCTAGTAGCTAGGGTTTTAGCCAGGGTTTAAAACAGATGGGTGCTGCAGGAAAGGGACTGGGTGCTGAGGGTGAAAAGGGTACCTTGTTTTCAGCTGTGACAAACTTAAGTATACTAGCTTTGAGTTATATTATTACTTGATATAATCAGCTTGTTAGAATATTTAATAACATGATATGCTTTTAAACACCAGACCAAAATCTAGCGCAATATTGTGCCAGAGTGATTAATATAATGTTGTAGTAACTTGGAAAGGTGCACATCCCAGTCTCCATGAGAGCAGAGGGGTCGTACCAACGAAGGGCCGGGAAGCAGCACCCTCCTTTTACTCTTTAGTTAAAACCCTAGTAACTTAAGTGTACGCTTATTAAACTACACCAAAAATATCCGAGGAAAATATTAAAACTTAATTACACATTCTAATTCTGTTTATACTGAAAAATAATACCTTTTTTACAATGATTCAGGAAAATATCATGCACTTCCTTCACGAAATATCGAAATTCGAAACTGTCAGACAGAAGTGAAGTTTACAGAACATAATCTGATTATGACTGTTTTTAAACAATTCAGTGAAAGAATGTCTTTACCAAAGGGTTATTATGAATAACTAAATGTTTATCAATATCACTAAAAGCATAAAATTCCCTATAAGAAATTAAAATAATATCCAGACATTATCAGATAACTAAAGAATTGTACAATTGTAGATACACGTACAATGTAACCCTCTTCCTCTTGCGTATGTGTACGCTTGTAGATCTTCACCCTGATATGTATCAAGTAAAATCTCTGACATCTTACATTTCTAAATATACAGCAAGAAGGCACACAGTTGGTCTTAGACACTTCCAAACAAGACAAACACTTCAATCCTTATATAAATTATATTGATACTTCTACTGTTAAAAGTTCTTATTAAAGAAATCCTAGTAAAAGAAAAGTGGAAATTCACCTTTGACTTATATCCCCAAGTCCAAACTCTAATTCCTTAGTTCTTGTATAAAAAAGAAAAAAAAATGTGTCAAATTTAATTAGAGTTTTTGTCCTAATGTATGTCAAAAATTTGAATTATTTTTTAAACAAGCCATTTTCAAAACAAACTACAAATAAACAAGTTGTAAATTAGATGTTAAAATCTTGCTCATTATATCAAATTGATGAGAGAAATACTCCTGTCCTAATGTTCAACTATCACCTGGACATAACAAAATATTCAGTCAATCACTTTACAGTATAAATCTAGATGCAGGTTCGATGTCAAGGAAACCCTTGTCGCATTGGAGTGGCTGGCATCATGTTGACAGAACTGTCCCCAAATACGTTCGCGTACGAGTTCTTCAAGAATTGAACATAGTTCTGCATGCTACGATTCGTGCTGTGTGACTGTTCAAGTCGATCCTTCAGGTCGTATAGGCGGGAGTTGAACTTGCGCTCAGTCTGGAAAACAATGGTTTATTATCGTTTAACTAATATGAAAACTATTTGGGCAGAGATCATACAAAACAGAAGCTATGTCAGAAATATGTTTGACACACCATAACACACAATAAAAGAAACCCACAGAATGGAATACTTGGCAGGTATTCATAAAACATCTTAAGTCATTTCCTATCCTAAGTCATTTTCTGAAGTTAAGTATCTCATTTATCAAATGATGGGGTAGTATTTCTGAAATATTTCATTTCATTGATTTTATTAAAGATACATACTTTTGTGTAAAAAAAACACTTTTCAATTTGACTACAAAAATCTTAGGAATTTGAATAATGTTAAGAAATTACTTTTTGTTTCACGAATACCATCCTAGTGCTTTAGTATTGTTTAATATGTGGTCTTGAAAACGACAGAGGTTGAGAATGTATGGAACAGTAGCCTATTCAAAACTTAAAAGGCAAGCCATAGGGGAAACTCACAATTAATATTAACATGTTTCTGTATCAAAATATTTTACTTCAGCTTTGATTGTAAATTAAGATCACAATGAATTTTATTTTTTGAATACCCTTGTCAGTTTGGTACATCATAAGGTATGTGACGAACACAACATATCTTCAATGAAATCTAAAATAGGCCTTAATGGTAATAATTTCTCGACATGTGACACAATTGGAGCAGCTTTTGTGATTGCATTCATAGAAAACAATGACCTCATATCTCTGAGAGACATTATATTGACTGCAAGATATTTTTTGTCTGTCATGGTTCAAGTAAAGGTAGGTAAATGAAGTTAGACTCAATGAAACCACTTTCATCACCATCGACACCCTACCTCCTCCTTTTCCCGTTTAATCCTGGCCACCTCGGCACGCGTCTGACTCAGCGTGGATTCTAGGTCCACTATCCTCGTCTGCAATGTCCGCTCCTGAATGACAATATGAGTAAGATGATTATTGACTCTTGTTACAACTATTTAGTATTGTCTTTTCATGGCTCATTGTAATGCAACCATCACATTTCATAGCCCCTTTCTATAATAATGGCAAACATTTTAACCAGTATTAATGACTTAAACATATAAAGTCTTTGACTTAAAGGTGTTCTCATTACTATTCATAAAATGATCTTGCATCATTCCAATATATAAAGCTTATATCACAACATAACTAATGAAAAACACTACCATTATAATAAACATGTATCATCAAGATTACAATCCACTATTAGAGACACACCCCCCCACGACAGCTATCCTATGTTTGTATAGGATTGTACCTTTGCAGCCTGTTTGTCTCGGTTAGTGTCCTGTTGCCTTCGGATATCTGTAAGGGAATTCTCCAGTTGCCGAGTTAGACTCGCGTTTTCCCTTTCACGGTCTTCCAGACGCAGCTGTAATGGGACAGATGCAAATATATTAAAGTGGATTTTACCTTTGTGGGGCTACACTGGAGAATATAGCACTATTTGGTGTACAATGTTCAGAATCTTTAAAAGTGGATAAAAGCAGATGCATTGGAACGATAAGCAGTGCTACACTCAGTCTATATTGATTACTTTTAAGATTGTTTTCCTTTGGCTTGTTTAATAATATCTTGTTTCTCTTTGTTGTAAGGTATATATTATCATGTTTTCATAATAAAGTAAAAATTCATAAATTAAATTTGATTGGTTTTTTCACATATGTTTTTAAAAAGTTTATTCACATGTGCTTTCACATACCGATTGAGATTCCAGTTTTTAGAAGCTCTGATAAAATGTATAATGTTTATTCCTGATTCATCATTTACATTTTATATCAACCTCTTCCCGATTCACCATTTACATTTAAATCAACCCCTTCCCGATTCACCATTTACATTTAAATCAACCCATTCCGATTCACCATTCCCATTTAAATCAACCCCTTCCCGATTCACCATTCCCATTTAAATCAACCCCTTCCCGGTTCACCATTCACATTTAAATCAACCCCTTCCCGATTCAACATTCACTTTTAAATCAACCCATTCCCAGTTCACTCACATTGTTCTGATGCAGAGCTTCCTCACGCCTGGCAACGGTTGTCAAGAGTTCACGATTCTGATCCTCTGCCTCCTGAAGCCGTCTATAAGACAAAGATTAGTATAAATAAATGTTATGGTAAATGTATGAACATGTTCTTTACAATCCCTCTTTCCTTATGTTTATGAGAACATGTCAGGCCAGAAAATCATCCAATTGTAAATAGATTTACCTAAGTGGGTAAGTTATTTAGATATTTACTACCATTTAATCAAAATCCTTGTATATTTCTCTATTTTTCTGAGAAGCGTTATATCAACTAATATATGCTAAAAAATATGCCTGACATGTCAAAAACAGCATTGCTCGACACTCTGTGTCATTTCAGTTATGCATTGACGTCATAGTATGACACTGTCATGAAATAAGCATGTTAGGGCAAGCTCATTATCCACTTTAATTTCAACTGTAATGAATGGTCTTAGTTAACTTTAAAAGGTTAACTATTCACACACTAAGGTTCCAATGCACACACTAGAGTTTGATATCCAAGTTTACTGATAAGCTTTCATACTAAGTCAAATCCCTGTCACAATAACACATCCATCCTGACAGAATTCAACAGCTCAACTGATAAGTATTTGGCTTTCTCCATCTTGAAGCAATGAATGCTATAGGTTCACACCGTTTGGAGGTAGATATACTAATCAATATAAAGATTTTTAACCACTTTCAATTAACAGACAAATCTTCCTAGTGGCTCTGGTATCTTTCAAAGATCAAGTCAGGGCTGGCAGTACTAAGTTCAAATGATAAATACCGACAAAGATTTTATGGATACCTACCTCTCCAGAGTGGTGTAGCGCTCGCCTATGGAGTGATTCTCAGTTTGCGTTCCCCGCAGTCTTTCCTGCATTTTCTCCATCTGCTCCGTCAATGCGGACACCTGCATCAGAAATAGTCATAAGTGTAAGTAAGATGTTATGTAAAGAAGGACAGTGTGCCAATGATCGTTATCAACGAGTGTGTTGTATAATTGGTTTTTCAAATCAATCATATGTTGATGAATTTGTCATGATACATGGGTGACATGATACAGAAATAGGATAGGAGCATGGCTCATTTATCCTTATCATCGAGTGAACACATTAATCTAACTGGTTTAAACAGTTGTATGACAGCTGACGCAGCTGTAATTCATAGAATTCACAAAAAGCCCCCAAAACATTACTGCGCATTATACGGTATTTTGAAACAAGTTGGCTAAAAAGATTGCATTTTTTATTTAAATTTGCAACTTAATACATTAATTCAACATCTGAATTGCACTTTGTATTTAGATAAGTATCAAATCTTATGATGTCTTGTTGTACGCTCATTTATGGCCCCTTAAAGTCTATATATCTGTGTCTCTATCATATTTCTGTTTCTATCCATGTCATTGGTTTTGCAGTGTAACCCAGTGCCATCATTAAACATTGTATGACATTGTGTATTATGTTAATATTTGAACATATTTCAGTTATGACCAGTTTTTGGACAGCAATGAGACAAAAAGTCATAATTGATTATCATTTATTGCATGATAATTCCACCCATTTAAGTTCCTTCACATTTAAGATAAAAGGTAGGCTTTCAATTCATTTACCAGGTAATTCATCTATGAAGAAGAAAATTCAACATACAATTTTATATTATTGAAGCTTTTTTGGCACAGGATGTATATGAAATTGTTATATAAAGACTGGAGATCTGCCCTAAAAATCATCTTGTCATACTTAGAATTTGAAGTATTTTTGTAATATAATGTAAATAATTAATAATCTTTGTATATGTTTCATCAACTTTTTTTTTAATTCTCACCTTTAAGTTGAGTTCAGCCACCATCTGGGCATTTTCTGAGCTCCGTCTCTCGGAGGATCGGAGCTGTTCTTCAGACTCGTGAAGTTTGAGCTCTGTGTTTTTCAGCATCTCAGGCAGGGGCTGTAACTCCTGCAGTCTGTCCTGGAGTTGACTCTTCACCTGGGAGTAAAATACAAAACATTTGAATAGTCTTTATTTGGAGGTAGAAAAACACTTGCATTGTGAATACTCTTCAATGGAGAAGGTTTGAAAGATCAGTATAAAAAGTACATAGTACTTTTTATTTGTGGAGGTACAAGTTAGATAATCTAGATGGCTGGAAACTATTGCAGCATTCACTGTGAGCACTAAGTAGGATGATGGAGAATGGAATTGTAATGAGATAGAAGCAGACTAAATTTACAAAGTAGTGATATTTCATCATTGTTGGAGCACACTTTAGAATAGTGCAGTTAATAGTTGATTGTTAAAATAAATAATGCATGAATAGTGCCGAGATGCAAACTATTGAATGTCAAGACGATTTATAACAGATGCTGATAAGTGTAAACTCAGAAACTAAAATGTTTCTCCTATACTTTTGAGACTAATTTCACAATCATGCATTTTGGATAGACAAAATTATGTTAATGATTAATCAGCTCGATTTTGATAATTGTGAATCTGCAACAAAATATTTTGTGTCAAAAAAAGGACATAAATTGAGATAAGATTATTTGAAAATAATACATCTGGAATTAAATGAGGAAATAAATGCTGACATGCAATTCTAGAGTGCTTATTAATGCATCCCTATCCCTTATGATCCCCATTTTAATAACTTATTATGTACAGTAACCATGACAACACAGCACAACATCTAGGGTACCTGTGAGCCCCCTGTACTGGCCACCTGCTATAAACACAATCAATCACACTCACTCACTTACATAGAATATATGGGTGGAATTTACATTTATTATTACAATTGGTATTACAAAACACTTATATAAAGGTCGACAATAAAACAATGATAGGGATTATGATTAAATGCATCAAATGTTATAGGAAATATTGGATCAATATAGCTTGTATTTCATAACTGTGAAATTTCCATCAAAAACGTAGCATGATAAAAACAAAAATAAATCTGTATTACACTCTGATTGTCTGATTCTGTATCACACAGATGCCCATGTGCAAATCTACATCTGTAGTAGTATGCACCAGAAAAAAGACATATGCCATTGAGAATAACTTTTATTTTATAAAGTATTCTAAAGGTATGAAATAAAAGAAATACTATGTAAGTCAATTCATCTGTGAGATTGTATCACTTCTTGTTGCTTGCGTACATGTACATCGCACTCAACCTTCTGTCTTGTGAGCTTTGGACTCTACCCAAGCAAAGAGAAGTGATATAATGTTTTTATGTCGAAAGTTCCTGGCTGGATTAAGAAATGAATGAATCTTTTAGCAATTCAAAAAAGAGATCATATAAACCTCAATTGAAATTTATTAAAATCTTCTAACTAGCTTTATATAATAAAAGCAGATAAAAAATCCAGCAATGAGTCATTTAAGAATGAAATTTTATCAAATTAAAATGTGTCTATGTATCTGAAGCATAAATACATAGACCAGAATGAATTGTAGAATGCATAATTGCATGGATAAAGATTACACACACTGAATTGATATGAATCAATGAGGCGCAGAACTTTTTTGTTTGTTTCCACTAACCTTAACGATCCAATTTTTTCCTTCCAAACCTACACATTTTTTTTACCCCAGTGTGGATTTTTTTTTGTAATTTCCCAAAAAGGTTAATTTACAAGTGAATATGTTAAAATTTGACCATATCATTTTAAACTTTCTACAATAGTGATATACCTTAATATAGGTCAGTTTGGTACAGAACCCCAATTCTCAAAAAAAATTTAATAAAGTTATGCCTACCTACCGACCCTATGTTTTTTTTGAGATGTTAGTGGAAACAAGAAAGTTTTATTCTTTGGCTGAACAAAAGTTTGTTAAGAAAAATCCTTTGCAAGTTGAAAATGAGACAAAAAATCCATCTGTTTGAAGATTTTATGCAGAATTCACATAACTGGGTATTCCTATACCAATACAAATTAAGTTATGCTTAGGCTATTGAAATTCATGCAACAGATCAATGAGTCTTTTATTTCTGAAATAATGCATGTCTATTAAAATGGAACAGAGTGCTTGTACATGATCGAGGGTTAGCTAGGAAAACCAGAATGTTTAGAATTCCGAGCTCCAATTACAACAACATCATTGAAACAAAGCAATAGCACCTCTTCATAATTATGTCCCTTCAATACATCTTTGTATTAATATGTGTGTACACGCCCATCAAAATTACACCCAGTGATAATGCGCAAAGCAAGACTGCCCTAAGTGCGAGTAATACCTGAGTATACGTGCTGGGCTGTTTCTTCTTGAGGCGGGCGTACAAGACCTGAACAGAATAATGGTAGGACATGCAAACAGAACAAATCATCAGGAAAAAATGCATTCTGCATACTGTTATAGTTGTAGTCAAAAAGCATGCATATGAAACTGGCAGGCTGATCTGGGTAGGGCCAGCTCCATTTTCTTGTTCTCATCCATTGTCGTTTACCCCTGCACACTCTGTATTTCATCCTGTACCATGGGACAATTGATTGGCAAGATCTCGTTTCTCCAAAAGCAAATTGTTTTGAAGATTTATCTTTTAAAATTAGCAAATTTGTAAGTATCCAATTAAATAAAATGCAATCTATGATAGCATAAACAGGCAGTAACGTGCCTGACAGCAAACCACAAAAATCGTGTCATTTGTTCAAGTCACACCTAAACTGTCAACTGAATTTACTTTAAAAAATCATTAAAACAAGACTTTATCAGTCAATCATCTCAGGGTAATGTTGTAGTATAATGGGAAAGAGTGGGTGCCTTTGTTGCTGAAAGTTCTAGCTAATGCAACACTCAAAGGCTTCACAGCAACATTTACAAACACGCAACGACCGGGAGACAGAAAAAAACTCCCCGTCTAAGAATACCCTGTCCCCACAAACCAGTTTTTGTGCAGGCGGACAAAACTCCCCTCCATATGGTATTCATTATTTATTTATTTTTTCCATGGTTATTCATTGTAATTATGTATTGCATAAATTGTCATTTCATTCCAGTATTTCATTTACACAATGATAAAATAGTTGAAAAGAATGGGGATCTTGGTGTGTGTGGGCAGATTTTGTACAACTCCCGCAGCAAGCTATAGCAGTATACATTCATGCAGCAGTATAAAACAAGTGCATAATTAACAATTGTGTGTGCAACAACAACCAGTAATTGACGCTGCTCGCTGAACCGTTCATGACCATTATCAAACAAACATAACACACAGAACCCACAGAGATACCATTGTGCTGTGTTGTGCTTATTTTTTTTTGGAAAATTCACAAAATTCACAATATTCAAATACAGTGCCAGCCAATTTAGGGCAACTTTTGTATTTATATTTTGTCTTGGTTGCCTTTTTTATTTTAAGAAAGACCAATGGATGATTATATTTGATAATACTGTGTGTATATTGTTTAAATTTAAAAACATTTATTTTTTGAAATAATCATATTTAAAAAATTAAAAATGAATAAAAAAGAACCTTACGAAATTATAAGGCTTCTACATGAATAATAAAGACTATTTACACAGTCATTTATATGAAACTTTGTACATCAAGAAGATGTAAGAAAGACTTTAGATAAAGTCTCTCTGTTCCAGATTTCTAGCACAATACTGTACGAGGCTAAATGTGACTGAGTGAGTACGAGTTATCTAATATATGATGTGATCATGCACACAAAGTATGCACTATTTACGACTGAAGGGACTAAAACAATCTTCAAAAGGTCATTAACTTCCTGGAAAGTCTTATGCAATAATATAATTTGTTCTACTACTAAGCATGACTTCTTCTGAAAATTCTAATTAAATGGCAATTTTGCTTCAAAGGGAGACAATCAACTCAAAATATATGCCATTAATATTGAAAGGGAGACAATCAATTCATAAAAAAAATGAAAATTAAATGGCTATTTTGCTCGAAAGGGAGATCTCATTACCATCTCATTTAAACAACTATGAGTTAATTACAACACTGACTGAAATTCAGAGTGGCTTGCCTTTTCTAACTCAGAATTGCTATCCAGCTTAAGTCGTTCATTGTCTCTACGCGTCTCGTGCAGTTCGCTCTCAGTATCCTCGACATCGCGGCGGGAACGGTTCATCTGAAGAAAATTACGTGCAATCTCCAACTACTAAGAAAACCTTCTAGACTCTATTCTGTCATGCTTATATCAACATTAGCCATGCAAAGATTATTTTTTTGTGTGATTTGTTTTGTTTTTATTATTCGTTACCTGAAGTTTTGAATATACTAAAATTTAGAAAGAAATACTAATTACTTACAAAAGAGCAAGAATAGTTTTTTGGCACCTATAAGCAGACAAGCTATATATTTAAGGGAAATTGAATGTTACTAAGACCTACGTATGAATACATGAATGTTACAATGACTTACTTTTGAATAGACGAATGTTACATGACTGAACTTAAGATGAAAATGTGCAAAAATGTGTGCAATGAAGAAAACCCAAAGCCAACAGACTAGGCTATCTAAATAATCTTATAGTGAAACATCAAATACAACACCACACTAACAAAGTGAAAACAATATTATTTACAACAGTGCAATTTAAAAAATCTTATCATAAATAATATGAAATCAGGCTCATGTATACTTTTGAGCGTATAATTATTTTTGAAAATCAAAACACGTTAGGTACATCTATGTACATTGTATTGATTTTATATTAATAAATTAAAACAATGAGAAATATGTATAACATTTAAAGTTATGTTTTATCTTATATATAATAGTTTATTTGTACAGGGATGTGATTGACCTGGCAGCTGGATGGCTGAAACATTTTCGGCCTTGGCTTTTTAGAAGCTCTTATGAGGGCTCTCCTGACTTTAAATTTGAAACAAACATGAATATTAACTTAAACAACTGAAAGCAACCAAATAATTTTTTTCAGGTAAAAAAAAATAAAAAAATATATATATTTTTTTTTATTTATTTTTTTTTTTGGGGGGGGGGGGGCGGGGGTCTCTAGGGCCATTACATCCGCGGAATTCCGCGAATCCGCGGACAAATCACATCCCTGTTTGTACCAAAAACAATAACAATAACAAGAATAAACAAGTTCAAATTACTTTTGCATTTGTCCAATCAAGCTGTCCAATCTTTTTGACTTTTTTTTTACACAAACAAATTATTATTTTAGTTAATGTTATAACCTTGGTTGTTGATTTAAGTGTCAACATCAGCCATCATAGGACCGAAGTTGAGATGAGTCATCAATGTCAGGGTTTAGTCTCAAAATAAAGGTCAAACTAAAGGTCAAGGCCACAGATTGAAAGTAAAGAGTGTCATGAAATAACTGGACATTACAACAAATCTCATATTAATGTTGTAAATGACCTAAAATTTCATGTCGATCACTTTATATGCTTATATACCTTGAACAGTTACTTTAACTTGATCATAATAAAGTATATAGGCTTAAACATTTGGTGTTAGGGGCCGACTAAAGGTCAAGTTTAAGGTCAAAGCCAGATGACTTTAGAAGGGTCAGATTTAAATACAATACAAAGAAAGGTCAGTTGGGTATGACATTGGGTATTAAAGCTTAGGCTGAGGTCACATTTAAGGGCAAGGGTGAGTAAGGGTCCAGTTAAAAGTCACTTTGAAGGTCAAGGTCAACTCACCTGAGTCTTATACTCATCCACGAGGTTCTCGTAGTGCTTGAGGTTGGAGCGGAGCTGCATGAGCTCTTCATCAGCCTGAGCAAACTTTGTCTCTATTGTCGTAATGGCCGACTGTACATGCGTAAATAAACAATACAGAAATAATGTGATAATCAGATATCATCATGCAAAGATAACTGTGGATTGATTTAATTTTGTGTGAATTTAATTTCTACCTTTTTTTGCAACTTGATCAAGTCACAAATTAACAACGTTGTGAATTATTCAAATTAACTTGACTCTTGATGAAATGAATGTGTCACAGATTTTACACCTCCAAAAATATAGCCCCAAAATGCAAAAACCGTTCTTACAGAATTGGACCTTAAAAAATTAAATCAATCTTCAGATTATTAAGTGAGCCATTTCTAAATAATTTGAAAATCGCAAATGTTTTAGCATGTATAAGGTTTTCAATTATTTATGTTGTGGAAATGGCTCACAAAACTCAAAATCTCAATCTGAAAGAAACATGTATTAGTACTGGTCTTGAGTGTTGAATTATTACAAAATGCAATCATGCAAACATGACGGAAATAATAGTGAAATAAAAAACCTAAAACATAACCAAATAATCTTGTTAGTCAATGACATAATTTTTTGTGCATTCAAATAAAATTATTGTCTGCTGTGAACATCAAGGTACATTTATGATACCTGATTTTTCTGTATTTCTGTTTCAACAATTTTCTTGCTCTAAAATGATCAGACAGAATTAGCAGAATTAGCAGAAATTCAACTTCTTCGTGTGACCTTGACCTTAGAGGTAGGGACACGGGTCTTGCACACGACACGTCGTCTTGGGTTGTGGAACACATGTGGCAATTTATTTTAAAATCTGTCCATACAAGGGAAAGTTACAGCCCGGACACGACAACCTATACTCTATGTCCTTATATGCAGCACTCCATTGTGAATAAACACCTAAGTGTGACCTTGACCTTAGAGATAGGGACACAGGTATTGCACGCGACATGTCGTCTTTGTATGTGGAACACATGTGGCAAGTTATTTTAAAATCTGTCCATACAAGGGAAAGTTACAGCCCTGACACGACAACCTATACTCTATGTCCTTATATACAGCACTCCACTGTGAATAAACACCTAAGTGTGACCTTGACCTTAGAGGAAGGGACACGGGTCTTGCACGCGACACGTCGTCTTGGTATGTGGAACACATGTGGCAAGTTATTTTAAAATCTGTCCAAACAAGGGAAAGTTACAGCCCGGACACGACAACCTACACTCTATGTCCTTATATGCAGCACTCCATTGTGAATAAACACTTAGTGTGACCTTGACCTTAGAGGTAGGGACACAGGTCTTGCACACGACATGTCGTCTTGGTATGCGGAACACATGTGGCAAGTTATTTTAAAATCTGTCCATACAAGGGAAAGTTACAGCCCGGACACGAGTTATTGAGCCGGACGGACGGATGGACAGTCCGGACAGATGGACGGACGGACGGTGCGATTTTAATATGCCCACCATCGGGGGCATAAAAAAAGTTTAAAGGCCATTATGAAACAGCAAGACTGATTTTCAGCCTTTTTTTCTCAAGACTAAGGCCAGACAGCTTGGAAGCCTTGCCAAGTTATGCGTCCTACACCAATAATTACCTACACTAGGTTAGAATGGTAAAAAATCATGTACACATCAATATATATATATATCATTTAACCTATAAAGACAATATAACCCTGCATGACGCACCTTGAGTCTTTCGTTCTCTAGACTAAGGCCGGAGGCTTCAGATGCCCTGCTGTGGAGTTTGGAAGTGAGCTCTTCTATTTGAACCTTGGAGTTATGGTCCACACGTTCCAGAAGGGACTCCAGCTCCTCCATACGCCTGCAAACAGGGAAGACAAATCAGTATACAGTTTTTCAATTGTCTTTCACATTCAGGGGAGGTAAAAAACATGGACACAGGGGATATTATTTGTGAGCAAAACATTGGAGGCAAGGGTGGAAATTAGATAACAAATTTAAATCGTTTTCATATCCTGGGAAGAAGTTAAAAGTGTGTAAAACAAGGCAATTAGATAACAAAGTTCCATTGTTTCCATATTCAGGGGAGGTAATTTAACATTTGTGCCAACAGGGAAAGTAATTAGATAATAGTTGCACTGATTTTGAATATCAGGGGAGGTAATATCTGTGCAAACAAGGGGTGCAATAATATAAAGAAATTGCATAGTTTTCATAGGAGGTTATGTATAACATGCAAACAGGGGAGGTAATTATAAAAAATGACTTTATTATGTCCTGCTATACAAATAACAATTCAGACCTCAAATCAGATTTATCAATTTACGGATATTCCTCTAATGACTCAAAGGGTAAGTTATAAATTTGAACATGTAAAATGTACTCATGTAAAATTATGAATGGTGTGATGGTGTATCAGTTGGTAAAATGTGTGCCCATGTACCTGTGTGTTTAGAGGGGTTTAGATGTTGTTGTTGTTGGTATATGTTTAACATCTGAAAATCAAATCCAATCCTTGACGGATGTCATGTTTAAAGTAAATAGGCAAATATGGCAAAATACCTTTAATAAAAAAAAAAATGTTCATAAAAAAAAATATCATTATATGGAGCTAACATTGGAGTCCTTTAGCTAGTAATTTTTAAACCCATGTAACAATCAAATATAGATAATCTACAAAGAGATGTTATCAATATCATCCTATACATTCCTGACTTAAAATAGTTCTCCATGATAACCATGCTTTAATATTTAGTAAAAAAATCCACACTAAAAGTAAAACATGCACTTTTAAAAGCAAGAACAGCTACTGTTAATAGCTAATGACATTAGAAGAATGGCCATGATAAATATCCTATGTTAAAATAAAAAAAATCAACTCATAAATGATACATATGGATGTTACAATGATATACATAATGGGTGGAGAATATATATCATTATCCAGGACATTATACTTCATTCCTAAGAGGAATACAAACATTCTGAGAAAAATCTGTATAAAAATAATTTAGAAAGCTAAGAAGGAATATAATTCAAACCTGTCACTCCTAAAACAAATATAATCATAATATTAGTGAAACATTTTGCAGCATACAATGTACTAAGCCTTTGTGAACTACTTAAAACTATTCTATTAAACTAATTCAAGCTTCTATCAAAAAAGCAAAAATACAATTAAAAAATAAATCCCACACTAGCACTATCTACAAGTACTTATAGAATAACATTACTGTAATAACTTATGGTCATCCATCTCATGCTTTGATTGTGCACACTTTTTTTCTTGTTCCACTAGAATCCTTTAAGAACTACCGTATTTGTCCCTATACACATCCCCTGAGCATGTCATTTTAAGATCTTTTGCACTTTTGTCCAGAATTGTCAATAACCGTAGAGTAGTACACTAAGGTACAGATTTGATGTCAACAAAATGGCCGACTGCTACATCATCTTACAGTAAAATAAGCTCAATTTGGTATGTTTTGGATCAGGATAAGCTTTATAAAGGTCCTAGAATCTGTGGAAATGCCCAGGAAAAGACCCCTTTTACATCTATAAGGGCATGTACGTATATAAGGACAATTGCAGTAAGCACTAAGCTATATTTGCATTGCACTGTGTGCAGAAACAATCACTGACCATGACAGTACACACAGGTGTAGTGTAACCTCTACTTACGTTTTCAGGGCAGTGTTTTCAGCTGCAGACTGTGATCTCTCTTTTACAGATTTTTCAAGTCTGAGGGAGACTTCTTCTAGTGAGGTTCTCACATCCTCCAGTTTTGCATCTTTTTCAAGAAGTTCAGCTGCTAGCTGCTCTGCACGGTCTTCGCTCATAGCTGCCTTCTGCTTCTGTACTCTATTGGTCATATCATCAACCATCAGCCAATCATATCTCATGATAATATCACATGCATAACCATCGGCTAATCATATTCAAATATCATATCACATGTTCAATCATCAACCAATCATGTTGTAAGATTATAGTATCAGTATTAAATAATAACCATTGGCCAATTCTATTGCATCATAGTATCACACATCAGCCAATCACTTATCAATATATCACATGTTCTTTCATCAACCAATCAAATTCTATTTGTATAGCACATGTCTAACCATCATCCAATCATAGTGTATCTTTCAATCACATGGTCTACCATCAGCCAATTGTATTGTATATTCATACCTCATAATTTGCCAATGTCAAGCATATATTTGCATCTTTAAATAATAAGAACTGAGCAGAAATATTGCCAACTAAAATTTGCATTGATAAATTGCTACTTATTGAAGGAGTATAAAACGAGATGTAAATGGCAATGAAGTATGTTTATGTTGAACTCATGTTACGGCATCAAAGCAGCGTAGGCAAGTTGTCATTCGATAAATGAAAGGGTACAGGTGAAAAAGATAAACAGTTAGGATGTCATTTAACCCATGCAATTAGTACCAACAACATAATGAAAATCTGAAATAGGTCAATCAAAACCAAGTATATTCATAAAAGAAAAAGCTCTGTTCATACATAACTTCCTTTTGAACAATAAGGCATAATAAAAAAAATTAAGGTTAGGTAAGCAAAGGAAATCATTTGGAAACACACTTGTACAAAGTTGTATATATTTATTCTTAAAAGCTAAATAAGCAAACTCTCTAAGTTATATGTTCAAATATTCGATCTAAGTGACTTGTTATAATTTCAAAATGATTTGTGCCCTTTTTTTTACAAACAAAACAGACAGGCTAGTGAAATGGTCTAATCACAACACACTCTGGGTGATCAATAATAACAGAACACGCTATGTAAAAGTCCTAACACATTAAGGATTCAAAAATGTATCCACTTAGTATCGAGAAGCAGAAATTTTCTTCATAAATCGGCAAGCATTCCCCATAGTGCATTTATTCTTGAATATTAACATGACTAACTCTTATAAAAGCAAAAATGTCAGAAAAGAAGAATAGTAAGGTGCAGCTTATTGACAAACCTGGTAGCTTTCTTGAGTGCCTCTTTGTCACGTTCTGCACGCTCCTTTGCCGTGGCAACCAGGTTGCGAAGGTGATCGATCTCGATCGTCTGCTGGGCGCAATCACTCTCCAGAGTCTGGGGAGAAAAAAGGGGGGTAATAATAGAAAATGACACATGAAACCTAAATCATAATTTCTACAACACTGCAGATTGTTAGGATTTTGTGATTTTTTTGGTCAAATTCACAAGGTTAGAAAAATGTGACACAAATCCTCAATCATTTGCAACTTTCAGTAAATAAATATTTTGCTAGGTTTTAAACTTAAACCTGGTTTATGCTCAGAAAATGGCATATTATAAAAAATCTTTGCAAAATTTAAACAATCTACAGTGCGCTGTTAGATCATTTTCTTTTGTAGAGTATCAATTTTGGATTATTCATGATCCAGTTCACATAAATCCATAGACAAAGCCACATTAATCAGCAAAACAAATAGTGAACATGACAATGTATATATGTCAAATTTGAATGGTTTTGTGCAATAAATTTTTCCAGCAAAAGTAAATGATTGCACAATATGAAAGTTAATGTAGATTTGCCAGTATATGTGAAATTCAAAATACACTAGCAGACAAGTCTAGGAAAAACAACACATTTCTTATAAGTAAATATACTGATTTCGGGTAACAATTATTTCTTGACTGAGATACTAACTGAACATACTTTGTGATACAATAAAAGGTGTATCTGCACTAGATATATTCATGTCATTAACACACCAGCTATTTTTATTCATTTACAAAATATGTATACATGCACCAATCACTGAATCAACCATACACTTCTCACCCATGCCATTCTAAACAATATATAGTTCCAAAAATATCTATAGAGCTATACATGGCTAATCAAATATCTACAAAAATCTCTACCAGTAATTGTTAACCACCGAGACACCCATTCAAAACCACACCAAACCAACTGTACACATCCAGTATAGTTCTGTACATATACATATAACAAGAGAGCGACGCTGGGAACATCAATGCTGGTCTGTTGTTATTTTACTAGATGAACAAGGGACATAACTTGGCAATTACTAAAGACAGAATTTTGTTATCAGAAATTAATATTTTCCGTAAATGCATTATTTAGTACGTAATTAAAAGTTTATCACTCAAACTTTATATTTGTTATACATGTGTATGTATTGATTTTAAATATGAGTATCACTTTAAAATGTTTTGAGACAACGACACCAAGGTTATGACAATACCTCAACTTTTTTTCTTTGAAAAAAAACCCAGAAGAGCAAATACTTTTACAAAAGCATTGCTTGAAAGCATCTAGCATTGTAATGCGCTGTGTGAAGCAATGCGGGGCCAAACTGTATCTAGGTCTGGACTATATCTTACACTCAGGTAACTAGGCTGGATGAAAAATATGATGGGGGTTTTGGTCTGGCAAACAGAATTGTCGTCCGTCATAGATGTACGCACGTATAAAAGCATCATTTAGGATTTTGTTAACTAATTATACTTTTACATCTGTTTTACATGGTTTGAAGAGATTTAGTTTCTAAACCAAACATGATAAAAGGAAATGTGCATGTATTCAGCAATTTAGCACCAATACATTTCATTTTTTGTTTATAGATCAAATGTTATAAGGAAATGGTATTCAACACTTAAGCACTACTGCCTATTGCCAATCACAGACCCTAATCTGAACATTTATGTGGAGTTTTATTTAATCAATCAAAATAATATCAAGAAATGGTATTCAGCATTTTAGCGGTAATGCAGTGTGGCCAGTCACAAAACCTAATCTAAACTAAAAAAAAATAATTTTGAATCAAGGATAATTAAAGGAAATGATATCCAGAAACACTTTTGGAAGTCATGCACCACATACTGAATATTGATGCAGAGAATTAAGATTCCTAATAAAGGATTAATCAAGGAAATGATATCCAGACACACTTTGGGAAATCACGAACATTAATATGAATACTTATATGGAGATTTTAGATTCTATATCAAGGATAATTCAAGGAAATGATATCCAGACACACATTGGGAAGTCATGAACCATTATTTGAATATCTATATAGAGATTTTAGATTCCAAATCAAGGATTATTCAAGGATATTTTTCCAGAATGGTGCAGGTAATCAGATACCCTGAACTAAACATTTATGTCAACTTTAAGCATCAAAATCAAGGATAATATAATAGAAGAGAATAATATCCCGACAAAGTGTAGGAAATCACCAATCATAACCTGAATATCTTTGGAGAGTTTTTGGATTCTAAATTATGGCATAAGTGAAGGAATTTGGTATCCAGTCACAGTGCGGAGAATCACGTACCCGGATCTGGACGGCCATTCTGTTGCAGTCGGCCTCCTTTGTTCGCAGTTCCTTCTGGAGGTGGCCTCGTGTCGCCTCCATCGAGCTCTGTAGCTTCGTTAGCTGCAAGTTCTCCTCCTAGATACGGGCAGAAAAGGGCACCTGCTCTAGTGTTGCCATAGTAACTAAGGGGGACTATATGGTTACACAGCTTTACATGGTTATCAAGTTCCTATTTTAGCTTAGACAATATTTGAAAAAATTGTTTTAACATCCTTATAAAAGTTTCATGTTGGAAAAAATATTTGAAAATCTAGCTTACCGGGATATCTAGCTTAAGAATATGGACATTTCATCTTTTATCTTAGGAATTTAAGATGTTCTCTCTAAAGTATCTCAAATGAATCAGGGTAAGTGAATTGAAAAAAAAAGTAAATAAAATTCCATTGACACATATTGGATGAAACAAAACTAAAGCACACAAATTTTACATCTCCAAATGAACATAAACTGCTGAACAAACAAACACTGGACATAATACAAAACAGATTTTCCCTGCTAACATGTAATTTTGAATATATGGTGTGAATTTTGTGAGTGACAGCCATGCCAAAGGAAATTTGAGCAAACAAAATGTTGCTGAAAGAATTCAGCAGTGTACATTAAATTAAGTTAATTTATTAATATAAATTTCTTGTTCAATCATATTTTGTTTTACACACAAAGAATAAAACTAATCTTCTCCATATATTTAAAGTAACATCACACACATTGGGGCACTTGTTCAGAACTTTGTTAGAGTTAATAACATTGTTAACGTCATTGTTGTTAACTTTCAAATCTTGACATGCTCTAGGTTTATAGATCCATTTTATCTTGCAGCATCCATTACAAGATTTGAGACAAATATTTCAGCTGTACTAGTTTTATTTAAAATTATGAACAAATCATGAAATAGTTCACCTTTAAAAGTTAACAAAGACGTTGTTAATCACATTGTCAACTTTAACAAAGTTATGAATCGCCCAATATATATACAGTGAAACTGTGTTCCCTCGAACAAGCGGTCGCTCGAGAACCGGCTACCCTCGAGGTCGGAGCTTGGTCCCGAACTTTTTTCCTTCTATTTTCATATAAAATATACCCATGCTGCCTCGAAACCTAATTATGTCGAGCAGTCGAGCAATATCCTCGGTCCCAAGTACACAAATCGTGCACAAAACCTTATGGCTCCCTCGAGGACATAATTTCACACTTTTTCCCGAACGCGTGTTCCAAAATAAACAAACATTTGCTAGGTGTTAAAATTTTCGCAAGTTGTAAAAATTGCAATGACAGTTGAAAGGCAATTTGATAAGGTGTGAAAAACCGTTTTTCATTGTTAACGCATGACCGATATTAGTTGATATGGGCATTTGAGATGATAATTATGAGAAGTTACTGATAAGAAGTTAATTGTGAGAAATTTAAATGAGTAATAAAAATATGAATAAAACACTACCATATCAATTCAACATCGGATTGAACAGTTTCGCGAAACCGACATCTTGTTACAAGATGCGCCAATCAAAATCCTTGATTTTGCGAAACTTAAATCTGACTAATGCCACAATATGTACTGTGATACAAATGTTGCTTGTTACGAAAATGTGCTTTTTTGTTAAAATAAACATTTCTATTTATTCATTTATTGTTTTTTCTTTTGCGTTTTACATTTAGTTTAAGACGAACTTTGAACATATTAGCGATTTCCAAAACGCAACACATAATCGGTGTCTTGGTAAACCATCTGTTTGACGACTTCAAACTTAAAATACACTGAAAGATATTTCATATCAAACTGGAAAATTGAAAATCGGGTCGTTCGAAACATCGGTTCCCTCGAGGTTTTGGCTCGGTCCCTGGCGACCTCGAGCGATCGCAGTTTTACTGTATTTGTATGTTATAGAAGTAAAACATTGCTGACTTTCCCATGACATGGCTTAGTTGTGGGGTTTGCAATCCTTTCAGTGGGAGGGGGTGGGGCGCCACAGAGGGAGGGTTAGTATGTAAAACCATTACTTTTGTTAAACGCTTTTTCAACTTTTTAAACAGCTACAAAACACCATCAATATAACATCAGACACAGACACAACATTCTTCAAAACATTACATATCTTCACTATTTATTTTTGATAAAAAGTGCTCTTCATTAGCTCTATAGAAAAAATGTTCTTCTCAAATGTCAAAAACCAGCTGAATATCATTTAAATACTAGTAAATGATCTCTACCACTCTGATATAATAATTACATGCAGAAACAGAAATTATCTATTCACTTTTTATCATGTCCGAAATTGTATCAAACAGACTAGTAATTGTATTAAAGATTTTCTAATCACTGCCAACATATCTTCTATGTGGTAGAGACCTTTCTATGCTAAGCGTTACTTTATGTTAGTATTTGAAATATGTAAATATGACTGGAAAATCTGGCAGAACAGTTACCCTGTTTGACTCGATCTGTACCCGGAGTTCCGCCACCATTCGATCCCGGTCGATAAGCTCAGATTTCAGACGCTGGAAAAAAATGACACTAAAATTAAGCACCTTCAAAGTCTTAATCAATGTTATCTTGGGTTTTATGGCATCAGGTTATCAACTTGAAGTGATGAATTTAAAATACAGTGGTTTGGTACCCTTGATGTTATTTTAACTACAGTCGAACCCGGTCAGCTAGAATTTGCTTGGCTCGAATTCCTTGTTGGCTTGAACTGGATGTAAAGGACCAATTTCTTCATACTGAAGGTCCGCTTGGCTCAAATTTTATGAGGCTCGAGGTATTTTTGCTGGTCCCTGGGAGTTAGAGCCAATGGGGTTTGACTGTACATCAATTATTCATTATGGTGTTACATAGACATAGGGCAAAATATCTTTTTACCAGTTCTACTAATAAACTCTTTTAAAACTGTGGTTTATAAGGCAAGTTTATTAAAATCAACAAAGGTCCAGCTTGATTTAAACAGTATCAGTGAAGAGTTGTTGATAAAATGGTAACCTAATGCAGAATTAGTAGGATTCATATTTCTATATTGAAAATTACCAGTACAGTGAAAACAGACCAATCTGATTTTTCTAAGCATAAAACTTCTACTGGAAAGTCAACACATGAATATCATCCACTATTTAAAGTGCATTTATTATAATTATGCAATTCTGTATCTCAACAACCAGTGCGAATGTTTCTACAGTCTAAGTGTTCGGACAAAAAATATCACAACTTTTAAACAATGATTATGAACAACAATCAATGCCTTCAATGAAGATTAACTTAGTCATTGATTTTAGTAATATTTAAATACAACTGCAGGTAAAACTACAGGTTGTATGATACGAGTGCATTGTGGAGCGAATGTTAACGCTCATCTGTTTTTCAGTTGAACAAGGGGCATAACTCAACAACATGATGCTGAACCACCCTGATATTTATAACCGTTAAACCAACATTGGAGAGATGTACAAGTCACGTGATAACCCTGGTTAAACAAATGTACATGGACTTTGATTGAATATTATTTTGCTAAATGAAATAGGTCAGAGCAGTCTTAATCAGATTTAGATGCCATGTCAATTATTGAAGCTTTGCTACACATTCGTTTTGTCTCTGGCAACATCACTTATGCACACTGTCTATGGTAACATGTGTACCAAAGTTCATTCAAATACCTTAATCAGTGTTAAAGTTATTGCTAAGTTCAAAGGTTATTTTAATATGACATATTTACTTGTTTCTAGACAAAAACAAATACACAAACAATGATTAGATGCTGTGACATGCCTCAACGACCATGAAAAAACTTACCCACAGCAGCCAGAGATGCTACGAATGATCGAATTATGACTAATGAAGGCAACATGAGGTGAAGGCAATACAAGTGACAGTGTCGTGTGCCCGTGTACCAACATCTCAGCAACAGTACAATTACCTTAGAGCTCTGGCATAGGCAGATTAATTTACTAAAAGCTGGGGCGAGTTGTGATTTTCGAGAATAAGATGTTAAAGCCCCCCTTATCTAATCAAAAACCTGATTTTATTTAAAAATTGTAAACAATAAGAAAACAGCATTTAAGTATTTAAGCCCGCCTCCAGAAAGCCCAAATGATTTATGCAATTTAATTTAGTTGCAGATTTTTTGTGCAACAACCTTAATAAAAATAGCCTTATTGAGGCAACAAAATGCTATCCACAGGGTACTATAAAAGGCTCTTCGCTAAAATACTGTTACATAGGAATTGGTTTAGAGCACTCAACAGTTAACAGCTTAAGCAACACCTCCAGACCACATGAATGTGCATAAACACAGAGTTGATTTCACAAAAGCAATGATGCTGTATAAAAAGAAGAGTGACCTCCAAACCAGGTATCCACGGTGGTTAAAGTGTCTATAGCAAGTGAACAAGATCTTATACCATTGCTTAGCAAGCCCTAGTTTCGCATGATAATTGCTTGTGCAAAATACACCACCCTTTACCACTTATCCCATTTTATTCTTCATATTAAGTACATGTACATGATTTTTGAAAGTAAAAAATAACCTGATACATTTCTAAAAAAATACATTCTATACACACAACATCACTCTACTTGACCATTAGTGAGTCGTGTTGAATTTCTACTTGTGTGCCAATGAAATTACTCAACAATTTTATTGTACATGTAACTGTGCATATCACATACCTTAATTCTCTGAACATAAAAAAAATAAATTATATTAAACAATGCTTATTGTGCTAGTTTTAAAAATGAGCAATATACCTCTCTCCACTACCAGCTTGGCAATTGTCTATAGAACATGCTAATTCAATTATTATTTTCATAACAAATAAAAGCATGTGTTCACCAATTTAACTTGAGGTCAGATATTAATCTCTAAACCTCACAAAGTGATTTTCTCTCAAACTCATAAAAAATAATCTACAGAAGAAAGAAAAATCACAAATATTAAAACCTTGTGAAATTTAATAAACCTACCAGTACTTGTGAAACAGAAATTACTTCATAATAATAAAGAAATCAACACCATACCTCATTCGATATGTCTGTGTCAGCCAGTTTCTTTATAAGCATATCGCGCTGCTCGCCCAGGCGTACCGCCGCAGCCTCCTGTTTGTGTTGTTCCCGTAGAAACCGACGGAGTGTGCGATTGGTTGCCTCAAAGTCGGCCAGTTTTTCCAGAAGCAGGTCCTTCTGCTTAGAGAGCTTTGCACTGTCCCCCTGGGAGATACGCGAGTCCTGGCAAGGGAGATAACTGATATATATTTGAAGGCCTATAAGTTATATTTATGTATTCAAATCTTTTATGATAAATTTCAATAAACATAATTACCTAGGTGATGAGAAAAAATAAATAAGTAAGTCTGCTGGTAGCAAGATTCGAACCCTCGTTCTCTGGGTCTGCAATTGGGGACACTTAAAGCTACTACACCATGGTTTTTAGGTTTATTAGAGGGTTTTATGTAAGATATAAACACATTTTAAAACTTGTCATCATAGAATTTTATTGTTATTGTTTTAAAAACTGTCATGCGTTGTTGGAATATACTGGTACTTCCAAACAAAGTTATCATTTGTGACTCTTTTGGCTAAAAATGTTGGGTTTATCTTGTTATTTACATTTTAAATTACACACATAAACAAATCTAGTCAAAGCCGAGAATTACCCCTAGACTTGTGCATGCAATTTCCATGTAGATGTGGGGGGGGGAAGTTCATACCTGTCTAAACTTGCGTATGAGGTCTCGGAGTGAGGAGGCCTGTTTTGCCGCGGACTGACCATCCATCTCAACCTCGATGAGTTTCTTCATAAGTTTCTCCCTCTCCCTGCTTAAAATGTCAGCCTCAAGTCTGAAGAAATATGATGTAAGCTGATCACTTTGGCAGGATTCAGAATTACCAAAGGTCTAAATTAACACAATGTCCCTAATTCATATAGCAGGGCTTGTTGATTTTCTTTATGCAAGGAACAAGTATGAGAATTTGTGCTTGTTCTTCAAAAAGTCTAATTTCGATGACTGAATTACCTTGCAATACAGGAAATTATTTGAACTTGATTTTTGTTTCTCTGTTAATGATGCATGTTAACTTTCAATCAATAACACAGTGGGCTCCCTTGATTATCATAGAAGATCTCTACAACTACATGCAAAAAAGTTATTTTTACACAGTCATGTTTATGCAATATTTTTTTTAACTATCAATGTTAGAAATATTACATTTTTAATGACTTCATGTGATTTACATAATAGACACATAAAATACTTGATGGCATTATTACGGTACTGCAAAGTGAAGAAGCTGCTATAAGGAGCTTGGCAAAACCTGGGTTTGTTAGATTGTTGATTGCACAATAATCTTAATCACAAACTTGTAATAAAGTCTACCTGACAGCCTCCGCTTCATCCTGGAAAATGCCCATGGAGGATTTGAGGATACGATTTTCCCGCTCAGTGTACTTCAGGTCTTCCCGATAATCATAGATTTCCCGTTCCTGCTCCTCAAGTATCCGTCGCGATGTGTTTAACTCCTCCTCTGTCTGATCCCGGTCACGAAGTGTCTTCTGTAGCTCAACCTGGTTGCCATAGTAACATTTGTGAGAACATTTGTATTAATATAGCATTGAGTCTCAGCTTTAGATATCTTGTTCATAAACTAAATTGTTTGGTTGCATTACAGGTTTTTTGGACATTAGTAGCAGGAAGACTCGTTTTCAAAAATCAATTTAGTGCAGCACAATTATAATTTCTTTTTAACGCCACAATCGATATAAATATGTTGTAGTTTGATTCCCTTAACGCATTTGTAAGTATAGGCAGGTGGTTTTTATACTTCCAAACCCCTTATTTCTGTAACGAAAAGGAAAAAAAGTTTGACCAATGGCAAGGCTACAGAATCAGATTCTGGTATATTTGTGATTCTGTCGGGAAATGCCAATTATCAATTGTGGCCTATTTCACTTTTGTTAAAAAACCAAAGACCCAAAGTCTGATGATGCAACCCAGCTATAAATAAGGACTAATGCAGTTATTTTTTTTGTAATTTTTGAGGTTATAATTTTGATTTTAATTACCAAAGTTTCAGAACAGTTTAACCAAATCTAACGTCGTACCATATGACTGTAATGACAATTTATAAGGACCATTCAGACAGCCCCTGAAGGTAGATCTATGGGCCAAAAACACCTTGGTGGGCTGACTGGTCATTTTTTATTATAAATATTCTATATTCCCCTCAAAGGTGTATCATATTTCTTAATAAATATTGAACTATGTCTTGCAACTGAATATCTAAACATCTTTTTTTTCGTCTTTTTTCATGTTTTAATACATGTAATTACTTTAGGTTAAAAAAATAAAACAAACAAGAATTTCAAATTCTCCATCACCAGTAAATTAAAGTGTTTAGAATAATCCATCACCATTTTAATTCATAAACAAATTAAACCCATAACCTAGAATGGAACTAAATGAGACAGTATTCATTTTTGGTGTCATAAATAATCTGCTAAAACTATACTAATTGTTACCAAGACAATCCTGCATCCATAATAAAAAATCTAAATCTATCTACAAGCCAAGGCAGAAAAAAAACTAGCAAATAAATGAAAACCATAAATAATAAATTTAATTGCCATGCAAATGAAAAGCATTCTTTGTTGCTTTTCTTAAGTGAAAAAGACTTTCAAATGGGACAAGAGTCAGGTTAGTAAAATAGAGTGAAAGGGGTAGATGGGACGCACCACATTTCAAAGTCTTAAAGCTGCACTCTCACAGATTGACTATTTGTCAACTTTTTATTTTTTTGTCTTGAAATGAGCCAAATTTTGAAGTAATGTCTGGAATCCGGTAATATAAGACTCCTGATAAACGATCAGATCACAGTTAATAATTTTTACGCTTGAAAATTGATGTTTTATGGCTTAAAGCGTTACTAACGCTTTAAGAAAATTTAAAATTTCGCAGTTAGAGGTTTTAGATCTGTTCTATTGTGACTTCTCTTATATGACTGATTTGAAAGCATTGATGCTAGAATCAGCTGATTCTGAGACAAATTTTTTTTGAAAAAGTTGTCAAACGGGCAATCTGTGAAAGAGGAAGCTTTAAAAAACAGTAGAGGTTTCAAAACACTAAAACAATGTGTGCAGTGCCATATTGCTAAACGATGACAAAAAACCTTCTAAAGACACACTTTATCATAACAAATTATCTACAATAACAAAAAACTCACTCATTGAAAACCCTCTGTTAAACACACCAACCAACTTCAAACAACTGACTAAAGGTAACTAACTTACTTCAGTCTTTATGAATTAATACAATCAAACGACACCCAACCAAATGCCATAAAAAAGCAATTTCCCTGAACTCCCCGACCACATTCGACACATGTTATAGGAAAATTAAAAAAAAAAAACATTGGCATAAAAAACAATGTTGTATACTTGTTAACAAGTAGTACCTCGTTTTTAAGGGTACCAACTTCAGACATAAGGTTTTCTATCTTGTTTTCGTACTGGCGCATTTCATTGTGGACGCGATCTTCCTCGTCTGTACTCAGGTCTTCCATGCGTAACGTGTCCCGTGGCGTGTGTATCTCGAGACGATGTGTGGGACCCTATATCAGGAAAGTGGCACTTGGTCAGCTTCTCTTAATTATTGGTATATGGTATGATATGTTATGATAAAATGGGTAGTTTTCTAACAAGCTGTAAGGGTTATCCTACAATGAAAGGTTTTAGAACAGATATCGGCAATAATAGTGATCCTGTTATTATGAAAGTGTTTCAATATTCCTTTTATTTCTCAGAATTCTGAGTAAACTTAACATGTAGATTGTAAATGTATTGTTTAAAATATAGAGAGAAAAAAATTGCATCTTAAGTCTATGTAAAAAAAAAAAATCACTCTTTCATCATGTATGTTTTCAATGATTTTATTTTAATGATAATCATGCAGATCTAATCAGACATAGCCATTAAGAAAGGCCATATTTTTTTTACACTGAAACACCTAAAATTCTTTTAAGTAAATAAAATTCAGGTTAACTAAAAATGGATGCATGAATGTGAAAGATAACAACTAGCAAACTATTCAACAAAATGCAGCAAGGAATAACAAACTGAAACAAAACCACTAACCAATCAACCATTCTTAGTACAACAGCCAACCAATCAAATACATTCTAAATTCAACAGCTGACCAATCAAATACTTTCTAAATTCAACAGCCAACCAATCAAATACTTTTCATTTTCTACAGGCAGCGAATCAAATACATTTTAAATTCAACACAAAACAGGACTTCTTAGTTCTTGGACATTTTAACAAGAGCACTCATAACTCGAAAGATATTTAAGCCAGAGTTTTGGGCCTCGCTTTGCAGTTGTGTATTGTCTATTGCAACCTGTGTAAAAAGTTTTGTTTGAATATCTTGAGCAGACTTTACAGTATTTGCACTACAACTATGATGCAAATGACAACAACAATGACATCAAAGCTATGATAATAGCTCAACTACTTCTTTGAAAAATGGACCAGCTTCAAACAACACAATTATGTAGTAGGTCAATGGTTCGCTGTCCAAAAGAGAAAAGTAACATGAGCCAAACAATAATTTCATTCAGCTCTCAAAACTGAACAATTAAATTCATTTTTCAGATTGATCACTTCAAAATAAATTATTACAATAAACATTAATCATATTCTATACAGTCATTGTTTACATGTGTTTATAACCTGCAGGGTAAATTTGAATAAGGTAACTGTTAATAGTTTTGAGAGCTTGTGAGTCTAGCTACACGCCAGCAGACTCAGAAAACAGACATACCGTCCACGCCACGGACGCCACTTCAGGGACCTACAAGCACCAATATCCACATTACACACAGAAGTCACTTATATTAGACAGTCGACAAATACATGTTGGACATTTCTTGCAATCCTTTGAGCCATTTCATAAACAATCTTAGGGGTGGTTTTTGTATTTAGGAGAGATTTAGTCCTGTTTTTAATCTCTCTTAAGTACAAAAAAAACTCGTTGGACTCTTGATGAAATGGCTCCCTGCAGCAAACCGATATCAGTGCAGACACCAAACACAATGTGGTTTGGTCTACAAAAAAATCATTTTTTATCACAGGTATTTTTTCTTTGATGCAGAAATCTTGAATCCCTTATGCATCTCTTAGCAATGTATCCCCAATTTGAACATACTTTGCATATCTACTATAATCCAGGACCCACAAAATAAACTCATTGAAAGTGAATAACAATATTGGGACAGCATAATAAATAACCAGAGACCCTTAATTTGCCACCCAAAAGGCTTACACTCAAAGGACGCCAATTGAAAAAAAAAACAAAAAAACTCTTGGTCGAAGACAGTCAGTTCAGTAGTGTGCTACTTAGTGCTTGGGAAGTGAATCCTTTTTTCACTAAATATTAATTATCAATGACTAATAATCTGAAGTTCTGAACATTATTGATACTTTCATGGAAAACATCTTAATATCAAGCAGACTGATCACTAATTGCTTGTTTAACTTGCATGAGTCCAAGCTTGTCTAATATATTATTCATGACTACCATCTGTGCTTTTAAAGGACTTTGTTAAAAGCCATGCATACATGTAGCTAACCATTACAAACACTAACCCAGTTCCCATATTAAAGTCAAATATATAATGTGAAAGAACCATAATTGAATGAAGTTGATGGATATTTTAATTTAAAACTTGTATAAGTAGAAGTAATAAAACATATGATATGTTCATAATACAAAATAATTCAGTGAATTAAAATGGAAACAAAATGGTTGAGACTTAAAGCATACTGTGGTACAGAAACTGTGGGTATTAACAGAAAAATCAAATGATTGACAAAAAATGAATGTTGAGGTGACAGCATTTTACAAAAATATCTTTTTACACAAAAAAGCTGCTGGTCCATTACCATTCTTTATTTATATGCACATTTATAATTGCCATGGCAAATTGAACAAACTCCAAACATGGGGGAAATTTACCACCAGGGTAAAATATTGCCATATAAAAGTAGCATTACATTGTAATTTCAAAAAGATGACCATGCAGCATGCAGAAGTGTATACACCATGTATTGTTGTTTCATATTGTTACGCCTTCTACCGTACACAATAGAGTCGTTGTCGGTGAATTTTTGTCGCCGTTTTTCTTCTGTTGCCCGGTCGTGCACAAAGCGGGCTTACCCACTGTAGAACCCATAGGAAAGCAATGTAAAACAAAACATCCATTCTAAACTCCATAACGGTAATAGATCTTTTTCAGAGTTGAACCCAATAAAACAAAACAACATATTTGGACATTGTCTACTAGTTAACTTGTAATATTTATATTTATGCATCATAGTTGGTTTTAAGAGATGATAAACTTCTCTTTTTTAAAACAAATACACTTAATACCATTGGAAAATTTATTTGTTTTCCTACATTCCATTAATCAAGTTCAATTTCATTGGTTAATATATTGCATGACAAAAAATCTATATGATAATTATGAACACATCCACTGATTAAATGTCAAATCTGCTTTAGTTAATTCCTGGGATTCACATATTTCACAACAATATGTCCTGAGCAAAAATCTGACAGTCCCAAGCACATCTGTGCCCATATTAGTTAAAAACATTCCCATCATACACATATTTATGGATCTCCAGGGTCCCCAAGAATGACAATGAGTATATGACCCTGGATTCACTACAAAATGAATCACTGTACATCATTTTGATATACACATTACATGGTAAAAATAGCTACTGGAAACATACACAAACCCATTTTTATGCCTGGAAATCTCTGACATGCATTAAGTAGGTCACAATTAGCTAACTATTCCAGAAGTTCTTGGTTAAGCATCAGCTCAAAGGAAGGAAGGAAGGCAAGTCTATCTAAGCTCTAGAAGAGGGTTAAAAGACTTTTTAAATATATAAAAATTCTTGAAACTAAACTGCAAAACTTACTCTCTTATTCTTAGACTAGGAAAGAAAATCAAATTAAATTTAGGCATAAAAAATATATAAAAAGCCACATAACACACTGACACAATGATATGATTTTTTTTATTAGATAACAATGTGTGTCATAGTTATCTTATAAAAAAATCAATTCAATTTTTGTAATAAAAAAAGCCTTTGCAGACTTCCCTTAATGCATAATTAACACATTAGTCTTCAAAAGAGGCACTTAAAAATCATGAATTGTCACTACAATTGAAGTCAACATTAAGAACACAAAAAATATGACTTTGTCAATACAATACAAGGGTGATTCTTATTATTACTGTAAATATTTCAGTGCACACCTATAAAGACCAGTGTAAATGGTAAATATATAATTCATAAAGCTCCCCTAAGGGAAGGGTTCCACACGGTGACGAAAGGTTACTATAACAATAAACTCCAACTCAAGAAAAACACACCCATGCCCCACCCCCCACCTACCTGCCATGAGACCTTGGACCCCTTGGAAGCCTTAGCGGGTGGAGGAACCCAGTTGCCTGTCCCCGGGCTCTTACTGCGGGCTCGGGACGACAATGTGCTGCGTGTAAACTTCTTGCACACGGTCTGGAACAAAAAAACATTTTTATTTAAAATTGAACATGATAATTGGTTGTACTTTTAATTTAAAAAGTTAGATTGTGTGAATGTTTACAGAGCTCCTTCTTTCTCGCATGTTCAAGTCCATTGACTCACACTTTTGCTATGGAAGTCACAATTTTTGTTTTTAATTTTATTCTCAATAAAGAAGGATGAACTAATACTCTTTATAAAATTTGCCTTTTGGACTCAATACTCTTTATAAAATTTGCCTTTTGGACACATTTCAAATTCCATTAGATTGCTCATTTTTCCTATAGTACTTATTTATATTTTAATACAGGTGGTGGCTTTTCAATCCTTACAAATTTTTATGCAGAAAAATAACTGACATGAACATTGCAGTATTTGATTTCATTCAGGTTTTAAATTAGTTACTGACACACACACACTATTTATTTCCATACATTGCTGGCTGTTAGCCCGAAGTCAAAGTTATGACATGAAATAACATAGAAAAGACCATACCGTGCCAGTTTTTTTCTTTTTTGGTTGTTTGACATGCACGTGAACCGGGATGTCATCATCAACATGCACATGCACTGGGGAGGTAGCACGTAAACCCTTTGTTCCTGGCATCTGAAAAAAAAGCACTATGTTTATAGAATTTTCTTGAAATTGACACAGCACCAAACCAGGCGCCTAGCTAGGGCCATTTTGAGATTATGCAGATCAATGACGGACAGCATATTAGCCCCTTCACCCCCTAACCTCTTCGTTTTTTATTTCAGATTTGGTGTATTTTTCAATTTTGCGGACAATAGTGGAACAAGAGGTCACTGTTTGAAGCTTGCAAAGCCTAAAGCTCACAAGTCTATTCGATTAAATTCTTTCGGACATCGTACATACTATATCCACTTGGAACGGCCTTCCACAAAATGTTGTTACATGTAGCACCGTGAACAGTTTTAAATCACAACTGGATAAGTTATGGGCACACAAACGTTTTGATCTAAGTGATGTGTATTAAAATCATCAATAAATTCATCAGTAAACAATCAGACCGGAGTGAATTCATCAATATTTTCATTGATAAACAATCAGACCGGAGTGGAGATTTGCACAGAAGTAGTCTAAAGGGATGAACAAGCCTAAAGGGCTAAACATTTCCCTAGAAGACACAAGGTAGGTAGGTAGAAAGATGTGCATTAAGTTTCATGTGAATAAGACGAAGACGATATTCTTTAGATTATTAGTTTTCATTCAGCCAAAAACTTTAAATTATTTGAACAATGCTTTGACAACATTCCTAGCATGTTTGCAATTCAGCAAACAAACATTTCTACATGCATAGTTTTGACTCATCTGACAAGAAAGTAAAAGGGTCCAAATCGCCGCTAGTACAATGAAGCGAGTGAAATTAGATGACCACTGGCACTGTCTTGACCAATATTAAATATGCTCTTAATTTAGATTGTGTCACAGCCTAAAATTCTTCAAACAGATATGGTATGTTTGACTTCATTTGAAAGTCAAAATTCATGTTCTTACAAAATAATATATTTTGCAGCAACCAATCTTGGGCAAGTTGGGGAACTTGTCAAGACTTGCCTTTTAAAATTCCATTACTAAAAATTCATCATAAAAAGATACAGGCAAACAAAATCATCACTCACAACAATAACTAGAAACCCAATTAACCATAAGAACTATTGTTTATCTTTCCGGTGACCAGAAAATGCAATAAATGGTTTATAGAATATTGAAAAATATTGACAGATTAGTTGTCTCAACATGTTTTGACTGTGCAGGTATATTGCATAAAATGAACTAATATGAAACATAATGCTGATATGTTAATGCTAGACTTACCTTTGGAATATAAAGAGAATAATCGCTTATGCTACATTTATTTGACTTTTTCAAAACATGACTAAATTGCTTTTAATTTGTGAATTTTTGTAAGTCAAATATTCCGTTGTTTACGTCCATCAATATTCTGTAATTTGATTGGCTGTTTTATTGGAGATTCGTTTACAATCGGAGAGTATTTACTAGGTAGTCGTATTTCCCGGGAGCCAAAATCGATATTCGAAAAACCGGGATCCTGGCTTTGCGGACTTTGGTCTCGGGTGAAATCCGAAACCAATAATGAAGGTGGACTGCTATTTACTAATGTCATATTTTGTTTATTTTAATCAGTACTGTGTGTAGACGATTTACTACGAGAAACAAGTAGTTAGACGGCTATCTCCAAAATGGATTGGTGATTGAAAATGGTAATGGACGGTGTCAAATAATAATACTATTTTTACAACATAGTTTGTAACCTCCCCATAGGCCCTGAAATTATAGCATATTAAGACTATAACATACGGGACTTTGGTCCCATGGTAGAAAATGGCCCTTTGCATATTAATATCTGAATACCACCAATCTTACATGCATTTTATGAATCTAGTTTTCATACGTAGAAAAAAGTCGTATAGATCTAACAGTTGTAACTAGCATGAGAAAAGTGCACAATGGTATTTCATAAGTAACTTTATCTGTTGTTCTTATGCCCTCTGCTAGGTACATTTCTGTAGATAAGGTTTTCATTCTTCCCGTCCCAATAAAATGACACGATAAGGACTTTTATACATTGGTAACAATTTGACTGCCAGACACTGACAATGGTAAATATATATTTTGCATTGATATATTATCTTATTCCACAATTTTCAAATGCATTATTTCTGTAGACATCGTATTTAAATACTTTAATAAAACAAACCATAAGTTGATCGAGTTTTTCATTAAATAGTAAATAATTAATATAACAATGTTACAACTTTAGTATGTTGGTAATTTTCTCATTGCGATATTTGAAAAAAAATGAAGATTGTATAGATTGAAACAGTTAAAAAATGAATTCGTTTCTCCTTCAGAGGTGGATGATACTTCTTGCCTACTGCGCATGCGCAGCGGAAGCAGCAGCAGGACCTAAGTTGGTATTATTACTCATAATATGAAATTTTGGTTAAATTTATAAAGTAAAAAAAAAATCATGTGTTTGAATCATAATTGTATCACGAAAAGTTATAATACAAGTATAACCGCAATATTCTAATATTGTATCGTTTACTTTTTTTTTCCATCTTACGTTTTGACCCTCCGAGCAAATTAAAAGTCATTGTTTATTAATATGCACTGTAACGATGCCTATGCTTGTCGTTAACAATTTTCATAGAATCCTGTGCCATACAGGAACGATATGCCATCGTCCACTGTCATGGTATTCTCTGCTAATTCAGCAAAACCGATCGCAACCAGTATTTGTTAATTCTTTCAATGGTTAGAAAGGTATTGATTGGTCTATATTACCCCAAATTTATTTGTGTGACACCATAACGCAGCTAATAGGCGCGGACAGACCGTAAAACACTCCTCAACCTACGGTGATCGACCGGACATCAACTTCATATACATGAGGACGGACGTAAACATGAAAATCTGTTTCAAACAAACCCTTTAATTAATATCCCCCCCCCGCATATTAAAATCTAAATATTCCATTGTCTGTCTAACAGTAGTGATCGACCAGACATCTACGGGCTCATCAACATTTTGTACCTGAAGGCGGATGCAAACCTAGATGGACACATTACACAGACAGAGTTGTCGGACGTCTTCAAGGGATTCGATAAGAACGGTATGATGTGGGGGTTTGCTGTTGATTCTAACAATCTTCGTATTGTATTATAACATGTGTTGCGGTAGACATGTTTGCGTTCAAATAAAGAACAAAATATCATTGAACAGTTCTCATTGTTTCTATTGCAATCCCCACACAGCATATGCACGTGCAAATTTCCACTGATGACGTCGTATATAACGTTCTACCGATTAATAATTCAAGCATAAGGTTGCATTTTAAGGGCTGTTAACCATATCGAGTGTCACAAATATATGCATAAGTTGTAGTTCCAGCGCTGTCTCACAGTTCAAATTCAACAGTTTTGTCACGTGGTATTTTGTACGCCCTTAATACTGGCGGTCTTTTCATGTTTCCAAAACTGTGATCGTTCAACAGGAAATCGATTGGGACGGAGTTAACACAGCCGCTATTCAATGTTTTAAAACCTCGACACACCAATTTCATTTACAAGTAATAATATCGCTCCTCACAGGTGACGGGACAGTGACAAACAGCGAGTTTGTAGAGCTCTGGATGATCCTGACCAGCCAGACTAATGCTCTGGCCAACGCCTACTTCCATCTCGGCGACCTTAACGACGACAAGGTCATCGACCAACACGACTATCCCATCATGTTTCAGATATTTGACCTTGACCGTGAGTAACATCTGATTGTTGTTAAGGTGGTTCACAAGGCGTTCAGTAATCATTTTGTTGTTTACTTAATAATTATGTGATTAGTACCGTGTGTCGTACTTACATTTTATTTGTTTACATAGACTGAGTCTTAAACTTATTCATATACTAGTTTAACCCATTTCCTCCGTTGAAGTTTATATTGTATTATCATTTCTTGCATACCGGACGTGTGTTTCCGGTCATATGACCAGTGCTGGAAAAACCCATCTTACATACCCCATGTAAGATGAGTCACGCGCAACAACGCGCCACTTCTTGTTTCATTTATTGTATGGTTTATGAAAGATATAGAATGCCATTTCAATAAAGCGCAATCAAATATATATGTTTGCAAGACTTTTAATTAAAATTGAAAATAATTCATCGTAAAAAACGCTATTTTTAGTTATTTAAAATTACTGCGCTCTATGACGCCAACGTCGCACGCGCTTTTTGGTGTAAATGTACGAAAGTTCGTTTTCTACGTCATTTTTTCTATAGATTCATAATTTTAGGTATGCAAGAAAAAATATCAATCATGTTTTTTCCGGTCCGGATCGAAAAATCCGACCCTCGGGCACGCTGCGTGACCGGTAACTCGCGTGCCCTTGGGTCGGATTTTTCTATCCGTACCGGAAACACATGATAGATTATAAGTATCTTCCATGGCCGAGAGTGTAAGATAGGTTCATTCCGACCCGAGCGTAGGGTGTTTTGCGGAAACGAGGTTTAACCTCAGTTAAACAAAATTAAGTAAAAAATGTATTTTTTTGCTGGAACTCTTTTGTGCTTAGTGACAATAATTGCGTACGGATATGCGATAATTCGTGGTTGTCATGGATATTCGCGCAGTGATTCAGAGTATGTAAATGGTCTGATCGGTCTTTAAATAGTTCTAAGAAGAGTGAAGCATTATTTCTTGAAAGGTGCGTGAAAACTGTTTTCTGGTGGCATTTGAAGCGAGAAATAATTAACTAGCGTTCTAAATATTGCCACAAGACAAGGTTTCCATGATGCGCTACAGACAACAGTCTTCAACAAGGGAGGTAACAATGTGATGACCATTAAAGGAAGTTCCATACGGGCATTTTATCTTCGCCCGTGGGCAAGATAAGAATTTCTAGCATGGTTAAATTAATGAATCTACTTATCTGAGGTGGGAGAAACTTATATTCCTAGTTAATTTCAAATATCTGTTTTATTCAATCGGAGCACCTCGGCCATTTTCCTTCGGTAAATACTTCACCTTTACTTTTCCACCGGCATATATCCGAGGTTCGTCGTAGTGCGGAGAAGGTCGAGGTGTTCCGATTGAGTTTGATTGAATATGAGTAGTGGTTCTTGAATATGGAATACCCCAGGTACTTGGAAGCGTTGGTAGTGTTGCACCTTCCCTCGCTGTCAATGAGCACTCGAAATTAAACTTTTACTTCTAGTTCATACATCTCGGATAATCCAATATGTGTCACTAAAAAGCATAAACCGGAAAAAATGTGTTGGTGATTTGTGATAGATGAGCGAAATATCGGCAATCAGTGGAACCTATACGGGGAGTCTTTCTGAATACAAATCCTGATAAAATCATTAAGATATACCGAAGCAGCAGCGTTTAAACTCAGTTGAAAAGCTGAAGACCGTTACGGATCAGTGCGAGAGGGGCTGCCGTGAGTTAATGTTGAAATCAAACTGTATGGTTTGGGGTATCATTTTGAGGTGGCATCAGCAACGCGAAACTGTGGAAGAGGTGACGGAAAGAGTGAATAGTCCATGTCCAGAGTTAGGAGTTTCCAGCGGTAGCTCAAACAGACGCCCGGGCTTTTCCTTAAATAGATAGAGACACTGTGGGATCGGCTAGGTCATGCAATGGAACATATCACCGACACTTCTCGTGAACAAGTACAACATTTATCGTAAACTATTTTTTTTTTGTCTTGGCCATAAAACATTAATTTTCGAACGGAAATATGAAAATTGTCAGCAATCTTTTATCATTGGTTTGCAGATATTTGCGCAAAAATTTGATCTTTTCAAGACAAAAAAAGTTGTAAAAAAGGTATATCTTTAAACGCTATATAAAGAAAACACGACAGAATAAACTGGTTACGTTCATGTTTCTCTTCAGACGATGGATCTGTTTCATCCAAAGAATTTGGGACGAAATGGGAAGACGTGAGTTATTACGTTGAGTGTTTCTGTTATAATGTATGATACTACCCCATTGTTTCAATAATACATATAACTACATGGTATTATAACTAGTTTTATGGTATGTTTCAGATACTTTAGAACCAAGAATTTTGGTGATGAGTATTAGTTTTTTATTCAAATGTTTTAAAGATTGGCTGAACTGTTCAAACATGATCCCGTTCAACACGGCAAAACATTTTCAACTCCTGCAAAAATAACTCGAAACATATTCTCTAATATACTCTCCCATTTGTAATTTAGCAACATTTTGAAAAGAAAAAAGGACGCACCAAATCTATTAAAACTTTCAGGCTAAATAACAATGGGTTAGTGTGTATTTATTCAAAATTTCAAACCTTTATTTTTTAATATATACTGAATTTCCAAGATTTTATGAAATTGACATGTATGTACAGAGTCTTTTGTGAGGTCCCCCAATGCACATTTCCTGAAACGTATTAAATGATAAAGGAGAATAAATTAAAAAAGCACCTTGGATATGTAGTATTTGAAATATATGATACTTATTGTATTTCAGTTAACGAAACTTACCCCTTGATATTCTTGTGTGTGCACTGTTACCGTTTTCATTTCATCGTCATAAATGTCATTGTTCTAGAGTCTGTGTGAATCGGCAGGTTAAGAAATGATATCATACTTTAAATTGTTATAAGACATGCCACTGTAGGATTCGCCACTATTTTCAGATTATTCGCGAGACGCCTTTTGCGGTTTTGTTTGAGAGAGCGGACAAGAACCAGGATGAGTTTCTTTCGCATGGAGAGTTCCGAGGCTTCTTCGACTCATTCGACAAAAACAGTACGTATTCCTCTTCAATCCCCTATGATACCTATCGCATGAAATAGTTTGTTGTATTCCTTTATCCAAACTAAGGCTGTTGCCCATCGCCTTCAAGGCATTAAGGGCGTACACAATCAACACATCACTTATCTGAATAGTAATTTTAGATTTGCTTTTGAAACTACTAAATCTTTGAAAGATAACTGTATCACAATTGTTGTCAAGATGATCACGCGGTTAGCAACGCGGAGTTCGACGAGGGTTGGCAACATGCGGACTTTGCGCTACTTTCGGACTCACATCAGCTGTTTGGTGACGTAGACAAGGACGGAAGTGGAGCCATCGACTCACACGACATGGACGCATTATTCTCCCAGTACGACACCAATGGTAATTACATGACGTGTGTGATTATCGCTATGTATGTTAAGCATTCAACATTGCAGTTTGTACCACATAATGCACCAGTCGGTTGTAACCACGCCCCCCCCCTCCAGGTCCAGGTGTTGTTACCTTCCAGGAGACCCGCAGTGCCGGGTGAATGCGGTTGTTTTGTCTTTGCACCAAAAATAGCGGGGGATGGGCCTTACATAGAGTAACTAGGGTGTGGGGGCATTTGGCGGGGATTTTAAACAGTTCGTCCCCGCAGGACGAGAATTTTAGCCATACTTGGTTGGGCGGAAAGTCCCCGCTATTCCCCTGACCTGGGGGCCTTGGTTGACTGGTGCATAACAAGTCCATAGTTAAATAGTTTTGCTACAGGGCATCCCTGTAGTGTCCATTCAAGGATCTTGACGCACTCATGTAGGGAAACGAAACAACATCTGCTTACAACCTAGACAAGTATCATTAGGAATATATCAGGGAAACAATGGTGCATATGTATACTAAAACATATTTGGTTTACTTAAATATAGCATTCTAGTAACTGGATACACTCTGCTTACACATGCTTGTCTTTGTTTGTAGGAGATAACAAGATCGCCCTTCAAGAGGTCATTCAGGTATGAATTTAAAACATTGCTATAACGTACACAGTTGAACGCAAGGAGCATAATGTGGCCTATATTCTAAATACTCGAATTCATAATGTGGCCTATATTCTAAATATTCGAATTCATAATGTGGCCTATATTCTAAATACTCTAATTCATAATGTGGCCTATATTCTAAATACTCTAATTCATAATGTGGCCTATATTCTAAATACTCTAATTCATAATGTGGCCTATATTCTAAATACTCTAATTCATAATGTGGCCTATATTTTAAATACTCGAATTCATAATGAGGCCTATATTCTAAATACTCGAATTTATACTGTGGCCTATATTCTAAATACTTGAATTCATAATGTGGCCTATATTCTAAATACTCGAATTAATACTGTGGCCTATATTCTTAATTCTCGAATTCATAATGTGGCCTATATTCTTATTACTGGAATTCATACTGTGGCCTATATTCTAAATACTCGAATTCATTATGTGGCTTATATTCTAATTACTCGAATTCCAGTTATTTTGCCATTTTCCACGACATTGCTTCTCCTGTACTAATTTATGAACTCGAACCATAGGTGACAGTATCAGTCAGAAATAGATTTTATATACCATTATGTCATACCAATATATAGTGTTTCGCCATCTCCCACTGATTTTGTCAGCCTCGTATGACCTCAATAGTGAAATGATTTGTGAATATTAGTTTTATGAAAATATAATTTCTGCATTTTTTACACTGGTAAGTGTACTAATTCTTATTTGAATATGATATCAATATAACAATCATATTAACAAAAACATATTATGTCTCAAACTTTGACCCCAAAAGTTGACTGAGCCATGCCGTTTTTCAGTTGAAGAATCTTCTTACACTCAGCCAAGGAGGAGGAGCGCCCGTCGGTTAATCGATCAATGGTGGAGTGTGTCTACAGCGATTTACGGCAATTGAATTTCAACTAAAAACGTATATTAAAAACATTTAAATAAAACGTTTTCGATGTTATTTAGTGTTCCCTATATTTAACGGACGTCTATAACCAAATAAATAAGGTGAAGTGAAGTAAAAAAAATGAAGGCGCCCATGTCGCGGGCGTCGATGGTTCCATGTCCGTCCTGGTTTCGAAGTGTTCAACACATTATATATACGAACGTCTGTTTGATACTTGAACACGCTGCTAGGAGACGTTGTCAACATTATGAAAGTGTAGCATTTTGCGAACGCCGGAAACGTTTGTGATACATTTTTATGTCTAAACACTATTTCGAAAACGTTTGATTCGCTTTACAAAACCGTAATAATAATAATCGCCATTACTACTATAAAATATTATTTAGAAAGCGTTATATTTGATGTTTTTCTTTGAGCATCTGGAACGTTTGTGTGACGTATTAAAATCATCTGATTAGTTTAAATAAAGAAAAGGATTTCGCCCAAAAATATATAATAAAATAGTTCTTGTAAATAGAAATTGTTTCGGCACGTTGCTTATCCTATTTCCAAACGCCATTAAGACAAAACAAAACGGTTTCCATGTTTTATAGATTGAGAACGTTAATTGTGAGTTTGTATAGAAAAATTGAAATCAAAACAATTCAAGCATTTATTTACATTTTGAAAAACGACTGACCGTTTTGGTTGCATTAAACCTGTCAATGATTCGATCAAGAACGTTGGCATTTGCTAGGCAAAACGTGTCATAGTCGTTTTAAAACCTTACCTGTCCGTTATCGAACCGCAATTAAAACCGGACAGAGACATCAATGGCAATTGGAAGAACATTCATTGAACGTCTATTCGAACAGATTATGAAAACGTTTTTAAACACTCTATTATGTTACATTTTGAACGTAGGAAACGTGCTTGGTTGGTGTTTTTAAATTATCTGCTAAGCTTACATAAAGTAACTCTAACAAAACGTTTTTTTGTCAAAAACTCCATTTTCCAACCGTAATCAAAGCAAGGCAGAAACGACATAGGAAGTTTCAAGCGGCTAGGACTGGGTTATACACGTGGCGGATATAAATGGTAAAACCCAAGTTTCAATGTAATTTCTTAAAACTTATGAAAACTTTAAATCATTGCATTAAAGGCGAGTTTAAAAGGTTTCCATAACAACCTTTACGGCCGGTTTTGAAAAACATAATAGGAACTGGAGGGACAAGCCTTCACGATTCCAAACTCTTGAATACTAGTGTAACGGTCCGCTGTAGGCGGCGGATGTGCGTTTATTATGGAAGGGATTATCCGCCAGTTAATGCATGCTGCATTATGACATTTCTCTTTCTAAATTGCTAGTGCATTCGTTTAAATCGTAAGTGCCTTCATGCAATTGCTTCGTTCGTGTTTGTAATGGACTACCGCATGTGTATATGTGTACAACTTTTAGTTTCCTTCATGTTATTGCTTAGTGTCTACGTCTAAACGATAAATGACAGATGTCAAGTTTTTACTTTTAATTGACTATTGTGTACTAATTAAAATACAAGAGTACAATTAAACTTCTAATAGTATAACTAATAATATTTATATAATGTAATAAGACCATTAAAAGCTAACTAAATTATACATCAATCCAGTAAATATTGGTATCCTACATGACCTCTTCTAGATATATTTTTGTTAGCTCCTCCACGAAAACTGTTGACTGCCACCGTAACAAAAGTCGCGAGAGTGCTTTCCCGTGGATAAGAAGGGTACCAGCATTTGGTTTCCATTCCCATTTAATGTTGCTGACGCAGGATACCAATATTTACTGGTTCCCTTCTAATTCCATTCGTTAAGTTGCGTTCGTCTAGATGCATTCGTCTATCGTGTTAATGCTTATTGACAAATGCATACTGTTATTGATGAATATTAATTTAGCTTTCAATGGTTATTACAGTATATGAATACTATTAGTTATTTAGTATTTATAGTTAAGTTGTAGTTTTGTACACAATTTAGTTATTTAGTTATTTAAATGTAAGAACTTGACACATGTCATTTGTCGTTTAGACGTTAGGACTAAGCAATACAGTGAAGGCATCTTAAAGTTGTATACATAGACAAATGTTTTTGTCAATAACAAAAAGGCACGAAGCAATTGCACGAAGGCACCTGCCATTTAGACGAATGCAATTGCAATTTAAAATGAGAAATGTCATAAAGCAGCATGAATTAACTGGCGGATAATCCCTTCCATAGTTTATAGCATAACATTCCGTTATAGGGCTTCGTGTGGATTGAGAATTTACTGTATACAAAGACCAGTGGACTCCTTCAAGATCGAGCATGCTTTTCTCTGAAGGAATATGTTGCGTCTTTGTCGTCGCACGTTACACTAGTACGTTCAATGATAATTACTCGGGAACAGTAAAGCAATATTTAACGTCGTTTCACCTTTACAGTCCTCAACTTAGTCTGAAGATAGCGTTGCGAAATTCTAGCTATAGTGATTACTCTAGTACATATACACCTATTGTATCAAGCGCAAATTGTCAGACAAACCATAACGCTACAAAGTAGGTCGTACAATATAGTAGAGGTTCTTTATTTCATGCTTTTATTTCAGCATTATTTTTCTTTATACCACAATCGGTTTATAACATCAGCAGATGCTCTAAATTGGGATGATAAATCTCACTCCATTAAATGTATCATCTTCTTATAACTTGGTAATAAAAATACATTATGCAGCTGTTTATGTTCCGATTAGAAATTCAGAATATTGCTTAATTGTGGTTTTCATAACTAAAGATATTTATACATACATGAGTATCGCACCGTTCCGAGTCGGCATTATTCTCCGATAAGATTCACATGATTCCGTGACTGTTCGGGTATTTACGATTGATATGAAATGAGAATTGCGAGTATTTCCGAAGAACCCCGACGGTTTAACCGACATTTGATATTTCTTTGCCGTATCCGATATGATGGTCAGGTCAAAATGTAACCCCGATGTGACCTAGAAGGACCTTATCATTGTTTCGTACTATAACAGTGACAGTAGTTAACGAATAGCCAAAATGGTAAGTACATGTATATACTTTCTGTTTAAAAACAAACTTTGCAAAATATCATTCAAAAAGTAAAGGCATTATGACCATGAAACAATTTCTTGAATTGTAATATCTTTTAAAATGCACTTCGTCATTTTGTTTGCAGTTTGTGTTCGTGTTAGCTGCTCTCTATCTGTTTGTCACAGTAAGGTGAGTAGCTGAAATATTCCACTTGAAGCTCAAAATGTTTATTCTAAACGTCTTAAAAGTACTGCAACAAGTTGAACCTAACTAACAGGTTTATTAAAGTATTTTACCCAACGTATATCTTATGTCGTAGAGAATAACGCATTTCGACCCGGTCCGTTCGTCCTTCAGAATAAATAGTAATGGAATGGGTCTCCAGTGGGTTTCTTATGATGAGAGTTAGGGTATCGCGACTCAAGCGCTGTATGTTCATAAGCAAACATTAGCACATTGGTAATCATCGTTGAAACACCGAATGGCGCGCATGGGTAGACAGTCAAAACATAATAATTATCAACAGTCGTATATTTTGCCATATTTAAATGATCCACGTTCAAAGCTAGTTCATACACTAATATTTACACCTCAACTTCCATTCCTTGAATGAACTGCCTTTCGGCAATTGCGTTCATCAATCGATGAACGCAACATCTTCGGATATGTTCGGATCGTAATTCATTGCATAACAATATACATGAAAGCTATTGATCTTGTTATTGGTTGTATTGTGTCTGCAGGTACCGTAACATATAGATCAACATTTTTAAAGGTGTTAGTTTATTATATTTTAAATATAATGGTACCAGAAGTGTTTCAATTTTACGTTTTAAAGTGATTTCAAGTGGTTGATCTTTTCCCGCGTTATTGTGACGTCATTTGAAAAAAATGTTTCCGGTTATAGTCGGGTCGTTCTATTTACAGAATGGGTAAGAACGGATTACTTAAAGGTTTTCTTAAATGAAATGAAGAATTTTTTAACAATTCTTGAATGAAATAATGAACTATTGGTGTAAATATAAGGAATGAATTGCGGGGTTGATGTCATTATCGGGGATATGAACGCAATTGGGTTGGTCAAAGTACGCGTGGAGTCCTTCAGACTCCACACACATTGACCAACCCAATTGCGTTCATACCCCGATAATGACATCAACCCCGCAATTCAATTCTTAATGAATTCCTCCACTTTGTTTCGGTGGGACATGCGCCATCGGACAGTAGATATTATAAGTTACGGGGTTAGTAGGTGATCCGATATGGTATATACGGGGCAAAGGAAACCATATCTTGATAATATGGTTTCCTTCGCCCCGTATATCCAATATCGGGTCACCTACTAACCCCATAACGTATATATCACGTCGACAACCTGTTCACATGATTAAATGTTTCATTTATTCATCAAAATATTCATAGCAATCGGAAAATAGACGCTATTTTGGTACGATATAAATTTGGTGACCCAATATGGAAAAATATGTGGTCACCACGTGACCAGTCCTGGACCAATGGCGTTGCATCATTTATGTTGGAGGCGTGATATATATAGTTGCGCGAAGTCCTAGCTCTCGAAATAGATATATGACATACATTTTTTTCTAGATTTTATCGGATTAAGCAGATAATGAAATACATAGTTGCGAATCGAATATTGAACGATAGTCCCCTGGCGCTCTATGAAAAACGCCTTTGATCATATATAATATATAAACACAATATTGCTTACAAACTGGACAGAATATTGTCCTATGACTTAATTCCCTTGTATATCGCCAGGTGTGACCAGGGTCAACCGGAGGTTTTGTTGTTTAACAAAGTGGACACAAACCACGACGACAAGTTGACCAGGGTTGAGCTAGACGACGTCTTCCTTCTCTTCGACAAGAACAGTACGTACACTATGTATACACTGCGTAACTCTGTCGTAATAATCCTCTTTAAATCAGATTAGAGTACAGTACTGCCAAGATAAATGAAACGCAGGAAAAATTATATGCGCGATATCCTTTATCCTTAAAAATAAGTCCTCAAATTTTCTTCGAGCATTTTGTTATCAATAGCTCAAACTGTATAAAGTGGCTAACTTGCTCATCCATCGAGATAATCATTGTCGGTTCGATCCCGTGCATGGATACTTTTATGGATTTGATAAAAAATTGTATTTAAATTGTCCTCATTTTCAAGTGACTCGCTCATGTTTTGGACCAAAAAATAGCTTTCCCGGAAATGCATCTGCAAACTCTTGTTTAGTAAAAGAAACAACCCAATTCCATTCTGTCCGCTTTGTTTTTTTTCTATGCGGTTTCATACGGTCTAAATAGATCAATCATCAAATAGCTTACGAAGGTGTATTTAAAGTGAAAATGTAAAATTTATTATCAGTACCTTCTATGTACATGAACCTTCTATTTAAAGGGATAAAACTCTAGACTACTCGTGCCTCATTGGCATATCCACTTTGTTTGTCCTCTTAGCAACTGTGAACACAATTGGGTATTTTATTTTATAATTTTCCTTTTCATTTTATTAATAAAACTTATTTAATTGCTTAACTTCACCTCGATGTTTGTTTTTATAATAATCAGATATGCTTTATATTTGATAACATAAAAAACAGCAGCTAATGGGCCTTTAACATTTTTTCCAACTTTTTTCATCAGAAGATAACGAAGTAACGCCAGACGAATTCACAGACGGCTGGGTGAACGTTTTCCAGATTGGCAGTTCCGATGAGGCTGGGACACTGTTTACACGTGCAGACACAAATGACGATGGATATATCGATATGAAAGACATTCCCACAATATTTTCATTCTTTGACGAAAATGGTGAGGAAACTTACTTAATTGTCGGATCATACGTGTAATCCATTTCGGATTTCACGTGTGATCAATATCGTTAAATTTTACACATCGATGCATGTAGTGTATTTGAATTTGTCAGTCGTAGGTATTCGGCAGTGACATACGGTCGGATGCTCAATTTTTCAAGTTTGTAGAAGGAGTACACATATAGTTATTTTACGGTTGGCTAAATGTAATGCACCAGTCAATTGTAACCAATTTAACATGGGATACTTTAGAAGCCAATCGGAACGAATTTAACGTGTAATTGGTATAACTAAGTTCAAATTGATTCCCAATGAAGTGTATTATTGTATAAATAATTCAGATTTCTAACAGTCAAGTCCGTAGGCTTAACTGCTTTATTAAAATAACTAGGCCGTCTACTTGTATAGGATTCTGACACCGTACATCGTCCATATTCAACCGAGGTTGTCTTCGGTGTAAAATGGCCGAGTAGTTCCGATTGATTAAAAGCTTGCTTTCTGCTTCTATTTATGTAGGAGATGGTTCAGTGGATATCGATGAGTTTCTTACGGAGATGGGAAATCTGGAGTTGAGCCCACCCGATGAGTCCAACGTCTCGGTCGACATCACCGGCTAGCCTGATAGGCCTCTTCTCCTGCGAGTTTGCTTTGATATTTCTCTGGCTGCTTTGTCATGTTCATACAATACAGATATTTAAACTGTTTAGTGTTCTTAGTTTATTTAATATTTGGCTTGCTGCTATGCTATATTCAAACAAATAGTAAAAGATATTCAGATTATAATGACCGTGCATGTAATGTTCTCCGAACAACGCTTTCATTATTTGGGCGGTTCTTCTGTGGGTCCTTTTACTTTCCATTCAAATATACTATTGTTATAGATGCGTTAAAGCTCTTGACAGGGCCAACTCCAGGATTTGACGTTAGAGGGGGCATAACTTATGGCGTTTACCTTTTGACTTGCGCCTCTCTCTAAATGTTGGCAGTGGGGTGTGGGAGTACTACCCCAAGAAAATGATAACAATTTCTAGTCCGAAATGGTGCATTTTAGGCGTCTTTTATTGTATTTTACTTCTATATTGAAATAAAAAGTAAACTTGGACGGGTTAAGGGCGTGGATGCCCCCACTTGGTCCGCTAGTGCTTGATGTATTTTAAATAGACACTGCCTGTTTTCCTGTTGTTGACGTACGAAGCATACAGACATAATTATGCTAACGCGCTATGAACTAAAGCTCCATTCAGCCATACTCTAACCTGTGTAATTGGGTCCAGCTCTAACTAACCATAAAATGAACTCCCAGACAGAATCACTCTTACGAAAAATTAATTGAAGTCCCATGGAGGCATAGCCTGACGAACCATTGAAGTCCACTACATACATACTCTAACAGACCAAGGATTGAAGTCTCCAAACAGATCATGATTGAATGTCCCATACATACAAATCTTACTTAAAATAGAATGAAGTCAGATGGATGAACCCAATATACAACAGAACGATGTAAACTACAGGGACAAGCGTTCTAGACTATGATCATTCTTAAAGGCAAAGACATTCTAAACTCGCACTCAAAACAGACACATAGCGTCACATTATTTAGAGGCAAAAGGATCGATTATAAACTCATACTCGAAACAGACACATAGCGTCACACTATTTAGAGGCAAAAGGATCGATTATAAACTCATACTCGAAACAGACACATAGCGGCTCACTATCTAACGGTAAAGCGGTCCATTCTAAACTCTTACTCATTCTCAAAACAGACACAGAGCGTCACACTATTAAACGATAAAAGGATCGATTCTAAATTCACACTCGAAACAGACACATAGCGTTACATTATTAAACGGAAAAAAGATCGATTCTTAACTCACACTCGAAACAGACACATAGCGTCACACTTTTAAACGGTAAAAGGATCTATTCGAAACTTACACTCGAAATAGACACATATCGTCACACTATTAAACGGTTACATGATCGATTCTAAACTCACACTCGAAACAGACACATAGCGGCTCACTATTAACGGTAAAATGATCGATTCTAAACTTTCACTCGAAACAGATACATAGCGGCTCACTATTTAAACGTAAAATGATCGATTCTAAACTCACACTCGAAACAGACACATAGCGGCTCACTATTTAACGGTAAAAGGATCGATTCTAAACTCACACTCGAAACAGACACATAGCGGCTCACTATTTAACAATAAAATGATCGAATTTAAACTCACACTCGAAACAGACACATAGCGGCTCACTCTTTAACGGTTAAAAGATCGATTCTAAACACACACTCGAAACGGACACATAGCGGCTCACTCTTTAACGGTAAAAGGAACGATTGTAACCTCACACTCGAAACGGACACATATAGCGGCTCATTATTTAACGGTAAAAGGATCGATTCTAAACTCTCACTCGAAACAGACACATAGCGTCACACTATTTAACGGTAAAAGGATCGATTCTAAACTCACACTCGAAACAGACACATAGCGGCTCATTCTTTAACGGTAAAAGGAACGATTCTAAACTTACACTCGAAACAGACACATAGCGTCACACTATTTAACGGTAAAAGGATCGATTCTAAACTCACACTCGAAACAGACACATAGCGGCTCATTCTTTAACGGTAAAAGGAACGATTCTAAACCTACACTCGAAACAGACACATAGCGTCACACTATTTAACGGTTAAAAGATCGATTCTAAACACACTCTCGAAACAGACACATAGCGGCTCACTCTTTAACGGTAAAAGGAACGATTCTAAACTCACACTCGAATCGACACATATAGCTGCTCATTATTTAACGGTAAAAGGCTCGATTCTAAACTCACACTCGAAACAGACACATAGCGTCACACTATTTAAATGCAAAGGGATCACTTCTAAACACTCGCTCTAAACAGACACATAGCTTCACACTATTTTCCAAAGCTGAGTGTCAGTACATTTAAGATTAAACTTTATGTGCTTTTTACACTCGTCACTCTTCATTGGAATAGAATACAAATGCTATTGTAATGTCACCCGCAACCGGAGTTATTGAAATTATACATGAGCGCTTTAGCGCGTCTGTATACTTACGTATCGGAGTGTAGTTAGTGACGTAACATGTCGTCAGGCAACATTCAATAACTAGCATGCGATACAAGTGAATGACGTCGTTATTTATCCACACGCTCACACAACCTACACGTTCGTTTAAGAAAAGATGTTCAGGCGTATGCCGACTCCCGTCTGTTTTTACTTGAGTTGATCAAAAAAGCTCTACTCGGATATTTTTTTTGAAATATCAAAATGTCGTTTAATATCAATTATTTTGTGATAATCGCCTTGGCATGTACGGTAAAATCTCACTTTAAAAGATTCACTATTGGATGGGGGTTGAGTGTGTGTGTGCGTGTGTGCGTGCGTGCGTGCGTGCGTGCGTGTGTTGGGGGGGGGAGTAAACTGGTTTATGAGCACTTATTATTACACTTACCCCATTGTAAGAGTACATACGAGCTCAATTAAACATATAAACCTTATCCGAACCATACTTAACTTGAAAGCAAAACAGTTCAAGCGAAATATCGTTATCAACTTGAATCAACGACCATATATAGAGATCACCTGCAAGATTTAGTATGTAGTTCTCTTTGTTGATTTTGCTGAAATTGCACTTAGGAAGAGCATGTGCGCTGGTATATCAAGATAAGGAGATCAGACGACCGACCTTTTACACACTTATTCTTATCATTCCCATTACGGCTCTTACATTGACAATGGTAAGTTTTTATTTAGTAGTGATTTTTTTTATTATTAACAAAACATATAATTGACTTAGTCGGAAATGTGCTCAAAATGTTTTTGTAGTAAGCTTTAAAAATGGTTTCACATTATCATGGCCCACTGTTAAAAATTACATTTTCTTTAATCATTATTATTGTGTATTTCTTGATTATTTGAACGACCTAAACTTTTTTGCTGTGGGTGGCATTTAATATTAGTCTGACTTTGATCTAAGAACGATGTAGCTAAGCGGATTGCGTGTTATAAAAAAAAACAGACTTATACATTACATGAAGTTAATCATGTATGACCATAAGACTGATATAAGTTGCATATTGAATACCAAACTTGGACGAAAACTATTAAAACGAAAGATTTGTTAATTAGTATTCAAAACAACATTGTTATTGCAGTTTTTCCTCGTATTCGCTGCATCCTGCCTGTTAGCCACAATTTGGTAAGTAGAGATTGTAGTGGCATAGTTCTGGAGTAAGAACTTTTCTTACTTTTCCATACTTTTGTTTCTTAATACTAGTACTTATCCTATAATAAACTTACAACCGATATCGGCAAAACATTATAGTACGTGTCAGAGATCTTGTCTGCACACCATGAGGAATCTTTGCGTAGGAGAATGGCGTTCGTATAGGCGTTCACGAAAGGTCGCGATTCAACCGGATATACGTTTTTCTCTGATGATTCCAAGATGGCTGCCATTATTGTGTCTCTAAAGTTGGTCGCGATGTTAAAATTTGACACGTACACAAACATGAGTAAATATTAAAGGTCCCAACGCCAATTAGGGAAAGTTGTATTGCAGGTTATACGTTTATAAAATACTTTATTTTATCTAATACATGGACGCAATGGTGACTTAAAAAGAATGCCTAAGCGCGTTCAGTAAATCAATAAATACTTCTATAACACTCATCCACAATGCGACTGTTATCTCATTACTTATGCTAACATTGGCGCCTTTGGATAATGCCACAACGCGTTTACTTCGACTTCTTGCTCATACTTGATGCTAACATTGGCGCCTTTGGATAATGCTGCAATGCGTCTACTGCGACTTCTAGCTCATACTTGATGCTAACATTGGCGCCTCGGGCTAATGTCACAATGCGTCTACTTCGACTGTTTACTCATACTTGATGCTAACATTGGCGCCTCGGGCTAATGCCACAATGAGTCTACTTCGACTTCTAACTCATACTTGATGCTAACATTGGCGCCTCGGGCTAATGTCACAATGCGTCTACTTCGACTGTTTACTCATATTTGATGCTAACATTGGCGCCTCGGGCTAATGCCACAATGCGTCTACTTCGACTGTTTACTCATACTTGATGCTAACATTGGCGCCTCGGGCTAATGTCACAATGCGTCTACTTCGACTGTTTACTCATACTTGATGCTAACATTGGCGCCTCGGGCTAATGTCACAATGCGTCTACTTCGACTGTTTACTCATATTTGATGCTAACATTGGCGCCTCGGGCTAATGCCACAACGCGTCTACTTCGACTGTTTACTCATACTTGATGCTAACATTGGCGCCTCGGGCTAATGCCACAATGCGTCTACTTCGACTGTTTACTCATACTTGATGCTAACATTGGCGCCTCGGGCTAATGCCACAATGCGTCTACTTCGACTTCTAACTCATACTTGATGCTAACATTGGCGCCTCGGGCTAATGTCACAATGCGTCTACTTCGACTGTTTACTCATATTTGATGCTAACATTGGCGCCTCGGGCTAATGCCACAATGCGTCTACTTCGACTGTTTACTCATACTTGATGCTAACATTGGCGCCTCGGGCTAATGTCACAATGCGTCTACTTCGACTGTTTACTCATACTTGATGCTAACATTGGCGCCTCGGGCTAATGTCACAATGCGTCTACTTCGACTGTTTACTCATATTTGATGCTAACATTGGCGCCTCGGGCTAATGCCACAACGCGTCTACTTCGACTGTTTACTCATACTTGATGCTAACATTGGCGCCTCGGGCTAATGTCACAATGCGTCTACTTCGACTGTTTACTCATACTTGATGCTAACATTGGCGCCTCGGGCTAATGCCACAACGCGTCTACTTCGACTGTTTACTCATACTTGATGCTAACATTGGCGCCTCAGGCTAATGCCAAAACGCGTCTACTTCGACTGTTTACTCATACTTGATGCTAACATTGGCGCCTCGGGCTAATGTCACAATGCGTCTACTTGATGCTAACATTGGCGCCTCGGGCTAATGTCACAATGCGTCTACTTCGACTGTTTACTCATACTTGATGCTAACATTGGCGCCTCGGGCTAATGTCACAATGCGTCTACTTCGACTGTTTACTCATACTTGATGCTAACATTGGCGCCTCGGGCTAATGTCACAATGCGTCTACTTCGACTGTTTACTCATATTTGATGCTAACATTGGCGCCTCGGGCTAATGTCACAATGCGTCTACTTGATGCTAACATTGGCGCCTCGGGCTAATGTCACAATGCGTCTACTTCGACTGTTTACTCATACTTGATGCTAACATTGGCGCCTCGGGCTAATGTCACAATGCGTCTACTTCGACTGTTTACTCATACTTGATGCTAACATTGGCGCCTCGGGCTAATGCCACAACGCGTCTACTTCGACTGTTTACTCATACTTGATGCTAACATTGGCGCCTCGGGCTAATGCCACAACGCGTCTACTTCGACTGTTTACTCATAACTGATTCTAACATTCGCGCTTAGAAAAAAATGATTATATTTTTAGTGTTACCTGGACCTGCACGCATATGTCCTTGTTTCATAGTTTGACATTGCCGAGATTTCCGACCGCTTGTTGAATGTAACTCGAAAAGTTAAATCTAGGATAACGTGCTCTTTAGCATGCCTAAAGGTAGGTTTTGAAATTGGCAATAATTATTATTGTTTTCATTATGTCTGTTAAAACGGGTCACTGGCGTCTTTCAGAGAGCTTGTCGAAATGTAGAGGACGTCACCAGCCTGATATAGCGTGTATGTCTGTTTCCAGGTGTGACGAGGGTCAGCGGGAGGTGGTGCTGTTTAACAAAGTGGACATAAACCACGATTTCCAGCTGACCAGAGCAGAGCTGGATCAAGTCTTTCTTCTCTTCGACAACGACAGTAAGTTCAATAATTATATAGTAGGATTCTTTCACTGTGTCGCAGAGATCCATTCTACATAGTTTGCTTTGTGGTCAGGCATGACTTTCCACATGTAAACAAATGTGATAAATTACATAGCGGCGTGATGTCGTTTGTGTTTAAAGTTCACTGAATGTGATACCGCAAAGGACAAGTCATAACTAGGCCTAGAGTCATCTTCATTTTGGGTAAAAAATTACTCCTTTGACGAATATCCCATCAACCGATGGGGGTAAAACTCCCCTTTTGGCTTCAAAATTCTGTTTAAGTCACACTTGGGGATGTGACGGGGTCAAGCCATAATGCAGCCATTATAGGGCGCGGGCAGACCTTTATAAACTCAACAACAACAACATAGAGTCATCTTTAGTTTCTAAGGAGCATATTATAAAAACAAAAACAAATTCTGAAGCCATCGTTGTATTTCAATTACTTGAAAAGGAAAATCTAAAAGTGTTAAAACAAAATAAAACATTTTACGGGGAATATTGGATGAAGACGTGCAGGAGACACATATCATTATATTTATTTGGTCTCGATTGTACTAATTGTTGAGTCTTATCATAGATAACCTACATTTTGTTCAGCTGATGGCGAGGTGACGCCTGCTGAGTTCAAAGCGGACTGGGTGAACCAGTTTAATATCGGCGGTCCCCAGGAAGCCGATACGCTCTTCATACGTGCAGACACGAATGACGACGGTGTCATCGACACAAAAGACATACCCACGATCTTTGCGTTCTTTGATGAAAACAGTAAGAAGACTGGTATTGTCACATACTCCTCATGCAGCTATTACTTTTCATTGCTGAAATGGATTTACTGAAAATTCATTGCATTATGTTCATAATTTCGCGATCATGTTTTAAAGTGATACTCTTATTCAAAATCAACACATACACATGTAGAACAAAAATACATTTTGAGTGATACACATTTGACTACATACAAAATAATGCATTTATAATGATATTACTAACTGACAAGATTGTTACCGTGTATTAAACGCTGAAAACGCAAAAGCATTAAATGATTGGTGAGTGCTAAATGATTTACTGCGATCTACTATCGTCTCTTAAGGTAGAAAGGCCATGTTTTCTGCCACTTTAAAATTAGTTAACTAAACCATATGACTTACAGTGGAGTATACTAATGTGTGTGAAGCTAATTTTGCATTTGACCGGTTGAACATTTATTTCTTTCAAACATGCTCAAATCGTTGCTTCATGAGAAGTTTTGTTAGTGTAATTCATACAGTAACCTATACTACCCAATTATTCAAATTGAGATAGCAATTCACATTCGCAGTTTCAAAGGTTCTTTATTCAAACTCATTAAGTAGATATTTGGATTAATTTGATGAATTCAGGGATCAAGAATTCGAAAACGAATTAATTTCACTCATATTTAATGTTGTTGCTCATTGCATAGAAGATGGTGTTGTGGACATCAACGAGTTCCTGACGGAGTGGGGCCACCTTTCGTTAACGGCCGCAAACCACGTCGACGTCTCCGTAAATGTTGGCAAATGACGTAATCGATTTGAAACGTGTTTTGAATAGTGTTAATTGTTCCTGAAACAAGCTTTCATTGTTGATAACGACAATAAAACTATACAACACATATTACAGCAGTTGTAAAACTTATGAATCCCATACATGTGTTTTGCCATTAGTTTAATTATAATTATATTAACCCCATTAGTGCTGTATTTTGTCGTTTGCTTTCGTGTTTACGTTCACGTCGATGGAATGCTATAATGTCCATTTTACGTGGCGGTTTGGCATGTTAAAGTACCGCATATATTTTTTTCTCGTAATATACGGAGTTAAAATGAACTATCGTCCTCAGTCTGCTTGTCCAGGGACCAAATTAGACCCTCGGATTATATTTTTCACTTCTCGGTATAAAATTACGACCTAAGTCTTCTTGTCCAAGCACCTCAGACCCCCAGATTATTCTTTTTCACCTTTCTGTACACATAAAAGTCCTAAGAATTCTTGTCCATGAATCTAACAGCCCCGGATTATTCTTTTTCACTTTTCGGTACGCATTAAGTCTGCTTGTCCATGAACCTTAGACTCCCGGAGTATTCTTTTTCATTTCTCGGTATGAATAAATGTCCTATGTTTGCTTGTCCATGTACCTTAGACACCCGTTCGCATCTAGTTCACTCCTAGACATGAATTAACGTTAAAAATGTGAAACTCGAAGTACCTAAGACTCCCGCTCGCTTCTATTTCACTCCTCCGCACTCATTAACGTTCAAATTATATTGGTCCAAGGACCTTAGACTTCCGTTCGCTTCTATTTCACTACTCCGTATGCACTAACGACCACAGTCTGATAGTCCAAGCACCTTAGACTAACTTTCTATTTCACTACTCCGTATGCACTAACGACCACAGTCTGATAGTCCAAGCACCTAAGACCCCCGTTCGCTTCTTTTCATTTCATCCGTTTGCATTAACGAACACAGTCTGATAGTCCAAGCACCTTAGACTAACGTTCTATTTCACTTCTCCGTATGCATTCACGATCACAGTCTGATAGTCCAAGGACCTAAGACTCCCGTTCGCTTCTTTTCATTTCATCCGTTTGCATTCACGAACACAGTCTGATAGTCCAAGCACCTTAGACTAACTTTCTATTTAACTTCTCCGTATGCATTCACGACCACAGTCTGATATACCAAGCACCTTTCCTAACGTTCTATTTCACTTCTCCGTATGCATTCACGACCACAGTCTGATAGTCCAAGCATCTTAGACTAACGTTCTATTTCACTTCTCCGTATGCATTCACGACCACAGTCTGATAGTCCAAGGACCTAAGACTCCCGTTCGCTTTTTGTCACTTCTCTGTATGCATTAACGACCACAGTCTGATAGTCCAAACACCTTTGACTGCTGCTCGCTTCTACTTCACTTTTCCGTACGCATTAACGACCACAGTCTGATAGTCCAAGCACCTTGTCTAACGTTTTATTTCACTTCTCCGTATGCATTCACGACCACAGTCTGATATATCAAGCACCTTTCCTAACGTTCTATTTCACTTATCTGTATGCATTAACGACCACAGTCTGAAAGTCCAAGCATCTTAGACTAACGTTCGCTTCTATTTCACTTCTCCGTATGCATTAACGACAACAGTCTCATAGTCCAATCATCTTAGACTCCCGTTCGCTTGTCAAGCTCACATGGCATTTAGGACAAATCCATGCAGAAACTTAACCGCCTCGTGTCTAAAATCTAGCCACGCATGCGTTTTAAAATGTTGAGAAGATACTATTTTTAAATTATCTTGTGCCCCTTATACTGCATTTTTACCCCAAATTTTCCAAAAATTAAAAGTTTTATTATTTGCATTTATATTTAAAATTTATTGTATTAGCTATTTTAGAAAGTTAACACGAACGCCCTTTTGGCATTTAAGGCTGCGTTTTATAACTATAAATATATAACTTTAAAAATCATACGGTATTAAGATTAAGGCAAGTATACATTTTATTTATGTTTATGCACATTAGTCAATCGGAAAACCTCGGCCATTATCCAGCATAATTGACCTCGGATAAAATACGAGTTTATAGAAAATAGTTCATCATGGCCGACCAAGGAGATGTTCAAACAACAAGGCGACATGTTAGACCTAATACAGAATGATGAACTAACTATTACCATAAGTGTCACCATCACCATTGGTGTGTGAACATTAAACATTCAAACAATATTGTAAAAAATACCATAAGGTCAAGCCAAGTATTCAACTAGGCACACTTGTCAATGAGACATGAAACCTGAGACGAAAAAGCAAACGTTGGTAGCAAAAATAGCCTTATACAGTTATAGGTAGGTGCTTGGAGTACCGCCTTGGGATGGTTAGCCTAACAAATCACTGGGTATTTAAAATAGTTAATTAGCGTACATTTATTGTAAGTCTTTAGATAAAACAAATACAAGTCTATAACTATGTCTAATATATTAAGACAAAAATGTACACAATATTTACAATTCCATGTGCATAGAAAGGTCAATAACTCTGACTGTAATAGTTATGATTTAATTCTCTTATGTTGAATGTATTGTCAAGACTTGGACATGAAGTATTTTTATGATGAAGATTTTATTTTGTATTGGCAAATCTCCTAAGTGATGCATGTGGGTTAAACATAAGAGTGATTGTAATGTCTCCAAGCTAAGAAAACTACATTGAAGGGCCTGGCAAATTAATACTAATGGGAACAAAACTTAACTTATACTCAATATAACATATTGCATACAGGCTTATGAATTTCCTGTTTTATGTCTAAACAAAATTTAGGGATGTGTTGATCTTTATACATCTGAAAGTTAATGTAATTATACTCGTTTGCATTATATGGAGTCAGACATTAAACAGTTTCACTTTGTGTTAAAAGAGATCAAAGAGCTTAGAACAACGATAACTTATTATTCAAAAAAGGTCTCTTGTTAAGGATTATTGAAAATGTGGCAAGGTATGGCATACATTGCCGAAAAACTTAAGTAACCGGACTAAATATTTTATGTTGAATGTTTTTATTTTCCAAAAAATGTTCAACTGAGTATCTATAAGTTGCTGTTATGTGTGTGTTAAAACAAAGACAAGATACTCGAAGACCATAAGACTAATTGATTAAGATAAACAAATTACGTGTTCTTACACGGTACCAAATTTTCCGATTTTCAAAAAGTGTCTGTTAAATAAAGTTATTGAATAAAATATAAACCATACTCACGTTTGTTCATGTTAACATAGGGCACAGCTCCACAACGGAAGTGTCGACAGCTCATTTTCTTTGCACCATCGCTAAGTGGTGGAGCTGGCGTTTAGAGGCCTTCCGTACGGATATTATCAATGTGTGTGTTTAATCACAGCCAAGAAAAAAGCTAAGTCTATGTGAAGCATGATCTGCCGTGAATAAGTACTATTGGAAGACAAGACAAGTAAAGTTCTGCCAACTTAGCTAACTTGGCTTTTTGGTGTGTTTTGTATGCCACGCACTTAGTATGGTTCTTTAGCCGCTGAACTCACTGGGTGACTCGCACCCAGACCCACATGACTGTTTACACCGAAAATGCTCAGTGTGTAGTCCAAACTCTATAATACTAAACAAAGGCAGGCATGGCAATTTACTGATAAATTAATTGGGAAGTTACCTCAACCCCACCCCACCGCCACTATCCATAAAGTTGTGACAGAACAATAAAAGCAATGTGTTTTTTTTACAGATCGAATAGTAATGTTGTCATAATGGCAAGGAAAACTGCAAAATAAGCAAACTATGAGTCAAAACTTACATGTCGTAGTGTAATCCTACTTGGATCGAGAAAATGCTGGCATTTAAGTAAAACATGCATTTTGTGATCAAATCTGATGTATTATATTATACATGCCATGTACTATGTTCTTTTCGATTATTTCCATGTACATTTTCTGTTTGCTCATTTTTTTCTAATGGACCAGTGTGCTTCGGGTATAGAAAAACATCTAAATATTTAAATGCGAACATGCTTTGAAGTTGCACTTAATATCTTTTTTGAAACAAGCACAATTAATCATACCAGCATAAGCCTTATCAGAGCCATACTTAACTTGATGGCAATAAAGTAAAAGCAAAACATCATATCAACTTGAACTGCATATAATCAACGACCATATTCATGTATACAGATCACCTGCAAGATTTAATATGTAGTGCCCGTGCTTGAAATTGCAACGATCACTCAGGAACTGCATGTGCGCTGGGATATCAAGATAAGGAGATCAAACTGTCCCCCTTATGCAACTCAGGGCGTTCTTATCATTTTCATTACGGCACTTACATTGACTATGGTAAGTTCATATGGAAATTTTTATTCCATTTTATTTTGTAATTTGTTATTTACATATCTTTAAAGATGCACTCGTACTCACAAATAAAATTGAACACAATTAATTCAAATGTTTTGATATACAAAAAAAAGGATAAATAAATGTCGACAACAAAGGTTTTAATGAAGGATACCAAGTTTAATTTGAAAGAAAGGTGCATAAAACATGATATATCTACCTTATGAGACTATAATAGATCACAGTAAATATTTAAGCATTCACCAATCATTTAATATTTTTGCGTTTTCAGCGTTTGAATACATCGCTACAATCTTAATTGTTATCAGTATTTAATATTTTCCGTAACTGCATTATTCAGTAAGTAGTTAAAGGCCAAAAACACTCAAAAATTATGTTTGGTATACATGTGTATGTATTGATTTTGAATAAGAGTGTCACTTTAAACTAATTTGGTCGGGGATTATATTTTTGTAGATATCTTTAGAAATAAGTAATTTTACTTTATCATGTTTCACTGTTGAAATAATTTTCATTTTCTTTTATCAGTGATATGTTGTATATTTTGATTATTTGAACGATCTTTACTTGGATTATGCTCTGGATGGCATTCAATATTAGTCTGAGTTGGATCTAAGAACGATGTAGCTAATCGGATTGCGAGTTAAAGATAACGGATAGTAAATGATGTATGACCAAAAGTACTGAACTAAGTTGCATATTGAATAAAAACCATGGCCTAAAACTATTAAATGATCATTTAATTATTTTGGTACTATACCATCAGCGTGGAGAAGACTTGTCATTTTTATTACAGTTGCTATTCGTGTTTGCTGCTTTCTGCCTGTTAGCCGCCAGGTGAGTAGCGATAGTTTTGAATCGTTTTGGTGTCAGTCTTTGTACAAATCCTATAATAATCAAAGCGCTGAAAGCGCTGCAAGACTGTCGGTGATGTAACTGAAGCAAGCAAACACTACCGCAAAGTTCTTTCAAATGAAACGTGATCAAATGATTTCATACAAATGATGAACACTCTTTAAGGTAGATGAAGAAGGATAAATGTGATTATAATAAGCACAAATACATTAACCCTACTTAATCATGTATCCAATCGCCTACAAGATTTTTAATTCAAGTTTCCTAAGTTTGAACCGCTTTAAATTAGTTTGCTTCAATTTATGACGTCGCTTATAACAGTTTCAGTAAGCAATTACATTCCTTCATTTCATTAGGGTCTGTTGAAGCCAATGTCTTTAAAATGCAAATACAATAAAAAATATACCCAAAATTCAAGGGACATAATAAAAATATAACTTTAAAATGATGCTCTTTCCAAGCCTAAAAATGCCCCCAGAACTTCTATCAACAGAGTCCACATATCTACAAAATTTGTGCTCGAGTTACTTTCTTTGATATAAAAGTGAAAACAAATCTGCATGGTGCTGTGGCATCATACCATGAAAAAAACTAATATCTTTAAAATTTGTTTTCTAGTTTGTTTTTATTATAAAAGTGTTAATAAATCTGCATGGTGCTGAAGAAAAAAAACTAATGTCTTAAATTTCAAACCTGCAGCATTAATTAGCGCCATGGTGTCAAGATCATCTGGACAGTTGAATGAAATATGCATGGACCGAAATGACAGTTGGTTTTTCATTGACAAAATATGCCTTTGAGGCAGTTTTAAGATTATGCTATTCAAAGTATGAGGGTAGTTAGTACAGTTTTCAATCATATTCAGATGATGACTGATATTTGCTGACAAACATGTATCCTCTTAGCAGCAGGGAATAAGTAAATGACATAGTTTTAATGACCAATATTGGAGTTGCGACCTTGACCTCCAAATCCAAAGGGGTCATCTGCTGGTCACCCCAAACCTAAATTTCAAGTTTGAAGGCCATGGGTGCAGACTTTGTCGAGTTGTCACACAGGCAAGCTTTTGCGTTCAATGTCTCTGTGACAAATCAATGGGGCTCACCTACTGGTCAGGCCCAACCCCAAAGTCAAGTTGTTGAAGGGACATGGGTGCGGGCTTTGTCCAGTCATTATTAGTACAACCGTTAAGCATTCAAGGTCACTGTGACCTTGACTTTTGACCCAATGACCCCTTAAATCAATAGGATTATCTAATAGACAGGCTTAGCCTCCATGTTGAGTTTGAGGGCCATAGGTGCAGGCATTGTCAACTTATCAGTCAGACATGCTTTGACACCTTCCTGTTCAAGGTCACTGTGACCATTAACCATATTACCCCTAAAATCAAAAGGGGTCATCTACTGGTTAAACCAAACTTTTATGTCAAGTTTGACAATAGGTCTAGGAATTGTAGAGTTATCACCCAGAAAAGCTTTTGTCTACTGTCAGACAGACGGACATAATAAATTAAAATTGATTAAATATTTTTGTTTATTGTGTTAATTAACTTCCACTACATACAACAAGTACCATTTTGATATTTTCGAATGCTCATTTGGGCATGTACATGGGTTTTGATCTGATTATGAACATGAAACTACATAGTGATGTTCCCTCCTATCAATTCTTAATTTAAATAACCATGAGAAAAAAGCATGTTTTCACTGCACCATGAAAAAATATGTCAAACAAAATAAATGTCAAGTAATTCAAAATTAATTTAACACTGTTCTTTTGATGATTTCCGTGCATTCCTGACTGCAGGTTTTACCCATTTTGCCACACAGTTATTTCATGTTGGCCTTGCAAGGTCAGATCTCGAGTTGGGTCTTCATTGCTGGACACTATCTCTTTATCTCCACAGAAAACACACTGGTGCAAGTTTCACTGCAACAACTGCAAAAAAAGTTATATTATATTCTAACTGAACTCTGCATCAATATTCAATTATTTTTTTATTGGATTTAGGAAATGTCTTTGTTTTAAAGGGTTCATATAAATTAATGCATTATTTTCAATTGAATGCATTATCATGCTGGACTCTTTGACATTGATGGTTAAAACAAAGAAGGCATAAGATTTGTATACAGATTTAACATTATTAATTATAACTGTGTTCTTTAATTAATAGACAATAGGCAACAATTTCCCCAGTTAAAAAGCTTACATTTGTATATCTGCAGATAAATCATTTGCATTTTATTTTGCTTTGATCATTTAAGTCAAATGAGTTAGACATGATAATGCATTAAAATAAGAAATATATTTTTGGGCATCAATCTATAGTGTATGCCTTCAATCTAGAAATAAATTTCTTCTCAACAGATGCTAAATTATAAAAAAATATATAAACCAAGATTTTGATTATGACATACCTGCATAGTTAGTGGTCTCCATAACTGCTCATAAATGCTCCCTATGACAAACGTGCTGGAGTATGGCTTGGGAATAGTGCTGCTCCAACCAATAGCGCAATTCTTCCTACAGGTGGACCAGCTCCTCAATATGGTTTCTGACATGGCTGTGATAACAGTATGTAACATGCCCTTTTCTACTTTCCAGAGAATGAATCTTCCAATCTTAATTACAAATTAAGAACAAATATATACATATGCACATGTAATGTTGTTAAAAACAAACCATTTAGGTGCCACAAAACTATAAGATTTTAGGTGAGAATTTAGCCAAAACATTTAGTCATTTAAAGCTGCACTTTCACAGATTTACTGTTTTTACAAAGTTTGTATTTTTTGTCATGGAATGACCTATTTTTTGCGTAAATATCAGCAAACCAGTGATATAAGACTACTGACAAAATATTAGATTGCAGACTTCCATATTTCAGGTCGAAAACTGAGGATTTATGGCTTAAAGCGTTACTAACGGTTTAAGAAAAATGCATAAAACATTTTGAACTTCAATATAAACATTTTCTGACTAATTTATTGTCAGCAATCTTATATAAATGGTTTACATGCATTTTCACATTTTCACTGCTGCACTCTCAGTCACAGATTGAAGGTTTTGACAACTTCTTTTACTTTTTGGCTCGGAATAAGCTAATGAAAAGCAGTATGAAAACTGATGATATAAGACTGCTGACAAAAGATAAGATCATGTTTTTTATATTTACATTTGTTACTATTGGTTTTATGGTTAAAAGCATTACTAACGCTTTACTAATGATGAGATTTTTGGCATAGAACATCATCTTTTGACCGTATCAAAATAAGAAAACAGCGTTCCAATATTTTCAGTTGTCTTTTTTGACTGAATTAATATAAGAAAGCAGCGATCCACTTTTTCCAGTTGTCTGTTATGACCAGTGTTCAGAAATTCGCATAAAAATAATTAATTACAAGACCAAGAAATAAAAAAAGAGTTGGTAAAACAGACAATCTGTGAGAGTGCAGCTTAAACATTTAAAGTGATATGCATTATCAGCTAAGTGCAGACCTATTCACATCCCGCATACACAACCAGTACATTCATCAGCTTTACTGATTCGAACCAGGCACATTTATATTGGTAGACTAGCATTTTACCATTCTGTGCCAGTAAAGTTCTCATTTGAATTAGAATTCAAAAGGTATATACCTTTGTTCATTTTTTTTGCCAACTCTGTTTCAACTGAACTTCCTAAATGAATGAGAAGTTTCAAAAAATAATTACAATATCTCAGCAAATACCTGCATTTATGTCTTTCTTGTGCAATCTGTCAGCTTTGGTAGGCTCAGGTTTCATTTGTCCATCTCTATACTTATAATCTTCTAGTCTGAGGTATTGCCATCCGATTTTTAGGACAGGTCAGGCAGCCATTTCAGCTTTGTTCAAGTTGTTTGTATCAGATGATGTTAACAATACTAGCCTTGTATCCAGACACTTCTTAATCTGAGAGTTTACAAAAGAACATGGCCTGTAATATTTAACAAAAAAATCATAATTGTCAACCCCTGGATGATGGGTTCTAAAGTAAACCTGTGAGAAAAGATGCTACTGGTATGGTGCTTGAACCCACGACCATGCGAACACTTGCATGGAGATCTGTCAAACTGAGCTAACCAGGTAACTGATATTTTGGCAGCTCCCAGCTTGGCTCTACAGTTGACAGGTGCATTATACATTATAAAGACAATAAATCAAACACTTGAAGCACTAGTCCAAATAATAGTAACTTGACTGATCTTTTGACAAATTTTGAAATGGCATATCCTTCACATACAATTTTTTTTGTACCAAAAGTGGGTAGCAATTCCGATTGGGATTCCGGTTCAGATAATTATCTAAAATTTGAGTTATGTACACAAAACATAAAATCCCACGAATTATAATGAGTTTAATGAGTGTTTTTCTTCATTTCATACTGTCAAAACATAATGATATAAACTGTAATACACGAAGAGCACCTGCAAGGCTGCGGTGCATAGATTTACAACAATCGGAGCCATTTGGCCATTGCCGAGTTGTTACGATTATATATACAAATGGTGATTGGTCTATCTCGAAGTTAACATGAGATTGTCGAGTTGTTATGCTAGGTAAAATGGTTGTGTTTAAATGCATTAAATGCTTGTTTTGTGAAAAATATCTTTGCACTTACATGGTAATAACTAAAATACGAATATAAACCTTAAATATCTATTCAAACATATAATACTTATCTAACTACGATTTCAATATCTATTTATTTTTTTAATCGTAAAAAGAGTCCGTCAACGAACAAATATTTAGACTAAGAGATGAAGATCAACTAGATGTACCTTCTAATCCAAATAATTGTACGTTGACAGATTTTTTTACGATTTTTGATACAGCAAATCCTTCATGTACAAATTGTTTTGTACGAAAAGTGGGTAGTTATTCCGATTGGGATTCTGGGTTAAAGCATATTGCGTCTATAACATATCATAAAAACAAAAACATATTACCAGATAATGTTATTTTATATAAATTCTGTAACCAAAAAGTAATATCCAGCAAACAATTATGAGTTTGATGGTTTTTTCTTCATTTCATTCTGTCAAAACATAACAATATATACATGAAGGGCACCTGCAAGGCTGCAGTTCACAATTTTACAACAATCGGAACATTTCGGCCATCAATTGAAACAACTCGCCATCTTCAGTAAGCTTCGAGATAGTCAATTCCTGTTGGATACTGGCCGAGGTGTTCAGATTGTTTGGCCAAGGCCGAGTTGTTACGATTGTATTATCTCGAAGCTTGTCAGAGGTGGCCGAATTATTACGATTGGGTTAATTTGTTCCGTTGGCATAATTGCTATCTGTGTCAGTCAACTTTCCTTTAAATGGAAAGGTAAATAATGTGTTTTAATGCATTTAATGCTTGTTTTTTTTTGCAAAATAGCTTTGCACTTCCATGGTAAAATATGAATATAAACCTTTATTATCCATTTCAACCATAAAATACTTCACTTAATACAATTTCAATATTTTTCAAACACCCCCGCTTTTTGCATAAACCCGTTTAGACGTTAGGGATTGGAAGAATCCCATATAACACGTCTATTATTTCAGACTAATGTACATGTACCTTCGTGTCCGAAATCGATCACTTCCTGGCAGTTCATTTCTGGATTGTCTCCATCTAAATTTAACATTTTTAGACGCATTCATTGATGCCATTTTTGCTTCGACTGATGTTGAAGCAATAACACTAAATACAGGTCGGTTATTTTGTAGAGGAACGTGTTCGAAGTAACATTCAATTTCATTTCTGCATAATCGCCGCCATATTGTGTTGACTTTAAAAACTACACCCTATAGTCCAAAATAACAATAGGCATAACGTTGACACACTGTGATAGGTATAATCCAAATAACTTACTCAAACAAATACAATAGTTCGATTGCTGCTGAAAAAATCATTTGAAACATAAAAGCTATTTAACAAAATATTACATGACATGAACTCTTTAACCGCGTATGATTTATTTCTTAATAGCTTTCATTCATAAAATATGTTCTTTTCCGGTGTTTGCCGGGTCAGTCTTGAATGCCGGGATATGTGTGACGTCACACGGGGAGCAAACATGTGGTGTAGCTTACTATTGGTTGTGGGGTAAAATGACTTCGTATGTAAATGGTATACTTTAATTATTTTTCATTATTGTGTTCAATAAAACTCTCCAAATTGCAAGTACATCTATACTGTACTAAGAGTAACACGCAATGTTTGTCATAAAAAAAGGCAATAACGCGTTAAATACACATAAGCAAGTACTTGACGCCCAACATTCACGTAAGTAGTTTTGTTGCTACGCATGCGGTGTGTATTAATATATTCATGTTCAATATGTCGTGTCAGGCGACTAGTCGCGTTTCTGAAATACCGCTCTTTAAAGACTGTCGGCTTGCAGCCGACAGTCTAAAAATATAACCCAGATCGGCAAACCACTACAGTTTGCAAACCATCCGATAACTTTCTTGTACCCAAGGTGTGTTTAAAGATCCGATCGTTTGGAGCTATCGCGAGAAATAAAACCACACAGCGGTTTAATACTTCACTTTGTTGTGCAGTCATTGTTTCCATGACACAATTCACAAGACGGTTAACAAATCACTGTACTTCGTTCGAATTTATTTTGTGTTTAGAATTAATGGACCTTTAATGCAATTTCAAATCAATACGTGTAGAAAAAAAGTTAAACAAAATAATTAGTATGTGATTGCAGAGATCTTCTCTGCCCTCTAAGGGTAATCTCTGCGTAGGAGAATCGCGCCCGCAAAGATGTGGGAGCGCTCGCTATTCAACTCGATATATGTTTCTATGAAGATTCCGAGATGGCTGCCATTATTGTGTCCCTAAAGTTGGTCGCGATGTCTGTAAATGATACCAACACAGAATAGCAGTAAACGTTTTACGTGTCCGTGTCAATTAGGGATAGAGTAGATTAAACATTTAAAAATGCTTTATTCTTTCGTATGCATGGTCGATATGAGGACTTAAAAAGAGCACCAACGCGTTCAGTAACACAATTAATCCTTGCAGCGCTCGATTGATATGTTGAATGCGCCACAGGGGTCTTCTTCGAGTATTTATTCACAACAGATGATTAAATTTAGGCCTAGGCAAACTGATAATATGTGTAACGTCACCTGACTGGTATGTTGTGGGCTTTCCAATTCCAAATTATTATTTTTCCAAAATAAAAATAAAGCTAGGATAACAGTACTTTTAAAGCTACTATTATCTTATAGGTTTATTAGAAATATTTCACTAACCATTCTACTGAACTTCTTTAGAAATTTATGACATTTCAAGCATATAACATATACAGGATATATAGCTTAATCGGGACACTCAAAAAAGTTAACCTTCGGATAACGTGCTTGATTGTTTTTCATGCATTGGAGGAAGGTTTTGAGAGTTAAACCTAATGTAAATCTGGGAATCAATTTGGTTTGGCCTTATAACCGCTTGCAACGAATCAAAAATCATCTCGAACGAAAGAAATCGACAAGTTGATACCAACACACACACAAACTTGTATTATAATGTCTGTTAAAACGGGTCACTGGCGTCTTTTAGATGTGTTTACGCAAGTAGTGGGCGTATACAGTATTATAGCATGTATGTCTGTTTCCAGGTGTGACGAGGGTCAGCGGGAGGTGGCGCTGTTTAACAAAGTTGACACGAACCACGATTACCAGCTGACCAGGGCAGAGCTGGATCAAGTCTTCCTTCTCTTCGACAACGACAGTGTGTTCCTTATGTAGTAGAATGTTTATCTGTACGAGTATATCAGGGAGTTTTTTCCCTTCTGTATTTTTTTAGGACTCACTAGTCTTTTAATATCTGTGTATTTTTGGCAATGAAATATACGGTTACAAGTACAAGTTGTTATCAGTAATTAATATTTTCCATAAATGCAATATTTAGTGACTAGTTAAAGGTTTATCACTCAAACGTTATGTTTGTTTTACATGTGTATGTATTGATTTTAAATACGAGTGCCACTTTAATTGTCGCTTATTTCAATCACTTACAAGAACGTTTAGATTTATATTAACCTTCATTCAAATTATGTTTTTATATATTTACATTTAAACCTATTCAGTCGCGCCTTTGGTGTCTTGCATCAAAATTCGTCTTGTTTTAATTCTTACGTCCTATCATAAATAACTTACAATTTGCTCAGCTGATGGCGAGGTGACGCCTGAGGAGTTCAAAGAGGATTGGGTACACCAGTTCGATATCGGCGGTCCTCAGGAAGCCGATACGCTCTTCACACGCGCAGACACGAATGATGACGGTGTCATCGACGCAAAAGACATTCCCGCAATCTTTGCGTACTTTGATGAAAACAGTAAGTAGGCTGGTATTGTCACATACTCCTCATGCAGCTATTATTTTCATTGCCGAAATGAAATTACTGGCACTCCACAAATCAAAGCATACTTTTCATAATGTTTCGGTCATGTTTTAAAATTCGTTAACTAGATACACTTAACTTACAGTGGAGAATACTAAATATGTGATGTTAATTTTGCCTATCACCAGTTAAAAACTTTTTACTATCACACATGCTCGTACAGAGGAATTCGCTGCTGGTTGAAAAATATGTTAGTGAGTGTATTTCATGCGGTTATCTACACTACCTTATTCATTTCGAGCTCCTCGGCCATTTTTCTCGAAAACAACCTCGGATATATGTCGGTACATCAGTAGAAGCAGTTCGTATTTTTTTGAATTACATCATTAATTAAATGTAGTGTTTTAGCTTGTATTTATTGGTCTAAGTTTAAATTGATTGCCAGTGAAGTGTATTATTGCAAACATAATTAAGTTTCCCAAGAGTTAAGTCATTAAGTTTAACTGCTTAATTAAATTACTACGCGATCTACTTCCAGCGGACCTAAACGTACACATTTCTGAGTATGTAAACCGTCCATATACATCTGACACAGAGGTTGTTTTCGAGAAAAATGGCCGACGAGCTCCGAATGTACCTTATTATTCCTATCGCGATTATAATTCACACTCCAAATTTCAATGATACTTTATAAGCAATAATTCTGAAGGTAAATGTCTTTCATTGGATAAATTCAGGGAACTAGAACAGTGTGTGTATACGACGTGATAAATTACGTCATATATGCTACGTCGGAAGGCAACATTTTGCTTAAAATTAACAGTTAAAACAAAGATAACTTTTCTTTTAGTACACCATTTTAAATGAAACAAAGGGCAGTGTATGCTTCTTTAAGGGTCCTGCCTTCGTTATATTACCGGAGTTTGATAAGGTGATTAATTTTATCAAACACTTCGACAAACCTGTTTCCAAAATAGTGTTTTGACAGTGCTCCGTCAGACGGCCGTATTGTGAAAAGGTTTGTCGAAGTGTTTTAAGAAACTAAACTTTCAATCAAACTCTGGTAAAAGGCCGAAGGCGGGGCTCCATAAGCGGCGTAGACTGCGCTATGTTTCATTTAAAATGGTGAAGAAATAGTAAAGTTATCTTTGCTTAAAGTCTCCATAAGAAGCAAAATATTGCCCTCCGACGTAGCATTTATGACGCAATTTATCACGTGGTATACACACATTGTAGAATTAGACAATGAATTAACTTCAGTAACAACAAAACTGTCATATCATTATTATTATTGTTGCTCATTTTATAGACAATAGTTTTGTCGACATCAGCGAGTTCCTGACGGAGTGGGGCCATCTGTCGTTAACGGCCGCAAACCAAGTCGACGTCTCCGTAAATGTTGGCAAATGACGTAATCGATTTGCTGACTTGTTTTAAATAGTTTTCATTGTTCCCAAAATATGTTTTTACTGGTGATATCGACAATAAAATCGAAAAAAAAAATCTTTACAACATTTATAACGAAAGTAGAAAAGTTATGATATGTGTTTTTCAACATGTGTTTGTCTGTTAATATATTATTTAGCGTTGTATTTTAGTTGTTTGCTTAGGTGTTTAAGTCAACTATTGTGTCCATAAAACGTGGTGGGTTTGCCGTAATATACGGAGTTAAAATGAACTATCGCCCTCAGTCTGCTTGTCTACGCCCATTATACCCCGTTCGCTTCTATTTCACTCCTCGATATGCAGAAATGACCACAGTCTGATAGTCCAAGCACTTTAGGCCCCCATTCGCTTCTTTTTCACTCCTCGGTATGCATTTAGGATCTAAGTATGACAGTTCAAGCACCTTAGACACCCATTCGCTTCTATTTCACTTCTCAGTGCGCATTAACGAACACAGTCTGTTAGTCCAAGCACCTTAGACTAACGTTCTATTCCACTTCTCCATATGCATTAACGACCACAGTCTGTTAGTCCAAGTACCTTAGACTAACGTTCTATTCCACTTCTCCATATGCATTAACGACCACAGTCTGATAGTCCAAGCACCTTAGACTAACGTTCTATTCCACTTCTCCATATGCATTAACGACCACAGTCTGTTAGTCCAAGTACCTTAGACTAACGTTCTATTCCACTTCTCCATATGCATTAACGACCACAGTCTGTTAGTCCAAGTACCTTAGACTAACGTTCTATTCCACTTCTCCATATGCATTAACGACCACAGTCTGATAGTCCAAGTACCTTAGACTAACGTTCTATTCCACTTCTCCATATGCATTAACGACCACAGTCTGATAGTCCAAGTACCTTAGACTAACGTTCTATTCCACTTCTCCATATGCATTAACGACCACAGTCTGATAGTCCAAGTACCTTAGACTAACGTTCTATTCCACTTCTCCATATGCATTAACGACCACAGTCTGATAGTCCAAGTACCTTAGACTAACGTTCGCTTCTATTTCACTTCTCCGTATGCATTAACTTCCTAAGTCTGATAGCACATTAGACTCCTATTCGCTTCTATTTCACTTATCTGTATGCATTAACGACCACAGTCTGATTGTCCAAGCATCTAAGGCTCCCGTTCGCATGTATTTCACTTCTCCGTATGCATTAACGAACACAGTCTGATAGTCCAAGCATCTTAGACTCCCGTTCGCTTCTATTTCACTTTTTTACCCAAAGTTTTTTAATTTCTCGACGTGTTATTTTATTCATCACTTTGTTATACTGATATAGTATATGTGTAAATACGTCGAAATTAACTGAACTAGGACATGTAAAAGGCAGAAAGTTACAGCATGTAAATTCTACCGAAATCTCAATTTTTGTTCTCATATATTATGCATGTGATCTTAAAGCTCTTGACAATAAAAGAAAATGAGGATGAGCGAGCAGAGACCAATTGAAAACAACTGGATAATTATCCGTAGATTATATTTTGTTTGCGCATGGGAACAATTTTATTGGTCAACAGTCAGAATTGGTTTTATACTGACCAATCAATAAACATATCGAACCAGAGAATTAACCGCTTTTATACGATTGGCTGCAGGTAAAACATAAGGTTTTAGTTAGTTTAGAAAGTCAACTGGGTTAGTTTGTGGTTCTTGTATGCATTCTTGTGCTCCGGCTTCAAATGAAATGTTCAATAGTGAATACAAAGCGCTTTCCGCATTCAAGTCTGTGTTTTAAAACAGCACGGTGGGTCGCAACACTAGCTGACGTAGACACTTATCTTGATTAAAATCGGTGCGGTTCCAAGATATTTTATAATACTTCGTGCCGCGATTATGTAATAAGCTTTACGCTAGTATACATTCTATCATTGTTAATGCGCATTCGTATATGATTTATGCAATAGCTTTGGATTTATTAGACCTTTATAAAACTCCTTCTTACTTTTGCAATTCAATAGTGGCGGACGAAGAACGACGGCTCACTGAAAATAACCATTAGAGACACGCCAAGAAGCATTTCTAAAGTCACTGAATTAATTCAATACTGGCGCACGAAGAACGACAACTCACATAACAAACCCTTTAGGCCGAGAGATATGTTAAGAATAATTTCTAAAGTCACTGATTTCATTCAATAATGGCGGACGATAAGACTACAACCCACCTGAAATCAACTAATTATCATGTTCCTTATGTCGCAAACGATCGAAGAAACAACGATATAGTTTTGTTTCAGTGCTCGCGCATGTGTTAAGGATCTCTACAAATCATTTTAGCGAAATGCCGTCCACCTATTTACACCTTGGCTGTGCAATTGATCATGTTGTAGATTGAGTGCTTCTTATCTAAACACGTATATTCAGCTTCTGGTTTGGGTGAAGTACATGTAAATATCAAGTTGACCTTTATAATTTGCATACTTATAGGCAGGCGGAATGACCTTAGTTTGATTACATTCCTAATGTAGCAAGTTTCGTCGACGCAAATTGTATTATGGCGTCCGCGTCCTTGGAGACAATTGGAAATGAACTAACACATCTATTTTCTAATATACACGCGAGAAAAGAAAAATATTTCAGACGATATTGGGGGGGGGGGGGGCTGCTCTACCAACAGGGTTCGGAAAATCGTGAGCCATTATTCCAGGGAAATTATATTTAAAAGCAAGGTGTGGCCTTTTTATTGGTTGCTGGCCACTGATCGCTGTCATTGACGATCAGGTCTCTAGGCTGAGATAATTGGCCTTTGCACGTTTTGGTCAGGTGTTTAATCTGAAACATAAATGACTAAAAAACGAAAAGAGACGGGGACCTTTCGACAAATGGAAGCGCACATAATTGTCCTGATGGGCTTCAAACGCAATTGATTACTAAGAAACGGTACTTCATCTCTTTGAAGTTAGACAATTATCAATTAGTAAAGCACTAATATTATGAATAATATGGCCGCATGGAATTCGATTAATGAAATATAATGACTCATAACTCATGTTGTCAGTTAGTACGCCGCCGTGACTTCATACTGGCAGACAGTTTTCTATAAAACATTGTAGTTTTGTTTTCTTTTCCAAAGGAGTAAACAAAGACGGCTTGCTTAAACTTTATACTTGCTTTAATGTTTCCTTGATACTGCAAGAATCATTTCATGCCGCCTTCGCAGCACGACAGATATATAAGATTCATGTTGTCCGGCCTCGTCGTCAGCATTCTCCGTCACAATTTCATTTCCGGTCTCTAGATATAGTATAATTATTTAATATCATATTTTGTTACAATGTGTATGGATATGATTTCTCGCCTAGATTTGATATACCACCAGATCACATTGTTCACTCTGGTGGTATGAGCATCGAATTCTCAAATTTGCCTAGATTTGTCCGCTCTCTAACTTGAGCATTCAGTATCTGTAAAATCACAAAACATGATGCAAGTTATAAGATCAGGTCTCTAGGCTGAGATAATTGGCCTAAGAAATGGTATGAGCATCGAATTGTCAAATTTGCCTAGATTTGTCCGCTCTCTAACTTGAGCATTCAGTATCTGTAAAATCACAAAACATGATGCAAGTTATAAGAGTTTATGTGCATAATATCTCCATATAATTCGACTGGCAGCCGGATTACACTATTCACTCTTGAATGATGGCTCTTGAAATGTAAAATTTTATCAAAGTTACGCTGCAGCCTAACTTGAACATGTCTGACCAAATCTTTACTGAACATAGTTAAAGAGATGAACTTTTATTTAACGTCAGCCCCGGCAAGAGTTTTTGTCGTGCAAGGTTGTGGACTTAAATGCACAGACAGAATGCAACCCTGATTAGAGCTACACTTGCTACACACGTGCGCCAGCGTAATACAATGGCACTCAGGGCCTCAATTTAACGTCACTTCCGAAAAACAGTTAGCACTTTGATGTGGTGGGGCGTGGGATCGAATATGCGACACCCAAGTTTATAGCGTTAAGTATATTACCACTAGTCCACGGATCCGCCACAACCGTAACGACAATGACCTTGAACAAGATATGAGCGCAACTTCAATTTCTCTAGTCCAAATTAGTCCTTCGTTCAACACGTTAACCTCATGCAATACTATGAGCGTAACTTCAGTTAGTCAAGTACTTAATACTTGTATAACATTTAGAAGACCCAGTCAACTCTAACAAAACTGCTAGCATAACTTTAGTAGAGGGCAGAGTGACCAAATACAAGACTACGAGCGTAACTTCAGTTGTTCAATTCATTTGTAGAACAGTTAGAAGAGGCAGTGATCATATACAGAAGTGTGAGTGTTTCTTCGGTTGCTCAAGTCCTTCGTACAACAAATAGCAGACACAGTAACGTTATACGAGACTAAGAGCATAACTTTAATTGCGCAAGTCATGCAAAGTATTTCAAATGCACTGGTGCAATTTAAAACTGACGGATGGTGGACGACATCTGACATAAAATTATCTTTATTGACCTTTTCAAGATGCAAGACAATGACTTTCACTGATATTATTCAGAAGCGACGGACAAGGGACGTCAACTGACAGGAAATATTCCTTTATAAATGATGTATTTTACGTCGTGTATAAAAGAAGCAACAGCGATATATTATTGTTCCTTTATTAAACAAACATCCCATGCTCATACAAACTTCTTGGACGAACGCCATAAACTGCTTGAGTATGTGACAATAACGTACATTCATTGTAAAAAAAAACAAAACATTAAGACCAACACAAGTTCTGACAAAAGTAAGCTAATCAAATGTTCTGAAATTAACTAAAAAACTTTTTATGCATCATTACAAATCTTCATAATATGTTTATTTAACTACTACTCCATATGTTTGTAATATAAACTATGATGTCATATAAGGTAAAGGATGTTGACAACAAATATTTTTCTACATTGATTCTTTTCTTTATTGTAAGGGGGAAATGAACAATATAATATTTAAATGTGTTATATTCTAAGCTAATTGTTACTTGTCAATGTAAATGTATCATATTTTTCATCATCAGATTTATCTTTCCAGGAAATGACTCTGTTGTTGCTATTCATAATTTTTCAATAAGATGTATAAAATATGACAAGCCATTTTGAACAATATTTATGTGAAAAGCTACAGAAACAAGCTCAGTAGCAAACAGTTTAAACATAAACCCGGTTTAATAGCACTGGGTAAACGCCAAAGACATAGCACATAAACTCACATACAATATGTACAAAACTCCACAAGCAGCACAGTGCATACATATTATACATAAAAAAACTAGGTATGTTTATTAAGGATTGTTAGATAACGCCTTGGAACGGTCAGTAAAATGTTAATTTACTGGGGGTTATACCAGTTTGTGTGCACAACCTCACTCTTATATTATAAAGCGATTTTAAACTATTATATGGCGATTGAGACCAATTAACGATCCTTATTTATGTGATAACAGCGTTTGCTTTAAATATTAACTACTTACATATATTGAACATATCGGATGCTTGGAAATAATTATTTGTGTGGTTAACTGCAAACTCCGTCTATTTGAATGATATTCTTTCATATTTTTGAAAATATATGAATAAAAATAAGTGACCGTACATTATTCAAAAACACAAAGAAGATCAATATGAAGTGAAAATAGAATTACTAACGAATCTAGCAGCACAAATATCTGGTTATAATTTGATTATATTATTCTTCGAAATATCATTGAACATTTTTAACAATAAAAATACACCCAGAAAGACCTTGATTATCAAGTATGTTAAACAAACAATAGGTTCAATAGCTAAAACATAATACACTCTACTGATTTCAATTAACTAACGAAACAAACAATCATTTCATACCAAAACATATCAGGTTATATAATTATGCTATATGCTAGATATATGTTACACGATAAAAATAAATTGCAGTAACATTCTGGTGAGAAAGATTGCTTTGTTCAAGAGATTTGGTTTATTATCTAAACAGGCAAAACAATTTTTAAACTAAAGAGTCTTGTGAGGATGAGGCCAGACACTATAAAACAGACATGGTCAATAAGCCATTATTGTACTTAAATACATCATACAAATCTTCACCAGAATATCTATGAATGACCATATGAAAATGAGCACAAAACAAGTTATATAATTGAAAATGAAACATAATATGTGTCTTAGGAATGTTCAAATAGGTCGCTGCTGCTTAGTTTTATATCTGTTATTCCGTTCCTCAAATATAAACAAAGATATACATGGAAACGTCGTTGAAATCCTTGGTTATTTATTTTTTGATACACAAAACTCATTCTAAAACAATAATTGTAAATACTTTATTGAAATATTTATCGAAAGCACATACGTTTTAAATGTATTAATTGCAATATAAAAAGCACTTATTAATTGGATGTTTGACCATTATAGCCAACATTAGAACAAATTATCAATATTTAACAACCCTAACCCATTATATAATATTTATTAATTATTTTTCTTTTTGTCTATTTGTATTCAACCTAGCACACGACGAATGAAATAAAACAACCTGACTGTGAATTAATATGTAGAACGTGTATAAAACAATTCAATAAGTGATGTTAGGATAGTTCAACGATGTTGCGCGAATTCAAAAACACCATAATAGTTGAATTATCTGTAAACAAATGCATAATAAAACATAATAAATAGACTTTCAAAAGTTATACCTAGAACATTCACAACTACCGTAATAGTTGGCAAAGTACATATTCCTAATTCCGGCTAAAATAAAAAGGCATGCATTCTACTGCCTAATTATCTATTTGCTTTATATATTACTCAAATATGTACAAAGATTGACTTGAAGACGGTAAAAAAATCACGCAACATTGGCTTTTTGTCCATTTTAACCAACAAACACTGCAATGACACACATAATGCCTTCAATAACAAATTAACAGTATTTGTCAACATCCCACACTCATAATATAATAATTTTTCATGTTTCTGATATTCTATTATTTTTGTTTGTTTGTATTTAACCCACTACCATCTTTGCGAAATAAACCGTTATTTGATTCTGAATAAATGTAGTTAAAGCGTAGAACAAAAATAAAAAAGATATATTAATAGGATAGAAAATCGATAGTACACTATTCTTAAAAATGGTTAAATCATCTGTTTAAAATTTAAGTCCTATATAGAAATGAAAAGTAAAAAAAAAACTATGATATTATATGCATAATTAAGTTTTAAATGTAACCATTCAGGAGTAAACATAACCAACTCTCAGAGTTTCTTTACTTACTTTCACCTAAGTATACTAATAACACTAACTTTCTCTCTGAATTCCTTTGCTGCTCTTATCACCATCTATATATTGTTGTCTTTGGCTGAGCACAATTCTGAAATGAGCGTAAATGGCGTATTAAACTACATTTCTCAATGGTCAGTGACATGTATTTGAAGCTCAAGCTGATTTTATGATGTATACTATCGTTTGCAAATGAACCGAGCTTATGAATGTTCTCGAGCAATGAATGATTGTGTCATTTACTCCGTTCCTATATACGAAGGTAATTCCGAGTCAAGCCTTGCAACATCAATAGCCTGTCAATCGACTTCACACATCATAGAAAACCACTTATCACGGGCGTATTTGTTTACTTTTCAACATGAAACCATCTAAAAGGGGGAAGGCTCATATACACCCGTAAAGGATCAATACATGTTAATTTTGCACTAGTTGCATATTAACCGACTAATTAAATTGTAGCCTTGTTGCACTCATTGAAGTGTGGAAACCATATTAATCGAAAACGCTTTTAGGGCGGTACAAATTTTCAATCTCTTAGTTGCAAAAGGCATTATGATCGTCCTTAAATCGCTGATTGCCGAGTATGCGTTGCTAATTTAATTTGCAAGCAGGCAGTAGTTACATTTGGTTTTGATAATGGATTAAGGTATATTCACATAGAATATGTTTAATGAATGCATCATAGTTATTGTTACGTATCCATATAAATTATTTTATTTCTATCTCTACAGATCCTTCACACATCCTTTACGGTGCCTTGCTCCCCAAGGTTTGGTGCAATCATGCATAAACATCCATCACACATAGCTCACCCTGTTCAGCCGCAGGACTATATATGCTATACTTTAGTCGGGTAATAAATAATTGCACAAAGCAGAAGGGAAATCCTTTAAAACAGTTAGCTCAACGGCGTGTATTATTCGTCGCATAGTTTTGAGCTATACTAGTGTCACTAATTGCCTTAGTGAAAATTGTGACACAATTGCATGTAATGTATTGAATACTCACCTTAAAACAGGATTGGTTTAAACCAGGTATTGATTCTGTTCCCGTCCCTCGCGTATCTTCTCAACTCTCCAATGCGCATGGCTGTTTGAGCCTCATTCGTAAACTTCGAGGCATCTGACATAATTAGTTCTTTCTTTCTAAATTCGTTCAATGTGTGGATCCTTTCAATGAAACCATCCTTCTTTAGAAGCTTTTCGTTTTCAATCATCAAGTCAATGTATTCATTCGTTGACAAAGGGTTCGGCCACAATGCAATTGAGGTAAGTCTTTCATTACACTCCTTTACTGTAGTCATAAGATACTCAATGTCATCGATCATGTAATCAAACTCTTTAACTATTTTCTCGAAAGCTATCTCGTGAGTGAGCAAAACTTCTTCAGCTTCTTGATACTTCTTTAGCATGTCACCAGAACGTTTCTTTACTTTTTCAGTGACGAACTTAAATATGTACGGTGTGTTAGCATGCTTGTCCCATTTGCATTTGTTTGGACAAACAGTGCAGAAGCCATTACCGTCCATTGCACTGCAACCTTTCTTCCTGTCGTTATCTAAAATGTCACAATTTTCGTGGCAAGTAAAATGACAAAGTGTGCAATTGGTTACATGTTGACCTGCAGGAAGATCTCTTTTCTTTTGTCGAGTCTCATCAACTTCAAACGTGAAATTCGCTTTGTCTTTTATAGTTGTCTTTGCTCTTTCGATAAAGCAATTTCTTTTTTCATTTGGTTAAATTTCATAAGGCCAGCCTCAATCTTTGGCTGTAGATTAGTTACGGTTTGATCAAGCCTGAGCCGTTCGTCAAGGACATCTTTTGAAAGTTGAAGACTTTTAGATTTACCTTGTTCAAGATGTGAAAAGAATTGCTGAAAACTTTTGATTCCCATTTTCCAAAGCATTGGTGCAAAGCTTGTGTGACCGACATTACGTGCAAACAGGCAAGAGTTATTGAAAGTAAAATACATTCCAAACGGAAGCTTGGATTCTTTCATAGCTGCGAGAACTGGTGGGTCGATGCCGTCAGCAAAAGTTATCAGCGAGCATATGTTGCTTTTAATGTCTTTTCCGAAAAGCGACATGATCGACTGAAAAATATAGCTCTGGATAGCCGTTAAGCGAGCATCAGGCGCCCTCAACAGAAAGCAGATCGCATCGATAACACAGACTTGTTTTGAATGCTTTGCAGAAAAAAGTTTTCGGATTTGTTCCACTATCTCCTGATTTCTTTGAAGCCCTCTTGTGTCGCCAAACCCGGGGGTATCAATTATATTCAAGCAGTAGGGTACCCTGCCACCCTTCTCCGGGAAAATGGTATACTGAGTTATCCATTCTGTTTGCGAAAGTGCCTGTTATATATATGAAACAAAACGTTTGGAAAATACTGATGTAGTATGTTTGTATTCTAAACATTCTTTTAGATGATATTTCCCGCATTGATAAATGTTTATAATTGTCCCTCATTTTCTCTTATATTTGTTAATGAAATATTTATACCTAGCTAATTATGTATTTTACATGGTTGGTCAAACTTTGTGTTTAAAATCTCAAAGCTATTACCTGGTTAGTGCACCTTTGTGTTTCTTCTTCTTCCAAGTCTTTGATTGTGTATCGGAAAGCGTCACCCCATTTAACGTCAAGTATGTAGTTCACTAAACCGTCAACCAGCGTGCTTTTTCCAGTTCCTGTTTCTCCTATGAGTATTATTGTTTTCTCCTTTGGCGCAAGTATTGGCGGTGATCCTATATATAGTAAACAAAACATTCAATAAACGAAATACGAAAAGCAACAAAATAACTCAACTTAAATATGTCGTAAGTTACTTTTGATAAAGCATTTGAATTTGATATGATGCCATAAACCAGCTAGCGTAGACATTTCTGGTTGTCACGCTTCACACTATAATCATTTATCCTGCTATCAGGCACTCCGAAAGCCGGAAAAGGGAATGCCAGATAAAATTTGTATCCATGGCAGTAGTGTACGTGCGCCATATGGATATTTTTTATATGAGTTGGGAGTAGCATTGTGCATTGACAATAATACTCGGACGTGTTAAAAATAGATATTTTCAAATATAGAATTGATTTAAAAATATTTGAATTTGTTCAACACATACCCGTGTCAAATGTATTAATATAAAAGAATCAATCGTCTTCTAACAAATCTCTGTCCCGCTGTACAATTATGGCCTCATTAAGTGACAAAGGATAACAACTTAAAACAAAACGGCTGCGCAATGTCATAGATCTTGAACGAATTCGCCAGGCATCACAATAAATGATATATAAGTTACATATTGATTTAAATACTCTGTTTCGATGAAGAATATATCAATTGCAACTCGATCTGCAAAGTGAAAATTTGTTATAAGGCAATAATCAGTACATTCTTACCAAGAATAAACTGTCTTGATTTTGCAATTACATCTCGGGCTGCTCTATGTTCAGTCAACGGTAAAGCATAAGTTGTGGGGTTTTCGCCCTCAACTTTGGTAGAGAAATAAACTATTCGAGACGCGGGGGATGGAAATGTTATAATAACATCGCTTTCCGGACTGTATGGTCCTTCTCCATGCTCATGGACAACTCTGACTCTAAATACAAACTTCGTGTTGGAGTTAATGTCTTCTATTTTACCACTTGCGGTAGTGAACTCTTTGTTATAAAACTTCCATTTGCTGTTTGGATCTACATCTTTCATTAACACTTGGAAATAACTGCCATCCTGAAAGTTCAGTGGCTCGCCCCACGATAAATCGATGAAATCTGATCCTGCCTCCGATGATATAGGCTTTCCCGGCCGGTTATACTGAAGCAAAAACTAGTTTTAATATAAGTGTGTAGGTGAACTGATGTTTTTTTTCCCAGAAACTGTTGAAAAAAATTACTTTATATCCAGTACAACAATAATACACAATTCATGGAAATGCATAAATTGTATGTCAATAAAAGATGCATTACGTCTTTCTTTTCTTTCCACAACGCTTGTGGTCGACTATAATTTTTTTTTTCAGGTTCGTCCTTGTCGCTGAAAAGACATTTAATTTATACAAACTAGTCAAAGAGTTTCCAAATGTCCAAATACACCTTTCTATATGTGAAAGTATTCTAATACAAAATTTAATCAACAGCCATATAAGGCAAACGACGTGCATTAAGCATTACCTTTGTGTTTCACCTTTCTTTTCTTTATGTATTTCGAATTTAGCAATGTCCATAACCACAATATGGCTCTGTGTTTTCTTTCTAGCTTTATGTTTCTTTGCACATTTCGAGCAAAGAAGTTCTCTGTCGCAGTCAAGGCAGAAGGCGCTGGCCAATTGTTGTAAGTCCCTACCTTCACATGGTTCGCAATACAATCTCGTTTCATCGCAATAGCCTTTGGTAACTGAAACCAGCTTGTGGCCGTTGTATTTTTTCGTAATAACATGCGTCGCCCTGCACTGCCAGCAAATCATTTTATCACATTCCATGCAATAAGCCACAGACCCTATCTTTTCACAAGTCCAACACTTCGTTTCTTTTATTTTATCTATGGCGAGCAAATTGTGTACTTTCATCAATTTATTTCTCTGGTGCATCTCCGTGCATGTTTCGCACATATATTCAATACAGTCTTCACAGTATTTAACCGCTTTGGACTTACAGACGGCATCTACGCAGACAGTGCAGTGCACTGCATTGGATAGCTTGGAATCTCCGATCTTTGATATCTGGTGATTTTTGGTGATTTTCCTTCTCAGGTGAACTTCTGTGCATGGTTTACAATGACGCTCCTCGCAGTCTACGCAAAAGTTTTGAGAGGGAGAAAAGGTTTTTGTAATCTTGCAAACGTCGCACGGAATAACATCTATATCTCTGTTTAAAACGGTAGTCAGAATGTGGGCTTTTGTTGCTTTTTGCCTTTTGTGGTAATCAACGCAGTGCTCACATAGATATTCTGTGCATATTTCACAATACATTGATGCCTCCTCTTGACTCTCGCCAGAGCAAGGATTACAAAAGTGCTTGTTTGAAGATGGCCCTTTTGGAAGATTTTTAATGGGTACTGGTGCGTGATGTATAGTCATTTTTGTGACCTTATGCTGAATGACACACTTTGCGCAGAGATATTCGTTACATTCATGGCAAAAATTACTGGCATGTTTCTGTTTATTTCCTAGTTTACAAGGTTCGCACTCTATAAATACTTCGTCGGCCATGTTCGATTGCTCTTTAACGAGTTCTATCGCAATCGGCTCGTGCGATTTTGTCATCTTCAATGTTTTGTGAGTTTTAACACAATCGTCGCAAATGTACTCGTCACAAGCCAGACAAAACCTCTGGACAATCGTTTTAGGGTTTCTTTCTTTACATGGTTCACAATACATTATGTCACACTTAATCTTTTCAATAACATCGATAGTATCGTGTCTCTTGGTCACCTTCTGTTGTTTATGCCTATCAGTGCATTCATCGCAAAGGTATTCATTACATAGATTGCAATACCTGGAAGCTTTAACATGTCTTTTAGATTCTTTGCAAGGCTCGCAGAATGGCATATCTAGCTCGTCGCCAATTGTACTTTCATCAGGTTCAATCGACGCCATTTTCAGCTGTAAAATGAACATCTCATTAGTCTTGGGGCACACACGCAGAGGGCATTAGTATGTTCTGTGCAAACAGTTTTTTTTATTTGTCTTCACATTTCTATGACTTTGGAAGTATTTTAAAGTTTATTACTATAAGCGACTGTCTTATGCTAAACAAATCTGTTCGAAAGATTAATATGGCGGGAGTGTCAAACAGCTTTGAATCATATCAGACGCCGAGTAGCTTGTCATCTTATATGGATTCAAGCTGTTTCCATATTAATTATATCATCAGCCGGAAAGGAGTTAATATTTCACCTTCTCTGAATATATTCGCAGAAGTCAGTATAAAGCGACTTAAAACAATAAACTAGAAATGAATGGCAGTAAATTTAGAATAAGATCAGACGCTGCTTTGGATGTACGGCATATGATCTGACACTGCACTGTTAACAACTCAAAATAACCACATGCCGTCTACATTGATAAGTTAAGACCCTGCTCAGATCAGACGACACGTAACGTAGAATACTTAATCGGACAAAAACATTGTCCTACTGTAGTACAATGCTAACATCATCATCGTCATCCTCATTAATCGCCAAGTAAGATATCAATTTTACCGAGTGCAAAAGTCAGAGGTGTCTTTAGATCATAAGACATAAATAAAAGCCTCCACGACAGTTTATGCAAATCTATGTGGATTGCTTGAATTAATGCATTAAATGAAACTTGACATGAGGAGAGTTTCAAACTACCCTTAACATATTTGCCGAGCGTCTAAAACTTTACAAAACAGGACTTTTAAATTTTAAACTTTATAAATATAGCGTAGATCTGGATCTACAACCTTTTATAATTATTTAAATGAATATAAGATTTCTAAATGATTTAATAACATGTGTGTTTTCTTATTTACCGACTGCCACCGCCCAGACTTACTTTGTGAGAGGTAGCATCGTTAAAAACTCAATCGACCGTACGGAGAAATTGCTAAAATGAATTACCTTGCGAGCTTTGTGCAAAATGCGAGATGCTAAATGCTTTTAAAATGATTCATGCGAAATGCAAGATGCGAAGGTAATCCGTTATTCAGGAGGTGTTACTATATTTAGATTTCACATAGCACGAGCTTCCGTAATTCCGTACCCGGCCATTCGATTGGTCGAAAATGAAACTATTGTTCTATATATAGCATTTGCATAACGCATTTCGCAAGAAGCATTGAGCCCCGGCGTTCCATAGTAAACACATGAAATAGTTTAAGAGCTTACCATGAAAAATACATGGGGGCCTTAGCGGCCAACAGAAGTCAATTTCAGAAGTTACGCCCCCCCCCCCTAACTGAGAAATCTGGATCCGCCACTGAAATGCACATGTATTTCACAGTTTACATGTATTTTTATTTATAATAGATTAGTACTTTAATAGCTTACAACCAATTTAAGCTGGCGGATTTTTTTTAAATTGTTTTAGAGACTGATGTTAATGTTGTCAGTGAATTGAGAGATGAGAAAACATACTGGTACACAATCACGTGTAAATTCGCAAAAAATCACGCATTATTTCAGTCAGATAATTTGAAGTAAAATAATTGTTTTTAAGGCGTCTTCAATGACATATTTTATTATTTTATTATAACAAATGGCAGACGAATGACGCCAAATGTATCAAAATGATGACATTTTGCAACCGTCATTAGATAGTGTGAACATCAACAAAAATATGACAACATATTGCAATTGTTTTGAAAATTTAACCGAGAGGGCATGCCCACGAACCCCTCTAGCATAAATATGAATCCACATGAATAAAGGGCTAGCTACGCCCCTGTATATTATTTGGGTATTTAGCGTATTTCCCTAATAATCAATTGTAACCATGAAACCATTATGGTATGAACAGGCAATGCTTAAAAATTGCCACAACTATGCCAAACTAGAGCTTTTAACTGAAGTGCAATAAATAACTTGCCCAGCCGCTTAACACCTTGCCGAGTTCGTTAATTTCCTGTTCAACGAATTTTTAAATCCGTTTTCAAACATTCCAACATTACTAGTTAGTAATATCTTGCTCCTGGATTCTCTGAACCACAATCAAAACGCATGCCTAAAATCGTTTTAAAATTAAGTCATGTTTCATTTCGAGTATTGGTGTATAATTTAGCACTTGCTGCGTTTTGTTTATTATAAAGACAATTCAATTACATGTAATCAACAAATGTGACTGAATATACTGAATTCCATTCCGATTTTAAGCGCAATTATGAAATAGTCTAATGTTTGCATGTAAAGGTTTTTATGTCTACATTCAACGCCTTTTGTGTACAACCGAAGGCCAGTTTTGTAACTCAATCCACGTTTACTCTCAGTTTGAGAACAGAAATAAATCCGTGGGTCTTGTCCTTTATCTGGGCATTATTTGAAAATGGTGCCGACAAAACATGAGACTTTTGAGATGATACTTACTTGAACTACTTATCAAATGATTATTTTTTTCTAAATTATGAATTGAATAGGAGAACTGAGTTAAACGAAATGCATTTAAAACGCTTAATAGTAAGAATTAATTAATTAATACATCGGCCAAGAAACTAAAGAAATAGTGTTTTCCCACTATCCATGCCGTATCAATTGAACAAATCTCACAAGATATTGGTGGTTGTAATTTATTTGTTAAAATGTTGAGAGACAAGATAATTGACTGTTTTACACAAACATGGCACGATAATGTGAGTAATGCCAGCCGATGTTACCACTACAGCCACTTTAAGAGTTTACTTAACATCGAACGATATTTGTTTATAGAGATGCCACTAAAACATAAAACTGCATTACTATGCTAAATTTAGATGTTCTAATTATGATATATTGTGTGCATATTGAACTTGGAAGGCACAAATTTAAGCATTGCACTGCATGATCGTTTATGTAATTTCTGTCTACTGAACTATAATATATCTTAAATTGATTGTGAATATCATGCTTTTCTTCGTTGTCAAAATAAACACATATAAGGAATCATATTTGATATATTGGTATGAATCTGGTGATGATCTGAATAGTGTTTATGCGCAATTATCCACAAACGACTTAAACACAATAATAAAATTAGCAGTGTACATATTTGATCTCATATTGCACCAAGGAATAAGAATAATTATACTTTTTGTACACGATTTAATCTCATGTATAAATGTTCAAGTATATTATTGACTTGACTTGTGTGCCCAAAAGCGGGGTATTCTATAATACAGATATCACAATTAAAAAAACGATCACACTGATTCCTCCAAATTGGTAGCCATAGAAGACAGGTGGCTCCATATTATTATTTCTAAATAGTAGATTCATTGATTCAGCAGTATTGTTCTATCGAAATTAATGTCACTTATATGGCCCTGAACAAAAAAAAACTCGTACGTTGTTAGCATAACACATTACCAAACAGAAAAGAAACGTTAATAACACAGGGGAAAGAACACAAATGCTCACATATAACATATATCTTCATTTGCACAGAAACGCTTATTGTTTTATTGACTTTATAAATGCTCTCTCGAATATTCCTAGGTTTAATTGTAGCTACTTCCCTTTGATCAGAACTGAGTACCTTACTAGAAAAAAAATGATGTCAATAAAAACACAGTGGCCATATTCAAGACTACGAGCGTAACCTCAGTTGCTCAATTCCGAACAAGAACTTCGTACACCACCTAGGAAACACAATGGCCATATAGAAGACTACCAGCGTAATTTTAGTTGCTCAAGTCCGAACAAGACCTTCGTACAACACCTAGGAAACACAATGGCCATATTCAAGACTACGAGCGTAACCTCAGTTGCTCAAGTCCGAACAAGACCTTCGTACAACACCTAGGAAACACAATGGCCATATTCAAGACTACGAGCGTAACCTCAGTTGCTCAAGTCCGAACAAGACCTTCGTACAACACCTAGGAAACACAATGGCCATATTCAAGACTACGAGCGTAACCTCAGTTGCTCAAGTCCGAACAAGACCTTCGTACAACACCTAGGAAACACAATGGCCATATTCAAGACTACGAGCGTAACCTCAGTTGCTCAAGTCCGAACAAGACCTTCGTACAACACCTAGGAAACTCAGTGGTCATATTCAAGACTACGAGCGTAACCTCAGTTGCTCAAGTCCGAACAAGACCTTCGTACAACACCTAGGAAACTCAGTGGTCATATTCAAGACTACGAGCGTAACCTCAGTTGCTCAAGTCCGAACAAGACCTTCGTACAACACCTAGGAAACACAATGGCCATATTCAAGACTACGAGCGTAACCTCAGTTGCTCAAGTCCGAACAAGACCTTCGTACAACACCTAGGAAACACAATGGCCATATTCAAGACTACGAGCGTAACCTCAGTTGCTCAAGTCCGAACAAGACCTTCGTACAACACCTAGGAAACACAATGGCCATATTCAAGACTACCAGCGTAACCTCAGTTGCTCAAGTCCGAACAAGACCTTCGTACAACACCTAGGAAACACAATGGCCATATTCAAGACTACGAGCGTAACCTCAGTTGCTCAAGTCCGAACAAGACCTTCGTACAACACCTAGGAAACACAATGGCCATATTCAAGACTACCAGCGTAACCTCAGTTGCTCAAGTCCGAACAAGACCTTCGTACAACACCTAGGAAACACAATGGCCATATTCAAGACTACGAGCGTAACCTCAGTTGCTCAAGTCCGAACAAGACCTTCGTACAACACCTAGGAAACACAATGGCCATATTCAAGACTACGAGCGTAACCTCAATTGCTCAAGTCCGAACAAGACCTTCGTACCTCACCTAGGAAACAAAGTGGTCATATTCAAGACTACCAGCGTAACCTCAGTTGCTCAAGTCCGAACAAGACCTTCGTACACCACCTAGGAAACTCAGTGGTCATATTCAAGACTACGAGCGTAACCTCAGTTGCTCAAGTCCGAACAAGACCTTCGTACAACACCTAGGAAACACAATGGCCATATTCAAGACTACCAGCGTAACCTCAGTTGCTCAAGTCCGAACAAGACCTTCGTACAACACCTAGGAAACACAATGGCCATATTCAAGACTACGAGCGTAACCTCAGTTGCTCAAGTCCGAACAAGACCTTCGTACAACACCTAGGAAACACAATGGCCATATTCAAGACTACGAGCGTAACCTCAGTTGCTCAAGTCCGAACAAGACCTTCGTACCTCACCAAGGAAACAAAGTGGTCATATTCAAGACTACCAGCGTAACCTCAGTTGCTCAAGTCCGAACAAGACCTTCGTACACCACCTAGGAAACTCAGTGGTCATATTCAAGACTACGAGCGTAACCTCAGTTGCTCAAGTCCGAACAAGACCTTCGTACAACACCTAGGAAACACAATGGCCATATTCAAGACTACGAGCGTAACCTCAGTTGCTCAAGTCCGAACAAGACCTTCGTACCTCACCTAGGAAACAAAGTGGTCATATTCAAGACTACCAGCGTAACCTCAGTTGCTCAAGTCCGAACAAGACCTTCGTACACCACCTAGGAAACTCAGTGGTCATATTCAAGACTACGAGCGTAACCTCGGTTGCTCAAGTCCGAACAAGACTTCGTACACCACCTAGGAAACACAATGGCCATGTAGAAGATTACGAGCGTAATTTTAGTTGCTCAAGTCCGAACAAAACCTTTTTTCAAAACCTAGGAAACACAATGGTCATATTCAAGACTACGAGCGTAACCTCAGTTGCACAAGTCCGAACAAGACCTTCGTACACCACCTAGGAAACTCAGTGGTCATATTCAAGACTACGAGCGTAACCTCAGTTGCTCAAGTCCGAACAAGACCTTCGTACACCACCTAGGAAACACAATGACCATATTGAAGACTTCGAGCGTAATTTTAGTTGCTCAAGTCCGAACAAGACCTTCGTACAACACCTAGGACACACAGTGGCCATATTCAAGACTACGAGCGTAATTTTAGTTGCTCAATTCCGAACAAGGCCTTCGTACACCACCTAGGAAACACAGTGGTCATATTCAAGACTACGAGCGTAACCTCGGTTGCTCAAGTCCGAACAAGACCTTCGTACACCACCTAGAAAACACAATGGCCATATTGAAAACTACGAGCGTAATTTTAGTTGCTCAAGTCCGAACAAGACCTTCGTACAACACACAGGAAACACAGTGGCCATATTCAAGACTACGAGCGTAACCTCAGTTGCTCAAGTCCGAACAAGACCTTCGTACACCACCTAGGAAACACAATGGTTATGTGGAAGACTACGAGCGTAAGCCTTAGTTGCTCAAGTCCGAACAAGACCTTCGTACAACACCTAGGAAACACAATGGTCATGTCGAAGACTGAGAGCGTAACCTTAGTTGCTCAAGTCCGAACAAGACCTTCTTACAACACATAGGAAACAAAGTGGTCATATTTAAGACTACGATCGTTACATCAGTTGCTCAAGTCCGAACAAGACCTTCGTACCTCATCTGGGAAACAAAGTGGTCATATTCAAGACTACGAGCATAACCTCAGTTGCTCAAGTCCGAACAAGACCTTCGTACAACACCTAGGAAACAAAGTGGTCATATTCAAGACTACGAGCGTAACCTCAGTTGCTCAAGTCCGAACTAGACCTTCGTACAACACCTAGGAAACAAAGTGGTCATATTCAAGACTACGAGCGTAACCTCAGTTGCTCAAGTCCGAACAAAACCTTCGTACACCACCTAGGAAACACAATGGCCATATCCAAAACTACTGTAGGGGGCTTACCCTAGTTTCCCAGTAGTACAATGAACAGTGGCAAAAGTACATATTTGAACACCAGCTATAACAATAAGCTCAGTTGCCACTTCGAGTATGCTCTGTTTACAAGTTAAGTTTGGGCTTCAGGCGACCGACTCAACTCTGATCTTAACTAGACAATTATGTAGTCTGTACCATTATCCGTATTGAAAACAGCTTGTAAGGTTTACAGTTTTATTATGTTAGGCAAAACAATACTCGAACTGAAAAGGATTATTTATACAGTAATAATATCCATTTAAATCTTAATATGTATTAAAAGTCACTAAAACTATATCATTTGCTGGTGCACACGTTCCATAAATATCGTGTAATATATATAATATAATGTATTAAGTCTGTTGATCATGAAACTCGCGCTGTTATTTCATACACTACAACGCGATTTTGATATTGTTCTGGTATGAACAATCTAAGCGAGATATCGAACACAAATCAGCTTACATTAATTTTATCAACATTGAACGTTCTAAGAAAACGAATCAATTAATCATTTATTCAAGTTCAATTTATAAGCTTTCTCAGTATTTATTATGTCAAGCCGTTTTATAATGTAACTATCCTTATTATATCAGTATAAACTCAGCTTTATTTCTTTATCAAACATCACGTACTTCTGCGCTTAATACATGCTATACTCAGACTGACTTCCAAGGGTGTGTAAGCTTATTTATACTCGCACTCGAGCCTTGCCCATTCGGCGAATGCTCCGTTAAGATTGTTAGTCTTTTTAGGTTTTTGCAGCATAGTGTAAAGACAGTATGTAACCCTGGAAGTGACTGCCAACGAAAATCGTGACCCTTTTATACTCGCTTGGCAACCATAGGTTGGCGGAACGCCACTGACATGAAAAATGATGGCAATGCCACCTTTAACGTTGACGGTGACAATCAAAATGATAACAGTGACAACGAATTGAATGGCAGTCATGTGACCATCACAAAAATGAACGGTCTAATAACTTTATGACAGCCAACTTTAAAAAGTACGCTACTGATGCAAAGAATGGCTTAAAACATAGCTTTAAGTTTTGGAATATATACATAAAAACTTCAAAAGGCTGAGTCACCTTATACATGACTGAGTTTGACCTTACAATACGGAAGTTGAGTGCGGAATAAAATTGGCTGACATTGTGCGAGAACAGAAAACTTACGATAAATAAATGCAAGCAAATGTATAAAGATAATTATAACGTCGCACCAGTTGCGGGAAACACAAATCCGTTTTAAAACCAACATTTCGACGAAAGCTTTTATGCATCGCTTAATATTTTAAAGCATGTTTAAGTTTAATAAAGGTTCACTATATGCGCGTTATTACCGGGTGGGGTAAAGTTCATCTGAATAACACTTGCGAAAAATGCAAATCTGGAGCCAGTTATGATATTTTGACCCCTCCGAATGTCAACATACTCTAAACAGAATTGAATCTCTTTCAACATATGATGTCACTATCTATAATGCTCAAGTGAATACTAGATCTAATGTTTATAACAATTTTAACTTAAAATTAAGGTCTATTCGATGTTTCAAGCAATATTAACCAGAAAACCTATTTCATGAACTGCAAAAAAAGTCCGGGCACAACATTTAACGCTTCCTTCGTTGTATATCGCCCACTTAGGGGTCGACCTCCCCTGGTACAACCATCAGTTTGTCTTGATGAAATAAGTTTCCTCTTTTGTCTAGCTGGACAATAAATTTTACCCTCAACGGCCTTTTCTTGATACTGGTAATACATGGACAGCTGTATGTCTTTTCTAGGTAAAAAATTGATTCACTCATGACGAGCAAGCAAGATGATCGCCTCGCTATGAGCATGCAGCATCGTGTCCTTGATGGAATCGTTTAGATAATATTTTAACACTTTTACCAGCGTATGGCTAAATATTTAATCTGGCTGTTGCACTGCGGATTCCGTGGACTACTGGTCCTTGTCTTCTTCACTCCAAGTCGCTCGTATAGCTCTTTAAACAGCCTAATCTCAACGCCACTGGTGGATGTGGTTACTAAGCCCCATCGTTAAACTATATCGTTAACTACCTTATCCGCACACACTTCTGCTGTTTGGTTTGAGAGACTGGCCAAACCTCAACGTATTGGGTTGCGACCAGTACGTAGCAGTTACCCTTGGCGTAACCGGAAGTTGACCAAAAAGGATGACTCAGCGGATAATGTTGCTGGAGTTTCAGCATTGACGGCATTTAGCACTGCGTCGCACGTGCACGGAGCGTCAGGACAAGGCGTCGCAATGACCTTGCAAGACGACCATGCCTGTACTCAATCTAGAATTTAAAGGAAGCCAAGCTTTCTAACTACCGAGCCACATTACCGTTAGATTCATTCAGCCTGAATAACCAAACGAGGGCCTGGTATACTGTTCGAATTAGGAACTTCCGGTCTATCAGGTATTCGCAAAACTACTGTACAAAAAGATGAAAATAGCGCTCGATCTGTTTAAAACCACGACTTGCCAAAGCACTTGGTCACGACCGTTTTTCAGTTAAGCTAAGACCTCTTCGATTTTTGTCAGCTAGTTCACTGGATGGGCAATCTTCGCGATATTCTTCAAAAAACGGTGGTAATACGACCCAGTGGCTTCAAATTTTTTAAATTGTTTAGCTTTGCAGGGCCGCGGACAAGCCACAATTTTGGCCACTTTTGTCAGGTCAGGATGGACACCCTGGGCAGAGACCACGTTTCCGAGCAGCATTTCTTCGTTCAGCAATAGCTAGCACTTTCTCATGTTTCAACTTGACACCGACAGCTACAATGCGGTCTTAAACTTCTGCTGCTCTGGTTATATTCTTCTGAAAACTTTGACCAAAGACGACGATGTCATCTATGTATACAAGACATGTGACCGACTGGAGGCCTTGCAGCGACAGCTCAATAGCTCGATGGAATGTCCCGCTAGTTTTGTTAACCCCGAATGGCATACCTACTATTTCATAGTGTCCGTATTTCCGGGATGTACTCCTTCTTAACTGGTATCCGGAAACAGCCGCATTTAAGATAAAACTACTAAATATGGTGGAACCACTGCGTCATGACAGTCTTGTATTCTAGGCAAAAGAAACTGTCTGGTTTCACCAGCTAATTAACCTTGCTGTAATCTACACTTTGCCGTATGGCACCCGAATTTTTCTGAACAAGCACACTTGTGAGTCCCAAGAGGGTACTCTTGCGTTTTAGTCCTCTACCGCTTTTTCTTTCGCACTCGGAACTCGTTTTACTCGCATGGCCCCACCTTTGTTAATTGGGTGCTCTTCTAGATCAGTTAGTTAAAGGTACCAATCATGTTAAACTGTCATAAGCGAGGCAAAATACTTCGCCAAAATACATGTACCGACAAAAGATCTTGCTCGCGCTGGCTTATGACGACGACCGCTTTAAAAGAGACTTCAAATGTTCAGGAACCTTGGTAACATACCCCGGATATCGTCGGCTGCGCAGCGGTCGCTCTGCTTGTCTGCATTCTTTTGGCCCGATCAGCATACTTTTCTCGTTCTGCATTTCTTTTTGGAGTCAGAAGGATTACCACGCGTTCCACCCTCTCAGCTACCACTACCTCTGCATCCTGTTTTAAGGTTGTCGAAGTAAGGAACGGGTTTCTCACCTTTATTGTCGTGGAGCCGCTGATGTCAAAAACATCAACTACGAGGCTTCCAACTGTGCCGGCAAATAAACTTACTCGGCAACTTTTTTACCACTTTTCTCACCTTTTGAAAATAATCTCTCTTCAAGCACGGTATCTCAAACCCATCAAGAAAAATTAGGATATTGCTAAGAAGTAGGTTGGTCGTTGCGCCGGCAACGCAAAAAAACAACGTCATAACCAAGTAGCGTATCGTCTTTTATCTCCACCATCGTTAATTCTTTCTCCATAATTCTCCGTACCTACACCTTAACACCACTCTCGAATAGGAGCGCCACCCGCATTACACAGGCCGCTGTTGGACACATGTCTGTCTGTACACCAAATGCGATGTGATTGTTCCCGTCGCACGTGTCTGCAATAAACGTAACTAATTGCTATTTTCAAATTAAGTATGGCCTTTGACTAAATCTTACTCACTAAATTGGACCGCCATCTGGCCGCTAGAGATGGTCCCTGTTTGTTTAAAGCCCTGCTTTCTTGTTTCCAAGTGTATGTCCAAATCCCTCTTTTCCTGCTTCATCACACCTTTGTTCAGGCATTACCTCGCGTAATAGCATGACAGTTGAAACACTCATCATCGTGCTTCTCCTCTGTGACAGATTTTGCATTAAAGCCTCTTCTTAACTTTCAAGAAACTGCAACAATCGTTCTAGAAGCTGCCATTGGTCATCGGTTGTTGTGGGTTTGCTCTTTACATTCCGCTATGGTGTCTAGCTTTGGGTCGCGATGTCTTAGCGTCCGATGCTCCTCGTAGATGCTCTTCGCATTAACTTCCGGTTCTTCTGCGTCAACGTAAAAAGTGCACATGGCTGCATTTCGCCCCTATCACCCTTCACTCCTGCCTTCATCTATATCCTGTTCACCACATGGAACACGGCCCCAACTATGTTGCTCGGCTCTTTATTGAACTCTACAGCAAACCTCTCTCCCTCAGCTTGCAGGCCGCTGAAGAGATCCTCGTCCAGTGTACGCATGTCTCTATGTCATAGGGTATAGTCGTACAGACGCTGATATTCGGGCGTGAAGTCTTCAGCCGTTTCGCCATAATTTTGGTACCGCCTGCTAAACTAAACGCCAAAAAGCTATTCTGTTTCTATTATGCGGCACTTGCCTGTTATTTCCGCGACTAAGACATCGTTAGCACCCAGCACGTCCGCTGTTACTTGCGAAAATACAATATCACTTTCCTGCTCCTTAATCTTCGGCAACGAATTATCTAGGCGTTTTCAAAGTCCCAACCATGTCAGTCAACAAACGCCTCAAACTTTTTTAACCAGACGTTCCAGTTCTCTTTTCCCGTAGATTGTGGCAGGTTAATGCCTTGCCTGTCTTTTAAACACCATCTGGGCGGGCCTGTCAACATCATCCACGTCTATGTGGCGGGCTCTCATATGCTCTGGATATGCAACCTCACCCGCCAGTTGTTATACTAGTTATTTGCTTAATCTCCCAATCTTACTTCATGCGCAGCTACTTCCGGTTTCAGTCCCAAAATTAGTCGGTTAATTTGGCCTATGTAAATAACCGCAGTTCGATGAACTCCTTCAAATCATAAGCCGTGTCTATCATCATTACTGTCATTTGTGCCAGGACTGGTACGCGAGCGAGAGGATGCGTCTGTCGTTCATCATGATTTGGGTCGCTGTATTGACTACAGTCACAAACCTCCTATCGTCCGCCGGATTGCTCTCGCGCTTCCTCTCTTGTTCGGCTTCTAGTTCTGGTGAAGACGTTGATGGCTTTCCATGTTATGCGTAGACTCGTATCACTTCATTGATATAGACTAATTAATCCCATTTCTGACATCAAAATGTAGAGGGCTCCCCTAGTTTCGCACTAGTACAATTTAGTTGACACAAATGTATATATGGACACCAGCTATAACAATATGCTCAGTTTCCACTTTCTTTAAGCTCTGCTAACAAGCTCAGTTTGGCTCTCAGGTGACCGACTGAACATTACTCTTAACTAGACAATTATACAGTATGGACCAATTCCCGCTCTATGGAACGCCGAGTCGACACAATTTCAAATAATTGAAAACCTCTTAAAATAATTAGAGATCTGATTTGAAGAGCGCTGCAAATCGATTGAGGGGGTTTCTGATTAATTGTTGCTATCATTATATTATTATTGCTATCATCAATTGATATTCTGCACACACTAAATGAATAATACAGCTCCTCAAATATATCTAAGAGATCTCCAAATCAATCTATATGATTAATTTATCAATCTATAGTTTTAATAAATCGGATGGAAGAACTTGAAGTTCTGATCTATGAAATCTTTTCTAGCAATTTTGATTCTTCGATTCAGGTTCTATGCCGCCACTTGTGTACATTTTGAAAGTATATATAAATGACTCTTACATGCTTAGTAGTTTGCCTTAACTAAACTGCTTTCGTTTCATTTTATTTGCCAATTTACGCGAATTTTTAAAAAAAAAAATCATGATTTTTTTCAAGAATAAAGGGATAGTAAAAACTAATATCTTATATTCACCCAAAATGTGTTTGCGGGCCAAACATCCCGTAACTGGGCACGAATACAGACTGACGTTGAACGACAGCTCACAGAAAATAATCCGTAGAGACATTGTTCGGATGCAAAGCATTTCAAATTCACTGATGTAATGAAAAACTGACGGACTATGGAAGTCAACTGCAAGAAGATGATCTTTACAGGACATTTTACGATACAAGGCATTTTAACGAAACATACATTTTATCCTTTTATTAAACAAACATTCCATGCACAAACATACTTCTTAGACAATTGACTGCAGCTGCGTGAATTTTAAACAAGGTTATACATTTGATCATGTAAGAGAGAATCTAATAGAAAGTTCATCAAATGATCTTAATTTAACTTAATTTAGCTTTTTGCATAAATATTGACTGTAACAAACCAATCAAAATTTCGTTTAGAGCATCAATACACATGTAAATATCTGCCTAGGCTGTTGTCTTCACTACCAGAGTTTCTACAGCACAACATATTATGTCATACTAGGTCAAGGCTGACTCAGCATAAAACCTTTTTTTCTACAATTGTTCTTTTATTTTTGTTAGAGAGGAACACATAGTATAATTTTTAAATGTGTTTGGATCTAAAAATAGATTAACGTTTTAGTACGACTTCATTTCAAATGTATTTACATTATCAAGCAGATTCTAAACCTCAACTCAAACAAATCGATATCGTTGTTATTGTTGTGTTATCATTTTTCAATCCAATACATAAAATCAATAGTATTACAGGGCAAACAAGTTTGAAAACAATATTATAATAAGAATGAAAAATGATAACTCTTAATATCACCTGTCATCATAAACTTTACATAGACCGATGCTTTGAAGAAATTTGGTTCGCTGTACAAACTATCAAAATGATGGTCTTTATTAGCTTTACACTTTACTAGAAAGGAAAAAAAAGCTATTCATCCAATTACAAATACGATTACGATAATTATGGAATTCGAATTACTGTCAGAACTAGCAGTCACCTACACAAAAAGCTGGTTATTATAAGATAATATTGCTAAACAAGATACGGAATTACTTCCGAAACAGTCATTCATACAAAACGCTGGTTATAATAAGGTTATTTTGCTCAACATAATTATGGACTTCAACTTTGATTCAGTCACACAAAAAGCTGGCTAAAGAAAGGTTATATAACGAAATAGGGAATTCTAATTGCATACAAAATTTAGTCAGTCATGCAAAAAGCAGATAAATATTGTATTGTAATAAATGTTTCACATAAATTTGTATTAGATATCGCTAAATTGTGTCATCAGATAGGCAGAGACGGTTTGTGGTTAAGTGCAAAGGTTTCGAACATTGGTTTGAATAGGGATTCTCATATTGTAAATCAAGAGGCCATTTTGAATCTGAGTTTAAAATTCTTAACATCAGATGAACAAGTTGCTTTAAACTGTAAGGATTATTTTAATTGGATAATTAAAAATAAGTTATTACATTTTTCTTTGACAAAAAATAAAATGTAATCACATTTTGACTTTTCGTGGACATGGCAATATCAAACTTAAATTTTCTCTAAATTTTCTTAGTAAAAAATTAATTCAAATTATTGTTATGCTGTCCTTAGCAAGAGACTTCCTCCAAGTTGCATTAAATCATTTTAATAATATTAAGTTCATTCAAAATAACCTTAATTTTTGAGCATGTGAAACACACAAAATGTTATAGAAACATAATATACAAGTAACGGATTTCGAATTACTTACGAAACAAACAGTCATTGCCAAAAAATCTGGTTATATAATTATGCTTTATACTAGTGGATACAAAAAGATATACGATAAAAATAAATTGCAGGGACATTCCTGTAACATCAATTGTTGTACAACTTGTTCATCTTTACATGCAAAATGACATACTAACAAAAAATCATGTGAGGATGACTTCCACCGTTCTTTTGGAGTAATCAGCATGCCACGAGGAGAAGATTGGAGATAAAGAATACGCATGATGCAATTAAACAAAGATTATGCCGTTTATGCAAATCAAGCGTTTAGAATGAATGATTTGAATTATTGTTTGGAAATTAGCAATTTGAGTCTTTCATATGTTCAAGCGCGCAATGGACGTATATTTGAGCTTAGACGATTTTGTATTGGCTATATAATTATTTGTCACTTGGAAATGATTTAAACGATGTAAGATTTCGACTAGCAAATAAAACCTATTCTACATGGAACGGATGTCATCCTTTTAATTTCGCATTTATAAAACAAACATAGTCAATTAGCCATTGTTGTGTTTCGATACATATATAAATCTTTACCAGAATGTCTATGAATAAAAAACACCATATGGAAATAAACACCAGCACCAAACAAATTAAAAGTTTGAAAATAAATCCTTTCATGTGTCTAAGAAATGTTCAAATATTTAAAGTCAACTCAACTCATTGGAAAGGTTAAATTGTGCATATTCTAATTTCTACAATAGGTTTTGAAATAAAAAAAGTGTATATTTTAACAAATTGTTATACTGTCACAAATTGTATTAAGTCGTTCTTTCAGAAATAACTCCCAATGGTTACTTGTAACTTCAGTCCTTTACATCTTTTTACTTTCTAAATTGATTCCACATGAAAAAACAACAACTTTAGCGATCATTGTAAAAGAACTAACTTCATATGGCTATTAATAAAAAAGTCATAAAAAGAAATTAAATGTACAGCAACAATATAGTAAAACTAATTTACAAAAGACCAAACTCTATTCTGAAAAGCGCATAAATAAATATTCAAATTAGAGTGCCTTTTTCATAGTTAAATACTTTGAAAGTGTCAAGAAACGGTTTAACCTAACTCCTTTAAATTCAAAGTCCGTTTATCTGTCGGCTTCACAAATATATACAGAAAGAAAGATTTGAATATATTGTTGAAGATATATCATGATTATGTTATTTCGTTTATTCCACTGAATTGAACTACATGTATTTTGATATAATCCTTAAATACAATTAAAGTGAATTAGACACTATTTAAACAATAATTGTAAATTAGACACGTTTATAAAGCAAAAACGTTTTAAATGTTTTAATAACAATACAAAAAATCAAGGCAAAATAGGCCTTTTGTTTATTTTAACGTACAACACTGCAATCATACACAGAACAACTTCAAGAACAAATTAATAACATGTGTAAACAACCCAAACCAATTATACAATATATTTAAGTTTTTCTCCTTCTTTATATTGTGTCTCTTTGTTTATTTAAATTTAACCTAGCACGACACGTCCACCTAATTGTGATTTTACATGAAGAAGGCGTATAAAATACTCAAAAAACTAACATAAGGATAATACATAAATGTTGCATAATTCCAAAAAATGTTCTACTAAGTATATTTTCTACAATCACGTTCAATCTGGGGGGGGGGGGGTTCTTTGCTGTCCTTTTACTAAGTTTACTATCTACAATGAAGTTATTTTTGTTTTCCTTTGCTGACATTTTCGCCAACTATATGCGGTTGTCTTTAACTGAGCCCAACCCTGAAATGAATTTAAAAGACGTATTAAAACTACTTTCATCAATAGTCAATGACGTGTTTTCATATCACAAGCTGATGATATGATGTATACTACGGTTTTCAAATGAACTTAGCATTCCAAGGTTTTAGCGCAATGAATAATCGTTGCTTTTACACCGTCCATATACACCAAGTTAATTCCGAATGAAGTGCAACATCTACAGCCTGACTTCACTCATCAAAGAAAGCCGAATGCAGCCGTCAGCGATTAGGCGTATTTATTTAAGTATCCATTGGGAACTTACTATGAAGGCGCGGGCTCGTATATTTGAATGCCTTAATAAACACATGTTTTGTTTGGATTAGTTTCACATCAACCAGCCAATTAAACTGTAGCGTTACATAATGCTTTTTGAAGTAAAAACTTACTGTTGAAGATCGAATTTAAGGTAGGTACAAATTGATCATATCTTAGTTGCTAAAACATTATGGTCGTGCTTTACTAGCTGGCTGACGAATGCGCTTTGCTCAGTTCGTTTGTAAACATTGGTTGCATTCATTTTTGTTGATATATGATGTAATGGTATATTTTGAATAAACTAATGAATGTGCCATAGTTTTTTTTATAAAACCATATCAATGATATTATTTTTATTTGAATAACTCATACACACATACAATGCAGAACCTTGCCCCTCAAGGATTGTTGCAATCATGCATAGACACTCACCTGACACAGCTAACTCTCTCACGCTGTTAAGCTTCAATACTAAATATGCTATAAAATACTCATTAACACTACCAACCACGCGTTTTTTTGCAAAAGAAAGCGTTGCCACCACGGGCGAATTTGCGTCACCGCGGAAAATTATTTCAGTTTTTGTTTATACACTTTGTTAACACTATATATGCATTATTGACATACTTTCAATGTTTATATATTTTATTTAAGTTAAATTTATTTCCCTTTACGCCACTTTGAGCATCTTTACGCCTCTTTACGTATCTTTACGCGTCTTTTTCGCGTCTTTACGCATCTTTACGTATTTAAGGTATACCGCCGATAGACGCATTCAACTGCTGCTATTGCCTACGGCTTCCGAAAACATGCCCGCGGGATATCGCCGCTATGTGGTTTACCGCGATATGCAGGCATTTAACAGGTACCGTTGGTACAAATGGAAGATTGTACATGTGAATTGAACCGTGCTCGCAGAGTGGATTCCACTCGATTGCGAGAGTAAACTATCTCACCCCACCCCCAAACTTAATATCTATGTCGCTTGAATATAAGTGTCTGTTAAAGTATTATTTATGCAATTAAAATTGAATGTAAAGACATCGGTCTTCTATACTTTATACACAACAAAAACATAAAGCATACTCAACGATTTTAAGACTTGCGCAGTTATCAATATATATTCTATTCACAATCACACAAGTTTAACGAAGGCAATCGAATGAATATTTTTGCGAATAAAGTGACGATAGCGTCTGAATACTTTTACTGTTGCAAAGTATAGGGATCAATTTATGTTTTGAGTACGAACCGAGATATGTAGATTACAGGTCGAGTTTGTATGAGTTTAATTAAAGGACTAGAATTATATTTATAGGAGGGGAACAAAAAAGCTTTCAGAAAATTGACGGCTACCTTAAATACCTTTATTGGGAAATTTAAATGAATAAAGAGGTAGCTCAAACATGTGTTATATTTCATCGCATCGTTTCGAGCTGTAATATTGTAATTAGTTTTATTAGAGATGTAATGTATTTGATACTCACCTTAATACACGATTTGTTTGAACCAGGTACCGAATCTTTTCAATACCCCCGGGGTATCTCGTTTCTTCTTAACCCCTGCATTGCGCATGGCTGATTGTGCCTCTTTCGTAAACATCGTTGCATCTGACATAATAAGCGCTTTCTTTCGGAAATCGTTCAATGTGTGGATCCTCTGAAGAAATCCATCTTTCTTCAGGAGTTTTTCGTTTTCAATCATCAAGTCAATGTGTTCAGTCATTGACAAAGGGTTCGGCCTCAAGAGCTCAGTCTTTCATTGCACTCCTTCACTGTTGTCATAAAATATTCAATGTCATCAATCATATCCTCGAGCTCTTCGACCATTTTTTCGACAATCTGCTCTTGAGTCAGTAACTTCCCTTCAGCTTCTTGATATTTCTTTCGCATGTCAGCGTAGGTTTTCTTTACCTTGACAGTGACGTAGTCAAATATGTACGGTGTGTTAGCATGCTTGTCCCATTTGCATTTGTCTGGACAAACAGTACATAAGCCATTTTTGTCCATAGCTATGCAACGTTTCTTTCTGTCGTCATCTGGAATGCCACAATTTTCATGGCAAGTAAAATGACAATGGGTGCAATTGGTAACATGTTGACCAACGGGAAGTTCCCTTCTCTTCTGTTGTGTCTCATCAACTTCATATGTAAAATTCGCATTGTCTTTTATAGTTGACTTGTTTCTGTCTACAATAGCGATTTCTTGTTTCATTTGGTTAACTTTCAGAAGGCCAGCATCAAGCTGTGGTTGTAGATTCTTCACGGTTTGTTCAAGTCTGAATCTTTCGTCAAGGACATCTCTTGTAAGTTGAAGACTTTTTGGTTTCCCTTGCTCAAGATGAGAAAAGAAGTGCTGAAAGCTTTTGATCCCCATAGCCCAAAACATTGGTGCCAAGCTTGTGTGGCCTACATTACGTGCAAACAGGCCAGAGTTATTAAATGTAAAATACTCTCCAAACGGAAGGTTGGATTCTTTCAACGCTGCGAGAACTGGGGGATCAATGCCGTCAGCAAAAGTTATCAGCGAGCAAATGTTGCCTTCAATATCGTTTCCGAAAAGCGACATAATCGACTGGAAGATGTAGCTTTGGACAGCCTTTAAGCGAGCATCAGGCGCCTTTATCAAAAAGCAAATCGCATCGATATCACAGACCCCCTTTGGTTTCTTTGCAGAAAAGAGTTGTCGAATTTGCTCAACAATCTCCTGATCTCTTTGAAGTCCTCTTGTATCGCCAAACCCTGGGGTATCAATTATATTCAAGCAGTAGGACACCCTGCTACCCATCTCCGGGAAAATGCTATACCGAGTTATCCACTCTGTTTGCGAAAGTGCCTATTAAATATGGAACAACAATAAGTGTAAAGAAATTGATTGCAGAATGTTTGTATCATTACTTAAAATGTTCCAAATTGGTTAACGTCATTTTCACTCATTTTTGTTAATGAAATATTTATACCTAGATAGTAGATATATTTCACTGGTTGTTAATAAAACAACGTACAATCGAAGGTTTTGAAAAAAATAAAAATAACTATAAAATTGGTATTTGAAATTCCAATTCCAAATCATTTACCTGGTTAGTTTTCCTCTGTTTTTCTTCGTCTTCCAAGTCAATAATTGTGTATCGGAAAGGGTCATTCCAATTTACACCAAGTATATAGTTCACAATCCCGTCAACTAGCGTGCTTTTTCCAGTTCCTGTTGCTCCAATAAGCATAATTGTTTTCTCCGTTGGTGCAACTACTGGCGGTGACCCTATATAGTAAACGAAATATACAATAAATGGCGGCGCCAATGGGGTATGTTAAAGTGATAGGCACTTTCAGAAAGATGTACATCTCTCGTTGTGTTAAACATCATTTTAATTTGATATGATTCTATAAACTGATAGTAGATAAACCAGCATGCTTTCCCATTTGTGGTTGTCACGCTTCGCACTATAATCACAAACTTTGTATTTGAATTAGGACTTCTATGACATGCAAATTCAAATATCAAAGTGAACATATTTGTTTGTCAGGTAATTACCAGTATTAACTTACCGAGCCAAAATTGTCTCGATTTTGCAGTCTCATCTCGCGCCGTTCTGTTTTCAGTCACGGGTAAAGCATATCTTGTAGGGTTTTGGCCATCCACTTTGGTAGCGAAATCGACAATTCGTGACGCTGGGGACGGAAATGTTATAATAACATCGCTTTCCGGACTGTATGATCCTTCCCCATGCTCGTGGACAACTCGTACTCTAAATATAAACTTCGTGTTGGACTTCAATTTTACCACTTGCAGAAGTGAACTCTTTGTAATAAAACTTCCATTTGCTGTTTTGATCGACATCTTTCATTGAAACTTGGTAGTAATTTCCATCCTGAAAGTTCGCTGGCGGATCCCACGATAAAACGATGAAATCAGACCCTGCCTCAATTGATACAGGCTTTCCCGGCCGGGTGTACTGAAACAAAAACATTTTTTGTATATAAATGAAGATAGACACAAATTAATGAACTGATAACACGCTTTTGGAAACTGTTTGAATTTCATTTTTGTATCCATTAAACGAAATTGGAATATACATTAATTGTTTGTCTATAAAGATGCATTACCTCATCCTTTCCTTTCGGCGACGCTTGGGTTCTGTTATATAGTGTGTGCTCGGGCTGGTCGCTGAAAAGCATCAAATTATATAATATATAATGTAGAATACGCGCATATTGTATATGCCTTTCTTTCTTTAAAGTTCAAAAATTACATGTCCTAAAATCAACCGCCGAATAAAGGTATATGTCAGGCACTGAACATTACCTTAGCTTCATCTTTATTTTCTCCATCTTCCTTTAGTTTCTCCAAGTCCATAACCACATTATGGCTCTGTGTAGTCCTTCTAGCTTTGTGTTTCTTCACGCATTTTGAGCAAAGGAGTGTGCGGTCGCAGTCAAGGCAGAAGGCGCTGGCCTTTTCTTTTATGTCCCTTTCTTCACATAGTTCGCAAAATAAATTGGTTTCATCGTGATAGCCTTGGGTAACTGGAGCCAGCTCGTGGTTCTTGAATATCTTCGTATTATTATGCTTCATTCTGCACAGCCAACAAATCATTTCTTCACATTTCATGCAATAAGCCACAGCCTCAAACTTTTCACAAGTCTGACACGACGTTTTTTTCATTTCTTCCCTTGTGACCAAATGGTGAACTTTCGTCAATTTATTCCTTTGATGCACATCCTTGCATTTTTCGCAAATATATTCAATACAGTCACTACAGTATGAAAGTGCTGTGGAACTACACCCGGCATCTTGGCATACAGTGCAGTTTATGGCATTTGATATCTTACGGTCTTCGTTCTTAGTTATCTGGTGATCTTTTGTAATCTTCCTTTTCAGGTGAAATTCTGTGCATGGTTTACAAAGATGTTCCTCGCAGTCGGCGCAAAAGTTTTCAGATGGTGCAAAGGTCTTTGTAATCTTGCAAACGTCACAGGGGATATCTTTGTCTTCATCTGTATCTCCGATGCTTAAATCTGTTGACAGTGCGTGGTCCTTTGTTGCCTTTTGCTTTCTGTGGTAAGCGACGCAGGTTTCGCAGAGATATTCTTCGCATGTCATACAAAACATTGCTGCCTCCTCTTTGCTCTCACTAGAGCAAGGATTACAAAAGCGTTTGTTTGATGATAGCCCTTTTCGAAGATTTTCAATGGATTCTGGTATGTGCTGTTTTGTTATTTTTGTGCTCTTATGGAGAATGACACAATTTGCGCAGAGATACTCGTTGCATTCATGGCAATATTTCATGGCTCGTTGTCGTCTATTTCCCAGGTGACAAGGTTCACACTCTATAAATGCTTCGTCGGACAGCTTGGATTGTTCTTTAACAACCTCTTTTGGGAGGGGCAAGTGGGTTTTTGTCATTTTCATTTTTTTGTGAGTTTCAACACAATCGTTGCAAAGGTATTCCTCACAAGTCGGACAAAACATCTGGGCAGTCTTTTCGGGGTTTCTTTCTTTACATGGTTCGCAATAAATTATGTCGCCCTTCAACTTTTCAATAACATCGATTGTATCATGTCCTTTTGTCATCTTCTGTGTTTGATGATTACCCGTGCATTCTTCGCAAAGGTACTCATCACATTCTTTGCAATACCTCGAAGCTTTGATATCTGTTTTTGATTCCTTGCAAGGCTCACAGAATGGAAACTTTATTTCGTCGCCTGGCGTATTTTGATCAGGTTCAATCGACTCCATTTATAGCTGTAAAATGAACATCTCATTATTCAGGGGGTTCGGGTAATGTCAGTCCGTGTATATTTATGAAGGTTATTTTAGCCCGCAACAAAACTGGTAGACACAATTGTTTCCAATCTCAGATAAATAGATCTGAAGATTTGGCTATGTTGAACATCATTATCTTACACTGAGACAAAGACGATAATATACCCGTATTTAAAAAATATTTAAAATACATTCTTACATTTTTTGTTTTACTGAAGTCTGTAAAAAAACATCTACCATGGCCGCTTATGAACGATAGGTTTATCCAAACTCTCGCACAGCGTGTTCTGCAGAAAATCGGTAAACCTCGTTTCCGCAAAACACTACGCTCGTGTCGGGATGAGCCTGTCTTACACTCTCAGCGATGGGAGATAATGAACATGTCGTATTTAAGTGGATAGTGTTGAGATTATATAAATATGCATGTTTTTAAAATTATAAAGCACATTGAATAACTATTGAGATAGTTTGAAAATAGTACAAAAGTAAAATAATTTGTGATTTGATTTGAATTATTTTCTGATTACAAATAGTAGTAAAATGTGCCAAATGTGTAAATATGATAAACATTTGGTAACGCCATTGTGTAACGTCTATTTGCGCGTAATGAAACTGTTCTGTTTTGTATTGATATTATATCGTAGCAAATTGTATTATTGCTAACCTTAGCTATCGAGATCGATTGGTAGCCTTACTGAACGCATGGCAGGAATTAAAAAAAGAATGGATTGATATGTGGTGAGAAAATAAAACGTTTAGTTTAAACTGTTTATTATTTACAGCGACTGTGAAGAAAGTGACATTAACTTATACTAAATCACCATGGTAAGCACGATGTTACGGTCTTGTGGAGGGGGTAATTGACCGGAGAAAACTCACTTATCCGGCTTGGTGACCACCAACCAAACTCACATGCGCCTAGGCCGGGAATCTCTCTCTCTCTCTCTCTCTCTCTCTCTCTCTCTCTCTCTCTCTCTCTCTCTTCCTCTCTCTCTCTCTCTCTCTCGATATCCCCGGTACACGATATAAGGCTGTATTTTCTACTTATATGTATTCTAACTTGCGATTGCATTAAAAGAAGAGTTTCCTCCCGTGCCTCATTAATATTAATGAACATATATTATGTCAGTTGATTTCCCCACGGTTATGAAATAATACCGGCTTTGCCGAAGATGCTATATATGGGATAATGACTTTCACTTAAAGCCATGACCAACGTGCACTTGTTTATTTGATGTTTTCACTTATCTAAATAATCGTAACTGATTAACGTATTTCATTCGGAAATTCTCGGCCATTTTCAATCAAAGACAACATCGGATGAATATAGACGGTTTACAATGTCAGAAATTTACATTTAACTACGCTGCAAATATCTCGCAGTAATTTCAAGTTAGCAGTTAAACGTGATGATATTAATCTTATAAATTTGAATTATTTTTGCAATAATACACTTCACTGGAAATCAACTTAAACTTTGTAATACAATATACACGTAAAACACCACTATTATTTAAAACTTTACGAACTACATGTATTTCTACTGATGTACCGGCATATATCGATGATCGAGGTTCGATAAAAAAAAAGACGGAGGAGTTCCGAATGAACGTATTTAGGTATTGTATTGTTTGTTTGCTGTACATCTACCGTACCCTAACAAATATTAAATTTATCTTCCAGAAATAATTTGTGAATAAACCATATATGTTTCTAACATTTCAAATGGAAATATGAACATCTGCGATCTGATCTTTTGTCAGCAGTCTTATATCACTGGTTTGCAGATATTTACACAGAAATTGGCTAATTCCGAGACAAAATAAGTTGGCCAAACGGTAAATCTGTGAGAGAGCACTTAATGCAGTTTTAAACAATACTTTAAGACTTTACCAATAGTGTACGGTACGGCGTTGGTATGGGATTAATTTTGGGTCGTCCATTTACTTAAATATTTATATCTATAAATAAATCTTAGCTGTTGTTTAAATACTTGCATGTTAAAGCACATGTAGGCATATTGTCGACAGTGGGGAAGGCTCACTTCCTCAGGCAGCGGGTGTATATCAGCAAATGTCAGACTAATTTAACTGATTTGCATTGGTTTCAAGTAAATTAATGAGATCTTGAGCTGTTACAGAAACGTGAAAAAGTGGCAGATAGCCATAGTATATATTAAGATGTCTGCGGAACAAAGAGTTTAAATAAAATTATTTTTGTTTTATGAAATGCCTTCAAATAGTGCTCCACAACTGATTGAATCGGAGACTCGAGATATTGCTAAACCATTTTGTGCAACCATGACCCCCCACCCAATGTAACCTTGCACTTTAAATGAGAGAAAAAATGTCATCAACTTGACTTGAAGCTATTCAACTATGAGAAAATTAATATTTGGAAAATCATGACTGAGACATAATGTATGTCTATGAACTTTATAGTGGTGTGAAAATTGACCCGAAAGTCTGACCGTTATCTTTGAAATGAGAGCACAAATAGTATGCGCGACTTACCTTACTATGAAAAAATACAATTCTGCGAAGTTTGAATACCAATTAATAATATCGATGATATAGCTGAGACAGTGAGTATTGATATGAAGTCCATATGGTACAACATTGACGTTCAAGTATGACGTTGACATTTGAGATAACGACATGTATGCTATGCCACAATGCTCTTTATTAACTTAGACTCGATTTTTTTTGCTAGGAAATCCATGCTATGTAACCTTGACCTTTAAAATAAGAACGCGAATCTTATGCATGACACACAATGCCATGCTGCCCTGCAGATCTGTAAAATGTTAATGAAATATCACCAATAATAACATCGTTATGGCTGAGAAAATATGGACGGACGGAAAGACGGACGAACAGACGAACGAAACTACGGACGGACAGTGTAGTTACTATACGGCACACTTCGAGGACATCATAAGGATAAGTATATAATCTCAACTGCACTCCACTGGTATTCATTTTTAAGGGTAATGTTGTTTTTAAACGGTGTACCGCTGTGGGCAAACTAACAGCAAGGACACAATTCCTTTACTCGTACTTTACTAAAAAATATTTCCCTACATGTTTTGTGAGCGTGTTTTTTATCTTAACAATAATCGAATTTAAAAAAGACCTAGCCAATCGACGAACATCATCATCATCATCATCATCATCATCGTCATCATCATCTCTACCAACGATTAGCTGAATTTTATTTAAGAAATACGTTTCTCTTTCCAATGTTTGATTTGCCGGTGATAATTCATTCGGGCATTTCCTAAAACTTACACTAGTTTACACGGTAGAACTAGCCAATGTTATATTTTTTACGCTTCCATTTAGCATCTATATGTTCACTATATTCGTCCGCTACTGGGTTTTATTCTTATTTTGATCGCCCCTCAAATTGCTTCAGGCAAAAAAACGTGGAACGAGATATTTAATTGTTGTGACCTTAAGTATATTTATACTTGACCAAGCGTTTTCGTTTTCTATATGTTCAATTATCATGAACCTATAATATACTCTAAGCTATATACAAACACAATTACATATTTTAGAATTTATAGCACATACAATAACAAAAATAGTAGTAAATTACTGACCTGAAGTCTGTTTTCCGTTTATATCATCCGCCCAGACTGAGATAGAAAATAACAAAAGACATTTATATATATATATATATATATATATATATATATATATATATATATACATATATCGCCAGCTATATTTTCGGTGATTTCAAGAATTCTGTTTTCAACACGTAATTCATTTTCGAAAAACCGGGTGCGCGATGTGTCTTGTCCAGGACAAGGAAGGTTATTGAATAACTAATCCAGGAGTTTACATTGGATGGGGCGTACTTGGGGGTGCAACTTATATCGGTCTTGCGCCCCGTTTTAAAAACCGAAAATTATGAGCTGTTAAACATGTCTTGAGGGTAGGGATTGGAGTACACAATGAAAAAGAAATCGCATATCGGCCTTTATTAAGTATATTGCTTAATCGTTAAGAATTTTAAACGCCATGACGTCATCATTTGGTCCCCGTTCTCTTCAAAACACGTTATCCGAACATAGTATATAAAATCTTAATGAATAAGATGGGCACGCTCCGCCCGTTTTAATCATAAACTTTTACGTAAAGTCTTCTTACTGCGGCATCATTTCAAAATATCTACCATTTAGCAAAATTGCTCTTTGTTTGCGGTTTGTCATAACCTCCCCCCCATAAAACACATATAGAGAGAATGTAAAAATGTTCTCTACATAATTGAAATTCAATCATTGAGACAAGCATGAGGTTGTTCACCCCCCCCCCTTCCTCGCTGGTCATGTACTCAGAGCCTTTCTAATGAGTACTATCGACGACACGCGATACTCAGGGGCTCCCTATGCATAACTTAGGACTCACTTAGGACTCACGGGTGGTACGCGGTAAATGAATTCGGTACGCAAGAGAGCGGGAGTTACCCTTAGACATAGCCATTCAAATAATTGCTTTTCTCAACCTTATTATCCACTTTTTCAAATCGTTTAGTTATGCCTTTATAATGAATTAAGTTATTCGAATTGCACCCCTTTCTGTAGCAGTTGCTACGCCACGATGACATTATGTCTGCTAGTGTACAAGGTCAGCTTTTTTTTCTTTGTCTAGCATTTGTAGATCTGCGTATCAGGGAAGAAAACTTGAGGTTGGTGTTTTAGCTTTCACTTCCGTTGTGCGTTTTCATAGAAATATAACTAAGAGGGCTTGTGATTTGAGAAGTACTTTAAAGTTTGCATTTTATTTGCCTCGTATACTGCACAGGTGTAAGCCATATTGTAGCAAATGGGCGCGGGTAGACCTTTATAAACTTAAAAAAGGCAGGTGGGCAAAAATATTTTTATGATAAAGGTTGTGTTGGGCAGATGTTTTTAAAGTTTTTTATCTAAATAAAGTTTAATGTAGTTTTCCCGATTTTTTTTACTAAAAAAAGAGGATGGGAATTTTAAAACAGAAAACATGTCAATGACCTTCATTTTGCACACAAAAAAAGAAATCAACTGCAGACAATATAAAAATTCAACTTTGTGTGTTATCATCATGTTGTTCATTTATTACATCACCGATAAGTATTACATTTGCAAAAGGTGATGAATGTGTGGCGGGAGACTTAAAGTTTTTTAAACAATTTAAGAGCATGCTGTGTGATACATTTCACTGTAATCCCAACGTTTACATGTCTATAGTATATAGACTAAAGGAAATACATTGATATTTAGTATTTTGATAATACTTATACTGTTAAATATTGTCAATCGAAGAAGAGCATTATACATCTATTTAGTTCAAATAAGCCATATTCTGTAAAGAAATTTCACTAAGATGATGATGTTCTTGATTCTGACACACCTCCGAACCAGGCCGAACACGCTCAATGGAGATTGCCGATTAGCTATGAGAAATGCGATCATGATCGCTCGCTAATGTAGCGCACGTTCAAGCTGGTACAAATACGTTTATGTTTACAATAATTTGTACATGCCAAGGCCATCATCTGAGCGCTTGTCATAACAATGGCCGATTCATACGAAATTTTAAAGTGATTTTAAATCTGAAGACTGATACGGTTGTTCCTCAAATCAAACGTTTGTCTTTTGGTGGAATTTCGGAATGGAATTGATTCACCTATACACGGAAGCACAAACTTACTTAAAGATGCACTCTTACTCCCAGATAAGATTAACCACAATTAATAATATTGTTTTAATAGTCCTTAAAGGATGAATACATGTCGAAAACAATGGTTCTTATGAAGGATATCAATTTTAATTTGAAAGAAATGTGCATAAAACACTTTATTTCTGTGTGTATAGTGCTATTTACACGGGGACACATTGGGGTTTGGAAATTACTGTACACTTTCCGACTGCAGAAAACTATGAGAATGGGACATCGAATTTGGTTTGTTCGCCTAGGGAAAATAAAGTTATAGCAACATATCGCACACCATTTTAAAGGGCAAATATTTTTTTTTATGGCACCTTGTTGAAAATGGATTGTTTCTATGTTGATTTCGAAAATTGAGAAAAACGTGAATACGGTAAGTATCTATAAAGGCATTAAATACCTTCAGATGTGTTGTTTGTCTCATTATATGTACCAAAAATGATATGAATCAACATTTTAGACACAGACAATGAGCCAGACGCCTGTGACTAATATATGTGGACACCAGTTATAACACAATATTCAGTTTCCACTTCTTGTGAGATCTGCTAAGAAGTTAATTTAGGCTCTCATGTGACCGATTCAACTCTGATCTTAACACGACAATTATGTAGTCTCTACCAATTCCAATCCCGTATTGAAAACAGCTTGGAAGTTTAACAATTCTATCATCTAAGGCGAAACAACACTTGACTGAGTACAATTGTTCATACAGTAATAATATGTATTTAAATCATAACATGTATTTAGGGTCACTTAACACGTCCTTCGCTGGTGCATACGTACCGTAAAAACCAAATTATGTTATATATATAATATATTTGTTATATTAACCATGAATATCGCGATGTTTTTTTCATGCAGTATAAGGCAGTTTTAATAGTCTGGCAATCTAAGCGAGATAACACACACACGTCACCCTACTTGCTCAATATAATTATTTGTCCTTGTTATCTTCAATACATGTATGTTCTGTAAATCCTATAGGCCTATATCAACTTAATCAAAACTGAAATTTTATAAAATACGAATCAATGCATAATTTATACAAGTTATATGCTTACTGAGTATTTATTATATCAAGCCGTACAATAATGGTTCATATTGTTATTATTGAAGTTAAAACTCAGCGATATTACTTTATCGAATGTAACGTGTTCCTTCTCTAAACAAATGCTTTACTCAGACTCACTGCCAACGAAAATCGTGTCGCTTTTATACTCGCACAGTAATCGTTGGTTGGCGGCTCGCTTCTGCCATGAATCAAAGTGATGAAAGCACTGATGGACTAGGGCTACATATAGGGACAAGTTGACAACTGTGTGATAAACATTGGAAAAACATAAACGGCTTAAACCACAAGGGGGCGCCGAAGATGTGTGCGAGCTGCATAGAAAATGGTAAAAGCCTCGTAAAAGGAGGGGGGCGGGGGTACCATCTTTATAGTTTTTGTAGAAGTTCTGAATGCCTTTAAATCAGACTTATGGCAATTCATTTACACGTCTGACGTCTAATATCATTAGTACATGTAGTATATTTCCAAACAATGAGCATTATAAATATATTTGTTATTACTACTGCATTAGTTTTACATATCTAATAACATAGTCATGTATCAAAGCACTGAGGGTGCTGACTGCGGGTATGCATTTATTATACTGACACAGTTGTTGAATAAAAGCAAACAAGGATAAATTAAGGGTAATTGATTTGAGGAATCAGTGAAGAAGATTTTCATAGGCTTTACAATATAGGTATTAATCAAAGCGCTGAAAGCGCTGCAAGACTGTCGGTGATGTAACTGACGCAAGCAAACACTACCGCAAAGTTCTTTCAAATGAAACGTGATCAAATGATTTTATACAAATGATGAACACTCTTTAAGGTAAATGAAGAAGGATAAATGTGATTATAATAAGCACAAATATATTGGCCCTACTTAATCATGTATCCAATGGCCTACAAGGTTCATAATTCAAGTTTCCTAAGTTTTAACCGCTTTAAATTAGTTAAATGCATATTCCTTATGTTAAAATTGCTTCAATTTATGACGTCGCTTTTAACAGTTTCAGTAAGCAGTTACATTCCTTCAGTTCATTAGGGTCTGTTGAAGCCAATGTCTTTAAAATGCAAAAACAATACAAACTATACCCAAGATTCAAGGGACAAAATAAAAATATAACTTTACAATGATGCTCTTTCAAGCCTAAAAATGCCTCCCAGAATTTCTATCAACAGAGTCCACATATCTACAAAATTAATTTTGTGCTCGAGTTACTTTCTTTGATATAAAAGTGAAAACAAATCTGCATGGTGCTGTGGCATCATACCATGAAAAAACACAATATCTTGTAAATTTGTTTCTAGTTTGTTTTTATTATAAAAGTGTTAATAAATCTGCATGGTGCTGAAGAAAAAAACTAATGTCTTAAATTTTAAACCTGCAGCATTAATTAGCGCCATGCTGTCAAGAATGTCTTGACAATTAAATGAAATATGCATGGACCGAAATGACAGCTGGTTTTTCATTGACAAAAGATGCCTTAGAGGCAGTTTTAAGATTATGCTATTCAAAGTATGAGGGTAGTTGGTAAAGTTTTCAATCATATTCAGATAATGGCTGATATTTGCTGATAAACATGTATCCTCTTAGCAGCAGGGAATAAGTAAATGACATAAATTTAATGACCAATATTGGAGTTATATCAATATCTGCTGACAAAAGATATGATCATGTTTTTTTAATATTTACGTTTGTGACTAATTGTTTTATGGTTAAAAGCATTACTAACGCTTTACTTATAATGAGATTTTTGGCATAGAACATCATCTTTTGATCGTATTAAAATAAGAAATCAGCGTTCCAATATTTTCACTTGTCTTTTTTGACTGAATTAATATAAGAAAGCAGCGATCTACTTTTTCCAGTTGTCTGTTATGACCAGTGTTCAGAAATTCGCATAAAATAATTAATTACAAGATCAAGAAATAAAAAAAAGAGTTAGTAAAACAGTCAATCTGTGAGAGTGCAGCTTAAACATTTAAAGTGATATGCATTATCAGCCAAGTGCAGACCTATTCACATCCTGGCTACACAACCAGTACATTCATCAGCTTTACTGATTCGAACCAGGCGCATTTATATTGGTAGACTAGCATGTTACCAATCTGTGCTGGCCAGTAAAGTTCTTATTTAAAAATTAGAATTCAAAATGTATATACCTTAGTTTCATTTTTTGCCAACTCTGTTTCAACTGAACTTTCTAAATGAATGAGAAGTTTCAAAAAATAATTACAATATCTCAGCAAATACCTGCATTTATGTGTTTCTTGTGCTATCTGTCAGCTTTGGTAGGCTCATGTTTCATTTTGTCCATCTCAATACTAATAATCTTCTAGTCTGATGTATTGCCATCCGATTTTTAAGTCAGGTCAGGCAGCCATTTCAGCTTTGTTCCAGTTGATTGTATCAGATGATGTTAACAATACTAGCCTTGTATCCAGGCACTTCTCAATCTGAAAGTTTACAAAAGAACATGGCCTGTAATATTTAATAAAAAAATATAATGTCAACCCCTGGATGATGGGTTCTAAAGTAAACCTGTGAGAAAAGATGCTACTGGTATGGTGCTTGAACCCACGACCATGTGAACACTTGCATGGAGATCTATCAAACTGAGCTAACCGGGTAACTGATTTTTAGGCAGTTCCCAGCTTGGCTCTACAATTGACAGGTGCATTAAACATTATAAAGAAAATAAATCAAACACTTGAAGCACTAGTCCAAATAATAGTAACTTGACTGATCTTTTTACAAATTTTGAAATGGCATATCCTTTACATACATTTTTTTTGTTGTACCAAAAGTGGGTAGCTATTCCGATTGGGATTCCGGTCAGATAATTATCTAAAATATGAGTTATGTACACAAAAATAAAATGCGACGAATTATTATGAGTTTGATGAGTGTTTTCCTGCATTTCATACTGTCAAAACATAATGATATAAACTGTTATACATGAAGAGCACCTGCAAGGCTGCGGTACATAGATTTACAACAATCGGAGCCTTTTGGCCATGGTCAAGTTGTTAAAATTATATATACAAAAGGTGACTGGTCTATTTCGAAGTTAACCTGAGATGGTCCAGTTGCTATGCTAGGTAAAATGGTTGTGTTTAAATGCATTAAATGCTTGTTTTGTGAAAAAAATCTTTGCACTTCGTGGTTATAACTAAAATACGAATATAAACCTTTAATATCTATTTCAAACATATAATACTTATCTAACTACGATTTCTATCTTTCAACCCCCCCCCACCTGTTTTGCACAAACCCGATTAGACGTAAGGGATTGTAAGAATCCCATATAACACGTCTATTTTTTTAGACTATTGAAGCACATATGTTCTTTTTTGATGGTTAAGACGTTTCAGGTTAAACAACAATTAAAAATGCAAAATAATTTTAGTGAATAATCAACTCTGAATTGAAAGTAACATGAAGATGTTGTAATGAAGGATTTGCCATATTTATATAATGTAAATATGTATTTATTTTTTTTAATCGTAAAAAGAGTCCGTCAATGTACAAATATTTAGACTAAGAGATGTGGGTCAGCTAGATGTACCTTCTAGTCCAAATAATTGTACGTTGACAGATTTTTTAACGATTTTTGACACAACAAATCCTTCACGTACAAGATTCCGGGGTTAAAGCATATTGCGTCTATAACATTTCATAAAAACAAGAAATATTACCAGATAATGTTATTTTATATAAATTCCGTAACCAAAAATTAATATCCAGCAAATAATTATGAGTTTGATGGCTTTTTCTTTATTTCATTCTGTCAAAACATAACAATATATACATGAAGGGCACCTGCAAGGCTGCAGTTCACAATTTTACAACAATCGGAACATTTCGGCCATCAATTGTAACAACTCGCCATCTTCTGTAAGCTTCGAGATAGTCAATTCCTGTTGGATGTTGGCCTAGGTGTTTCCATTGTTTGGCCATGGCCGAGTTGTTACGATTGTGTTATCTCGAAGCTTGTCGGAGGTTGCCGAGTTATTACGATTGGGTCAAGTTGTTCCGCTTGGCGTTATTGTTGTCTGTGTCAGTCAACTTTACTTTCAATGGAAAGGTAAAAACTGTGTTTTAATGCATTAAATGTTTTTTTGCAAAATAGCTTTGCACTTCCATGGTAAAATATGAATATAAACCTTAATTATCTATTTCAACCATAAAATACTTCATTTAATACAATTTCAATATTTTCAAACACCCCCGCTTTTTGCACAAACCCGTTAAGACGTTAAGGATTGGAAGAATCCCGTATAAAAGGTCTATTATTTCAGACTAATGTACATGTACCTTCGTGTCCGAAATCGATCACTTCCTGGCAGCTCATTTCTGGATTGTCTCCAACTAAATTAAACATTTTTATACGCATACATTGATGCCATTTTTTTCGATTGATGTTGAAGCTATAACACTAAATAGAGGTCAGTTATTATGTAGAGGAACGTGTTCGAAGTAACATTCAATTTCATTTCCGCATAATCGCCGCCATATTGTGTATGACTTTAAAAACTACACCCTATAGTGCAAAATAACAATAGACATAACGTTGACACACTGTGATAGTTATAATCCAAATAACTTACTCAAACAAATACAATAGTTCGATTGCTGCCGAAAATAAATCATTTGAAACATAAAAGCTACTATGATTGCGCATGCGCGTATAGCCGGGCCTACTGTTTGCATATGTAAAGGCGCCATTTGACGACTACTCACCGACAATAATCATGTCAAGACATTTTTAAGATGCACAATTTTTTAATTCACTGATGCGAGTTAAAACTGACGGGCGGTTGACGACAATTAAATAAACCACTATCGTTCTAAACCTTTGATAGATGCAAAGCATTTAAAATTTACAACTATTATTCTTTATAAATGATGTTTTTCATATCGCATAAAATAGAAACAACAACGAAATTTTTTTTTTCTTTTATTTAAACAAACATTCTAAGCGCATTCAAACTTCTATTAAAAAGACAAAACGCCTAAGAAAAGGACTTAAGCTAACAAAAACATACATTTGTTCATGTTACAGAGAAACAATATCAAGTTCATCAAAATATCTGAAAGATTAAATGACGACATAGCTGAATGTTTTTTAGCCATCACTGCAAATGTTTATTTCAACATAGGCTGCCGACTTCCCTACACGACTTTGTCCAAATGTGTTTTCATTATATAATATCATGTCATATCAGTTCTCCGAAAAAAAAAGATGTCAACATAGCTAAACGTTCTTTTAAGGTTTTAATGCAAATTTATATACATTCACGATATTGTTTATCAACAGCTTTTCTTAGAAATGTTCGTTGTTGTTGTTTGTTATATTATTTTTCAATCAAGAAACAATTTTGAAAACAGTATTCTTAAGCATGAGATATGATATATAGTGTATACAACACCGTTTTTTCTTCAATAATATAATAGCAACGTTTGACTCAACTATAAACATACATTATACCTAACATATACCGATGTTGCAAAAAAATTAGAAGTTAACTTCGGCAACTACTTAAATGTTATTCTTTAACAATTCCAAAGACATAACATTAGAATAAAGATTGAAATTCATCAAAAAACGCAAAGAAAACAAATACGAGTAATATATGGAATTCGAATCAATATCAAAACTAGCAGCTTGCGTATTACAAAGACATATTATTAGATTGAAGAGTGTAATTCATCCAAATACGCAAAGAAGACAAAAACGAGTACGATATGGAATTCGAATTACTATCAAAACTAACAGCTTGCGTATTGAAAAGACATATTATTAGAATAAAGAGTGTTATTCACCGAAAAACGTAAACAAGACAAATAGGAGTAAGATATGGAATTCGAAGTACTATAAAAACTAGCATCTTGTGTACAAAACTTACATTCCATCATTCATTCATTTAAACAGCAGGTTATAAAAAGGTTATACAGCTAAGCATATACGGAATTCAAATTACTAACACAACTCATTCATGCAAAACGTTGGTGGTAATGAGGTTTTATAACTAAGCAAATAACAAATACAAATTGCGTGCGAAACGCGCAGTCACTCACACAAAAGCTGGCTATTTTATTTTTGTTTAACAAACTGTAAACCATGGGTCATAAACAAAATGAGTTCCATTCATCTAATTATAAATTTGGCTTTAATTGGTCATATCTGATCCGGCAAAAACTGTTTTGGGTTAAGTGCAAAGTTTTCAAATATTTGTTTGAGAGGGTATCACATAAAGTAAATCCAGCCAACATGGTTTACGTTTGGTATATATAAACATTCAAAACAGATGACCAAATGCTTGAGACTTTAAAAATAACCTATATTTGATATTTGTCAATAAGTTGTTGCATTTTCCATTGAAAAATAGTTCTTCGGATGTTCCTACTTCTGACTTTAAGTGGATTTTTTCATTTTTCTCTATATTTTCTGAATTTCAAAAACATTGATATGCTATCAGTAGCAAGGTACCTCCGCCAAATTTCATTTAATCTTTCTAAATAACTTTTAGAATTGTTATGGCGTCAGTAGCGAGATGCCTCCGCCAAATTTCATTTAACCTTTTTGAACATAAAAGATACTTTCAAAAACGACCATAGTTTTACAGTATGTGAAACACACAATAAAACCACACAATAGGCTATGTTATTTAAACCTTATATACAAGTTATGGATTTCGAATAACTAACGAAAATAATAGTAATTCATAAAAGCATCCAGTTATATGATTATGCTTTATGTGTATGATCTGGTTATATAATTATGATGAATAGACCAAGTAAAAAAAAAAATCATGGTCAGTAAGCCATTACTATACTCTATGAAAAATATAATTTTCCCCCAGAATGTCTGCAAATGAAAACACTCAAAATAAAGTTGCATGCCATCTCGTTTTACTTTCAAAATTGATTCCAATATAATTTCACAGTCATCAAAAAAAGTTTGTATAATATCTCGTTCCCAGCCGAATATTCTCATTTCTATAATAGGCTAAATTAAGAAGACAGCATATTTGAACCAATCCTCATACTGTCACAAAAATTAATTAACTTGTTGTTAGAAAAAAACTTCATATATGATTTTTTCTAATTGTATATATATATCAAAACTATATAAACAGAAACAATATACTAAAACTTAGTACAAATCACTACACTTATAAGCTTGAATACTTATTTAAAAATATCCTTGATTAATTCATTCCAATGTCCTTAATTAATGAATTCCATTTAGTGTACTAAATAAATTGAAGTAGTTAATATAATAAAATCACTTTAAAACAATTAAGCAAGAACAGTTTAACACAATAATTATAAATGAAACAAGTTTATCTAAAGCAGAGATGTTTTAAATGTTTTAATAACAATACAAAAATTCACAGCAAAATAGGTCTTTTTGTCCATTTTAACGAACAGCACAGAATCATACACATAATGCCTCCAAGAACAAATTAACAACATTTGTTAATGATGTTTGATTGTTTGCATATCACCTTGGACGACACGTCCATCCGTTCATGGATTAGTATAAAGAAGGCGGACAAAAAACACACTTAAAACAGTAATACATCGATGTTACATTATTCAAAAAAGTATTGTGTTCTTTAGCAAAGCATACAACTATAATCGTATGTATCCTTTTATCGCAGGAAAAGAAATATTTAATTTTGAATCGAAGTACAATATCCACAATAACGTTATGTTTTTCCCTGCTGACCTTCTACTAAGTAATCTATCAACAATAATGTTCTCTCTACATTTCTTTCCCACTGATGACCTTATCACCACTTATTTAATGATGTCTTGGACTGGACCTAGCTCTGAAATGAATGTAATACGCATATTAAAACTACTTTTATCAAAGGTATGCAGCACAGCATTTGAAGATTTTGGAGCAATAAACGATCGTTGTTTTTACTCCTACCATATACACCAAGTGAATTCCGAGTTAAAAACAACTTCTTAAACCTGTCAATCGACTTCACACATCAAAGAAAGCCGCATACAACTGTCAGCGATTGAGCATACTGTTAAAGTGTACAGTTCTAAAACGCTTTTAAGGCAGTACAAATTGACAACCAGTTTCAAAAAATGCAATATGATCGTTAATTTATTTGCAGATTTAGGTTTATACACATTTAATATGTTACATTAATGTACTATGAATACTGACCTTACTACACCATTTATTTAAAAAGAGACCGATTCTTCTTAACCTCTGCATTGCGCATGGCTGTTTGTGCCACTTTCGTATATTTCGTGGCATCTGACATAATCATTGCTTTCTTTCTGAATTCGTTCAATGTGTTGATTCTTTCACTGAATCCGTCCTTCTTCATAAGCTTTTCGTTTTCAATCAGCAAGTCAATGTGTTCAGTCATAAATAAAGGGTTCGGCCTCAATGCAATTGCGTTCAATCTTTCATAACACTCCTTCACTGAAGTTTTAAGAAATTCAGCGTCATCAATCATGTGATTGAGCTCTTCGGTCTTTTCTTCGACAATCTGCTCTTGAGTCGGCAAATTTCCTGCAGCTTCTTGATACTTCTTTTGCATGTCACGGTAGGGTTTTTGTACTGTGACAGTGACGTTGTCAATTATGTACGGTAATTTAGCATGCTTGTCCCATTTGCATTTGGCTGGACAAACAGTGCAGAAGCCATTACCGTCCATAGTCTTACGGCAACTCTTACGGACGTCATCTTGAAGATCACAATTTTTATTGCAAGTAAAATGACAATGAGTGCAATTGGTAGCAAGTTGACCAGGGGGCAGCTCCCTTCTTTTTTGTTGAGTCTGTTTAAAAGCGCATATGAAATCCGCATTATCTTTTAAAGTTGACTTGTTTCTGTCGATGATTGCGATTTCTTGATTCATTTGGTTTATTTTCAGAATAACAGCATCAAGCTGTGGTTGTAGATTCTTCACGGTGTGTTCAAACCTGATTCTTCCGTCGAGGACGTCTGTTGTAAGTTGGAGACTTTTTGGTTTCCCTTGCTCAAGATGAGAAAAGAAGTGCTGAAAGCTTTTAATTCCCATATCCCAAAACATTGGCGCTAAGCTTATGGGGCCTACATTAGGTGCAAACAGGCCAGAGTTATTAAAGGTAAAATACTCTCCAAACGGAAGGTGGGATTCTTTCAACGCTGCGAGACATGGGGGATCAATGCCGTCAGCAAACGTTATCAGCGAGCAAATGTTGCCTTCAATATCGTTTGCGAAAAGCGACATAATCGACTGAAAAGTGTAACTTTGGACGGCCGTAAAGCGAGCATCCGGCGCCTTCATCAGGAAGCAAATTGCATCAATAACACAGACTCCCTTTGGTTGCTTTGCAGAAAAGAGTTGTCGAATTTGCTCAACTATTTCTTGATCTCTATAAAGGCCTCTTCTATCGTCAAACCCCGGTGTATCAATTATATTCAAGCAGTAGGACACCCTGCTACCCTTTTCCGGGAAAATGGTATACCGAGTTATCCACTCTGATTGCGAAAGAGCCTGTTAAATATGAAACAAAATATTTGAAATGTTTTTATTATAAACACTCGTTTAGATGGTTTCGCGGTGAATCTTCATAATTGTCAGTTATTTTCACTCATATTTATTGTGTTATTCATGAAATATTTTAATCTAGCCATATCTTTTAAAAAGCTGTTTAATAGGTTAATGTACAACAATATGCTTTTTAAACTTTAAAAACCCTATTCACTTTTTGTTTAAAATAACAAAGGTTTTCACCTGGTTAGTTTCCCTCTGTTTTTCTTCTTCTTCAAAGTCAATAATTGTGAACCGGAAAGGGTCATCCCAATTTACGCCAAGTATGTAGTTTACAAACCCGTTAACCATCGTGCTTTTTTCCAGTTCCAGATGCTCCAAAAAACATGATCGTTCTCTCTTTTGTCTCAACTAATGATGGTGATCCTAAATAGTATATAAAATATAAAAGAAACTAGAATTACATATTCTGTATTTGAATAAGGTCTTTTCTGACATGTAATATAGGATATCAAATTGAATCGATTTGTTGTTATGCAGATACCAGTGTTTACTTGCCAAGCCAAAATTGTCTCAATTTTGCAGTCTCATCTCGTGCTTTTCTGTTTTCAGTCACCGGTAAAGCATATATTGTCGGGTTTTCGCCGTCCACTTTTGTAGAAATATTAACTAATCCTGACGCTGGGGATGGAAACGTTATAATCACATCGCTTTCCGGACTGTATAATCCTTCCCCATTCTCTTGGATAACTCTGACTCTAAATACAAACCTTGTGTTGGACGTAATGTATTCTATTTTACCAATTGCGGTAGTGAAATCTTTGTGATACAATTTCCATTTGCTATTTTGATCGACATCTTTTATTGAAACTTGGTAGTAATTTCCATCCTGAAAGTTCGATGGCGTGTCCCACGATAAAACGATGAAATCAGATCCTGTTTCCGTTGATACAGGCTTTCCAGGCCGGGTAAACTAAATCAAATGCTAGATTTAGTAAACAGAAATGATCCAATGATGCAATTGTTGAAAAATGAATTGCACAAAATTAAATTTCGTATACCATTATCAACACGCAAAACTCGTATGTCAATAAGATACATACTTCATCGTTTTCTTTTGGCGACGCTTGTACGCGACGATGTATACTTTTGGACTTGTTCTTGTGGCTGAAACAGCATTTAATGTATACTTACTAAAGTAAGGTAAGTAGCAGTTTTCAAATGTTTAAATATGCCTTTCTATATCAATAGTATCTTTAGATAAACTACAATCAGCAGCGGTAAAAAGGAAAACGGTGTGCATAAAACAATACCTTTGCGCATCATCTTTCTTTTCTTCTTCTTCAAATTTCGCAATATCCATAACCACATAATGGCTCTGTGTTTTCATTCTAGCTCTGTGTTTTTTCGCGCATTCTGAGCAAAAAAGTTCACGGTCGCAATCAAGGCAGAATGCGCAGGCCAATTCTTGAATATCCCTTTCTTCACATGGTTTGCAATACAAACTGGTTTCATCGCAATAGTCTATGTTTACTGGAGCCAGCTCATGGTCGTTGTATTTCTTTGTATTATTATGCTTCGATCTGCATTGCCAGCAAAGCATTTCATCGCATTTTATGCAATAAGCCACAGCATCACACTTTTCACAAGTCTCACACGCCGTTTCTGTCATTTCTTCACTGGGGATCAAATTGTGGACTTTCATTAATTTATTTCTTTGGTGCATCGCCATGCATTTTTCGCACATATATTCAATACAGTCACGACAGTACTTTACTGCTTTTGACATACAGCCAGCATCTTGACAGACAGTGCAGTCTACGACATTGGATAACTTTATTTCTTTGTTGTTCTTTGATATCTGGTGATTTTTGGTTGTCTTTCTTTTCAGATGAACTTCCGTGCATTGTTTACAAAGATGCTCCTCGCATTCGACGCAAAAGTTTTCAGAGAGAGAATATGTCTCTGTAAGCATGCAAATCTCACAGGGGATGTCTTTGTCTCTATCTGTATCTCCGATGCCTAGATCGGACGTTAAGGTGTGTGCTTTTGTTGCCTTTTGCTTTTTATGGTAAGCTACGCAGTGCTCACAGAGATATTCTTCGCACGTTTCACAGAACATGGCTGCCTCCTCTTGAGTCTCATCAGAGCAAGGATGACAAAAGTGCTTTCTTAAAGATGACCTTTTTTGAAGATTTTCAATAGATTCTGGCGCGTGCCGTTTAGTCATTTTCGTGCGCTGATGCAGAATGGCACAACTTGCGCAGAGATATTCGTTACATTCATGGCAAAACTTCTTGGCGCGTTGTCGCTCATTGCCTAGTCTACAAGGTTCGCATTCTATAAGTATTTCGTCGGACAGTTTAGATTGCTCTTCAACAAGTTCTATCGCAATCGGCAAGTGAGATTTTGTCAATTTTGCGCGCTGATGCAGAATGACACAACTTGTGCAAAGATATTCGTTACATTCATGGCAAAACTTCTTGGCGTTTTGTCGCTTATTGCCTAGTTTACAAGGTTCGCATTCTATAAGTATTTCGTCGGACATTTTGGTTTGATCTTCAACAAGTTCTTTCGCGATCGGAACGTGCGTTTTTGTACTTTTCATCATTTTATGAGTTTCAACACAAGCGTCGCAAAGGTATTCGTCACAAATTGGACAAAACAACTGGGCAGTCTTGTCAATTTTTCCTTCTTTACATGGGTCGCAATAAATTATGGCAATCTTTAACTTTTCCATAACATCAACAGTATCGTGTAACTTGTTCATCGTCTGTTTTTGATAACCGTAGCATTCTTCGCAAAGGTAATTATCAAACTCCTTGCAATACATCGTAGCTTTACTCTCTCTTTTGGATACTATGCAAGGCTTGCACCATCGAATATCTAGCTCGTCGCTCATTGTACTTTGATCTGATTCAATCGACACCATCTTCTGCTGTAAAATGAACATGTACATGTATTTAGTGTGTGCATTTGAATAAATGACAATCTTGAAAATTGAACATAAAGTATACATTTAAATAGTATATCTTATCAAATTATGCATTATCTTGAGGAATCTTAAGACATAATCAAATAATGAAAAATAATAGGCAAACTCCAAGTACTTATATGATGAAGGATACCAACTCTATCTGCAGACAAAGAAATGCAATTCATAGTACCTAATGCAAAAACTTATCAAAAATATGATGCAGTTATTGATTAAACTAAAAGAATCCCACACCCTGGTGGAAATGTTATTCGACGAATAAACATTATGTGTTAACACAATTGAAAGGTGTTTACATACACATTAATTTCATCTACTTTTAATAATTTACACTCATTCAAAGAAAATGAGTACCATGAATATCTCACTCCGAATATATAAGTACTAAGCCTTTCGGTTTTATGTTCAAAGCATCTCAATGTAAACGGACATATGAACCCATGGGCGGGGACAATTCTGACCATAAATACATAATTTGAACAATCCTTGTAGAGGATCACTAGACAAGGCCACACACAAAATACGTAGGCTCTTAACCATTTGATTTCAGACAAGAATATTTACGGCGTTTTTCCATTTATGTCAAACAGGTGACCCCCGGAACGGACCCATTATTATCTCAGGGGTACAATTTGATTTTTATAGAGGTCCACTAGAAAATGTTACACCTAAATATCTTAGCTCTCAACCTTTCGGATGCAGACAATAGCTTCTAAAAAGATTCATTTATATATCTATGTTACACAGGTGACCCTTGCGGCGGAGCCAATTTGGAAACTAGGGGTATATTTGGAACAATATTAGTAAAGGACCACAAGACAATGCTTCACAACAAATATCAAAGCTTGATATTTATTTTCAACACCAAACATATTGTCCAAATTTAAATAGGTCAAATATTACAATCAATATCATCCAAGCACAACAGTGATATTGTTTTGTTTTCAAAACTGTACACATGGTAACAATTGCATTGCTGTAGCTTCAAAAATAGGAAAGTAGGTCAAAATGTCGCATTCAAGGTAATACGAGGAAAAGATTGTTTTTTGTTTGCAATACTGTAAAAAATGGTCAAAATTGTATTGCTTTAGCTTCATAAAAAATGATGTATGTCAATAGGTTAAAGTCAATGCTAGCGGTATTGGTGTTTGTATCAAAACATGCTCTTCATTTCATTGCTTTTAACTAAACATTTTTGAAAAGTAGGTCCAAATGTCCCAGTCAAGGTCATTAAGAACATATTTTCAAAACTGTACACATGGTCCAAATTTCATTGCTGTTGCTGCAAAAAAAGAATGTATGTCAAAAGGTAAAAGTCAATACCATCGAAGACAACATTGGTTTTTGTATCTAAACATGCTCCAAATTTCATTGCTTTCGCCTAAAAATGGAAAGTAGGTCAAAATATCACAGTCAAGGTCATCCAAGAAAATCATTGATGTGCATTTTAAAAACTGTACCCATGGTCCAAATTTCATTGCTGTTGCTTCAAGAGTATGAAAGTTGGTCAAAAATTCAAAGTCACGGTCATCCAAGAATGATATTGATATTTGTTTTCAAAAATGTAGACATGATCCCAATTCCATTGCTGTCGCTTCAAATCTAATAAAGTAGGATTAAGGTCACATTTAAGGCAATCCGAGAAAACATTAATATTTGTTTTAAAACTTGTACACGTGGTCAAAATTTCATTACTGTCGCTTAAAAAATAAGAAAATAGGTCGAATGGGGTGGGCTAGCTTTGGCATTAAAGGAATAATTTGGAAAAAAACTTGGTAGAAAGCCATTATATAGCCTAACATAAAAATATATGAGGTCTGAGACAAGAAGATTTCCAAAAATCTTAAAGTTATTCAACTCGCTGATGACACAACTGTCTTTTAAAAAATCACAATGAAATACCTATTGTTCTTGATATAATTGATCAGTTTGGAAATTATTCTGGACTGAAACTAAATAGGGAAAAACCCCAAGGCCTTTGGATTGGCAAATCAAAAAATAATATAAGTAATATTATGAATAACATAAAGTTTACGTCCAGATACATTTAATCACTTGGAGTATATTTTGGAAATGATAAACATGAATGTATAAATTTAAGCTGGAATGAAAAAATAGATAAATGTAAATAATTGATAAATAATTGGAGTAAAAGAAATCTAACTGTCTTTGGCAAAATAACTGTTATAAAATCTTTACTTTTTCCAAAACTAGTATATCTTGCTCAAAATATAGTAACGCCTGATTCAATTATAAAGACTGTAAACTCCATGGTTTTTGAATTTCTTTGGAGTGGAAAAAAGATAAAATCAAGCGTAAAACAGTTATGGGAAACAGACTTGAAGGTGGTCTACAGATACCAGATTTTGAATATTATTCTAAAAAAATGACATTAAAATGGGTAATTAATCTGACTTATATAGTTAGGGCAAATTGGAAAATTATACCATCAGTAATATTAGACCAATTTGGAAATAATTTTCTTATATTTCATATGAATTTAGACTCCATTAAGTCTTTACCTATTAAAACAAACAAAATCACTTTGTTCTATAAGCATTTGTTATTAATATGGATTCAGTTTAAGCAACTTCCAGTTAATCAAACGAAAACACCCAAAAGTTACTTCAATATTAGAAAAGAAATAATATGGGGTAATAAACTCATAAAAAATAATAAATAAAAGTCTTCTATTTAAGAACTGGATTGATTCCAACATACTCTACATAAACGATATTCTTTCGAATTCGGGCAACTTAGACGCTAATTGTAGTCTTTATAAGCTAAAAAATAAACAAAATTGGATTGCAGAAGTAAATATTTTAAAACAAGCAAATTCTTACACTTGGAAAGAAACTCTTACATCGGATATATCTACAAAAACAAACGTCAATCCAAAATTACTAATAAGTATCCAAAATAAACCTTTTAAAGATATGACGAATAAGCAAATATATCAAATATATAAAGCAAATTTATGAAAAGCCTTACATTCATGGTTATTGGGATCGACGGTTGCAAGAGCATATTTGCTGGAACTTTTGGTACTGTATTGTTCATAAGTCCATTGTGGATAATAAGTAAAACAATTTAAAATAAAGCTATTGCATAATCTTGTAGCAACTAATTTAAATTTATATACTTGGAAATTGAAGGATTGCCCTTTATGTATTTATTGTAATGAAGTAGAAGACTACGAACACTTCTTTATTAAATGTCCATTTTTGACAACTTTCTGGAATGCTATATATGATATCTTTAAAGGATGCGGAATACATTAAGAAATTAAGAATTTAAGATATATAGTAATAGGTTACAAAATCGACCAAAAAGAGTATAATATTGTAAAAATTGTTTTAAGTCAGATTGCCTATTGCATCTATAAGACCTACTTTATTTGTGAAAGGAGATCCAAACCGATAAATATAATGTACCATTTATATAATGTTTTGAAAGTTCTTCAAACTCACTTAAACAATAAAAGCATTTCTAAACGTTTTTTAAACGATTTTAAAATAAAATGACAATATAATGTTAAGGCATTTTCAAAATGTTTCATATTTACGTCAATTGTTAAATGATATTGTTCCACTTCGATATATATACTCATATATAGTGATGTAATGTTTGTTTTATAAATATATAAAAAATAAACGGGTTGTCATGAACTGGCAATTCCAAAAAGAAAAAAAAATCCAAAAATAATCTTAAGTCTGTTGGAAATTTGTGACCCCGTGACGGGGCCAGCTTTGACCCAAGAGTCACAATTCAAACACACTTGATTTTAACATATATTATTCAACATATCTTTATATCTATATATATATAATACACGTTAAATATAATTTAAGTATTTGCATTTATATATTGAATCGTATTGCAACGAAAGCATAGCTTATAAAGTTTCTCTCCGTGAGAATTAAGTTACACGTTATGCAGAATAATGAGATGGTTAGACAATTTCAATTACATGTATCACACTTGGCAGAGATCAATCATATAATGATTCATTACGTATATCAAGGGTCTGTGCCTGTTGGCTTTAGACAAGAAGATTTTCCATAATGTCCTGATTTAAGTATAAAAGAAACTTATGAGCCCCTAGCCAATACAAGCGTTATATCTAGGGACAGAGTTTGAAAGAAATTGGTAGGGGACAGCTATATGATGTTATATTCAAAATATAAATGGTCTTGGCCAAGTAGTTTCAGACAAGAAAGAAATCAGTGATATTCGAGAAAGTTTAAACGGTATATATTTAAAACGATTGTGAAAAAAGTTATGATAACTTATACTAAGACACTCTCGTTGGCACGATGTTGCGCGAGAGTGTTGAGGGGGAAACCGGAGTGTCCGTAAAAAAGCCACCTGTCCGGCTTGGTGAACACAAACCAAACTCACATGTGCCCAGGCCTGGAATCGAACCCTTGTCGCTTTGGTAAAAAGCGAGTGCGCTTTTACCACTGCGCTTACCGGACACGGACTGTCCGAGCAACTAATTGAGGTATCACTTTTATCTTCAAGAACTTTATTATTCAAATTAAATGCAAGTGATCATTCTTCTTCGTATGAAAAAAAAACGGTTTATACACCATATTTAATTTGTTATATACACAAAATTAGTTATGGTATATAGAGACGTTTTACATTTGCAAATAATGACACTTAGGAATCAGGAAATTCTTTAAATGAATACTTACGGCACACTGTTATCCGCTATCTCTCTCTGTTTCACGCTTGTATCATCCGTCTTTGTTTCATTCTTGTCTCATCCACCCAGACAGATTGGAAAAGAAGTCCAGACATTTATATTGTTGTTGTATGATCTATTGCAACGATTTATGAAATTCCGTTTACAAACTTCCAATATTATCTTGCTCACATATTCACTGAACGTTAAACAGTTTTCGAAAGTCGTTTTGCGAGGTGAATGATATACCAGTTAAAGTAAATGAATATGATTTTGATAAACTACTTGTGTAGAAATGAGCAAAGTTGAATAATTTCAAATTAAGTTTTTTATTCATAAAGCACATCCATGAGCATGTTTGTCTGCATAAAAACTGTCAGTGCATGATCGCACTGACCCACCGACTGAGACTTGTTTAAATGCAATCATGAAAATGTCTGTCTTATTTGCTTCTTTTTTTGTACAAATTTATAGAGATTATTATGTTTGCATTGAAGACTATTGATCGCTGCTGCAATTATATAGCAGGTTTTGAAACTTTAAATACGTTTTCACGATCAAACAAAGACCAATCCGTGGTTCTAGTATTTGATCATAATTTGAAAAGGCACCGACAATACATAAACGATCATAAGTCATTCAAATATTCCCTGCAGTGAGGACTTTCAACAGATCTACTTATCTTGTAAAATTGATAACAAAAGCTTTTGTTCCAACCGACACCGCTCAAGTAAACTAAATAATGTCCATTGATATAACTATTTTCGATAAAGGGAACAAATCTACGTCATATCTACTATTAATTCAACTAAATTATCTGTTATTGGTTTGTTGCTGTTTTCATTCTATGGTACTAATTTTGCCTGTAATATGTTAGAAATGGTATAACTGCATTTCTGTTTAAAGTTAAACTATGTTAAGGATTTCTTATACAAATTAATAAAGTTTTTTTCCCGCCTCTATATCAAATTGTACGAATACAAATTCTAGATGTCTGTAACATATAGAGACTAAAAATGTTCCGAATAAATAGGATATGGAATACTTATCATTCTACTTTTTATCAGTCAGTATTTAAATTTTCTTCAATTGTAATTTTCAAGCCATTTCGAACTCTGTTTTTTTCGTTTACTGATACAATATAGTTAATATCAGTTGCGTTATCCAAAAATGCAGATTTCTTTTGATTTGAAATTGAAAAAAGTACTTGAGAAAAACCTTCATTCAAAAGTTTTGAAACGCACGATAAGAAATAGTTGATTTATACAACGGACTTGTAACTTGAAACTTTGAAAAAAGGTGTATTCCAACTATGCACTGATGCAGTGCCAGTTGAAAGAAACTGTTTGTATATACTTAGTTATTTTATTTTTTACAATAGTTTCAACCACATTCTACTTATCAGCTTATTTTTTTTTACTTTTAAACGCAGATATTGCGTTCGTTATAGTTGTAGACTAAATACATCTAATATTTGACCTTGAACCAAATTAAATTGTTGCGCATTTATTACATATGATTAAGTTATTTTAAGGGTTTATATAAATGAATAATTGTGTAATAGGATAAAAGTTTACTTCCGAAGCCTAGGTACACTCGAATGTCACATGGTGTTATTAAAAACAGTGGTGTTTAACCTGACTGTCGGCAGACTATAAAATAACACAAACGTATGGAAGCAATATAATTAAGACAGCAAACTATGCGGTTTTCAATCATTTAAGGCAAAAGGTTTAACGAAAGAAATTCGTATTTCTTCACACCTCAATGCGTTATAAAATCCGATTCTTATATAAAAAACTGCAGAAAATTTAAGTATTTTGTTTCATTTTCTACACAATTAATATAAATTTTACAATACTTTATTTAAACATATTCATCAACAAGTAAAACCTAAGACACTTATTAATATGTGTACAATTTATGTACCATTTTATGTCAGCTTATCTAAACACAGCAACATGTTTCAGGACATGTGATTATAATGATTATTCGATTTCTCATCAGTTGGAAATAAACAAATATTTATTATTTGTTCATATACAATAACAAAGACATAATACAAAATGCTACAACCGTATTTAAAGATATATTTGAACTTTTCCAAATATACCATTTTTGTTTTAACTAATACATGATATAACATCGAATTTATGTTTGAACAATTGTTTTCGTATTATGTTTTGTACAAAAAATGTTCGAGCAATCAGCTTAAATAAACCGTAAATGAGAACGCGATGATGTCACCGGAGGAAATGAGATCGTCATTTCCCTATTGAACGGTAAGTTCTGTTTATTTTCAAGAATTCTTCATTCAAACGTATGCAAAAAAAATCAGATCAAATTATTATTTTGACACAATTTACTCGTTCAAAGGAGCGGAAGTCAATTTTGATATAAGGTGAGTAGCAACAATGGATCTGAAATGTGTTTCTTAAGATGATAATTTTACTCTTTAGTTTGCGGTGAGAATATGATATTTTATTGATGAAGATCCATCTTTCACGGAAAACAAAGAGAAGAATGTTTAAAATAAAAAGGTTAATCGACTAAAATGTGTACCGCGTAGTATTAAGAACCTTGCATGCGACTGTTCGTATCCGTTTCAGATATTAAAAAAAGTTTTGAAAAATGACCCGACCAAAGTCTTCATTTGATCTAAGATCAGATTTCGTTGTATAAATAACCAACACATCCAATTACTAAATTCGATGAAGAATCACCATAGGATATTGAATACCACCCGTGATCATTTTCAGATCGGTCAACTTTACAAGCAACGAAGTGGTCATTAATTAACGGTCGATGTCAGTAAACGTTAAAAGATTGATACGGCTTCTGTTAAAAGAATGACCCCTGTGTCGATACGGGGTAATTCTAGTTAGACAGGCACTATACATGAAAAATTACACATGGGTGAGACAGAAAATGAACTTGACTACATTAATATAAATTATATAGGATCAATGATAAAGCACTAATAACATAAAAAAAAATGTTGTCAATTTGGTTTTGCTTGATAAAATATGATTTACCCCTCATGTTGTCATTTGCTACGACGCTGTGACCTCCATACTGCCAGTCTAAAACGCAGATGATGGTGTGTGTTTTTTTATAAAATACGGGAGTTTCGATATTTCAAAGAAGTTAACAAGGTAGGGTTGCGAAATACTTAATACTTGCTTTTCCTCTGAACATTGTTTGAATCATTTACATGTCGCCTGCGTGGTATGGCAGACACATTGTAATTGTGTTGTCCGGCGTCGTCCCACTTCTCCAAAGCCTTACATCCCTTTTAAGCATTTTGTATACAATAGTTACCTAGTTCCCCAACCCTGGATACAATGTTTATGGGTCATCGGCCGAAATAGATATATAGCCATATCAAACTTTTCACTCTAGTATTATGGCTATTGAATTGTCAAAATTGTCAAAATTATCTTTTTACACTCTCAAACTTGAGGTTTTCTCATCTTTTCTGTACACGCATTGATGGAAATTATTACATTGTAAGTGTAACTCCGCAGATGTTGATTAACAGTATCCCCTTTCGAGTAATTGCCCTTGAATTGTCTTTTTTACCAATGTTTTTTGCTGCCTAAATTAAACATATCGTATAAAATCTTTACTGAACTTGGCGAACATTGCGCACATGAACTTGTATATAACGTCGTAACCCGACTTCCATTAACGTCTGCCCAGGTGAGAGTTTTATTCGTGCAAAGATGTGGGCTATAGTGCATAGACAGAATGTAACCCTGATTTGAACTATACTTGTTCTTAAACATACACCAACGTAAAGCACTGACACTCGGGACCCCCGTTTAATGTTTGTCCCGGAAGACATTTAGGTCGTATGTTTATGGAAGAAAGATTATCGAGATATTGTCACATCCTTCGTGTCGTCAGCGTCGGTGTGCAAACAAAAAACGAATAATATATTTAATAGAAACTTAGTAAACATGTTGCCGGACAAAATACACACATGTATAACAAGGCCCATAACTCTGTCAGTAATACTAGTTTAGTTGAGTAATGCTTCTTTTTCGAACGAAGAAAACAACCACACGATACCGGTTGTGTACGCTATTGATGACAAACCCAATTTTATAAGTAAGCTGTGGCTGCTATTCAATTGATAGTCTTTAATACTTTCATAGACATATTAGAATAAAGAGTGTTATCGTTCCAAAATACGAGTACGATATGGAATTCGAATTACTATCAAAACTAGCGGCATGCGTACAAAACTTGAATTCAATTATTCAAGCAGCAGTTATAATCATCTTGAATAGCTAAGCATATACATAATTCAAAATAAGTAACAAACCTTCATTCATACAAAACGTTGGTTAAAGTTATGCAATATAGCTAAACATATACTGAATTCAAATAAGTAACAAACCTTCATTCATACAAAACGTTGGTTAAAGTTATGTAATATAGCTAAACATATACTGAATTCAAATAAGTAACACTTCATTCATACAAAACGCTGGTTATAGTTATGTAATATAGCTAAACATATACTGAATTCAAATAAGTAACAAACCTTATTCATACAAAACGTTGGTTAAAGTTATATAATATGGCTAAACATATACTGAATTCAAATAAGTAACAAACCTTCATTCATACAAAATGTTGGTTAAAGTTATGTAATATAGCTAAACATATACTGAATTCAAATAAGTAACAAACCTTCATTCATACAAAACGTTGGTTATAGTTATGTAATATAGCTAAGCATATACGGAATTCAAATAACTAACAAAACTTTATTCATATAAAACGTTTGTTATAATAAGATTATATAATTAAGCAAATACCGAATTTGAATTACGTGCGAAACGTGCAGTCATTCGTAAAGAATCTGGTTATCATTATTGTGTGTTTACATATTTTTTAAACACATCGTTCAAAACAAGTGTTATCAAATTTGCCTAAAATGAGTCAAATGAGATATGATACGGCAAAAACTGTTTTGGGTCAAGTACAAAGGTTTCAAATAATTATGTGTATATGGAATCACATGAAATACATCCAACCAACATGGTAAATGTTTGGTATATATGAAAATTCAAGATGAATTTAAATGCTTGATACGTTTAGGATTACTTAGTTTTCATATTTGACAGTTATTGCATTTGCCATTAAAAATAGTTTTTCGAATGTTCCTTAGTTCTGACTTTGCGTGGAAAAGCAATATCAAAGTTTACTTTTCTCTAAATATTCTGAATTTCAAAACCATTGTTTTGGTGTCAGAAGCGAGATAATTTCGCCAAATTTCATTTAACCTTTTTGAATAATAAAAGATGCTTTCAGTAAACTCGTTGTTAAAGGAATAACTATATATATATGGTTTATTCCTAATGTATTCATATATTCAAATAATATGAACATAAACAATACAGTAAAACTTATTAACAGATCACTAAACTGTATTCTGAAAAGCGCATAAAAATAGGTTTAAATTAGAGTGTCTTTTTGGTAGCATTGTTTTGAAATATTTATTATAATGGCGACTTTTGTTTCAATTGAAACTCTTTTTATCTTGTGGCAACTGAAATATAAACTTGAATACATAGTGTTGAAAATATATCCCTGATTATTTCATTCCATTGAGTGTACTTAATTAAACTATTGTAATATAATAAAATCACTTTAAAACAATTAGAGTAAATTAGATGTAAGCAGATAAATATTAAATGATATAACAAAAATACAAAAACACAGCAAAACAGGCTTTTTGACCATTTTACAACATTGCGCAATCATACATAGAATGCCATTAAGCACAAATTAACAACATTTGTTGACAAACCGACGAACCAGTTATACAATAGTTTTTTGCTATTTTCTCCTATTTTTCACTGTTTGGTTATTTGCATTCAACCTTCAACGTCTCTTTCATCCGTTAATGAATTAATATTAAGCAGGCGTAGATAAAAAACAACAACATCAACACAGTAATACATCGATGTTACACTATTCAAAGAAGTATTGTGTTCTTTAGCAAAACATACAACTAAGTATAATCTTATATATACTTAAATCGCAGGAAAAGAAAATATTTAAATGTGAAACGAATCTACTAAGCACATTTTCCACAACAGTGTTATCTCTGTTTTTCCTTACCGACCTTCTACTGAGTAAACTATATCAATAATGTTCTCTCTACTCTCCTATCACCACTTATTTAGTGTTGTCCTTTACTGAACCCAGCACTGAAATGAACGTAAAAGGTATTTTAAAGCTACTTTTACCAAAGGTCAAAAACGGGTATTCAAAACACTAGCTTAACACAGCATCAAGTTTTTTTTAGCAATTGATGATCATTGTTTTTACTCCGTCCATATACACCAAGTGAATTCCGAATCAAAAACAACATCTATGCATGTACATCGACTTCACAGATCAAAGAAAACCGCATACAACTGTCAGCTATAAACCATACTGTTGAAAGTGTACTTTTCTTAAACTCTTTTAGGGCGGTACAAATTTACCATCAGTTTCGAAAAGGCATAATGGACGTTACCCTTTTTGCTGATTAAGGTTTATACACATTGAATATGTTTCACGAATGTAACATGAATACTTACCTTAAGACACGATTTGCTTGAACCAGGTACCGATTCTTTTCATGACCCCCGGGGTATCACGTTTCTTCTTTACCCGTGCTTTGCGCATGGCTGTCTGAGCCTCTTTCGTAATCTTCGTGGCATCGGACATAATCAGTGCCTTCTTTCTGAATTCGTTCAATGTTTTGATCCTCCCAATGAATTTGTCCTTCTTCAAAAGCTTTTCGTTTTCAATCATCAAGTCAATGTGGTCAGTCATTGACAAAGGGTTTGGCCTCAAGGCAATTGCGCTTAGTTTCTCATTACACTCCTTCACCATAGTCATAAGAAATTCAATATCGTCAATCATGTCATCAAGCTCTTCGCCCATTTTCTCGACAACCTGCGCTTGCGTCAGCAACTTTCCTGCAGCTTCTTAATACTTCTTTTGCATGTCAGCGTAGGTTTTCTTTACTTTGACAGTGACGTAGTCAAATATGTACGGTGTGTTAGCATGTATGTACCATTTGCATTTGTTTGGACAAACAGTGCACAAACCATTATGGTCCATAGCCATACATTCTTTCTTACTGTCATCATCTGGAATTCTACAGTTTTATGTGGCTAGTGAATTGACAATGGGTGCAATTGGTAACATGTTGACCCGCGGGCAGTTCCCTTCTCTTTTGTTGAGTCTCGTCAACTTCATATGTAAAATTCGCATTGTCTTTTATAGTTGACTTGTTTCTATCAATGATTTCGATTTCTTGTTTTATTTTGTTTAGTTTCAGAATGCCAGCATCAAGCTGTGGTTGTAGATTTCTCACGGTTTGTTCTAGCCTGAATCTTTCGTCGATGACATCTCTTGTAAGTTGAAGACTTTTTGGGCTCCCTTGCTCAAGATAAGAAAAGAACTGCTGAAAGCTTTTGATCCCCATATCCCAAAACATTGACGCGTAGCTTGTATTACCTACATTCCGTGTAAACAGGCCAGAGTTTTTAAAGGTAAAAAACTTTCCAAACGGAAGGTTGGATTCTTACAACGCTGCCAGAACTAGGGGATCTCTGCAGTCTGCAAATGTTATCAACGAGCAAATGTTGTCTTCAACGTCTCTTCCTAAAAATGACATAATCCTCTGAAAGACGTAACTTTGGACATCCGTTAAACGAGCATCAGGCGCCTTTATCAGAAAGCAAATCGCATCGATAACACTGACTCCCTTTGGTTGCTTTGCAGAAAAAAATTGTCGAATTTGCGTAACTATCTCCTGATCTCTTTGAAGCCCTCTTGTGTCGCCAAACCTTGGGGTATCAATTATATTCAAGCAGTATGATACCCTGCTACCCTTCTCCGGAAAAATGGTATACCGAGTTATCCATTCTGTTTGCGGAAGTGCCTATTAAATATGAAACAAAAATATGTGTAAAAGATTGATTACAGTATGTTTGTATCATGAATATTACTTAAGATGTTATAACACTATGTTTGAAGGAGGTAAATCTTTAAATGATCCATCATTTTCACTCTTATTTGTTTATGAAATATTTAGACCTAGATATATATTTCAATGGCTGTTTTAATGAAACAACGTGCAATCGAAAGTTTTAAGAACATAAAAATACCTGTAAAATTGGTAATACTTGGTTAGTTTCCCTCTGTGTTTCATCTTCCAAGTCAATAATTGTGAATCGAAAAGGGTCATCCCAATGTACGCCCCGTATATAGTTCACAATCCCGTTAACCAGCGTGCTTTTTCCAGTTCCTGTTTCTCCAATAAGCATAATTGTTTTCTCCTTTGGCGCAACTATAGGCAAACCTATATAGTAAATAACATATGCAACAAATGCGGCGACCTAGGATTCATGTATGTTAATGTGATAGGCACTTTCAGGGAGATTTACGTTTCTTCTTGTATTTAACTTCATTTTGATTTGATATGATGCTATATACTGATGGTTAATAAACATGCAAACTAACCCATTTCTTGTTGTTACGCTTCGCACTATAATCGCAAAGTGTGTATTTCAATTAGGACTTTATGACAGTCAAATTCAAATATCAAAGTGAACCGATTAGTTTGTCAGGCAATTACTAGTATTAACTTACCGAGCCAAAATTGTCTTGATTTTGCCGTCTCATCTCGCGCTGTTCTGTTTTCAGTCACGGGTAAATCATATAGAGTACGGTTTTCGCTGTTTACTTTAGAAGAGAACTCGACTATTCGTGACGCTGGGGACGGAAATGTTATAATTACATTCCTTTCCGGACTGTACAATCCTTCCCCATGTTCGTGGACAACTCGTACTCTAAATATAAACTTCGTGTTGGACTTTATATCTTCTATTTTACCACTTGCGGTAGTGAACTATTTGTTATAAAACTTCCATTTGCTGTTTTGATCGTCATATTTCATTGAAACTTGGTAGTAGTTTCCATGCTGACGGTTCCAACGATAAAACGATGAAATCTGATCCTGCATCAATTGATACAGGCTTTCCCGGCCGGTTGTACTGAAACAAAAACTAATTTTGTATATAAAAGGCAGATACGAATTAATGAACTGATAACATGCTTTTGGAAACTGTTGGAGTTTCACTTTTGTATCCATTAAACGAAATTAAAATATGCATTAATTGTATGTCTGTAAAGATGCACTCCTCATTCTTTCCTTTCTGCGAGGCTTGAGCTCTACTATATAGTGTGTGCTTGGGCTGGTTATTGAAAAGCAGCAAAAGATATTATATACATTTTGGTTCCTTTTTAAGTTATGCCAAAAGAAGGATAGAAGGATCTTTGTTCTGCTGTGAAAGAGTGTATTGTGTTTCAAAAACTGGTATGTAATTGCAGTAGCGATCAATAGGCGTTCAATGCAAATATAATTTTCTTTATAAATTTGTATTATAACATGCAAATACTTTAGACTATTTCATGATTTCACTTAAAAAAGGTCACAGAAAAATCAGAACATTCCGTGAACCTTTTGCTCAGTGGGTGACAAACATTGCGGTCTAGCACAGACACGTTTTATTCAGACAAATAAAACTATATTTTGGAATGCAAATTTACTTTGCGAATATCCACGCAACTGGATAACACTCATATAGCAAACAGATTTTCGAAAACTGTATGGCATTTTGACTACATAAGATCTCTTTAATATAAATTATTCAAATACTCCCTGCAATGATTACTCAGAGGAGATCTACTTATTTTGTTTGGTTAGTTCTTTCTAGAACATGCGAAATGGGTTCGATTAATTATATCTTAAATGGATTCACATGTTTATTCATTCCTATCGAAGCATTAAGTGAAATACAATACTACAGACATAGCTATATATGAAAAAACACATTCAGTGTAAATAACTACAACGTGAAATTATACTGTTGTATATCAAGATTTATGTCCCTTAGTAACCTTTAGATTAAGAATGCCACTTTGATTCTAAATGTTTCTCTATTAAGACATATGTATCAGTGGCTTGGCAGAAAAATCAAACCAAGTCTTAAATTTGGGTTGTTATCTGGACATTTTGCTTTTTATTTCTTGACGAGTATTGATGTTCGGCTCAAAGTGTGTGGTGTTACTGGCAAAATAATTAAGACTCCCTAACAATCAATAATTGTACTTCTGATTTGACCACATGAAGTGGTGTATTTCTGTATACAAGAACTGCGAGATAAGGATCTTTGTTGCCTGTAGAGAGTTTGTGAAACCCTTTAATTGTTTGAATACATCGTTCAACAACACCGTTGCCTTGTGAGTTTAACAGCGATAAAGTTACATGTTAAAAATCCCGTTCTCTAGCAAATTTGTCAAACTCTTGACTTCAATGCTGTCCTGCTTTGTTACAATTGACTTTTGAGAGTTTTCACTGTATAGCAAAGTAGCCCTACAATTTACGAATAACTAAGTTCTCCTACACTCATAAAATATGCTATACAGATCAACTTCAATTATATAGAAACTGCCACTCAGATGAACCCAAAAAAGATTTACCACAATTAATAATACTGTTTTAATATTTCAAAAACGATGAATAAATGTCGAAAACAATGGTTCTCATGAAGGATACCAAGTTTAATTTGAACGATATGAGCATAAAACATGGTATTTCTACCTTATGAGACTATAGTAGACCACAGTAAATCTTTTAGCATTCACCAATCATTTAATATTTTTTCGCGTTCTTCTAATACATACACCGTTACAATCTTGTTATCAGTAACTAATATTTTTCATAAATGCATTTTTAGTAAGTAGTTAAAGGTTTATTCGACAAAAAATATGTTTGTTCTACATGTGTATGCATTGATTTCGAATAAGAGTGTCACTTTAAATTTGAATGATCCTACCCCCATTTCAGAATTTTCGATAAAAACGACGTCACCCGAGGGACAAGAACAATCATTTATTTCATTTATTTTTCAACATTTTGGTAATAATTTGGTATGAGAGTAACACGAAATATATTTGCTTTCAGAAATAATACATTATTGATCACATCACCAACAAATATAATCATACTGTACTGAAATAGCCATATGGTATTTCAATTTTAACATACTGTTTTGACCGCGTAAAATTGTTACATCAATGTTTAAAAGCAAAAAAAAACAAGTTCTAGAAATACTCATTACCTGTTCTTTATTAATTTATCTTTAATCTTTTGGGAACATAATGCCAAAAAATCAAAATGTTTTACTCTCTCATTAAATAAAAATCAAGTTTGTAATTCCCAACCACCTATTTCAGCCGTGCCTGCAAGTTATAAAATCTTCACAGAAGCCAATATTAATGTGTAAAAATGTATTTAATTATTTTTTAATGAAAATACAATATTCACTTTTGTAAAAAAAAAAGTAAGCTAATTTAAACAAAGAAGAAAAACATAAATTTTTACGCCTCTGGATGGATTTGAACCACTACCTTGAAACCCTCAAAAGATTTGTAGTCCTGTGCTTAACATCATCAAGTGGAGGTTTTCATAAGGGATGTGCTACCTTAATGGCAAAATGTACTCGTTTTGGAGGATGTGGTACAGGTAATGCGTCCGATTTTATGTGTACGTGTATATAACATTCACCCGGAAGCTCTTCCCAGATAAGTGTGTTCATCATGGTATTTTGATATACTTGATCTTTTAGATTTCAAATTTAAGTAGATTCACTGCAAGGCAAGAGTCAAGACCAAAATTGGATATGAGGGTGTGTCTACAATGTAAAATTCGTTTCTTGACATTTTACCAATGTACAAGCATTTAAGACTAACTACACCGTGAACTTTGGGTGGTGTGCCATTGTAGGCTGTCAATTTGCTGTGTATTTGGTTTGAATTTTGTTACGAAGAGATTTGTACATGTGATATAATATTGTTATTAGTACTGCGTTTTGGTCCCGGAGGTTGTTTTCAACTCGAGAGGATTTTTGCAGATTCGGACTTCACGAGGCGCAAACCGAGTGAAATCAAAATCTGCAATAATCCACGACAGCCGAATACGATATTCCGGATCAAATCGCAGTACTAATAACCCTTTTATTATAAAAATTACTGGTTAGATCACTTTAAAGCCACATGTTTTCATAATAAACGTCCATTTAACGACGCACTATTTTGTTTTATGACGTCATTTTAACATCGCGCAACGATACTTGTTATGACGTGACGGCCGTATTGCATTGGAATGGAATACTGACTACCGTAATTTGCGATATGTATGTGTGTGGATTTATGAAAGGTATATAATCAAGTGTGATATTTACTTGTGCACTAGAGTTAATCTTGAAATTTAATTTTGTGATGTTTTACAACTGAAGTAATGAAAAAAGCTTCATTTTTGTTTAAATCGGTAATAAGTTTTGAAAAAAAGACTAGATTTAATGTGGGCTAAAAGTCGTCTTCATTTGATCTAAGATCAGATTTCGTTGTATAAATTACTAACAAATTCAAGTAATAAATTCGAAAAATATCACCTTAGGATTGACTAAGTGTGATATTGAATACATCCCGTGATCACTTTAAACGAGGCTCAACTTTTCACGCAACGATGTTGTCATAAATGAACGGTCGGGTAAGAAAAAGCTAAAGACTGATCTGGCTTACTTAAAAAATGACCCCTTATGTCAAAACTTGGTATTCTAATGTTAGTCCGGCACTGTATAGAAATAGTTATAGATGGCTGAGTCTGATATAACTTGACTACATTAATATTAAATATATACAAAATGTATAATCAATAATAAAGCACTAACACAAAAATAATGTGGTTAATTTGGGTTTGATTGATAATAAGAATTTACCACTCATTTTGTCATTTGCTACGCCGCCGTAACCTTCATACTGCCAATCTAAAATTCAGTTGTTGTTTTCTTTATTAGATATGGGAGCTTCGTTATTTTAAAGAAGTAAACAAATAAAGGCCTGGCAAATACTTTATATTTTGCTTTTCCCCATGAACATTGTATGAATTATTTTAATATCGCCTTCTCCGAGGCCTCATACCATTCTTTGGCATATCAAATAAAATAAATACTAATGTAACGGTCCGCTTCAGGGTCTAACATGCTTTTCTCTGAAGGGAACTGTTGGTGTTTGTTTAACGTCGCACGTTACACTAAGTACACTTGAAAAATTAGCGAAAGCCCAGAGGGAAAATGGTTTTGTCTTGACTGCCGAAAGTCCGAATTGTTGCAGAAAAAATGAAACAAAGAAATGAAATTGTGTGTTATCGTGTATTAACATGATATTTGTTATCTAAAGTCATTTGGTTTTATTGAAGTAATTTCCATTGGCATTTTGCATATTCAGATGATACCGGTATTTAGGCCTTAAAAGAGCAAATGATAGAGTATTATTGAAGAATAAAACTGCAGAAAAATACTTTCATGTTTGTTACAACAATGTCAGTCCGTTTCATTAAAGGTCGTAAGTACCGATATCGTAACTTTTTATCGCAACTTTGAGTTTTCCTCGTAAATGCGTTTCATTAAAGTTGTCGTAGCTAAAATATCGTAACTTTCGTGCGTAACTTTACGCGTGCTACGAAGTGCTCGTAACTTTGACGTAGCGTTCGTAAACATGGGTGCCATATACGGCGTCCTTTACGGCCAGCGGAGAAATCCGGCTCAACGACTGTTTCGCCCACGTCTTACCATGGTCGGGTTGCGGGACCAAGAAGTCATCAGTCGATATCGACTGTCTAGGCCAATGATAAATTATTTGGTCCATTTAATAAGAGCGAACATCGACCCAAAGACCAACCGATGAATGGGCATAGATGCAGAAACGAAGGTATTACCGTATGGAAAATATTTAGTACTTAATCAATTAAACTGTTCAGAGACCCGCACGGGACGCAACTGTTGTTAAGGTTTTCGCTCTGAAAATATTTCCGTCGGTGCGGGGTGATACAGGAATCCAGTGGATTTCACGTCAAATCCACTAAAAACGTGAAATCCACTCAGAACTCATTTATTTTAATTAATAGTTATTATTGTATAAATATTGGAAAGTGCCTCATGAAGGGTTTATATTTCAAATTTTTGAAATTGGTCAAAATATAAAGAAGTTAGAGCAATTTTTTTATTTTTTTCGAAAATAGATCGGAAATCGAGGTGAAATCCAGTTTCGACAAGTGAAATCCACTCATAACTCATTGATTTGAATTAATAATTTTGCGTTTTTGTATACTTATTAGAAAGTGCCTAATAAAGGGTAAATATTTCAAAGTTGTTTTAAAAAAAAGAATATAAAATTACAATTAACGGGTTATAAGCTTGATATAACATTCTAATTTATTCAAAAAGGTGCAAATATAGAGAAATTCGACTGTGTGGTATTTCCAAGCGGAATTTGACCTAGTTTGGTGAAAAAAGGGAATTTAAATTGTGTGCATCATTTGGCAGTTATCAGCTGTTCAAAGTGTGTGTGTCAAGGTCATATAAACATTGCGTAAATAAGTAATCAGTAGAATATATACAGTTGTCATCAGTTTTTCTCCTCACATCGAAGTTGAAGGTAAGGTCTTTTATCTTCAGTAAAACAAAACATTTACCATGTAAAAACTATTTACGAAAAAATGGCTGGTAAAAGAAGGGCAAGAAAAAGAACGTAAAGAAGTCTAAATCTCGCTCACCTCCACCTTCATCAAGAGACAGTGAGCAAACTATTTGTTGTGCATGCACGCAGGTTAATCCACCTGAGCAAATCCGACGCTTCCCTGACAAACCCTGGATTCAGTGTGACATATGCAAGATTTACACAAAATAGATAAATACAAGATTTTATTTCCATGTGCACTGTGCGTGATTGAACACTCCCCGTGGATAAAGTTTGAAAAGGTTGAAAAGAATAAGGCAAATATTGGTAAAGTCACTCTGGCTGATGCTAGCTCACAAACAGTAGTGATTCCAGTCCCTGAGCTCATACATGTTAATGAAACTGATAAGGAAATTCTCTCGTGTAAGTCTACAGCAAAAGATACACAGATCAGCAGTCAGAAAATCAACAGTCCAGTGCCTGGTATTGATAGATACTCAGAGAACATTGTTATCATAGACGGGATCTCTACACCTTCAAATTTTCGGACAGTCGAGTGATTAAGAAAGAAATTAAAAAGCATAAAAAAGTAAGTGTGAAGTTGGCATATCCCTTATCCAGGGGGGGGGGGGGGGCAGTTCAAGCAGAAAGTGCATCCGACAAAGAAAAACTCCTACAGGACTGGCCAATAGGGGCTTTCAACTCAGAAAATTTGAAAGCACATGAGACAAGGCAGAGTGTGTTTTAAAAAACGTACCGTCCAAACTTGGAGAAAAAGAAATTGAGTCACAGATTGAACTTCAAACAGAGTACATGCCTCGGTTAGACGTCTCAGGTACAGGGATACAAACAAACCATTACCAATTGTGACTGTTAATTGCAACACCTTCGAAGATCTTCAAATCCTTTTTACGGATAAGCTTATTGTTGAGAATAAACAAATCAGTGTTCATCCATATAGGAGTAAACGTAACATCCCCACCAGGTGCTACAACTGCCAGAAGTTTGGCCACATAGCAGCTACGTGCAAAGAGGAGCAGTGCTGTGAAAATTGTTCTGGAATCCACAGTGGAAATTGCAGAAGCAAACAGCAGTGCGCAAATTGCAAAGGCAAACACTCGGCTGGTTCTAGAGACTGTCCTGTTTATGTGAACTTGCTTGAAAGATTGCAAAAGATACTTTAGATATTTTTCAGAAAAAAACACTGCTTAAATTGCACGGTTTTGTACAAATGAATGAAATTGAAAAACTTTAAATACTTGAAATCATGAAGGTTGCTCAGGCAAACATAAGATCTTTAAACACTTCTTTTAGTTTTGTTGAAAGCATAGTGAAAGTTCAAAATATTAAGATTTTTGCATCGTCAGAAATATGGCACCCAGGCAACAACATAAAGGAGACAATCAAGAAATATGGCATTGGGTCACTAGTGAAAGAAGGATAATGCAAGGGGGAGGGGTTTCTTTAATGATTGATAATAGTCTGAAAATATTTGAAAGAAAAGATTTAAAGTCTTGTGATGTAGAAGCAGTCTGGTGCGAAATATACCATGACAAATTATGATTTTTGTGCTGCTCAGTTTACATACCACCAAGTAATGAAATAATGATGACAAAATTCATGGAAGTAGTACTAAAAGCGGAAAAATTAGGAAAACCAATACTCATTCTTGGAGATCTGAATGCACAACATAAATACTGGAACAGTAAAACAGAAAATAAATTAGGAACAATCCTACATGCTTATTTACAAGGAACTCAAATGTTAGTTTTAAATAATAAGATGCCTACTAGAAAAGAACAGATTATTGATTTATCGATAGTGTCAAATAAATTCGCACAAAGCATAAGTGAATGGAAGGTCCAACATGAGGCTTACCTTAATTCAACCACAAATTGATCACCTTCCAAATAGGAGGAAAAGAGAGATGGCACCCAATAAAACGATGGGATTTTAGAGAGACTGAATGGACAAAATGGGAGAGAGTCAGTGAAACAAGGTTTAGTGAGTGGCTTGCAGACTATAAGGATATCAAAACAGTGGATGATCACTACACATCTCTAGTGGACATAATCATTAAATGTACTGAAAGGTGATACAGAACAAGAGCTGTCACAGTATGTGACGAATGCCCCCGAATGTGACATTGACCTATGAACAAGGTCAGTACATGAAAAGTTAAAGATCAAATGAATACATATGGCAAAAAGTTATTTTAAATTGCCTCTGAACATAAAAAATACCACGCATACTTGACAACCTACATTCTGATGTCCTTATATTCAGCATTCCATTGTGAATAAACACTAAGTGTATCTTTCACCTTAGAGGTAGGGACATGGGTCTTGCACGCGACACGTCGTCTTGGTATGTCGAACACATGTGGCAAGTTATTTTAAAATCTGTCCATACAAGAAAAAGTTACAGCCAGGACATAACAACCAATACTCTATGTCCTTATATGCAGCATTCCATTGTGAATAAACACTAAGTGTGACCTTGACCTTAGAGGTAGGGACACGGGTCTTGCACGCGACACGTCGTCTTGGTATGCCGAACACATGTGGCAAGTTATACAAGGAAAAGTTACAGCCCGGACATGACAACCTATACTCTATGTCCTTATATGCAGCATTCCATTGTGAATAAACACCTAAG